>NC_086321.1:145338281-145984531 GCF_036172605.1 Pelobates fuscus | reverse complement strand
GAGGAGGCGCAGCTGTCCCCAGCTGCTCGTGAAGACAAGCCAGGCCGTTGTCCTTCAGCGTTGGTGGGACTCCAGTCAGGATCTCCTCCAAAGACGCCATGGACCTGCAGAAAAGAGAAAAAAGAAGAACCTCGCCGACCTTTCACAATTAACAGGTAAGTGAGGCTCCAATTAAAATGGCCACTCTCTTAGATGGCCGTTATTTAAACTAACCATACTCCCCCCCCCCCCACGATATTATCCTAAACCAACCCCTAACCACATTACACCTGCCTAATCTCTTTCCATGTCAAGGCCCACTCCTCTCACTGCGTTGTTCCATGGGCTCCAAAACTCTAAACAAGTTGGCCTTGCCCTTGTGCGCCCTACGCAAGTATTAATTTGAACTCACTCTAGTAAAAAAAACAGCTTTACTCGAAGCTCATGGGGCACCACTGTGGCTTTTTCTGTTGCTTTTCACTCATTTATTACAACAAAACTGTAAGTTTGTTAGTGCGGCCTGCATTGGAACATTCAACCTGTATTTGCTCCACATTCCGCCTCTCACTAATTAGGGTGGCATTCGCAGTTCAGTCCGCATTCTGCCCTAATTCAGATATGGTGAGTTTCACTACTAACGCATATTCAGTCTATTTCAATCATACATAGCATCACTGTGGTACCTCGATTCAGTTCATGTATTCTGCTTACTGTATTCGGTTCTCATTCGACCATGTCAATTTTATCATGTTCAATTCATTAAGCCACCCTGCACTTTAATGTATAATAAATGCTATGCCATATTCAGTTTTTCATATTTACAGCTTATTATTGTCACCTCACACAGGGCCGGATTAACATAGGGGCTGATGGAGCTGCAGCTCCAGGCCAAGGCCCATGGAATAGGCCCATTGATAAAAAAAAAAAAAAAAAAAAAAAAATTTATATATTTTTTTTTTTACATTTTTTTTTTCCCCACACACTACTCTTAGGGATTCCACCTGGCTTTTATTCTATTGGCACAGCCAGTGTTTGAAGCTGCCTGGCTGGTGCCAATATTGCAGTGATACTGGCAATACAAATGCTGGTATTTTTCTCAGTATAAACAAGAGAATACTATGCAATACCAGCACTGGCCAGTAGTACTGTGTATGGAGACAGGCATGGATAGGAAGTTCCTTCATATCCCTCCCTGCCTATCTTTACTCACTGATCTGCAGGGGTGCTGCTACAGAGAGTACAGACAGCAGCTCCCACCCTGCAGAGACAGCATACAGCTCAGGGAAGTAAGGGATGGGGGGAAAGGCTGCAAGGAGACATACACTAAGGGACATTGGGAGACATTATGACACAGACACATGGGGACACAGGAATCCATCTATACAGCAGAATCAAACTAAGTAGTTTTTTTGTGATTTTACAGCATTTTCTCTTATGTCACTCCTTGTGATTTACATCATGTGATGTCACCCATACATATTTAATTATGCAAATTAGCAAGGCCGGTATGTTTTTCCAAGAAAGGTTGCAACCCTAACTACTTTTCACATACTCTTACTTAAGTATGGGAACTTAAGAGGGATGTATGGGAACAAAACTTGTGTGAACTGGCTGACAATGAATATGGTTAAAGGGACACTATAGTCACCAGAACAACTGCAGCTTTTTGAGTTTGTTCTGGTGAGTAGAATCATTACCGTCAGGCTTTTTGCTGTAAACACTGTCTTTTCAGAGAAAATGCAGTGTTTACATTACAGCCTAGTGATAACTTCACTGGCCACTCCTCAGATGGCTGTTAGATATTCTTCCTGGGTCATGGCTACCTAAAATGCATCCAAACATTCCGTATCTCCTCCCTCTGCATGCTGACACTGAACATTCCTCAAAGAGATTCATTGATTCAATTCATCTCTATGAGGAGATGCTGATTGGCCAGGGCTGCGTTTGAATCATGCTGGTTCTGCCCCTGACTTGCCTCTTTGTCAGTCTCAGCCAATCCTATGGGGAAGCACTGTGATTGGATCAGGCCACCACTTCTAATGATGTCAGCAGACTGCTTGTTTTTCTGAGTCTAACAGCATGCAGAGTTACAGCTTCAGGCTTGAATACAGTAAGATTTTGCTATATTTATGGAGGCATGAGGGGCCCAGGGGGGCTAGATGGTGGTGTTAACACTATACGATCATGAGTTCATGTTTTTGTTCCTGACCCTATAGTGATCCTTTAAGGTAATGCTGATTGCTGACTTTGGTCTCTCTAACACTGTGGCATGTTCCCTTTCTTCTACACTCACTACATACAGCTTTTCTCTGTCCCAGACTATATACCAGGAGCTTCTGCCTGCTAGTAAGAAGGTAAGGAGACAAGTGGACCAGCGAGTGGTAGGGGACAGTTGTTAGAAAGCGTTGAGCGAGCGCATCATTAGATGCATTTATGCCAAGCTCAGGGTGCTGTCTGCATAGTATGCCCTTAATTGGCCTGCTGAATGATTGGCAGGCAGCCTACCATGCATTCATGCCAGGCTGGCCTTCTAATTCTTTGGGCAGACATGTCCTCTTTTTGGGCATGTTCGCCCCTTTTGGCAGGTTACATGATTTGTGTCAGTGGCACACCCTTTTACCGCGCACATTGACTTCCTGCTTGACTGGACACTGCTGTTAGGGGTTATGGATTTACTTGAAAGATGAAAACATAAATTAGTGAGAGATTAGCATAGGGTATGTGTATTCTTATAGCTGCTGTTTTCTTTCTCTCCAGCACCATCTCCATCAGATACATGACGCTTGGGAGCGTTTTACTGTTTTTGGTCAATATGATTCTGTAATTAGGCCCATCATAATTGTCAGCACCAGGCCCACTGGGCTCTTAATCTGGCCCTGACCTCACACAGCCTAGGTTATATTTGTCAGCTTTGAGCAGATCACCATTTACTTATGTTCACCAGGCCTCTTCCAGCCTCAGTACCTATATGTATTCTAGATGTCTGCCATCTGGCCATTCATGCACTCATTGGGCCTACATTGTTTAATAATTATATGGTTAGGTGTTGCAACTGATGGTCTAAATTTACATGTGGTAAGCATTTATGGTACTGCCTGTTAATCATCTGTCTTATTTCACTGTCCATCACTACTTACTGGGTTGTTGTTTTTTGTCAATCACTTTTTTATTGAGGCATAAAATTGTATGGGGTACAGAATGAGAAAGGGGAGACGATAAGGTTTCATACATAACGGGTATAACACAATGCAATGTATATCATCCCAGAGTAACTGTTGGCCTCATTTTATAGTAAACATGCTAGTCTAATGAGTAATAACAATCTATATCATATAATACGGTATAACAATCAATAGGTAAGTCAGCTTAAGTGCTAACCGGCTTCTTGGTTATCTCCCTATTGTTATGGTATGATGCCTTCAGGCTAAACAGTGGCTTGAACTAAGCGAGTAGGTATAGGTTATACATTTGGTATAATGGTGAACATCAGGAGTGAAATTATTACGATAAAGCAAGTTAATAGTTCTCTGCAGTTTTTACGATAGGTGATTCATATCTTAGCTAGGTAAGCTGTCTTGGAGTACATTAATAGAAAGCAAGTTAAGCTAGAGTCATAGGCTGTTTTGTTAGACCTAGCTATCAGAGAGAGTTCTAGGGGTGCGATGCATAGTGAAGAGCATATTGTAGGAGCGAGAAAATAAAATAAAATTCAAAGAGAGGGAAATTTAAAGAACACTGTGAGTCCACAAATCAGTCCTTTTCAACCCATGCCTGTTCTTGGCGTATCGGCAGCAGGGGTGGGAAGGCAGAGGGTGTTGGTGCGGCAAGTGCGGGGCAAGGGCCCCCTCCAGCCCCAGGCCTGTGTAGAGGGTGGCATCTTTGGATCACTGACTCAAGGGTTCCGTGAGTTTGAGGCATTCCCGCATCGGGCGCAGTTGAAGGTGCCGATGTTCTGTCGCCGCTGACGGCGGGCATTCTTCCTGCGGGGTGATTGATGCTGTGGAGGCAATCTCCTTGTGGCCCTCAGCCTAGGTGGGCTGCCTGCTTGTGTGGCTATCAGGAGGATGGTTGTTTTGCCCAGAATAGGACGCCTTCTCCCCTCACTCCCAGCTCCGTTTTGTACATTGGCTGCTTTTTCACTTTCATGTGTTTTGGGGGAGTCTGTCTCTGCTTCTCGTGTTCACTGATCAGCTTGACTTTATATGGTCGGGTGTGCACTTTCGCCCGAGGTGCCTGTTCCGTGCAATTTATACCCTCTATATGCATTGGTCCAGTTGGCTGTAAACGTGCCAGTAGTTTAGTCCAAAACTTGTCAAATATTATATTGATTGGAACTCACGTTCAGTATTGCTGAGCCTGCTGCATCCGCCATCTTGGAGGCCCCATGTCCCATCTTGCTTAAGTGAGTCGTAGGCATAGTCGAGGGGGTTGGGGCATGGCATCCTCCGTCTGGCAGGGACCGGCATATCCCCTGCCAGTCCAAAGAGTGTGCCGTACCCGTGGCTGGCTGTTCGCGGGAAAGCAACCGCCTTTCCTTGCCGCCTCCGTTGGTAGGCCCCATTTTGCCTTCGCGGTGCCCGGTCTCCCCGGGTGCCATGTTTGGCATCGGTGAGTTACAGCTGCTTCCTGCAGTGCCGTGGGCTATTCCGTCGGCGGTGTGCGACCTTGCAGCCCGGTAAATCCCCAGGTTTTTGTCCACTTGGTGGGAGCTCCAACAGAACACGTCTTGTCGGCTCCCTGGTTAGGTTCCGCCGCCCCCCCCCCCCCCACTAATTACTGTTTTAAGCCCTTTCTGAGCTCTGCACAGGCCTAGTCAAGTGTACTGTAATATAATGTTCGTCATAATTATGTCTCTTCCATGTTTATACCGACATATTCACAGCTCTCATCTAAATTTGTTATTTAAACACTTCAAATCAAGACTTGCCACGAACCAGGTCCACCACTTGGGTGTCACAAATAATATACTACATTGCAACCGGTCTACTCAAATATTTTCAACAATAATTAAACCCTATTTAATTGTATCATTATGCACCTGTAACTTCTCATTAAGCTCTAATTTGGCCACCCTGCATCTAGGTATAGTTATGTTGGGCCCTCATTTGGTCTCCACTATCAGAGGAAAGTGGAGGGTGTGCTAAACACTATGAAAACAATATGTATACTTACTGATATCTCCACGTCAAACTCAAATATACATGCATAAATGTGGAAGGAAAAGAAAACAAACATTACATTTAAAAAAAAAAAAAAAAAAAGGAAATGTATATATGCACAATCGAAATACAGTTTCTAGACAATGGCAAGTAACTCACAGACTTTAAAGGCCCACCCTCGGATCTATGTTTGATGCTCAGTAATGGATATATTGGTTAGTCTTCATTTAAGGTGAAATTATTAAGTTCCCACGAGAGATGCAAGACATCACACATATTGGAAGGCAGAGCCTGAAATTGTGGGAGGGGTTACCCGGCCTTTAAATATTCAGGCCACCCTTCATACTGGGCCAACAATGCCCAGTCAGTAATACCAGCTGACTTCCGGTTTTACTCACCTTGGACATCCAGAACGCAAGTTCGCTGAGACAGCAGCTCCACTCATGCGTCCAACTCTCCAGCCTGCTCCCCACGGGCCTCCAGATACTGGGGTACAGACGCTCCATACCGCCAGCCTTCTCGCAGGGCTCCGGACACGTCTTAGGTGGCTTCTGGAATTTCTGAGAACTTACCTCCCCTCATGGTGCACCAACTAACCCTTCCCTCGTTCCCAGATAACAGAACTGTGAGAAATTCTGACTATTTGCTCCAGGTCACGTCGCACTCCTAATCACGTCCTGCACCCCAATGTAATCCTTATTGCACACACCCGGTTTGTTTTAATTAGGCCTTCTTTTCGGCCAAAGGAACTCGGTACAGTGTGGGTTCAGGTCACATTAAAATTTGCTGTTGCACTAGTAGATTGTACACAGACGACCCCTTGTGGTCAAATGTTGGTACTACCAGTATCAGATTCATTTCGATGTTATAAGCACTGGGTGATTGTGTTAGGATATTATGGCATTAGGCTCACATGACACTAGACCCACATTGGGCCCTAACTGTTGTCATACGTCACGTAGTTAATCATATTCAGTGCAACTGTTATTTCAGCAGACACCACTACTGTTGTATTACAGCATATGATATAAAACGACTTCCGAGCGTATTCAGCTGCATTTGGCAACCACATAAATATGCCAGGGCTTCACGTCTGTTAGAAGACCCCCTTGGGGTTTGTTGGGCACAGCCAGGCTTGGTTAGTGGGCACAATCTTCAGTCTGATTTAAATAAATATTTCCTACAAGAGTCACATATTCTGTCCATATATCTCATAAGATTAGGCCACTTCCTTCTACTTGTATGTTAACATTTTCAGTTCACTTCAATGCCATTAGTCGTTCTACTACATTCTTTGATTCCTATGCTCTACAAATTCCGTATTCTAGATCATGTAATAGGTACATCACTGGTTGTCACTTCAGTTTATGCCGTCCAACTTAATTTTACAGGTTGCAGCCCCACTTCTTGTGATATACAGTGGCTTCTTCGTCGTTTAATCTTTGCTAAATAGGGAGCATATAGTTTTCATGGATTACACAGATTAGATGTTTCAATAAGTAATATATGTCGTACAATTTATTCATGTCCATGAGCAAGGTTCCTTTTTTCACATATCCAACATGGACACATACGAGCCCACCAATCTCCTGTACCCCACACAACGTAATGATATATGGAGTTAGGTTTCAATTTCAGTTGATTATTGTGCATTTTCATTTTAGCCACGTTCAATACTTTCCTACTCTTTCCATTTGTTGGTCCAACTTTGAGGACAGTGTTTCTTCAAAGTCTTACAGGTGTGACTCAAGACACATGATAACAGGTATAGATTCAGCAGATTTGTTTCGACCAACAGGCCAATTTAGATCTGCATTTTACAGCGGTATCTGCCCAAAACTATCATAGGACATACCCCCTTACTATCTCAAGTAAGCACTTTATTTTTATAAATTCCATACAGTTATATCTTGCCGTTCCCCTGACCATCAATCTCACACATTTAGATCTCACCCCAACGCCCATCCTGATTAAGCTCAAAACAGCTTTTGGCAAAGATTGAGCAAGGTAGGTCTTCCCTCAACAATTTGTCACGTCAACCTCTGTATACTCCTGCTACATAGAGACGGATCGACTGGCTTCAGGGCCTATTAGCTCAATAATAAATGGTCTCACACTCACCTTTTGAAGTGAGTAGTTAGGGACCTTCCATCACTATCCAATCACTTAAGGACTTGTTCCGTCAAAGAAGCATACTTCCCAGCCACCTCATTCATGGCCAAAAAAATTGCCCAAATCATAGATAGAGCCTCTCCCGCCACTTGGCTTATCAGGGCCTCATCATGAAAGACAATTTTAAGCTAAATTCTTTGCCGCTCTTGGCAGTTAGCTATTAGCCAGTCGATACAGAGCCACTTAACCTTTATGCTTTTACAAATACCATGCATCTATATCCATAGAATGTCACATACATCAGAACAAGTTGAGGACCTGTCAATCCAGTCCACTCCCGCTAGGCCCTCCACTTCGTTCTTGACAAGTACTCCCGACATAAACTGTATGCTGCTAGTCCTAGTTCCCTGTGGTCTTGGACCAGTCCCAGACTTTCGACCAAACTGAGACGCAGAGGAATAGCTGAACTGCATGGAGTTTTGAATTCCAACTTAGAAAGTTCTCAACCGGGCACCAGTTCCCAAGCGAGAGCCATAGACAACACAGCAGAGATGAATGAAAACCCACTGATACAAATAGCTTCATAGACAAAAAGTGGACACCATCCCAATTGGTTGATGAGGGTTCCGAGAAGCCAATATATTAGGATTCACAGGAATTGTACTGACAAAAGATAATTGGTCAAACAAGCAACTTTTTTAATGGATAAGAAAGAAAATGATATTTGGAAGATCATTTAAAATTGGAAATGGAAAATGTATCAAACATGGATAGGGCTGTTGTTTTTTACAGGATAGAAAAAAATATCAGTTCAAATCTAACTACTAATGCAAGCCCTTATGAATACACTTTTAATACTAAACATAACTGTAAAGCTGCTCACATAAATAAAATGTTAAATAGGCATAGGCCTATCTTATTAGAAGATGAGATGCTTGGCCGTGAACTACCTTCTCAACCAAAGGTCATTTTTAGGAAAGGGGTGAATTTTTTTTTTTTTTAATTCTTTATTTTTGTTGAGGCATGTGATTATAGGGGTACAGAAAAAAGAGAGGGGGACTTTCAAGAGTTGTACAGGATAGGGTCGTCATAACATATTGTCAAAGTCTCCTATGATTATCAACCTCATTTTATATATAGTAACATGCTATGGCTAAATACTGTTATCTCTCGCTTTAATATTGTTATCTCTCGCTTTAATACTGTTATTTCTCGCTGTAATACTGTTATTTCTCGCTGTAATACTGTTATTTCTCGCTGTAATACTGTTATTTCTCGCTTTAATACTGTTATTTCTCGCTTTAATACTGTTATCTCCCGTTTTAATACTGTTATCTCTCGCTTCAATACAGTTATAATGCTGGTAAAAACAAAACTAAACATTTGTGAATATCATCGTGTTGGAGCATATTTTCACTCTTATTACGCTAGTACAAGCATGTATATTGCAAATTCTTCAGTTGTTATGTAGTTAGTAAGTTACTAGCGCTTCCCTGGGTCCAGATCAGCTTGCAATGCCTCCCACTACCCGAGATAAAGACCCTACAGTACTATCTAGTGAAGTACAAATCCCCACCTTCCCGACTAGTAGCTGGTAAATAACGAGGTACAAAGCACCCCCTTTATTGCTGGCAGTCTCTTTTATGTGGACAGTGTTATATGCTTGCCGTAGTCCTTGCTGCAGTCATGATCTTATTCCACCGTTTGCTCTGGTAGGAGTAGTAGTAGTGGGGCGCCGGGTTATCCAGTGGGTTGTGGATCTTTGATGTGCCCATTCGCTTGCAGCCTTGTGGATGTTGTCCGCCCGTTCCGCTTTGCAGCTTGGTGGGTATTGGTGCTGTGGGTCTCAGTGCCGATAAAAGGGTAAGGCATCTTTGCCGTTTGTGGATCACATGGGTCTCTGCATTTTCGGGTGCCCCCTGTGGGTGTATTGCAGCCCAGTTGTAGGTATGACGTTAGTTGGCGGTGCATTCCCACCAGGGGTGGCTGTGAGTGATGAGCCTTCCTGTGCTTGGTAGCTGTAGTGGAGGCTTGTTGCTTGCCACAGCAGATTGCAGACCAGCTGGTTCCCGGAGGTCGCATGGCCCCCTTCTGGCTCGGAGAGAAGGTATGCCCTCCCTCTGGCCTCTGTGCTGCCGTCAGTCGCCATTTTAGGTGAGGCGTTTGAGCCACGAGGCTGGGTGGTAATGTAGCGGTGGTTTGCCATGGGGACCGGGATGACCCTCACCGGTCCAAGGGGGGGGGACGGGGCAGTGGAGCGCCGACCGGAGAACTGGGAGAGCGGCCGTCTCACCCCAGCTCAAGCCTTCCTAGGCCGCAGACCTCGATCAGGTTACTTTGAATCCGGATCGGAACTTGAGGGGTATCCCCGTGTTCAGCGTCAGCTCGTGAGTACTGTGGGTCCAAAGTTAGGGCTGTAGCTGTGATCGGATCGCCGTTAGCACCGATATTCTGGTTCTGGTGCAGGAGCTCAGACGACATGCGTCTGATCCGGTCGGCGGTCAGGCCCCGCCCCCCAGGAAAGGGGTGAATTTTAAAGAGATTTTAGCACCTAGCACTTAAGAATCCAGCCCACAACTGAACCTAATGTAGATGTTTTTTTCATATGTGGCAGATGTAAAGCCTGCCATTCCATTCCTAACTTTTAAAATTAGGGGCCTAGTTACCTGTTCCTCCACACATGTTGTGGATGGACTGGTAGACAAGCCAACGTTAGATTTTTAGAACATTTGAATAATATTAAAAAAAAATTGAAAACTAATTCTGGACCAAGTTATTGTAATAAATGGCTTCAATTTAGTTTTGAGATTTTTTCATTGGTGGTTATTGAACAGGTAAAGTTGCATGATAGGGGAGGGGATTTGATGATGAACCAGGGGAGGAGGGAAGATTTTTGGTGCACAAATGACAGAGATTACAGCCTAAAGGGCAGAATGTCAATTTTGATTTAGTTTGCTTTTTGTGTGTCCTCTTTCTTCTTTGGCTTCTCACATGTATATCCCTTTCCCCTCCAACAATCAGATTTTATATTTCATTTTGTATATTGTGTGTAACAGTTTATGTATCTTATAGGATTTTATTGTGTGGTATTTTCTACATACATTTATCATTATACTACAAATTTTCTCTGTATTTTGAAAATTGAAATCTTAGGGTATCACTTAGATCTTATAATATTAAAAAAAAAATCCTAAGTTTCATGTGTGATTTTTATGAATGATGTACTGAGACTGGCATTCTAATGAACTTAGACGATGGAAGACGGACAGAGACTCTGAGTGGAACGCATTTGAGATCCAGCTCATTCTGACGACCCTTCCACCACACTGCGGCTACTCTGTTGTTTGGTGGTGTATGTGTTTTTGTTACGATGCATTTAAACAGAGAGAATACTGGTTTATCACTACAGTACAAATACAGTACATTGGGAGCATAACAGCAGGCAGGTTGTTAAGAAAACAAGCAGACAGCACAGTAAATGTAAATACGCAGCTTATAATATGAAGCATTTGGGGCAAGGGACAGTAGGAAAGAAACTAGACTGAACTAGAAAGGTGGGACAATAGGCACAGGTAATTACAAAAGTGCTGGTAGCTCAGCATAACAAAGGGTATCTCTGGGGGACACAACAGACGCCAACAATAAATAAATGAAAGAAAATGGTTGATGGAAAATGAACAGTTTTACCTATGCAATGCTTAGTGAATATTCCCCTAGACATACAGAGCTATGTATATTTTTATTTTAAAGGGTGTCAGTCTCATGTCCTGCTTTCCGCTTCTATATTACTTATTACGTAGCTAAAGTAATACTGTATACATAGTATTATGAACGCTGGTATAATATATACCCTGTTCGCCTATTCCTCCCGAACTGTTGAGCTCGAGTTATTATAGCTGCAGTTCGGGTGTAGATACGAATAGTTTCAGACGAATGCAGCTTCCAAGTAGTTTCTCCCCAGAAAGTAGATGGTTACCCAAACATGAGCCTAGACTTCTAGTGATGTCCCGAACAGTCCGTCGGGAACCGTTTGCTGGTGAACATAGCGTGTTCGCGGTCACGAACCTGCGCGATGTTCGGTCCGCCCCCTATTCGTCATGGAGGTGGGAGGGTCTGGGAGGGAGGGTCTGCTGCTGATTGGCTGGAATATGTCTGCTGACTGTGAGGTACAGGGTCAAAGTTTACTCAATGATGACGGATAGGGGGCGGACCGAACATCGCGCGTGTTCGCGAACACGCTATGTTCGCCGGCGAACGGTTCCTGGCGAACTGTTCGGGACATCACTATAGACTTTAAGAAGTGTACAACAGGAATGAGATTTTAATGGTGCCACACTGGCTTTTACGCAAGTCCCTATGCAAGGGGCACTCCCGCATGGACCTTGTGGGGGACAGGGACACAAAGGTTACAGCCAATAACATTACAGTGACACAGGTGAACACACCCAATGCAAACAGACAATCCCCTCCTCTCTACCTGTTGATAGTTGAGTCAGCTAACTTGGTAACTCAATTATCTCCAGGCAGAAAAACATATTTTCCCCCAAACTTGGAAAGTACCCTAAAACACATAGTATCCCCATAAAAGTCACATCCCCTGATAGCCCTGATCTGGGTGACCAACATATCCAAAAATCACCCAGATCAGTTCAGGGGTTTTCGAATTCTATGGAAGTCTCATTTGACTGACTGCACACAAGTCTCCTGCCCAAAACAGTTCCATGAATTTAAGGCTGTGCGGTCGGTCTATTTCAAAAAGTTATAAAAATGAACAAGTACACAAACGGAGCACCCTGGCTCATAGAAGCGATTGTTCCCCTGGTTTGAAGGAACAAAACTACCGAACAGTAGCAGGCGTTCGTATGTTTTGACCGGTGTTTGGGAAGTTGAGTGTCCGATTTTAGTTGCAGACACTTGACGACTAAGTCCCGCTGCCTCCTTTCGTGAAAACAAGATGGCCACTGTTTTCTCTCGCACGTGGTGTTCGGCTATACGAACGGCGGCCACACAGAGAGAGCGCTCAATCGACAGTTCTCTTTGGAGATAATGAGCCAGGGGGGGTGGTCGGTGGTCGGTGTTCGGTAGTTACAGCTACCGAACCAATGTTTTTTCTCATATATGATTTTTATTGTTTCAAGAATAGTGCACATACCTTCCATGGCATGACAGTGGTACAGAATTTACGTTGCATGTTATACTTCCAGATTGACATTGTTACAAGTATCTCGCATCCAGTTGTATGGTTTGTAAACATTTGTAACCTGGAGTATGACATATTTACATATACATCTTGGTGGATTCTTAGGAGTAGTAACATTCCGTATATTATACTTTTGACATCGTTCACATACATTAGATCGGAAGTTATTGTTTTCCCACCATGTATGTATGAGGGCATCATGATAGGGTAGGGGTATGCTAAACATATAACTTGGGTTAATAGGTGATAGAAAACAGGGGAAATAGTCGGGTTAATGCTATCTTGTGTCATGTTTTACGTGTGCACCTGTGCTCTTTTCTTCACGGCGTGGGAATGCTGTTGTCTCCTATCGTAAAATTATGTAATTGGTCCTGTTGTTAATCGGGGATTTAACCAGCTAAGCCACAGTTTATCATGTTGCTGCACCCTCACCCTCAGGGACATCCGCTCATAAAGGCATATATTCTCCAACCTCTTTGAGATCTCTTCCATGGAAGGGATTATATGGCTGTTTTAGCAGCAGTTAGCATATTTACAATTAGTGTGGTATGCGGGTTATGGTTCATGTCGGGCAACAGGTGTAATAGGTATCCTTCAGGTGTTAATGGGAGTGAGAGAGATGTGATTGAGTGAATAAGTCGTTGCATATTTGCCCATAGGGGTGTAAACTGTTGACAGTCCCAGAATATATGTTTCAATGTACCCTGCGAGGTCCCACATCTCCAGCATGCTGAGGATTAGGCATGTGCATGGGGAAAATTTTCGGTTCAGTACGGCATTCTGAAATTCGTGATTTTCGCAATTCGGGACTTCGGCAATTCGTCACTTCAAGACTTCGGAACTTCGGCAACTTCAGAACTTCGGCACTTCGACACTTCGGAAATTCGGCAACTTCGGCACTTTGACACTTCGGAATTTTGGAACTTCGGCATTTCGGAATTTCAGGACTTCAGCACCTCGGGACTTCTCTTGCAGCTGCCTGGTAGATAACTCCCTAATTTAAACGGTATTAGGGAGTTATCTACCAAAAGGCTGAAAGACCTAAATTGGTCTTTCAGCCAAATTTACTAATACTAAGTAAAAATTACTTAGTATTAGGAAATTTTGCCCCTACTCGCTATATGGTGAGTATGGGCATGTCTAGTAAACAGTGAGCAGCCTGTGACTGCTCACTGTTGAAAAACAAAAAAAAAATAGTACCCCCCGGCCCCCACCCCTGAGCGGCGGGTGGGAGCCCTAACGTAAAATGATGGGGGGGGGGGGACCTATTGTCCTCCCCCTGGCCCCCACCCCTGAGCGGCGGGTGGGGGCCCTAAATACTAATAAGAGGGGAGGGGGACCTAATGTCCTCCCCCTGGCCCCCACCCCTGAGCGGTGGGTGGGGGCCCTAAATACTAATAAGGGGGGGACCTAATGTCCTCCCCCCTGGCCCCCACCCCTGAGCGGTGGGTGGGGACACACACACACTAACTCACTCACCAACAGACACACTAACAATTTTTTTAAAAAATGTGTAAAATTTCAATCCACCCCGCCTCCATACCTTTGCTGGAATGGATCCTCCATTTCCCTGGGGTCCAGTGGGGATCCTTTAATTGCCAGAGGGACAGGTGTGTGGTCAATCAAGGCAGCGAGGGAGCTCTGATCTCCCTGCTCAGCTCCCTCGAGGGCCTCTCATTGATCCTGGAGCCGGAGTGACATAATATCTTGGCTCTGGAATCACTGCGGTGCACGCGAGCTGAGCCGGGAGGGCTCAGGGGACAGTGCTCCCTCGCCGCCCGCCAACCACATAAGGTAATGCCAGCCTCTGGGACAATGGCGTTTGGGGGGTGGCTTTTTTTGCCGTACCCTGAAAGTGCCACCCAAGGCAAATGCCTTGTCAGCCTCGCAGTAACTACACTGCTGCCACAGTGTTCTTCCACCCCCTCGTCCCATAGTGTTCTTCTCCCTCCCCTGGCCCATAGTGTTTTTTCACCCCCTCCCCTGGCCCATAGTGTTTTTTCACCCCCTCCCCTGTCCCATAGTGTTTTTACTCCCTCCCCTGTGCCATAGTGTTCTTCTCCCCCATCCCATAGTGTTCTTCCTTACCACCACCCCCACTCCTCGTCCCTTAGTGCCCCTCTCTAACCCCCCCCCCCCCTTGGTCCCTGGTGTGTCTCCTACCTCTCTTTGTTGCAGTAGAGGAGCTTCCGTTTACTGTACCCGGCCGGAGTGGCAGGAAGTGCTCTCTCAGTGAGCACTTCCTTTCAGTCCGGCCAGGTTCAAGAAACAGAAGTTCCTGTACTGCAGACCGTGGTGCGCACTGCTCTGCTCGGCCACACTACACAGTGTGACTGGTCGAAGGGAGCGCTGTGCGCACACATCCTGCTGGTCACTCCAATCTAGCGCCACCGGGCCGGTGCGCCATAAGGCTGATGCTTGTGCCGCCTTTTCGACGCGCCGGCCCTGCCTGCAGGAGTACTAACAGGAACGGCATTTCTGCCATTGAAAAATTGCAAGAACGCCGTTCCCACATGTTCCTGCAGGACTCGAGCCCTGTATATATTCTTAATATTTGTAGTGTAGTCGTATGCTACCAGCTAGGCCTTAAATGTTTATGGCCACTGCAAGCCATCGTATACTCGCCAGGGATTAATTTCTACTCACCAAGGCTAAATGTTCACTTGTCAGTGGCTAATGGAAACCTTTCACCCTTAAATAAACACACACTAACATACACAGACACATTACCACACATTCAAAAATAGACAAACTTGACAGCCAAGATGGCCAGACATGCTTACTGAGGGCTCTTGCACCAGCAGGCACAAAAACGACTATCCTGACTACCCAAACGCTGCCAACTACACGAGACACCCAGAAAATGGACACACGGGGAATAGAAAGGTACTCGTCCTGCATCGAAACATGAAACCAGCACCTGCACCAGCCATGTGGCCTACACCAGAGCGGGGCCTGAGGCCTGGGGGAAGCGGCTGACCTCCCGGCACGGGACCAGCTCAGACAAGGCAATCGAACACTGCCCTGCTGCCCCCCCCCTGGACCGGCGGGGGTTATCCCGGTCCTCGCGGGGGTCGATTAACATAGAAACATAGAAACATAGAATGTGACGGCAGATAAGAACCATTCGGCCCATCTAGTCTGCCCAGTTTTCTAAATACTTTCATTAGTCCCTGGCCTTATCTTATAGTTAGGATAGCCTTATGCCTATCCCACGCATGCTTAAACTCCTTTACTGTGTTAACCTCTACCACTTCAGCTGGAAGGCTATTCCATGCATCCACTACCCTCTCAGTAAAGTAATACTTCCTGGTATTATTTTTAAACCTTTGTCCCTCTAATTTAAGACTATGTCCTCTTGTTGTGGTAGTTTTTCTTCTTTTAAATATAGTCTCCTCCTTTACTGTGTTGATTCCCTTTATGTATTTAAATGTTTCTATCATATCCCCCCTGTCTCGTCTTTCCTCCAAGCTATACATGTTAAGATCCTTCAATCTTTCCTGGTAAGTTTTATCCTGCAATCCATGAACCAGTTTAGTAGCCCTTCTTTGAACTCTCTCTAAGGTATCAATATCCTTCTGAAGATAGGGTCTCCAGTACTGTGTACAGTACTCCAAGTGAGGTCTCACCAGTGTTCTGTACAATGGCATGAGCACTTCCCTCTTTCTACTGCTAATACCTCTCCCTATACAACCAAGCATTCTGCTAGCATTTGTCCCCAGCAAAGCAGCCCGAACAAGCGACTGAACCTGCAGCCGAGCGGGAATGTGGGGGCCCAAGCAAGATGGCGGTGCGGACGCGCCTGGCGCCAAATCGCACCCTCACCACACCACCCAAGCACACCCTGGAGTTCTTTCACAGGCTCTGTGCCAACGCGGGGACAAAATTCCACACCCAGGGTCTGCACTACCACCTGGTACTGAAGGAAATGGCGGCATGGGTTCGCCCGGCTACCCAACGCCTCCTAAGCAGATACCCACCACGAGCCTCCAAACAGAGAAAAAGCTGCAGACTGGAACAGCGGGAAATGGCGGCATGCCCCCCAGACTCCAGCACTCGCCCTCACACACACCAGAGCGAGACCACCAAGCCTGCCCGACCTGCTCACCAATCAGCGGTGTCGGAATCATCCGACCAACGAAGCACACCTCACACTCCCGGCCGAGTGGCTCACCGCAATGCATCACAGCACCCTACCAGCGACAGACAAATGAAACGGGGTAAAAGTGAGAGACACCAGCTTGGACTATCAATGGCCTTCAGCAGACGCCGAACGCTGGACAGCGAGGTATTACTCCTGCAGCATGACAGAAGCCAGAGGGTTTCCTTATGTTGCCTGAACACAGTAAACCCACGGCAGCATGACCGCACTCCTCCCCACAGACTGGGCATCGGATGAAAGGGAGGTAAGACCCGGTCTGCCTGATGGCCAGCTCCGGTGATGAAATCGACGCAGACGACCCAGCAGAACCCACTTAACCTGACGGACAAATGTAACAAGCCAACACCCATGGACATGGTCCTACTCATAACATACTCTGTCCCTGCATCGGACTAAGCACCTAACATCTGAGTCTCCAATGCTATTGCGGGACACCAGTTTATTACCTTGTTATGATTGACCTAGGCCCCAGCGGCTGCCAGGCGGCCTAACGGTCTTATTGATGGTTATAATCTGTTAAATACTGGCTTAACATGTTTCACCCCTATCACTCTTAAATGTATTACTTTGCCTGTACTACCCTGCTGTAACTAATAGCATATAGTACCAACTCTGTTCTCCTAACTCCAAATGCAGCACCAATAACGAGTTCTACATAAGCTCATATATCTCAAATACGTTTTAAATTGCTCACAACCTAATGTTGCACATTTTACGTACCTACCCTGCTCTATCAACGCCTGACTAGCTAGACCTCTAGGATTGCTACACATAGAACCCACCCATTATGTACCTTAACGGCTGACATACACATTCTAGCACGCAAGTCACAATAAAAGTAGTGATGAGCTGGAGGTCGAGCCCGCTAAGTACCAGCCATAACCAGTAGCCGGGGGTAACGCAGGACCAAGGCATAGGGTACCCAAACGGGCCTCCCTCGAGTTTAATACGGTGCAATCTATTAAATAGTCAGAAACATGCAGGATATTGTTAAAACCTTGTTGTGAACGCTAATTCAAGTGAACGTATTCACATTATCTCACTGTATCATTATATTTTATAACACTTTTGCCTGTTGTGATGGAGGTCATGCCTATTTTAAAACTGCGCATCCTCTGGATAAAATGGGGGACTCGCATAGGAGTCACTCAGGCTCAAAAGCTTTCGGACATCGCTTATGACTAGTTACCTTTACTACTATTACGCTAAGCTTGTTATTAATCTTCCGGAATGCTTAATTAATATAAAATGAGGCTGACACTCATAGGAGATGTTGCATTATGTTATTATGCTACCAACCTGTATCAAAAACGTACATCCCCTCTTCTTTGTTCTGTACCCATTTTAAAGCATGCCTCAATAAAAGAAAGATTGACAAAAATAGACAA
Source organism: Pelobates fuscus (assembly GCF_036172605.1). Classification (NCBI taxonomy): domain Eukaryota; kingdom Metazoa; phylum Chordata; class Amphibia; order Anura; family Pelobatidae; genus Pelobates; species Pelobates fuscus. The sequence goes on along the minus strand of NC_086321.1, from coordinate 145,966,531 downwards.
ACTTGATTTTTATAACACCCATGCTCCATTTTCCTACATTTGCCAGGGAGCAGAGCCTTATCCCTGTTTATTATTATTATTATTATTATTATTATTATTATTATTATTGCCATTTATATAGCGCCAACAGATTCCGTAGCGCTTTACAATATTTTGAGAGGGGGGATGTAACAATAAATAAGACAATTACAAGAAAACTTACAGGAACAATAGGTTGAAGAGGACCCTGCTCAAATGAGCTTACAGTCTATAGGAGGTGGGGTATTAGAAACATTAGGATAGGAAATATCAAGTAGGAGTGAAGCAGAGCTGGAGGAGAGAGCAAAGCACTATCCCATAGGAGAGAGCAAGAGACAGGTATGTAAGGGAGAGATTACTCTGGGAGGCCATACGCTTTCCTGAAGAGATGGGTTTTAAGGCCCTTCTTAAATGATTGAAGACTAGGGGAGAGTCTGATGGCAGTAGGCAAGTTATTCCAAAGGAGAGGAGCCGCCCGTGAGAGGTCCTGCAAGCGCGAGTTGGCCGTACGGGTGCGAGCAGCGGTCAGGAGGTGGTCGCGGGCAGAGCGGAGGGTACGAGGAGGGGCATACCTCTGGATCAGTGAAGAGATATAAGAGGGGCTGGAATTGTTCAGTGCTTTAAATGTATGGGTTAGCACTTTGAATTGACTCCTATAGGATACAGGGAGCCAATGTAAGGACTGACAGAGGGGCGAGGTGTGAGAGGACCGACTGGATAGGAAAATCAGTCTAGCTGCAGCATTCATTACAGACTGTAGCAGGGCAGTACGGCTTTTGGGGAGACCAATCAGGAGAGGGTTACAGTAATCCATGCGGGAAATTACTAGAGCATGGACAAGCTCCTTGGTAGCATCTTGCGTAAGAAAGGGGCGGATGCGGGCTATGTTTTTGAGTTGGAACCTTCAGGACTTGGCAACAAACTGGATGTGAGACTCAAAGGTGAGACCAGAGTCAAGTATGACGCCAAGACAGCGCGCTTGTAGGGATGGACTTATGTGGATATCACTGACTTGAAGGGAGAGTGAGAGAGGAGGATCAGTATTAGGAGGAGGAAAGACAAGGAGTTCAGTTTTAGAGAGGTTAAGTTTGAGAAAGCGTGACGACATCCAGTCAGAGATGGAAGAGAGGCAAGCAGTGACACGTTGCAGGACGGCCGGGGAGAGGTCCGGTGAGGAGAGGTATATCTGAGTGTCATCAGCGTACAGGTGGTAGTTGAATCCAAAAGAGGCAATAAGTTTTCCAAGAGAGGCAGTGTAAAGAGAAAATAGAAGGGGACCAAGGACAGAGCCTTGGGGAACTCCAACCGAGACAGGGCGAGGGGAGGAGGTATCCTTGGAAAAGGAGACACTAAATATATCACTGAAGGAGACACTAAATATTTATCACTTTATGTGCATGTTACACAGAATTCATCAGCTCCCTGATCACCTTGCTGCTCTGTACTAATGTCAGGGCTGTAGTAACATAACATCCCAGCATTATAACAGGGAGCTGGGGCTGCTTAAATTATTGTGCAACATGTGCATAGAAAGCTCCCTAATCCCTCACAGCTGGCAAGTCTTTAAAAAAAGCCTGCACGTTTAAATGGTCAGAGCAGGCACCTGCCACACACCACCTCTATCAGCAATGCCGACTCTGCCTAATGGTAAATATGGTAAATCCGGCTCTGGTTATTGCATTGTGATACTCTCTCCTGTCACCGAGATTTGTATTCACCGCGGATCCATGCATTACCTTGAATACATGCATAGTTAGAGTTTATTGCTATATTTGCATTGCTTTAGATTCATGCATTACTTCAGTTCAATATTTATATTTTTTACAAATGATTATTTATTTATTTTTATGATAATGTATTATTAACCCATACGGAAAATAGATCATTAAACAACTTGTGTGTATGCACTGGAAGGACTTACATTCATCACATGATTAGACTTCACATTTTGAGTTATCAGAACCAGCACTATAATATTTATTATTAATATATGACTAACATCTAAAGCCTGTAGGAAGTTCAGCTGTACAAATATACATTTTCAAACAAGGTCAGGCTTAGCCTGTTTGACATGAAATATCTGTACACTCATGCTGGTGTCCCGACATTGATGTGAATCACTGTCATTTACCATGGTAACAAACCAATGAAGTTGTTTGGTATTCTTTCCCTTGGGTGCAATATTTTACCGGGATATTCCTGAAAACCTAATTCTTTCTTTTTTTTGTTTTTATAAACTGTACAACTTAGTCAATTTTTACCTGAGAACATGGAGCATCTATGCTGCAGTCAAATTATTATTATATCCTCTGCACAATTGTATATCCTTTGTCTCTAAACCTGTTATTTTTGCTTAAAGGGAAACTCCAGTGCCAGAAAAACGATCCGTTTTTCTGGCACTGGAGGGTCCCTCTCCCTCCCACCCACCAATCCCCGGTTACTGAAGGGGTGAAAACCCCTTCAGTGACTTACCTGGGACAGCGGCGATGTCCCTCGCCGCTGTCTCCGCCTCCGCGACGCTCCTCCTAGTGATTACGTCGGCCGGTGGGCGAGACTAATCTCGCTCACCGGCCGAGGAGACCTAATGCGCATGCGCGGAAATTCCGCGCATGCGCATTACGTCTCCCCATAGGAAAGCATTGAAAAATCATTTCAATGCTTTCCTATGGGGTTTTGAGCGACGCTGGAGGTCCTCACACAGCGTGAGGACGTCCAGCGACGCTCTAGCACAGGAAACCTGTGCTAGAACCCAGGAAGTGACCTCTAGTGGCTGTCTAATAGACAGCCACTAGAGGTGGAGTTAACCCTGCAATTTAAATATTGCAGTTTATGAAAAACTGCAATAATTACAGTTGCAGGGTTAAGGGTAGTGGGAGTTGGCACCCAGACCACTCCAATGAGCAGAAGTGGTCTGGGTGCCTGGAGTGTCCCTTTAAAGGGACACTATAGTCACCTGAACAACTTTAGCTTAATGAAGCAGTTTTGGTGTATAGAACATGCCCCTGCAGCCTCACTGCTCAATCCTCTGCCATTTAGAAGTTAAATCCCTTTGTTTATGAACCCTAGTCACACCTCCCTGCATGTGACTTGCACAGCCTTCCATAAACACTTCCTGTAAAGAGAGCCCTATTTAGGCTTTCTTTATTGCAAGTTCTGTTTAATTAAGATTTTCTTATCCCCTGCTATGTTAATAGCTTGCTAGACCCTGCAAGAGCCTCCTGTATGTGATTAAATTTCAATTTAGAGATTGAGATACAATTATTTAAGGTAAATTAAATCTGTTTGAAAGTGAAACCAGTTTTTGTTTTTCTTGCAGGCTCTGTCAATCATAGCCAGGGGAGGTGTGCCTAAAGCTGCATAAACAGAAACAAAGTGATTTAACTCCTAAATGACAGTGAATTGAGCAGTGAAATTGCAGGGGAATGATCTATACACTAAAACTGCTTTATTTAGCTAAAGTAATTTTTTTTTTTTTTTGTCAATCTTTCTTTTATTAAGGCATATTTGAGGGGTACAGAATAAAGAGTGGGAGATGCATATATGGTTTACAAAGTAGGGTTAAAACAGTGCTAACAGTGGTCGTATACATTTCCTGAACATGAATGCCTAATTTTTATATTTTTATGTTGATGAACAATAGCGTGTTGTTAACAAGCTGAGGTAAAAGTCAAGGATACAAGCATGTTTCATGTAGTGTGTCTGCGAGGAATAGTTAACAGTATTGTCACGTGTACATTATATCAGCTTAGTCAGGCTACGTGTTAAGTAACTAGGGGGTGTGCAGGCTGCGTTTTTGTGACTAAGGTGGTGAGGCGCATAAAGGTATAAGGTTTGTGTCACCAGGCATGTACGCTTGCTCAAATGTGTTTCTTTTATCAAGGCTACTATGCAGAGTACAAGAGAAAGTGTGGTAGGTACATGAGTGGTTCAGCATAGGTTACCAAGTAGTAGCATTGTCGAGTACATTTCCAGTTTCTTGGTGCCTTAGTGTTATGTTTCGTGGGTCGTCTAAGGGAGTGTGTTTTAGTCAGAAAAGCGGCAGTCAGAGGCTATTATTTACGTGAGGCAAGTGAGTGTAACAAGAAGCACCATCAGGCCGGTTAAAAATCGACATTAGCATGGCATGGACACTTAATGGAGATATCTAAATACATTCTAGGACCCTTGTCTGACGGCTGCATAACATAAGCTGGCCACATTTAAGAGTATATGTCATCATTACCCTCGACTTGACTAACACACGTTATCAGCCTGCTGAGTTGTACGATCATCCTAACTAACCTGGGAATGGCCTGGAGTCCGAGGCTGGGAGTGTAACCAGTGGCATTACGTGGGAAACAGAATTATGTACAAACATTGTTATCAAGCAGATAGTTTAGCTAGGTTGGTGTGATTAAGGGAACACAATAACATACAGCAATAGGATAGAGTGTTTTTGGCCGCTATTTAAGTACTGGCATGTTGGGGTTGCACTGCATGTCCTTAAGGGGGCATGGGTACCTTGCTCGAGGGTATGTAGAGCTAAAGTAATTTAGGTGACTATAGTGTTCCTTTAATTTGTAAAGCTCACTGGATACAAGCCAATGTAAAAAAAACACTAAATTTATGTTAAATTAGACAGCAAAAAAAAAAGTCAACCTCGAGCCTAATTTTATATAACTCAAGGTAGAATGCACAAAAAGGGGGTAACCCCTACATGGTGAATATCATAGGACATAAACAAAAAAAAAAGGGAAAAAAGGGCCATTCTACCTGTGTATAGTTTACTGAAAGAATTGTAAGCTTTAAAAAGTAACTTTTAATAAATAAATCTAAAACAAATATAGAAAAGAAAAAATTATAAAAGCAACAGGAGAAATTGGAGACAATGTAGCGTGTAAAGCTCAGTGGCTACTAATATGAACTGTATAGGTGTATAAATTATAATGCAAAAACAATACAAGTTATACAAGTGATACTTAGTGACTTTGCTACAGTTATTAGTGATACATTACTAAGTATCACTTGTATAACTTGTATTGTTTTTGCATTATAATTTATACACCTTTACAGTTCATATTAGGATTAGAGAAAGGTGGAGGAGAGTTATACATGCGCAGCATGATAAAGATAGTAACATGAATAGAGGGAGATTGGACACATGAGTGATAGTAGATGGAAAATTATGCAATTGGGTAGGCCTGAGAGAGATAAATAGGAGGGAAAGATGGTGTCATGAGAAAGAAATCTGAGTTATGTATTGAGTTCAATTATTTTAAAACCGGTATAGCCTTGTGAATAATCTCAATGCATTTCTGATGAAAGAAAACATAATTAATTCATATCAAGGAAACACTATATACAAAGAAAGAACGAGTGTGGGAAATGGGCAGGAGTGAGATTGAAAGAGGTTAGAGGTATAGGAATTGGGGAGCACAGGAAAGTCCAAGAGAAAATAAATGCACTCAAACACACTTAAAACATAAAAATACAAAACCACAATCATATATACTACAACTGCAGCCCTAGACAGCAGGCGCCATTATAAATGTTCACTGTAGTGTTTATGGGGCCAGGGATGCCCTGGAGCCCTCCCAGTGTAAGTATGCAAACGTTTTAGGAAGACTGATACTTTCAGCCAATGAAACATCCCTGCATGACAGGGCTTAGTTTAGTAAAACATAGAAAAGGTCCTTTCCTGGCCATTCATGGCAGCATCACTAATGGGTTAGCTCCGCCCCTAACAAGAACAGGACAGGAAACAATTAATCAATTAATCACCCAGACTATAGGTATAAAAGGTCCCTCCTCCTTCTAACCCACAGTCTTTTTTTCTGTCCTTAGCAGGACAAACAGGAATTATACCTTTCATATTTTTCTTTTGAGGCCACCTTCCCATGTGTACCATGGGTTCCTTCCAGATAAAGTTCAGCCTCTCTTTATCTGAAGAACTCAGTAATCAGCCTGCAAGAGCAGGACTAACTGAGTTAAGGTACATTATAGTATATGTACCTCTTTAATAGAATAACAGGACTGTTAAAAACTTAAAGGATGTGGGGTCGGTGTATCCTTAAAAATTCCCCTTTATGCATCAATAACCCCCTCAGAATTGTGGCAGAAGAGAAGCTGGGTAAGTGACTGAAAATCTTGGTCTTACCCTGAATGTGCTTGCTGTAATTCATGTAGACAGTATAGTGTTTTTTTTTTTTTTGTAATTCTTTATTTTTGTGGTGCAAGGAAAAGAACATATGCAGGTAAAGACGTGGCATTGACAGATAATGCAATAAAAGTAGTTTGCGTGTCCAGAGCATGTTGAAAAATTTGCACCATTTTTTTTTTCTAAAACAGTAGGCCAGGAATCCTGGCTTGAACCATACATTTCACAAATATAACAATAGTAAACGTTTAGCTTTTATCGAGGGTAACCCGTGCTGTGATATAGTATGCTATAGCATGTTAGATTAGGTTTAGGTACCACCCTGGGATTTGTGTTTCAATCTAGTGGGTGCTGCAAGAGCGTCACTATCCAGACCCTGCGACCTGTGCTTGTGGGTGTGTGCTGCCTGTATGGGAGCTAGGCAGGCGTGTCTGAGAGCTGAGTTGAGCAACTCTATGCTAGAACAATTGGAATTGCTACTGGCATTCAGGTGTTGTGTAATTTGCCGTGAGCTGAAGTACATGAGTGTGAGTGTCAGCTTGTGCCTCAGGTGCTGAGCAGGTGTTCTGGTTTAGTGTATATAATAGTTGCGGCTAATGGAGGTTGGGTCTTTTTTAGCTATTAGTGCCCCTAACCAAGGGGGCTGCGGGGGGGGGGGGGGGGGGGGGGGGGGAGTCATGGTGGGTATCTTGCCCTATGTCTATCTTGTGTGTTGTTATCCCTCTTTGTAGGGTCTCATATGGAGGACAGACCTTTGCCAGTTGTTAAGCAAGGAGGGTTTTTTGGGTTTGGTAGCCATGGCTAGCCAGAGGCTGAACAAAAAGCAGAAAGAGCTAATAAAACAAGGAAAAAACATAATGGAATGGGTGCAGTCCATAGCTGCCCTTTGCCTGTTGGGTTCTGAGCCCAGTCATGTCCCAGTTCCTGTAGTCGTGCGGTCTCGTGGGGTGAAGGCGATTACTGTGGCTGGGTCCCAGGTTGGTGTTCCCCTCCGGTTTCTTGACTCCTCTCCAGGGGCGGACAGTCCCAGTGTCCGCAGCAATGCCGGTGCCTCTTCAGCTGAGGTGATCTTGTGACTGGTCCCATTGTGGCTCACCGTAAGAGCTTGTGGTGTGGTCCATTGGTATAGTATTCCCGCGTTTCTCAGTTGGCTCGTAGTTTGGAGGAGTGTTCTGCGCCATTGCAGGGTGGACCTGGATAGGTCCTGGTAGAAGGACAATTCAGCACCTTCAAATGTGTAAGGTGTTTGGTTACGTAGGGCTGAGAAGAGTGCCTGTTTGTCTTGGGCTAAAGCGCAGCGGACTATGATGTCACTTACTGCAGTTGTTGGGGCCCTTGGTGATTTTGGTAGGCGAAACATGCTATCAAATGCGAGCTTTTTGGCTTGTTGTGGTGGCAGTAGTGAGGCTGTTAGTCGTCTTATGTAGTGGGGCAATTCTGCCATGGTGACAGACTCAGGCACCCCCCTTATCTTCAGGTTGTTACGTCTGGAGCGGTCCTCCATCGTGGCAAGGTGCGCGGTGAAAGCTTGTTGCGTCTTTTGGACCTTTTGCAGTGAGTCCTTCACATTGGACACTTCCTGCCTTACATCCATGATGTCCTCTTCAGTGGCTCTGACCCTGTCTGTAACCACCTGTAGGTCAGCCTGGATGACTGCTATGTCCGTGGCTAGTGTCTGGCGAAATTCGGTGAGGTAGTTTTTAATGTCCTGCTTGGTAGCCAGGGCTGTCAGATCAGGGAAGCCTGCAGCTGTTATCTCTGCAGTTTGTGGTGGGGTGTGAGCTTGGGGGGGGTCAGGTGTTTGGGTATGAGGGTCGACAGGGACCTCCTGGGATACTGGGGCCGCCATTTTGGGCTGGGCCTGGCGTTGCAAAAGAGCCCCAATGTCTTGGGAATCGCTTGTTGTACCTTGCTGAGGTTTCTGGGAGCGTCTCCCCATGGCTGAGGGTTGATGTGCTGGTGAGGGGTGTTCCGTGCTCCAGTCCCACTCTCTCTGGAGGGGGATGCGCCCCAACAGGTCTTCCAGGCGTGCAGGGAGATGGTAGGCCACAGTCTTTTTCCGTCGCCGGTTTTGTCCGGGGTTTGCAAAGAACAGCATGTGCCGACACCGGAGGACGTCAGTGTGTGGATGTTTATGTTGGCTTGATTGGATGGGCTGGATATTTTGTGATATTCGGTGGATTGTGCAGAGCGCCGTCGGAGCTGTCGACAGTATAGTGTTTTAATTGTGTTCTCTTGTGTTTTCTCATTCTGGAGAATGAAAGCCTGCTTGTTTGCACCGGCTGGGTGCTACTTCCGGGTTCGGAGGGCGGGGCATGTGCAGTAGCATCGGCGTCGGGGAGTTGCTATTGCGCATGCGCGAACCGCCGGACTCTTAAAGAGATATCGCGCAAAAAAATTACAATCCGAAAATCATATAAAAAAGCGTTTTTTGTGGGTTTTCCAATGTTTTGGCTGAAGTTTGGAACAGTTTTGGTGTGTTTAAGGCTGCACTAGACTGATTCTGGATATATAAGGTAAAGAAATTTTTCTTTCTTGGTTATATTGTTTTTCTTCTGTTTAGTTTTTTCAAAGTAATAGGATAACAAAAATATTTTTTTGTTTAAATAGATGGCTTCTCACTCTGCCTCAAGATCTGTTTCTAGAAAACATAGGTGAGCCTCATATACGCTTATCCCTTAAAGGGGGGGGGGGTTAAAAGAGTGCCACTATGGGCCAAAAATATATTATTGTTAATATGGCCTTTCTTGACAGCCCGAATAGTCCTAATGAGGATTCACTAAGACAAATGGCAACCAGTGAAATAAACTTATGTCAGGATTGTCTGACAGAAGCTGCTGAAGTAAGGGAGAGAAGAAGTCTCCACAAACAGAATAAAGAAATGGATTGCAGAGGCGATTGCAGAAGGGTTCAAATCCACAAGCAAGATGTCCTCATCTAAACGCCTGAGAAGAGGATTCAAATCAGTTGATAAGTTGATCAACATAAGCAGAGAGACCCTGAGATTCCCAGAAAAAGAAAGGAAATGAAGGAATCCGATAGATAGTTTGAGGATTTGAGAACCAATAGACCTACCTTTCCAGTATACTCTACAATAGAGGAGATAATTTCACAAGAAAGCGACTCTGAAAAACCGGGAATTTTGTCCCCAAGATTGATGCCGCAGTCATTCATATGGCAAAGAAGACAGCCCTTCCTATTGACTCCATGGCTTATTTGAGAAACCGATGGAGAAAAGGCTAGATGCCAGCCTGATAAAGTCATACCTGGCCTTAGGATCAGCACTACATCTAGCAGTAGCGTTAACAAACGTTCACTAGAGCCTTCAAAGTATGGCTAGACAACTTAGAAGAGGATATCACTAAAGGAGTTCGGAGAGATCATCTGCTGGAAGGACTGAGATATTTGAAGTTAGCAACTGATTTTTGCTCTGTAGCATCTCTGGATGTTACCAGAATGGTGGCTAAAAGCATGGGCCTCTCTATAACAGCAAGGAGAGCATTATGGCTACACTCCTGGAGAGCATACTACACCTCAAAAGCGTCCCTGTGTGCCTTCCGTTTCAAGGTGATCTCCTATTTGGGAAGGTGTTGGATGAAGCTATACATAAGGCTAAAGATGGGAGAAAAGCTTTCTTCCTAAAGTCAGAAAATACGGTTCTACAACATGGGAAGATAGGCGATATAAAACCGTGCCTTTCAAGAAAGCAGGAGATATAATCCTGGGAAAGAATATGCCAGACCAAATTGGAGAAACACTCAGCAACAATCTTCCAGAGGAAGAGTAGCAAGACAGGGTGTAAACTTCTGAACGTGTGCCGGCCCAGCCAGGAATTACAGGAGGAAGACTGCATCTATTTTATCCTGTCCAGGTCAGAAGTGTGACAGGCGCCGGGGTCCTTTCAATATTGGCAAGAGCTGTATGGTGGCTCAGAGGCATATAGCAGCCCCAGGACTACAAAGTAACCAGGTTCAATCCCCTGCTGGGCACTCTTGGGGTGACCTCATCTGGGCGTCTGGATGTCACGGTGAGAACCGTGACACCACTAAGGAGCCTATGGCCATACCAGTACTTACGGCCATACCAGTCTGAAAATGCCTGATCTCGTCAAATCTCGTAAGCCATCCAGACTCGGGCCTGGTTAGTACTTGTATGGGAGACCAACTAGGAACCTCAGGTACCGTAAGCTAGCTTGCTTGGCGCCATTCTATCTCAATCTAGTCTTACTTTGTAAGTATGCTTATACTTTAAAAGAAGGATACAGGTTAGAATTCGAGACCATTCCAATAAAGGATGTGTTTACCTAGTCTCGGGTAGCAAGGAGAAAAAGAGAAGCTATGAAGGATTGCATCGCAAAACTCCTAAAAGATCATGTAATAGAATACGTTCCAAAAAGAGAACAGAAGAGGGGGCACAATTATTCAGTTTTTTTTTTTTTAGCCCCAATACCACAAAAGAAGTGGAGACTTATCCTGAACTTGAAGAAATTGCCAAACACCAGTGTGGTGGATCGGATGACGTCAATCGAATTTCTGATTATAGGTACATCCAACCAGACGGTAGCACTCCACAACCAGAGGGTCATAAATAGCCTCGTGAACCATGGTTGGAATCTGAACATGGAGAAAAGTATGATGGTTCCCTCTCAGAATATTATATTCCTGGGGACTGCCATAGATACGGTAATCGGTCAAGTGAATTTGTCTGTGGATGAAGAAATTAAGAAATGGGCCCAGTGGAAGATGCGTCCCATCCAGTTGCAGTTTCTAAAAGAATTCAATACATGAGGACGAATGTGATCGAAATATTCCTATTTCTCAAAACACAATTGACGACCTGACTTGGTGGGAGAAAACCAGGAACCTATCCATGGGATTTCCCCTGGAGGATCCAACATGGATAATAGTTCTACAGACGCAAGTCTACAAGGAAAATGATGGGATTCAAGGTTCATGGACACAGAGAGAAGCAAGTTGCACTAAAACCTAAAGAAATTAGAGCAATATTATATGCCCTACAAAGCTTTCGGCAAGCAATAACGAATTGGGTGAGAATCCAAACAGACAACAAGGCAGTGGCCTCACATGTAAACAAACAAGGCGGAACAAAAAGCAAGGCTCTATTATGAGAAATATTTCCATTGATGGAATTTGCTCAAGACATGCTACAGGGCCTGAAAGCAGTATATCTTCCAGGGAAAGAAAGTGTTCTGGCAGACTATCTGAGCAGAAAGAAAGTTCTATCAGGAGAATGGCAATTAAACCCAGAGGTATTTCAGAAGAGAGCGTCAAGGTGGGGCACACCCCAGGTCGATTTGATGGCTTCATATCGGAATGCTCAAGTCCTGAAATTTTTTTATTATTTTTTTCTCAAGGCAGAATATCAATCAGCAGGACAAGATGCCTTTTCCTGTCCTTGGGACTTCGATCTGGGGTATGCATTCCCTCCCCTGCCTATGATTCACAGATTGTTGAGAAAAATTCGGAAGGGAATAAAGACGGTGATCGCTATACTTCCGAGTTGGCCGAGAAGACAGTGGTTCACACTCTTGAACAAAATGTGTTTGGGTCCTCCATGGCCTCTTCCTCCAAGAATGGATCTGTTAATACAAGGTCCAGCGATGCATCCCAATCCAAGCCAATGGAAATTGGCGGCTTGGCTCTTGAAAAGCAGAGACTTTTAGAGCAAGGAGTACCAGAGCCGGTGGAGAATACACTGCTAAAATACAGGATAAATTCCACCTCTGCATGTTACCACAGGATATGGGATTTGTTTCAATTATGCGCAGAAAGGAAATCCAAGAATTTCCTACAGCCTTCGGAAATAGATATTCTGGAATCTCTAAACGAAGGTCTAGAAAAAGGCCTAAGCTGGAGCACTCTGAAAGTGCAGTCATCAGCTCTATCGGCCCTGTGTGAACACCTCCTGGGCATTAGACCCTATCATTGCGAGGTTCTTTAAGGCAGCTATACACATAAGACCTCCATCTAGAAACTAAGCTCCTCCTTGGGATCTTCCTGTAGTACTGGATGTTTTGTCAGAAACCCCCTTTGCTCCGTTGGATGAGTTGGGTATTATTAATCTGACATACAAGACCTTGTTCTTGGTGGCGATCACTACAGCAAAAGAATATCTGAAATTCAAGCCTTCTCCAGTGATCCAAATCACGTTCGGGTTTTCAATGATAGAATTATCCTAAGACCTAGAATGGAATTCCTACCTAAGGTGGTTTCTAGTTTTCGCTTGGCTCTAGAAGTGGTTCTACCATCTTTTTACCAAAACCCCTCCTCTGCGGAAGAAGTTAAACTCCATCAGTTGGATGTGTGAGAATGTGTAATGAAATATATAGAGGTCTCAATCAGAATTAGAAAATCGCAGCTATTGTTTATTATCCCGTCAGGATACAGACTAGTGGAGGTGGCCTCTACGGCTACTTTCAGGCGTTGGGTTTTTTAATACCATAAAAATGGCATATAAACTCAAATCTATCTACTCCGGAAAAGATAAAGACCCGTTATGCGAGAGCATTGACCACCGCCTGGGCTAATTGGGCAGAGGTTCCTGCTGACGACATGTGCAGGGCAGCCATCTGGTCGTCACCTATAACCTTCATCAAACATTACAAACTGGAGGTGGTCTCTTCCTCATCAGCCTTCAGGTAGAGGGGTTTTGTCCTCAGTGACACTCTTGTGATTACATCTCCTTGCAGCATAATATTGGAGTCTCGTTTTTTTATTCACCCTCCCTTAATTACGGAGCTTGGGTATTACCCATTAGTGATGCTGCCATGAATGGCCAGGAATATAGAAAATTTTCTCCATACTTACCGTAATTTTCTTTTCCTGGCTATAATTCATGGCAGCATCAGCAACCCTCCCAAATAGTTTTTTTTAGCTTTATACTAGACTGTGGGTTAGAAGGAGGAGGGACCTTTTATACCTATAGTCTGGGTGATTAATTGATTAATTGTTTCCTGTCCTGTTCTTGTTAGGGGCGGAGCTAACCCATTAGTGATGCTGCCATGAATTATAGCCAGGAAAAGAAAATTACGGTAAGTATGGAGAAAATTTTCTATATTCAGGAGCCTCCAGCAACAGGGGAGGGGTTGACGAATACCCTGTGTACCACAGGTAAATTGTCAATCCATTCTTAAATGGTTTGGCTAATTACTCTTGGAGTGCAGCTTGGTAGATCTATTAGGTGTACACAAAGCAAAGAACTAGGCTTAAATGGACACTTCACTGCCCAAATAGCAAAATCCCTGTTTAGTAGTTTTACCCCAAATGAAAACTTGCATGTATTTAATTATGCATTTTTTCATTAGGGATATATCTGAAAAGTGCTTGCAAAAACTGCAGTTCTCTTGACTGCTACGTTGGCAAGTACTCCTCTTCTAACCCTGCCCAGACTTTATGAGACTGTCCAATCAGACTTACCAATGCAGCTCAATAAGACGTCTTTGCAAGGTATGTGCTCTGGGCAACTGCTGCCTCTTGGGTTTAGTGCAACTGTGCTAACCAAACCAGGAAGTAACAGGCAATGATGTCTGCTTGAAAAGCCAGGAGTGTGTAACCAGTATAATTTATAAAAGTGTAAATTTCTATTGAAATCTGCACTTTTTGCAAAATGGAAAAAAAAAATAGGACACACTATTCAGACATTAAGCTTTTCAGCAAGCTAAAGTGCTTTAGTGGTCTGGATTCTGGAGTGTCCCTTTAAACAGAATAGTGGTGCAGCTTACTTGGTAACCACTCCCTCTAGTGGCAAGGAAGTAAATCACAAGTTAAATACACTACAAATAAATTGCAAAGAATCTTTCATTTAATTTTATCGAAAAATATATATCCTGGTATATGTAAACAAAGAAAGCTATAAAAAAAAAAAAAAACATCCATTAGACACAAAGACATGAGTAAAAAGTACTTAACAATGTGACACGTTTATATGTAGCTTGTTCAATAAACTTTACCTCAAACTGTAATACAGGCAGCAGAATATCCCTCCCAACATTTTGGCCTTTCTCAAGGTAACCATTACCACTACAGTGAGCTTTAATGGTTATGGTGCTTGCAGTGTTCCTTTAACCCTTAAGGACCAAACTTCTGGAATAAAAGGGAATCATGACATGTCACACATGTCATGTGTCCTTAAAGGGTTAAGGGACATTCAATTACAATAAAATTATATAGTGCCAACCTATTCTGTAGTGTTGTACCATAGGTAAACAAGCAAACAATGTATTCTAACAAAACATAATTAACATGCTGGAACAGGGCCCAGGCATCTGCTATTTAATTCTTCAGAGGATAACAAAGTGTGTTTCTTGTTCCTGGACTGAACTAGATTGTGAAGTTCTTTCATATAACATTGGCTGTGCATAACGGCCTTCAAATAATAGTTTTGCCTGAAATAAATGTTATTTCACTGGTTAGTGAATGAGTTATCCATGCAGTAGTAAAGACCAGGAAAAAGTGACATGTTTGGGGGTTTGCCTAAAGACACAGTCGTTATTTTAGATTGTAAGCTCATGTGCTATATAACTAGGCACTTTGTATAAAAGAGCTTCAATAGGCCTCAGCGCACGGGCAGGACCCTCTGTACATTTTGTATCGGTCTGTGTATATTGTACATTCTCCCCTAATTATACAGAGCTGCTGAATATGTTGGCATTTTATAAATGCAATAATAATAATTTTGCCCAGACCCGGTAGATATAAGAATTGCTAATCCAGTTGTAATCCAGTCATTTTAACTGAATTTTGTCTATCCCTTCAATTGGTTCAAGAATGTTACACCCTCCACACATCACTTTCTGTTGGCCTTTGTTACTGCATGGATCCCTTATTCACTAATCAATAAATTGGAGATTTAGCTTTAGCGTACTAATAATCTTAATAATGACAGGAGGCGAGTATTTTGCATAACCTTTCTTTACTAACTCCATAACAGCAAGGTAAATGAGAAAAGTAATGAGAAGACTGAGAACCAATAACAAACAAGCATAGGTTATAAGAGGCATGTCTCACTGCAGCGATTCCTCTTTAACACTGCGATAACACAAGTCCATTAAAAAATGAAACAGTAGAAGAAACATGATGTGATAAACTTTAAACACGAACACGATGAATAAGGTTCCATTGAAGAAACGTCTTGGGTTCAATTATAGGTACCAAGTAGAATGATGAAGAAGGTCCCATTGAAGAAACATCCTGGTAGATTCAAATTAAACTGAAAAGAGAATATAAAGAATATAAAGTCTCCAGAAAGGGTTGAATAAAACGTATACCCTGACTGTCTATGCAAAGTATAATAATTATAGAGCAAACCAGTCCTCCCCACCTAGTGTAACTAGCTAAAACAGACAACTCGTACAAGGCCAGCGACAAAGTCCCAATTGGAAAAAAACAACATTAGTGTAGGTCAAACACATCAAACTCAAAGGCTAGCAAGGGCCAAATAAACAAAGTTTAAGTTTATGTGGGCCGCAAAAAAACACACATCAATTTTCACCCCCTCTACTAAACCCCAGCCCCCCCCCCCCCCTGTCTATTAAATCCTAGTCCCCCCTCGTCTACTAAACCCTTTCTCCTGTTTAAAACAAACCAACAAAAAAAGCCAACAAGCAGTGTCCGGAGTCCGGCCTCTGGCATACCCCCAATCGCCCCATCCGCACCTTAAAAAAGTGGATCCTCCCGTTACTCAATGAAACCCTCACACACACTCACAGAGACACACACACTGACAGACACACAGAATCAATCCGAAACACACATACACATTCACTGACACACACAGCCATGCACACAGACAGCAAGACACACAGCCAGCTATACACACAGACAGCCATACACCTATACACACAGACAGCCATACACACAGACACCTATACAAACAGACAGCCATACACGTATACACACACACAGACAGCCATACACCTATACACCCATACACAGACTGGGTTGGTTTCTTACCTGGGGTCTAGTGGGGCTGCTGGGCAGGCATGGGGGCAGACAGGCAGTGAGGGAGCGCTGAGTGTAAGCTCTCCCTGCTCAGCTCCCTCGCGCGCTGCCGGGAGCTGTAGTGACGTCATATATGGGGCTCACCCAGGTATGTGTCCCCTGTCAGGAACGGGTCAGATTTGGGCTCAGAGCTGCCTTCCATTCATCCAGCTACGTCCTCTTCCAAGGAGGAAACCTGTGCAGGCCTGTGGGCAGTACGGGTCGGAGTCTGGTTGCACTTGGTAGGGGCTTTGCCTTCTTTGGCTTTGGCTCACCTTTCCAGTGGCGTTAAGGTGGACGTGAGCGGTCCCTGGAGGAATCAGAGTCCTCTGAGTTTGCACGTAATGGACCCTTTTGGACAAGGGCTTGGCAGCATCATGTTCCGTAGATAATGTTTTGGAAAAAAACCTTCTCCATAGAGGCAGCTACCGCTGCAGCGATCATGGCCTGCAAGTCTGATGGAGTCTGTGTCTCTTCCATGGTCACTTGCTAAACTCACTCGTGGCTCACCCGGTGGACTAGAGTGTGAGGGCAGGTAGTGTGTTGGCACGGAGGGTAGGAAAGGCATCGAGACAGGTGTAGGTTAACCTGTATATTAACGGCCGGTATAAGCAGATGGAGAAGGTTCTTGAAATCACTGGGGCTCACCCAGGAGGTTGGAATCCTGCATAAACAGGTCCGTTCAGCAGCACGGAAGTGGGGGCTCACCCCGGCCAGAATAAGGGATAGACCCAACTGGACTGATCCAACCTCAAGTGCAAAGCACTAACCTGAACCTGGTCCCACTGATATCCACTGAAGGGAGTGTAGAAGTACTGTCTGGAATGAGGAGTAACGTCTGACAGAATAGCAGGATGAGTTTCAGCAGTGTTTTGTTCAACTGGCAAAAACCAAGATGGCCACCGATAGCCCGCCCAGAAAATCACGGGAAGGTAAGCACCTCCCTGAACTATGTGAGGGGAGGGCATTCATGAGCCGAACCTGAGAAGCAGGACAAAACAAAAACCACTGAACATGCGCGAATGCCTACAAATGCCTGGCATTCATATACGAACATGAACCCGGCCAACTAGCCGAAGGCCTGGAGCGTTTGCCTACCGAACGAACTCCCGTGCACAAACGCCTGGAAACAGACCTTCGTACGTGAGTGGGCATTTGGGTCCCGAACTGGTAAGTTCGGAGGCGAGACTGTCGAATGGGAAGGGGAGAAAAACCCCGCTAACGATACCGGGAACCTGTAAAAGCAGGGTCCTCCACATATGGAAGCCCAGGGCCAACAGAAAAGTCCTAGAGACCCCAGAAGGAAGAGGGGAACCCAAGGAAAACAAGGTAGGAAGAGGGAAGGCCTCAGAAGTGAGGCAGCAGTAGCCACCCGTAGGTGGGAAACACAGGAAGAATTAAGTGTATAGATACAATAGTCTAAACAGTCCAATGTGAGAGAAACTAAAGTGAATAGAAGACAGAGAGAGGATAACCACAACTCTGTACTTATCTTGTGATGGAACAGCAAATAAAGTGGAATCGCTGCAGTGACACATGCCTCTTATAACCTATGCTTGCTTGTGATTGGTTCTCTGGTTCTCGGTATTCTCATTACTTTTCTTTGCTGCAGTGGAGTTAGTAAAGAAAGATTATGCAAAATATGAAGCCTCCTGTCATGTGGTAGAATTGACATTTAATATGACAGACTAGTCAAGTTCGAAAATTAGTTGGAGATATTTTTTCAATTCTGCTACATCAGTCTTAGTATTGCAACCTAGCTACAACTTCACCACATTCCACTGTTTTGTAATAAATTACTTTCAGGATTAGCACAGTAAATAAGCTAGTATTAACTATATCCAAGTTTATTTGTATACCCTATTGGTGTAATAATGTGTTATGTGTATGAAAAGATCTTTTAAATCATTTTTCAGTATCCTATTTTATTCTACTATTTCAGGATATTTCACCAATGTGAGAATTCAAGGTGGATTCAAACTAAATTTCAGGTTTAATTTAAAGTAGCCTAATTGACAAAAAATTCTCTGAGTCAGCTATGCTTTCAGTTCGGCTACACTAACCTTAAGGAATGCTATAGGCACCCAAACTACTTCATCTAATTGAAGTACTCCTGTCTCTTTAATCCTGCCATGTAAAACAGGGCCAAGAGAACCTCTAGTGGTTGTCTTTTCATTGGGTTTACTCCATGAAACGACGTTGGACGCCCTCATGCTTTGCATGAGAACATCCTGCATTTTCAAAATCCTTATAGGAAAGCATGGATACAGTGCTTCCCTGTGGGAAAGTTCTAATGTGCATTTGTTCCTTCATTGCTGTGACGTCGCTGGAGGAATAGACCGATCCAGTGCCAAGGGACATCGGTGCTTTAAGAGGTAAGTTAAAAAAAAAAACTGTTAACCCTTCAATCACAGGGTGGGAGGGCCGTATAAGCAGAGGGACATTATAATATTAGGAATAGTGTTTTGTATTCCTGGCGCTATAGTGTTCCTTTAAATTTGAAATTCACTTTGAATTCACCTGCGTGTTTAGAATTGTATTGAAATACGTGCAAAACATTTCTACGAGTTAAAATGTCAGAATTTTGGAAAGTTGTTGCTCAATAAATACCTACCTATGCTGTCGAAAACTGTAGGTAGTGTATTTACTGAACAGAGATGTAGATCTGCAACACTTAGTTCAGTAAATAACTTTCATGGGTATTTACTAACCTGGAAATATGAACACACGAGAAGGGAACTGCAAATGTTAGGAAAAACTAGCCAAGATGTAAAAATAGCAGAGCTGGGGAATTATTTCGGCCTATAATTTGAAATTCCCTTCTCAATTTTCTAAAATGACTGGTTTCAAGAATGACCCTCTGTATTTAAATAAGTGATGTTCAGTTGCTGTCTAACACTAAAAGGTGTGTGTCATTTGTGCATCCCCAGGCTAGGTTCTGTGTAACTACTACAGCATTAAAATCCATACAGAGAGACTCTTAACAGGAAGATGTGTGTCTGATACTAGTAAAACCTTACCTTGTGAATGTAGGTTTCAATCAGTAAAGAGCATAATTACTATTTTCTAAAAACATTGAATCACTGTGATCATGTATCATATGATCGCAGTAAGAATAATCATTTACTTCCTAGACAACGTTAAACTGCTGGTACAGTATACAGTAATACTGTATACTAATTTGCATTAATCAGAACAGAGGGGGAATACATTCTTTTCATGCCAAGATACGTCTTATTATTTTCTCTTCATAAGGGAATCACTATTCACTACGGCATGATGATTGTTGATCTGCCATACATGTTGACATGTTATTGCTTGCTGCTGAAAAGGAATCGTTCTACATGCATGTGAACACATTTCAGAAACCATCAGCTGGTAACGCCCCCAAAGTCAGCGGCACTGTCCCTATGCAAGCTTTATTTTATTTTTTGTAAATACGATTTTTATTCGTGATAACAAGGTTGAGCAATAACCACGGGATTCGCAGGTCCCCATCAGCGTAATACATATCATATAACATGTACAACCTGTGCGGAAACAAAGTTATGCAATATTGAGTGTATGTCCGAGCTTGCATGACCTTTGCTTAGTCTGATTCATGATGGTCTTGTAACATTTGTAATTGCCATATGTGCATTTAGTGAGTGCGCCCTTTGTCAGGGATGGGCAGCTTCAAGACTCTCATTTCTATCAAAGCTTCATTTCTCCTATACCACCCAATTCACCTGTGCAGGAGTAGTTTTTCCCCCTTTCTCTCTTTTTCTATCCCCTCTCTCTCTTCTTTCCCTCTTCTCTCTTTCTTCCCTTCTCTCCTTTTCCCCTCCCTCCTTTCTCCCTTCCCTATGTTAATGCAAATAGTTATACGGGCTCACAGGCCCACAATGTTGACGGGCACACAGGTCCTAAGTATCGTAAGTTAATTTAACTTTTGTAAAGACATTTCTCCTGGAAGATGAGTTTAGCCAAATATTTACGTAACTGACTGTTCCCCGTTTTGCTAGAGTTGTGTGTTCTAGTGTTTTTGGAGCCTGTGAGTGTGGAACGCGTTAGTACTTTGCGTCGTGCGTGTATCTGCTTGAGGTAGGTCCCTCAGTGTTCGTACTTTGCCCTACAATCTATCCTTTGTCCCCGCCCGTGGGAGTAACTTGGCAACAGGGCCGGCGCCACCTGTAAGGCGACCTAGGCAGCTGCCTAGGGCGCAACTTACCAGGGGGCGCCAGATCCCTGTCTCCGCTGCGCCTCCTCATGCTGCGCCGCCTGAGCGCTTTAGCAAGCCCCAGGCGGCGCAGCACTGCTGCATGGAGGGCGGCCGGGTTTATGACCGGCAGGAGGGAAGCGCAGAGCACTCCCTCCTGCCGGTCTCTCCATGTAGCGTGGCCGGGCGGCGCGGAACGCGGGACAGGAACCTTTGTTTCCTGTACCCGGCCGCCGGCGGAATGACAGGAAATGCTGAGCATTTCCTGTCATTCCGCCGTCGGCCGGGTACAGGAAACAAAGGTTCCTGTCCCGCATCCGCGCCGCCCGGCCACGCTACATGGGCAGGAGGGGAGGGTAAGGACCACTAAGGGGGGGGGGGTTTAAGGACCACTAAGGGAGAGGGGGGTATAAGGACCACTAAGGGAGAGGGGGGGGTATAAGGACCACTAAGGGAGAGGGGGGGGTATAAGGACCACTAAGGGAGGAGGGGGGGTATAAGGACCACTAAGGGAGGAGGGGGGGTATAAGGACCACTAAGGGAGGGGGGGGGTATAAGGACCACTAAGGGAGGGGGGGTATAAGGACCACTAAAGGGGGGGGGGTGGTATAAGGACCACTAAAGGGGGGGGGTGGTATAAGGACCACTAAGGGAGGGGGGTATAAGGACCACTAAGGGAGGGGGGTATAAGGACCACTAAGGGGGGGTATAAGGACCACTAAGGGAGGGGGTGTATAAGGACCACTAAGGGAGGGGGTGTATAAGGACCACTAAGGGAGGGGGTGTATAAGGATCACTAAGGGAGGGGGGTTTTAAGGACCACTAAGGGAGGGGGGGGTATAAGGACCACTAAGGGGGGGGGTATAAGGACCACTAAGGGAGGGGGGTATAAGGACCACTAAGGGAGGGAAGGGGTATAAGGACCACTAAGGGAGGGGGGGTATAAGGACCACTAAGGGAGGGGGGGTATAAGGACCACTAAGGGGGGGGTATAAGGACCACTAAGGGGGGGGTATAAGGACCACTAAGGGAGGGGAGGTATAAGGACCACTAAGGGGGGTATAAGGACCACTAAGGGAGGGGGGTATAAGGACCACTAAGTGAGGGGGGTATAAGGACCACTAAGGGAGGGGGGTATAAGGACCACTAAGGGGGGTATAAGGACCACTAAGGGAGGGGGGTATAAGGACCACTAGGGGAGGGATGGGGGGATAAGGTCCACTATGGGAGGGGGGGGATAAGGAGCACTATGGGAGGGGGGATAAGGAGCACTATGGGAGGGGGGATAAGGAGCACTATGGGAGGGAGGGGGGATAAGGACCACTATGGGAGGGAGGGGGGGATAAGGACCACTATGGGAGGGAGGGGGGGATAAGGATCACTATGGGAGGGAGGGGGGGTAAGGACCACTATGGGAGGTTGGGGGGGGGATAAGGACCACTAGGGGAGGGGGGATAAGGACCACTAGGGGAGGGGAGATAAGGACCACTAGGGGAGGGGGGATAAGGACCACTAGGGGAGGGGGATAAGGGCTACTAGGGGAGGGAGGGGGGATAAGGACCACTATGGGAGGTTGGGGGGGGATAAGGACCACTAGGGGAGGGGGGATAAGGACCACTAGGGGAGGGGGGATAAGGACCACTAAGGGGGGGAAGGACCACTAAGGGGGGGAAGGACCACCAAAGGGGGGTAAGGAGGGAGGACTACTAAGGAGAGGGGAGGAGGGTGATTACCACTAAGGGGGTGGGGGGAGTAGGGGAAGGTCTACTAAGGGGTTTGGGAGAGGGAGGACCACTAAGGGGTTTGGGAGAGGGAGGACCACTAAGGGGGAGGGGGGAGTGAGAAGACCACCAAGGGGGACTGCAGAGGGACAGGGGGCCAAGGGAGAGCACTAAGTGACAGAAGGGGAGAACACGGAGGGACAGAAGGGAAGGGGAAATCAATAATTGAGGGGAGAGCACTATGATTTTTTTTTTAAAAAAAAGAAAGCTGTTCCCATCTCAGTCTCTATCCTACCCCACAAACCCTCTCTTTTACACTACACACATACACAATGCATCCCCCCCACACACACAAACATACAATGCATTCCTACTCACACACAGACACACCCGAAACACACAATTCATCCCTTACGTTCTCTTACATAATTAATGCACCCCTTACAGACACACACTGCATTCAATTACATACACAGAAACAAACCTTGCACCCCTTACACACACACACACACACACACACACAGAAACATACAATGCATTCCTTACACGCAAACACACACTACATCCCCTATAAACACACTACATCCCTTACACAAAGTGCACACATAAAACATCCCCAACTCATGGATGGGCCATGTAGGTGGATTTATGGGTGGGCATTGTAGGCGTATGCCCCCTGGGGGCCCAGATCTTGAGCTGTGTAAGGGGCCCTAAAAAATGGAGCTGCTTCCTGTTCGTTAATTGTTGTGAGCACTGTTAAAAACAGTCTCCAGAGAGCCTCTTCTACACCAGACCTGTGGAGCCAGACTGAGCCCATCATCAGCCTCTTGTCCTCATCTGGTGGTAAGTAGGCAATCCAATATATTATTAGTGGCACTAATCTCTAATTTACCTCACATTAAATGGATACTATAGTCACCAGAAGCACTACAGCATAATGTAGTGGTTCTGGTGTCTATAGCCTGTGCCTGTAGGCTTTTTAATGTAAACACACTGTCTTTTCAGATAAGACACTTTGTGAAGACTGGCGTTGGCCCATATGGCAGAGCATATGGGCGGGGCATTGTGATGTCACATGGTGGGCTGGACATATGGGGGGGCGGCAAAATTTTTTTGCCTAGGGCGGCAAAAATCCTTGCACCGGCCCTGCTTGGCAAATATCTATGAAGTCGTGAGTGGGTTTGTGTTATGTGGAGCCGGATAGCCTGCTTGGTCGTTTGGGGTCTGTTGCGTTTGGGTCTCTGGGATATGTCTCGTGTCGAGCTTGTCTCCGTTCCCTTGCCCTATGTCTGGTGTGTTTCCAGTTGTTGCGTCTAAGCGTACGTATCGTCTCGGGTTTTTACTGTTTACGGCTGGGTGTTAATCGCTGGCGGAAGCTCCCTCCTGGGGTTGAATCAGATTCACTTATGTTACATAAGTCTATTTATTTATAATTTGCCTGTGATAGTCTGTCTGTGAGCTTTATTTTTTAAAAGTATTGTTATATCCCACTATTTCCCCTCATTTTTATCTCTCACATTTTTTATATATAAAATAAAATAGGGACTACTTTTCCCTATGAGGAGCATACACTTTGGCTTTAATGCAATGCCTATAGTATGCGCTAAATAGCAAAGTAAAGAAACAAAGCACGTTCTGGGATTCCAGAAGCACACCATCACTATAAGCCAAGCTAGGTCAAGGAATATGGATAACAAAGTAGTCAGACAAGACAAATCTGGAAACCAGGAAAGCACTATTGTGCTCACAAAAAAAAACCAACAGAGCACTAAACGGATGCAAAAGCCAAGTATGTAAAGGTCCGCAATTCTGTGTTGGGATGTCATGATGGTGGCGCACTGACACTGCGTCATAAAAAGTGGCAGAGATAGCATCTGGTTTCATAAACACCAGAGAAGTTTGTGTGGTGCCAACTTGGGGAGGTCGGAGCACCATGTGATTGGCGCAGTGCTTATTCATCATAACTAACATCCTTGCTCAAGTAACAACAAATGCTGCTAGGCCAGACTAAGAAAAATGGAACAAATCACAGTACTCAAGAGGACATTTATGCCTTGCAAACTAATCTCCAAAAGCAATATACTCAATTAAAACTACCAAGATAAAATCGAAGCTCTTGAAAAGTTGTAGCCTTAGAAATAATCTGTGTTTTAATACACTTCCACAATCTATTATAATGAACCAACTTCTCACAATACTGTGACCGGTGGGCAAAGCTTTTTAAGGTGTTCTAGAACGAATTTATGCTTTAGTGAAGTCAAAAGGCTAGCTTTATTCCAGGAGAATACTATCTGTAACTCACACAGCCTGCATGAAAAAAAAAATTTAATTTCTAAATTTAATTTTCAATGAGATGTTAACTTGACGTTTTTATCGTCTGCTATGTAAACTGAACTTTAATCATACACAGGAGGCTCATGCAGCAGGCAGTTTATTAACAGTACAGGAGATAAGAAATTCTAAATTAATCAGACTGCCAATAAAGCAAGTGTAAACATTAGATCTCTCTTTACAGGAAGTGTTTAGTAAGCCTCATGCAGGGAGGTATGATAGGACTGCTTCAACAAAGTGATAAAATCTAAATGGCAGAGAATTGAGCAGTGAGACTGCAGGGCCAAGATCTATGCATCAATACTGCTTCATCAAGCTAAAGTTGTTTTGGTGACTATACAGGGAGTGCAGAATTATTAGGCAAATGAGTATTTTGACCACATCATCCTCTTTATGCATGTTGTCTTACTCCAAGCTGTATAGGCTCGAAAGCCTACTACCAATTAAGCATATTAGGTGATGTGCATCTCTGTAATGAGAAGAGGTGTGGTCTAATGACATCAACACCCTATATCAGGTGTGCATAATTATTAGGCAACTTCCTTTCCTTTGGCAAAATGGGTCAAAAGAAGGACTTGACAGGCTCAGAAAAAAAGAGATATCTTGCAGAGGGATGCAGCACTCTTAAAATTGCAAAGCTTCTGAAGCGTGATCATCGAACAATCAAGCGTTTCATTCAAAATAGTCAACAGGGTCGCAAGAAGCGTGTGGAGAAACCAAGGCGCAAAATAACTGCCCATGAACTGAGAAAAGTCAAGCGTGCAGCTGCCAAGATGCCACTTGCCACCAGTTTGGCCATATTTCAGAGCTGCAACATCACTGGAGTGCCCAAAAGCACAAGGTGTGCAATACTCAGAGACATGGCCAAGGTAAGAAAGGCTGAAAGACGACCACCACTGAACAAGACACACAAGCGGAAACGTCAAGACTGGGCCAAGAAATATCTCAAGACTGATTTTTCTAAGGTTTTATGGACTGATGAAATGAGTGAGTCTTGATGGGCCAGATGGATGGGCCCGTGGCTAGATTGGTAAAGGGCAGAGAGCTCCAGTCCGACTCAGACGCCAGCAAGGTGGAGGTGGAGTACTGGTTTGGGCTGGTATCATCAAAGATGAGCTTGTGGGGCCTTTTCGGGTTGAGGATGGAGTCAAGCTCAACTCCCAGTCCTACTGCGAGTTTCTGGAAGACACCTTCTTCAAGCAGTGGTACAGGAAGAAGTCTGCATCCTTCAAGAAAAACATGATTTTCATGCAGGACAATGCTCCATCACACGCGTCCAAGTACTCCACAGCGTGGCTGGCAAGAAAGGGTATAAAAGAAGAAAATCTAATGACATGGCCTCCTTGTTCACCTGATCTGAACCCCATTGAGAACCTGTGGTCCATCATCAAATGTGAGATTTACAAGGAGGGAAAACAGTACACCTCTCTGAACAGTGTCTGGGAGGCTGTTATTGCTGCTGCACGCAATGTTGATGGTGAACAGATCAAAACACTGACAGAATCCATGGATGGCAGGCTTTTGAGTGTCCTTGCAAAGAAAGGTGGCTATATTGGTCACTGATTTGTTTTTGTTATGTTTTTGAATGTCAGAAATGTATATTTGTGAATGTTGAGATGTTATATTGGTTTCACTGGTAAAAATAAATAATTGAAATGGGTATATATTTGTTTTTTGTTAAGTTGCCTAATATTTATGCACAGTAATAGTCACCTGCACACACAGATATCCCCCTAAAATAGCTATAACTAAAAACAAACTAAAAACTACTTCCAAAAATATTCAGCTTTGATATTAATGAGTTTTTTGGGTTCATTGAGAACATGGTTGTTGTTCAATAATAAAATTAATCCTCAAAAATACAACTTGCCTAATAATTCTGCACTCCCTGTAGTGTCCCGTTAATAAGGGAATTGGGATACTTCTCTGTTGTTTTAAATGTTAAATTTACAGTGGGTTATGGACAGCACAATTTCAGCTGAATAACATGCAATATATTTCCGGGTGTATTGTAGATTGTAAATATATGTCTAACATTAGAATAAAATGTTTCCATCCTGCTATCAATTTTTACATAATTCATTACTTATTTTTATTTATTTTTTGCAGTGCACAGAAAACGTTACAAGCAGGCATGAGGTGCCACGAGAGCAGTACTCAAGCTTTTTCTCGCAAAACATGCGGGACATTTGGTTACAAGGCACATTTTTATATTATTGTTAGCTTATACTTTCAGTTTGTGAGAGTAGTGTTACACGTTAATTAGGCTAGAACAGTGTTTAAACTAGTCTGTGGGAATCACAGATTATGCATATATGAGAGGAGAAGAAAAAACATACGAAAGATTTAAACATGCAGGTAGCCAGGCAGGCAGATCATTGTTATGTTAACAGGTGACCGGCTATCTGGGAGCATGGCCTATGAGTACCGTGATGCATAATGCAAGTGTGGGATGGATATTATGAGTGCATTCTGGACATGCTTGCAAGGTAGCAGAGTAGCATGGTCCGGCATAACAGCTGTGTCTAAGCTCCAGGTACAAACTTGATTAATATGCATGAGACCTTCCAGACATGGAAACTCTTACATAGCTATATATCAGCTAAACAATGCGATATGTTCCCCCTGAGCCTGGCACCCCCCTGCCCCACATAAATCATAAAATTAGCCAAAATACAACCAACTAATAAAAATATACATGACATTGAGTCTCATCTGAGAGGGTCAGTTGCTTTGTAAGAGGGCGTTTTGTTTTCTTTGGAGTAGAGTGGTGAAATGGAGGCAGCATAGCTGTCCTGATGGACCAGTCCACAGTCAGCCGACCCCTGTAGTTGGAAAGCGTGTGGGTACAGCTATTTGGTGGAGGTTGCATGGGAGCAGGGTTGTTGGATAGTCCTTGCGATTATTTGAAAAGCCTCTGTATGGTAGGGCTCTCCTCCGTCTCTGCTGGGCCTGCAGCACTAGTCCGCGGGCTTTGGTGCCTGTATCTCTTCCCTTCCCAGGGCGGATTGATTTAGGCGGTCTTCGTTGCGGGCGGCGGACTCTCCTCGGCTTGCAAGCTGGTTTTAGAATGGCAGCCCCTTGATGGGCTCTCAGCCTAGGGAGGCGTTTAGCCGCTTGGTCGGGCGCTCGGGTTTCAGAATCGCTCAGGGGAGGCCCACAGCGCCGCATCCGCTGGGTCCTTTTTGTTTCCTCCTTCTGTTTCTGGAGGTCAGACTGCATGCGTTGCTGTATCTTTAGCCAAAATTCCTCGAATATATTGTTTAGCCGTTGCAGGACTGTGTCCCTGTGGCTGTCGTGTGATGTACATAGTTTCTGTGTGGCTGTCCCAGAGACTGCCGCCATCTTGAGGGTGCAGGGAGCCACCAGGATTAATCCAGAGGTGAGTGCAGTAATGGCAGCCGAGGGTCAGCCTGTGGGGACCGGGATATCCCCCACCGGTCCAGAGGGGGGGGGGGTAGGAGTGGAGCTTGTCTGCGCAGCACTTTTAGAGATGGGAAATCGGCCGCCTTCCCCCAGATCTGTTGCCTGCAGGCCGCAGCGCTCGTCCGCGGCAACCCGCTCGCCTGTGTGCTCGAGTGAGGGGTCTATGGATTCAGCTCCATACCCCCAACCAGTGTAGCGTGGTTTTGTTGTGAGCAGATTGCTGGTTGAGGGGGGATCCCCCAAAGATTAGTGAGTCGTGCGGGAGCTCACGCAGTATGCGTCCGCTCAGCTCAAGGTCTTGGCTCGGCCTCCCCATTCATTACTTATTTCATAAAGTTTATATCCAATCCATTTTTAAAAAATTATGAAGTTTATTTTTTTAAAAGTGGACAATGAAAGAGTATCTGGTTGATTCCATGAATGTGAGATAGTTTTTGTTTTTTTTTACAATAATTTTTTATTGAGGTAAGTGCACAAAAACACAGATAAGACATTGCAATACAAGTTAAAATAATATTTTTTTAACATTGGAAAATTCTCAGTTGCATTACAATGCACAATACTTTGTTTTAGAAAAATAAGAGGAAGGCATAATCGGCTGAGGAAGGTAAACGGAAACATAAAGTCCTTGCCAAGGCACACAAGTGAAACAATAAAGGACACTTGCCATACAAACTGTAATAAAGCTTAGCAAGCACATAATAATTGTATCATCCTGCATAAAAATATAAATATATATATATTTATATACATATAAATATAGAGGTTAATTAAAGTGATGAAACAATTGTCCTGGAGCACCTCACACAGCCAAGGAAGATAGCAGGGGCCACTTCAGCCCGCACCAATTCTAGGAGTGCTTGTTAGGTAGAAATAAATGCAAGAAATGCATAATCACTCTGCCAGGACATCAGATGACTATATCCGCAGCCGGCACAACACACTCTTTGATCAGGAAATACAGATTACCACGGATAGAGATCCTCTGTGCACTGTAGTACCACGAACAGGGCCGGATTAACATAGGGGCTGATGGAGCTGCAGTTCCAGGCCCAGGCCCATGGAATAGGCCCATTGATTTAAAATGTTTTTTTTTTACATTTTTTTTTTTTTTACATTTTTTTTTACACACTACTCTTAGGGATTCCACCTGGCTTTTATTTTATTGGCACAGCCAGTATTTGAGGCTGCCTGGCTGGTTCCAATATTACAGTGATACTGGCAATACAAATGCTGGTATTTTTCTCAGTATAAACAAGAGATTACTATGCAATACCAGCACTGGCCAGTAGGGGTCGCTGTGTGTGGAGACAGGCAGGGATAGGAAGTTCCAGCATATCCCTCCCTGCCTATCTATACTCACTGATCTGCAGGGGTGCAGCTACAGAGAGTCCAGACAGCAACTCCCACCCTGCAGAGACAGCCTACAGCTCAGGGAAGTAAGGGATGGGGGGAAAGGCTGCAAGGAGACATACACTGAGACACTAAGGGACATTGGGAGACATTATGACACAGAGACACATGGGGACACAGAGTCTCCATGTCTCTCAGTGTCCCCATGTCTCCCAACCAGTGTCCCTGGTGTCTCAGTGACCCCTAGTCTCCCAGTGCCCCCAGCCTGCCAGTGTCTCACTGTCCCCATGTCTCCTAGTACCTCCATGTCTCCCAGTGCCTCAAGTGTCTCAATGTCCCCATGTCTCCAAGCTAGTGTCCCTTGTGTCTGTGGCCCTGGTGTCTCAGTGTCCCCATGTCTCCCAGTGCCCCCATGTCTCAATGTCCCCATGCCCCCCAGCCAGTGTCTCTAGTGTCTGTGTCCCTGGTGTCTGTGTCCCCATGTCTTCAAGTGTCTCCTATTTTCCCAGTGTCCCCATGTGTCCCAGCCAGAGTCCCCTAGTCTCCCAGTGTCACTGGTGTCTCCGTGTCCCTAGGTCTCCCCGTGTCCCCAGGTCTCCCCGTCTTCCTAGTGTCCTAGTGACATGGGGACCCTGGGATACATGGGGACACAGGGAGACATGGGGCATTGAGACACTGTGATACATAGGATCACTGGGAGACCTGGGGACACGACACTAGGGGACACTGGGAGACATGGGGCACTGAGACACTGATACACAGGAACACTGAGACCTGGAGTAATCGACACATGGGGGTACTGGGAGATATGGGGGCACTGGGAGGAATCCATTTATACAGCAGAATCAAACTAAGTCGTTTTTTGATGATTTTACAGCATTTTCTCTTATGTCACTCCTTGTGATTTACATCATGTGATGTCACCCATACATATTTAATTATGCAAATTAGTAAGGCCGGTATGTTTTTCCAAGAAAGGTGGCAACCCTAACTACTTTTCACATACTCTTACTTAAGTATGGAAACTTAAGAGGGATGTATGGGAACACAACTTGTGTGGACTGGCTGACAATGAATATAGTTAAAGGGACACTTTAGTCACCAGAACAACTACAGTTTATTGAATTTGTTCTGGTGAGTAGAATCATTACCGTCAGACTTTTTGCTGTAAACACTGTCTTTTCAGAGAAAATGCAGTCTTTACATTACAGCCTAGTGATAACTTCACTGGCCACTCCTCAGATGGCTGTTAGAGATCCTTCCTGGGTCATGGCTGCCTAAAATGCATCCAAACATTCAGTGTCTCCTCCCTCTGCATGCAGACACTGAACTTTCCTCATAGAGATTCATTGATTCAATTCATCTCTATGAGGAGATGCTAATTGGCCAGGGCTGTGTTTGAATCATGCTGGCTCTGCCCCTGATCTGCCTCTTTGTCAGTCTCAGCCAATCCTATGGGGAAGCACCACTTCTAATGATGTCAGCTTGTTTTTCTGAGTCTAACAGCATGCAGAGTTACAGCTTCAGGCTTGAATACAGTAAGATTTTGCTATATTAATGGAGGCATGAGGGGCCCATGGGGGCTAGATGGTGGTGTTAACACTATAGGGTCATGAATTCATGTTTGTGTTCCTGACCCTATAGTGATCCTTTAACCCCTTAAGGACCAAACTTCTGGAATAAAAGGGAATCGTGACATGTCACACCTGTCATGTGTCCTTAAGGGGTTAAGTTAATGCTGACTTTGGTCACTGTGGCATGTTCCCTTTCTTCTACACTCGCTACATACAGCTTTTCTCTGTCCCAGGCTATATACCAGGAGCTTCTGCCTGCTAGTAAGAAGGTAAGGAGACATGTGGACCAGCGAGTGCTAGGGGACAGTCCTTAGAATGCGTTGAGCGAGCGCATCATTAGATGCATTTATGCCAAGCTCAGGATGCTGTCTGCATAGTATGCCCTTAGTTGGCCAGCTGCATGATTGGCAGGCAGCCTGACATGCATTCATGCCAGGCTGGCCTAATTCTTTGGGCAGACATGTCCTCTTTTTGGGCATGTTCGCACTTTTGGCAGGTTACGTGATTTGTGTATTGCACACCCTTTTACCGTGCCCATTGACTTCCTGCTTGACTGGACACTGCTGTTAGGGGTTATGGATTTACTTGAAAGATGAAAACATAAATTAGTGAGAGATTAGCCTAGGGTATGTGTTTTCTTATAGCTGCTGTTTTCTTTCTCTCCAGCACCATCTCCATCAGATACATGACGCTTGGGAGTGTTTTACTGTTTTTGGTCGATATGATCCTGTAATTAGGCCCGTCATAATTGTCAGCACCAGGCCCACTGGGCTCTTAATCTGGCCCTGACCACGAAGGCACCCATTGATAACATTTATACCGGGCTGTGCTGTGGTGTGGTGTGCTGTGAATCCCCAAATCAGCCCATGGCAATATGAAGAAGGTTTTGCCCACAAACAGAATCGAAGGGCACCCAAAATGTGTTGCTTCTGACCGGACCCGACTAAAAGTTGACACTGCTCCAGAATAGGCTCAAAAACTGAATGAGTAATTAAGCTCCTATGTGGTACAAAGCACTCCTTCTGTAGAATCTTGGCCGAAATTGTGCGCAGATTGTGTCGAAGTCCTAAAGCTTTCTTTGAGAGTCCTTTTAGAGAATCCACAACTCCCTAACTCTGTTTCATGGTGTGCAACAGCCATATTTGGTGCTCCATAGATCTGGTATAGCTTTTTGGTTATCCGGGATAAGCTCAAAGGTCTAAAAGGTCTCAGCAAAGGGGGCTGGGATATACCCTACCAGTCCATAGGGTACAACAGGGAAATGGGCAAAATAAACTGTTGCAATAGACTGCGGATGATACTTTTTCAGCTGCCTCCCCCACCAGGAGAGCTGACTAGGCCTCAGAGTTTGGCAGCTAGAATAATTGCAGGCAAGAAGCTGTGATCCTGTATTGCAAATACCGTAGTACGGTCCTCTAGGGTATAAACATGCGCAGTCTTTTGAATTAACATAAATTCAGGTACTTTATTGTTGAAAGCCGCGTAGGAGACAGCAGCAATATGAAAAACAATATAACAAATCCCTGCAAACAAAATCCTAGCTGAGCTATTACTAACATTCATGTCCCTATCTATCAAGTGTTAAACTTAAATGAAATACAGGTTTCACCAGCCTTGTTTGTCCAGGGGTTCCCGTAAAGGAGTTCGAAGGGGGAGAACCCAGTGGACGCATGAGGCACTTCTTGGTAGGCAAACAGGAGATGGGGAAGAAACCTTTCCCAGTGTCCATTGGACTCTGAACGCCTTAAGCATCTGTTTGAGAGTGCCGTTAAAACGTTCACAGAAGCCGTTGGTCTGGGGATGGTAGGGAGAGCTGAGCAAGGGCTTGACTCTGCAGCTCTGCCATAACTGTTGGGTCACAGCTGCGGTGAACTGGGTCCCCTGGTCTGATAGGATCTCTCGGGGAAAACCTACCCCAGAGAAATTTTTTACTAGGGCATCGGCCACGGTTTCTGCCTCGATATTGGGAAGGGCCACAGCCTCCGGATACCTAGTGGCATAATCCACCACCGTGAGGATGTAGCTCTTTCCCGAGGTACTAGGTTTGCTAAGGGGGCCTATCTGATTCACCGCTACCCGGTGGAATGGTTCGTCTATTATAGGCAATGAGTGCAATTTGGCTTTGGCATTATAACTCCTCTTGCCTATCCTTTGGCAGGTGTCACACGTCCTGCATTAATCCAAAAGAAGGTCTGGGTGAGTCGGTCCTTGGTCTTCCGAACACCCAGATGTCCTGCTAAGGGTATGTCATGGCTGAGTCTAAGTAGTTCTGCCCTATATTTACAGGGTACCACCAATTGCTTTTTAGGAATCTGTGCAGCCCCACTCCCAACACCCCCTGTATAGCAGCGCCTTCTCCCACGCAAACCTCTCTTGGGAAATATCTCCTTGGGAAGACGCTGCCTATTTTCTATACCCTTCTAACATGAGGTCTACTTTCAGATCCTGTTCAAAACCCTGGGGGGTACCGCAGAATGGGGTAGGAATATTGGGTAGGGATGGAATGAGGGGTCCTACCTGAGGTTCCTCGGAGTGCGTGGCTACCCCCGGCGGGGGAAGGGGGGGATCTGGATCAGGTCGAGCAAGCTGAGAATTTAGACGACCAAAATCGTTCCCCAACAACACCTCAACTGGTAGTTCCTGCATGATGCCAACTTCCAAGCGTTTGGCGCCTGTACCCCAGTTGAGGTGTACCCGAGCAGTGGGTAGTTTATGAAGCCCTTGTGTCTCGAATGCCTCTTGGTGGTAACAGTGTGCCGCAGCGTGGGCTGGTTGGTCTCTCCCAGCTCCCACCACATTTTGTTGTGCCCTGGTTGTTGGCAGTGGTGACAAAGAGGAAACACCACTTGCTGCCTGGTGTTTGAGTGGGAGACGTGGCTAATCTCCCGCGCTTCATCCAACTGGGCCTAGCAAACCTGCATTACAGACCCCGTGCTCCCCCCCTGGGCCGGTGGGGCTGCTCGTAGTCTTCCCAAGATGGCGGACTCACAAATCCCTCACAAGCACCACTCCATGCCCTGAAGGGGCTCTCCAGAATCTTGAGGAGCGATCTCTACAGCGGCTAGATGTACTTATCGCACAATTCTGGATAAAACTAGAGCAGCAGCCCCACGGCAGCCTCAAAAGGGAGTTCAGTGGAAAGTACGCCAGGAGGTGGCGAATCTCCTTCAGGCAGAGCCCTTACTACAGCTACCACTTACACTCACACTAGCCCAACCGGGCCAAAAGCCATCAGGGACACGACCCCACAGCATCGTCTGCACCGATGGAGTCTGCCGCACAAGATTATTACGGCTTTCTGTACCTCCCGAAAGGAGAAGGACTGGGACTCTATGAGTCTGCCTGTCCGAGGCTCAAAGATTCCTTATTATTATTATTATTATTATTATTGCAATTTATATAGCGCCAACAGATTCCGTAGCGCTTTACAATATTAAGAAGGGGATTTAACTATAAATAGGACAATTACAAATAAACTTACAGGAACAATAGGTTGAAGAGGACCCTGCTCGATCGAGCTGACATTCTATAGGAGGTGGGGTGTAAAACACATTAGGACAGGAATTTGCAATCAAATAAGGTGGACTGCCCTTTAGGAGAGGGCAAGAGACAGGTATGTGAGGTATTGGTTAGTCTTGGAGGCCATAAGCTTTCCTAAATAGATGGGTTTTAAGGCACTTCTTAAAAGATGCAAGACTAGGGGAGAGTCTGATGGCGGTAGGCAGGCTATTCCATAGGAAGGGAGCCGCCCGCGAGAAGTCCTGCAAGCGCGATTTGGCCGTACGAGTGCGGACAATGGACAGGAGGTGGTCACGGGCAGAGCGGAGAGACCGAGAAGGGACATACCTATGGATCTGTGAGGAGATATAAGAGGGGCTAGAGTTGTTCAGTGCTTTATATCCTGCATCCACAAGGGCCTGGGGCTGGAAGGAGGTCCCCGCTCGCACCCACTATGCCTCTACCCACGTGGACCCTCATGCTGTCTGTGCATTTCCCAAGCACCGGAGTCGGCTGAATGCTGTCTGGCTGTCTCCCACAGCTCCATAATTCCTAATGAGAGTTACCATATTAGTTGAAGACAAAGTCTCACTCATGTTGAGTGTATTTGATAATTTTCATTTAATTTCATGCATTCCTGATTTTCTCCTACCCAAAGCCCCAGATTTCTCCCCATATTATGTGGTTTGTGGCAAGAGTAATGCGGGCCCCAGATTAATACCCTGTGTTGTCGCTCCTCGACGCACTCCTGGGCGGTCATAGCGTAGTATGATGCCCTCCCCCATGCATATCGTGCCTCATGTGGGTGGACATCTGTGAGTCTCGGAGTGTGGGTATGTCCCAGGTATATCTCACGGGGACCACTTTGTGAATCTTTACTCCTACATTGCATGTGGGTCTGATTTCCGTCGGGGCAGAGGGGTCGCCTCGTTAGCATAGCGGTACTTGTTGCGGTTGGGGCCTTGGGCCCAAGGGCCTCAGTACCCAATTCTCCACATGCTGCATCAGGAGCCGTAATCTGTTCAGGAACGCAAGCACATCTGCAGGCCATCTGATAGACAGTCATTTGTTCTGGTGTCGGACAGACGTTAAGCCCCACCGGTAAGGGATGAGACGCTCCTGTAGCATTCCAGTGACTGAGCGCAGGCCTCTGCATGCCTCCAATGTGAGTGGAGAGAGGTCGTTATAGAATGCAACTTGCGCTCCCTGGAATTACCAGGTTCTGCTGCTCCTGGCTGCCCTCATGATGGTATCTTTAAGGTGTTGTGAGCTCAGGCCGCATATGATGTCTCGTGGTAATGTGTTGTCTGGTCTCGGTCTGGGGGCACAGTGTACTCGAAAGAAGGTTAATTCAGTTGGGGCTTCATTCCTCAGGAAAGTGTGGGGAAAAAACTGGTGAGCACCCTCACCACCTCCTCTTCTCCTCCAGGATCCGGTACTCCGCGTATCCTTATGTTACCTCTGTGGCCATGATTATCTAAGTCTTCAACTTGTCGCCTCATTTCTAGCAGCGTGGTGCCCTGCCGCGTAATGGCCAGGTTTGTTGCGGCCATTCGGTCTGCTGCGCCCTGCATCGCGGTCTCCAGGTCTCGTAGGCGGGCATATTTGGGTCATTTCGGCCCGCAGCGTCTCTTTAATCTTGTAAATCTGTCTAATTTTATGAGAATTCTCTCTGTTTAATGCAAATTTTATAATTCTAACAGAGAAGGATTCTAAGACTGAGTTCCATAAATCAATCAATTATGAATTATCTCGATCGAATGTGGGTGTTTAACCCCTTAAGGACCAAACTTCTGGAATAAAAGGGAAATCATGACATGTCACACATGTCATGTGTCCTTAAGGGCTTAAAAAAAAAAAAAAGTAGACCTCTTGGGGTAATATTATTTTCTAATTATTTTTCCATTGTGAATACTTCCCATTTTATTTTAGTTTCTTTTATTAAAAGTTTTTGTAGGGTTTGACAAGTGAAATCAAGATTTTCATCTCTAAATTTGAAATGATCTTGTTCACATTCAAATCTATTGGCCACTATCTTGCCAGTTTTGTCTTTTCTCAAATAAATCCATCTTAAAGGACCACTCTAGTGCCAGGAAAGCATACTCGTTTTCCTGGCACTAGAGTGCCCTGAGGGTGCCCCCACCCTCAGGGACCCCCTCCCGCCCGGCTCTGGAAAGGGGAAAGGGGTAAAAACTTACCTTTTTCCAGCGGTGGGCGGAGAGCTCTCCTCCTGCTCTCCTCCTCCGATCCGCCTCTTCTCCTCCCCGTCGGCTGAATGCGCACGCGCGGCAAGAGCTGCACGCGCATTCAGCCGGTCACATAGGAAATCATTCATAATGCTTTCCTATGGACGCTTGCGTGCTCTCACTGTGATTTTCACAGTGAGAATCACGCAAGCGCCTCTAGCGGCTGTCAGTGAGACAGCCACTAGAGGAAATAGGGGAAGGCTTAACTAATTGATAAACATAGCAGTTTCTCTGAAACTGCTATGTTTATAAAACAATTAGTTAACCCTAGCAGGACCTGGCACCCAGACCACTTCATTAAGCTGAAGTGGTCTGGGTGCCTAGAGTGGTCCTTTAAGTTATGAGCTGCCCACACTTTAAAAGGGAAAGAAACAGATAAAACAAATAAGGAAACAGTGTGTAAGGCGCTTCAGAATAGAATAAATATACCGTATATACTCGAGTATAAGTCGACCCGAATACAAGTCGAGACCCCTAATTTTACCCCAAAAAACTGGGAAAACGTATTGACTCGAGTATAAGACTAGGGTGGGAAATGCAGCAGCTACTGGTAAATTTCTAAATAAAATTATATCCCCAAAAAATTATATTAATTGAATATTTATTTACAGTGTGTGTATATAATGAATGCAGTGTGTGTGTGTGTGTGTGAATGCAGTGTGTGTGTATGAGTGCAGTGTGTGTGTATGAGTGCAGTGTGTGTATGAGTGCAGTGTTTGTGTGTATGAGTGCAGTGTGTGTGTATGAGTGCAGTGTGTGTGTGTATGAGTGCAGTGTGTGTGTGTGTGAGAGTGCAGTGTGTGTGTGTATGAGTGCAGTGTGTGTGTGTGTGAGAGTGCAGTGTGTGTGTATGAGTGCAGTGTGTGTGTGTGTGTGTGTGTGTGTGTGTGTGTGAGTGCAGTGTGTGTGAGAATGCAGTGTGTGTGTGTGTGAATGCAGTGTGTGTATGAGTGCAGTGTGTGTGTGTGTGTGTGTGTGATGCAGAGTGTGTTTGTGTATGTGTTGCAGAGCCTTGGTGGGGGCTGGGCATTTTTTTATTTTTTTTATTATTATTATTTTAATATTATTTTTTTGTTATATTATTATTTTTTATTTTATTATTATTTTTTTAATATTATTATTTTATTTTATTATTATTTATATTTTTTTCCGTCCCCCCTCCCTGCTACATACATGGCCAGGGAGGGGGGCTCTCATTCCAGTGGATGGGCTGTGTAGGAGGGGGCTGGCAGGAAGCTGTTACTTACCTTTACAGCAGCTCCTGTCAGCTCCCTTCTCTCTCCTCCGGTCAGTTCCCACTGTAAGTCTCGTGGCCGCGCGGAGCGTTTCCACCCCGCGGCTCTCGCGAGACTTGCAGTGGAGGAGAAGGGAGCTGACCGGACCGGAGGAGAGAGAAGGGAGCTGACAGGAGTTGCTGTAAAGGTAAGTAACAGCTTCCTGCCAGACCCCAACAGGACCGCCGGGCTTGTAATGAGCCCGGCGGTCCTTGTCTGTATTATGGCAATGTAAGTTGCCATAATACAGACAATTGACTCGAGTATAAGTCGAGTGGGGGTTTTTCAGCACAAAAAATGTGCTGAAAAATTCGACTTATACTCGGGTATATACGGTACATGACCAAAAATCAGTGGGTTGTGTGACTGTTATAATAGTGCTCCCCAACACTTCAAACATAGGATACCAAAAAACTGTGAAATATCAGCGTATACACAAAACCCAATGTGATGAATAATAGTAAGTTATACAACCATATGTAGATGTAGTAGTAAAATACACCTAAAATATAAATATAAAAAACAACATAGTGTGAACTGTTTAAAACACTTTGTGTAAAATATATATAGGACTACCACTCACATGGCTCAGAGCCGTACCAGGCTTGGTATAGTAGGTTCAAGGGTGCCAATACTGGCTTTCGATTCCACCCAGGGCCGGATTAAGAGTCCAGTGGGCCTGGTGCTGATAATTATGATGGGCCTAATTACAAAATCTTATTGACCAAAAACACTAAAACAGTCCTACCTCCTAAGCGTCATGTATTTGATGGAGATGATGCTGTAGGGAAACTCATAGGATGCAACTATGAGAAAACACATACCCTTTGCTAATCTCATGCTTTCATCTTTCAAGTAAACCCCTAACAGCAGTGTCCAGGAAGGAAGTCTATGGATGCGGTAAAAGGGTGGGCTACTGACACATAACATAACGGCCGAAAGGGCGAACATACACAAAAAGGGGGAATGTCTGTGTCCCTATGTCTCCCAGTCCCTTAGTGTTTGTGTCCTCATGTCTCCCAGTGTCCCCATGTCACTAGGGGACATTGAGAGACATTGGGACACTGGGAGACATGGGGACACAGATACTAGGGAACACTGGGAGACCTGGGAAATCTGAGACTCTTGGGGACACTGGGTGACAGACACGAGGGGACACAGGGAGACATGGGGCACTGAGACACTGTGATATATAGGGGACACTGGAGACTTGATAAAAACCTGTGTACAGGTCAAAATGTTGCGGTGTCCAATACACCTGCTTAAAGCTATCACAGTGAGTGCCTGAGATTTTTTTCTTTTATACTAGGGGACAGGGACACTACGGGCACAGAGACACTACAGGCACATTGACACTACGGGCACAGAGACACTACGGGCACAGAGACACTACGGGCACAGAGAGACATGGGGCACTGAGAGACATGGGGCACTGAGACACTGATACATAGGGGACACTGATACATAGGGGACATTGGAGACTTGATAAAGACCTGGGTACAGGTCGAAACGTTGCGGTGTCCAATAAACCTGCCTAAATCTATCACAGTGAGTGCCTGAGATTTTTTCTTTTATACTAGGGGACACTGAGACACTAGGAGACATGGGGACACAGAGACATTGGGAGACTAGGGGACTTTGGGAGTCTAGGGAACACTGAGACACTAGGGACACTGGCACACTACAGACACTGAGAGACACCAGGGACACATGGGGATTCTGAGATACTAGGGACACTGGCTGGGAGACATGGGGACACTGCCATGTCTCCTATGTCTCAAAGTCACCCAGTGTCCCCATGTCTCCCTGTGTCTCCATGCCTCTCAGTGTCCCCATGTCGCCCAGTGTCCCCTAGTGTTTGTATCCCCATGTCTCCCAGTGTCCCTTAGAGTCTGTGTCCTCATGTCTCCCAGTGTCCTGATGTCACTAGGACACTAGGGGACACTTAGAGACATGGGGACACTGGGAGACATGGGGCCACTGAGCCACTAGTGTCTCAGGGTCATGGGCGTCCGAATGGGGGGGTAAAGGGGGGTATTTGGCCCTTCCTCCCCCCCCCCGGATTTTTCAGCTTGTGCTCCTATTTTTCGTTTTAGTGTGAGAATACAGTGCAATACCAGCGCTGGCCAGTAGGTGGCGCTGTGAATGGAGAAAGACAGGAAGCTACAGCTTATCCCTGCCTCTCTCTCATGACTGAAACCGCAGGGGAGCAGCACAGAGGCAGCCTACAGAGCAGGTAAGTGAGGGATGGGGGGTGGGGGAGACCGCATAGAGGAAGGTAAAGTAGAGGAGCAGAAAGGTTCTGCAAGGGGCAGGAGGGGTCAGCAAGGAATAGAAAGGGGCAGCAAGAAGCAGGAAGGGGTCGAAAGGTTTTCAAGGAGCAGGAGGGTAAAGTAGAAGGAGCAGCAAGGAGCAGGAGGGGTCAGCAAGGAGCAGGAGGGGTCAGCAAGGAGTAGAAAGGGTCTGCAAGAGGCAGGAGGGGTCAGCAAGGAAGAGGAAGGGGCAGCAGGAAGGGGTATGGATGGTCTGCAAGGAGCAGGAGGGGTCACCAAGGAGTTGGGAGGGTCTGCAAGGAGCAAGAGGGGTCAGCAAGGAGTAGGAAGAGGCACCAAGGAGCAGGAAGGGGCATCAAGGAGTAGGAAGGGGCATCAAGGAGTAGGAAGAGGCAGCAAGGAGTAGGAAGAGGGAGCAGGAAGGGTCTGCAAGGAGCAGGAAGGGTCTGCAAGGAGCAGGAAGGGGCAGCATGGAGTAGGAAGGGGCAGCATGGAGTACGAAGAGGCAGCAAGGAGCAGGCGGGGTCAGCAAGGAGTAGAAAGGGTCTGCAAGGGGCAGGAGGGGGCAGCAAGGAGTAGTAAGGGTCTGCAAGGAGAAAGAAGGGGCAGAAAGGAGTAGGAAGGGTCTGCAAAAAAGCAGGAAGAGTCTGCAAGGAGCAGGAAGGGTCTGCAAGGAGCAGGAAGGGTCTGCAAGGGGCAGGAAGAATCAGAAGGAACAGAAAGGATCAGCAAGGGGCTGCAAGAAGCTGGAAGGGACAGAAAGAAGCAGGAAGGCAGTAAGAAGCAGGAAGGGTCTGCAAGAAGCAGGAAGGGCCATCAAGGAGCAGGAAGAGCCATCAAGGAGCAGAAAGGGATCAGAAAGAGAAAGGAGCAGAAGGGCGCAAAATAAGCAGAAAGTAGCAGAAAGGTAAAGGAGCAGAAGGAGCCAAAGAAGACAAAGAAGACTGTGTCAAATGAAGGAGAAGAAAATGAGATTGGAGCACTTCATTCTGGACACCACATCATAAGGCATTGGTACCTGGGCCTGGCAGGGAAACTTTGGACCTTCTCATCTCCCCAGGTAAAAACAAACAATATCAGTGTTAATGTGTTCACTTTTATTTACTGAATGTCAGGAAACACAGAGGGCCGCTGGGTAGGGGTGCCGCTGATTGGCTAGATGGGTCAGCTAGCACTCTAAGCCAATCAGTAGCTCCCCATTCATAAAAACGTAAAACATTTTTATGAATCGGGAACTAGCGATTGGCTTAGAGTGTCAGCTGACCACTCTAGCCAATCAGCGGCACCCATGCCCAACGTCAATCTGCACTTCCTGACACTCTGTTTCAGAAGTCGAATACCACTGAGCGACCTGGAGATCTGGAGCTGAAGGAAGCCTTTGGGGGTAAACCATTTGAGAGCGGTTTCACCCCTTCAAAGAAAGAGCACCCAGGGGCCTCCTTGCATCACAGCATTTTCATTTAGATAAAGTTGTTATGGTGACCAGAATGTTCCTGTAATTTGATGAAAGGAACACTATAGTGTCAGGAATACAAACATATATTCCTGACACCATAGTTGTGAAAACGCTATTCATCCTTGCTTTATGTGAAAATGACTATGCTCCTTCCCTTTCATGACACTGTCAAAAAGGGGCCAAGCATGGATGTCATTACAATTATGCTCCCCCCCTTACCCCCCCCACTGAAAAATTCCTGCGGACATCCATGCTCAGGGTCCCCATGTTCCCCAGTGTCCCAATGTCTCAGCGTCCCCATGTCTCGGAGCTGCTGTCTGGACTCTCTGTGCAGAGCTGCTCCCCCGCAGATCAGTGAGTAGAGAGAGAGGCAGGGAGGGAGATGCCGTAACTTCTTATTGCTGCCTCTCTCCACACAAACAGCGACCCCTACTGGCCGGCGCTGGTATTGCAGAATAATCTATGTTTATACTGAGACAGACATTTGTATTGCCGGTATTACTGCAATACCGGCACCGGCTAGGCAGCCTCAAATACCTGAGAAATACTTCTGAGAAATACCTGGCAACCCTAAGAAATACATGATAAATACCTGGCAACCCTAAGAGTAGTGTGTAAAAAAAAAAAAAAAAAAGTAAAAACATTTTTTTTTTTTTTTTAAACCAATGGGCCTATTCCATGGGCCTGGGCCTGGAGCTGGAGCTCCATCAGCCCCTATGTTAATCCGGCCCTGATTCCACCGATAAAATAGCAGAAGATGGGACTTCAGCTGTATAATTTAAAAATGAACTTTATTTAATGGATTAAATCATGATTTGGAATGTATCTATTTTTTGTAGAAACTTACTAAATAGAGAGATATTTTTAGAGTTTTCCTTTATATTTTTTGGTTAATAGATTTTTTATGTATAATATGATATATTTTTATACATTTTATATTTGCTTAAAATTCGTTTTTGGGTTCATACATTCCTCTCCCTTTTGCCAACTACACATTTTCTTCTATGGACTTTTATATTGTGATTCAATCTTATTTACTGATTCAATTTTACTTACTGTTTTTAATATGTTTTAATTACTGTGATATACATAGGTTTTATTTTATATCAGTCTCTTTAATTATGTATTTATTTTTACTTCTTTGGCCAATGTATTTTTTGTCAGTTTTTATCCTTATATATTATGCATGTAATTATCTCTATTGGTTTATATAAACCATAGATTTTTAATCCATTAACCTGCATATATGTTTTTTTAAACAAATTGTTCGGTTTTCTATGTTGAGATACAAGTAAAACCTTGTGGAGGAACATATACAATACTGAAACTATTGAACTAATGCTGTGTTCCGGCGGGACTGTTAATTACATTGAACGTCGCGTTCCATACGTTGCGTTTCATTGCGTTCCACCTAGACGCGAGAGGAAGTGATGTCACACAAATAACCGGAAGTGACGTTCCGCGATTTGAAAACTGCACACAGGTTATCGTAAGAAGATGGGACATAAAAAGATAAAAAAATATTTTTTTTTTTTTTATTCTTTATTTTTGCTTTTACATGAAATTACAATCTGGCCAGCTGCGCCACGATAGCTACAGCCAGCCGGTCATGAAACATAGGATGATCTGGTATAACAAATACAATGTTCATCTTAAAGTATTCTATCAAAATTTTTAACAAGACTAACATCGCATACAAGTAGAGTGTACAAATTATGATTCGAAGAACTAGTTTTTCCTTTCTCGTTATGGCAAGATTTAAGTTTGGGGAGGTACCGTTAAAAGGTCTATTAGGCCAGTGAGGACCCCTCATTCTACATGGCTAACTACGTTTTGATACATTTTCAGTATTGAAAGGGTTTTTGTTGTTCTAACTCAAGTCTATGGAATGTGGAATGTGTGACCTGTGGTCTAGCATTCTGTCTAAGTGTCCAACTAGCTGCCCTTTAAGTCAACTACGTAATTAATTAATTAATCAATCAATTAATTTGTGAAATGCACTCGGGTGTTCATTGAAGAACCTACTATTCTAAATGACGCGTACCTATAATTGTGTACACTATGTTATAGGTCTGTATTCTCCATTAACATATATATATATATAGTATATTAATTTTAATTTTGTATTTTATTGTACACTAACTGTAACAATGCAATGATTTGTGGACCCAGGACATACTTGAAAACGAGAGAAATCTCAATGTATCTTTCCTGGTAAAATATTTTATAAATAAATAAATAAAATATAGAGGAAGCATGAAGC
The DNA here is from genome assembly GCF_036172605.1 of Pelobates fuscus. Classification (NCBI taxonomy): domain Eukaryota; kingdom Metazoa; phylum Chordata; class Amphibia; order Anura; family Pelobatidae; genus Pelobates; species Pelobates fuscus. The sequence continues at coordinate 145,922,766 of NC_086321.1, read as the reverse complement.
ATCACATACCTCCTGATGTTAACTCCTTTGAGTCTGGCAAGTGCTTGCAATGTGGGCCTCCCATGGGGTCACCAGTGTCAAACTTCATGCTAGTAGGTATTGGCAGTTCAGCTATAAGAAAAGTAAATCTCTAATTTTTACAGTCATTTCAGACTAAAGTTGTAAGTCGCTTGTAAGCTCCCCATACCTTACTATTCTGCAAAAGAACTCCTGATCTACCGCTGCTTCTTGGTGTCCTCATCTAATGTCCCTCATGTGTAAGAGACTTCTACTATGGGAAAGCTGAGAAGGGCCATAATTTTGGAGTTTTATAGAGGGGCTGTCACCCGCAAAACAAACATCGAAGACAGTTTGCTAGCATGCATTCAACGTAGATAACTAAAGGTTAAACAAAACATTGATATACAAGGAATGTCGTTAATGTACAAGGTGCTCAAGCCTTTCTTGGGAGAGCGTCCTAGCAGAGGAGTGTACGAATAGTTCTAGCCCCCTCCTTACGCTATCTTAGGCTTAAAGTTTACCATATGCTGTGGTAGTCTGACGGTTCATATGGGGTCATTCTGATGACATTCGTGTGGGGTGGCGGTGGCTCAAATGGGCACAAGGTGGGGGCTTAAGATTTATGACTTGGCGTGGCGAGTTTGGGTGGGTTAGTGAGCTTGCACTGTATTCCGTGGTTATTGCGCTGACAGCAGGGGTAATGAGTTGGCTCAGCTGAACAGCCGCGTGAGCGGGTCTAGGACGGGCTGCATGTTGTGCCATACCAGAGGCTCCTTTGGAGTTATGGCCCGCTGGTCGCCCCTATGGGATTAGACTAGACTGAGCGCCGGGGTTAGCGACTCTTGTGGGGTTGAGAAATACTCGCAAGTGGGGCCTGGTAGAGTCTCATGTAGTTTACATGTCTACTGTGGTGGAACACCCGTACATCTTTTGCGGGGTTAGCGCTTATACCCTGCTAGCTCTTGTAAGCCCCTCTAGTGGGGCGGACATGAACACCCTAGCAAAGCGTGTAAGCAGCCCTCTTGGGGTTAGGCTAAACCAATCGATGGCGCAGATCTAAGCATGTGGAAATAACATAAGCAGTGTGTTAGTATGTGTTGGCCATTCAAGTGAAGTAAAACAAACAAAGAATAAAAAAAAAAAACCAAAAAAAAAAAAACAGCATTCTGGAATAACGTGCATCAATGTTCACATTGGGGTTTACGTGACGGCCCTTTATGGAGTTAGTGCGGGTAAGGGTCCGCCCAATGGAGGTCCCTCAAGTCAGTCCCAAATGTGCTATCATGGGTGAGAACTGTCCATTCTGCCCTGCCATCATGGCTGGGTGGCCTCTGGGATTAAGAGTCCCATGGAGGGTTTTTCCGGCCTAGCGGTTGCACGTCCCTGGGTGGTCTGGGCCCTTGTTTCGTTTTCTCCGTGGGGTTCACGGTCGCCTGGGCTGCCGCCATTTGTTGTTCCGTTGGGAGCGGTGCTGGCTGATCAAGGGCTCTCAGGAATTCTGTGTGATCCTCGGAAGCCGATAGCACATGTACAGTATCCCCGTGTGGCACCACCAGTGTCCCCGACAGTCCCCATCGGTATTTTATACCTTTTCCTCGGAGGATCCGGGTGGTGGGTGCGAACCTACGTCGCTCAAGTAAAACTGCAAAGGGCAGGTCATCGTACACTGTGATTTTCGTGTTGGCTATTAGTAAGCTTGGTCGTTGCCTGGATCTCGCCATTATAGAGGCCTTCACGTTGGTGTCTCTTGTGATGGCTATGATGTCCCGAGGAGCGTCCGCAGATGCTGTGGGGGCCTTCCGGACCCTGAAGGCTGTCATTATCGGTGGTCGGTCCCCATCCGTCTGCACTCCGAGTTCTCTCAGGACCTCGTGGGTGTAACTCATCAGGGCATCTTGGCCTATTGTCTCTGGGGCCCCACGGATCCTGATGTTTTTTCGGCGGTGCCGTGTCTCTAGGGAGGTAACCGTGCGGGAGAGGCGCTGCACTTGTTGGGTGAGTGCGGTTAGGCGGGAGCTGGTATCGTCCAGTATCTTACCCCTCTCCGCTTCCCTGGACTCCACTTCTCCCATACGGCGGTTCAGGCCTCCGACCTCCGCCTGTACTCCAGCGAGGTCGGCCTTCCACACCTCTCTCAGGTCCCGCAGGAGGTTTTTGATATCTCCCTTAGTGGAGGGGGATTTGTCGGAGTCTGAGTCAGACCTTTGGTAGATCCCGCTGCTGGGTTGGAGTGTTTGGGACGTCTCGTCCTCCAGTGAGCGCTCCGAGTCGCTGGAGCTGTGCGTTTCCGCGGGCGCCATATTTAATCGGGCCTGTGGCTGCGGCCTGGTGAAGGACAGTCTGATATCAGCGTGACTGTTGCTCTCAGTTTGGCCCAGTTTTCGGTGTCTGCGCCCCATCTCTTTGCTTGTGGGGGTCTCTCAGGTATCAACAACCTTTTAATTTGCATTTTTGGAGGCAAAATGTGTAATATTTAGTCTTCTGGAGCGGGAGCTCAGTAAAACCTCGACCGCTCTGCAGCTCAGCTAGCCACGCCTCAAAAGATAAACATTTAAACTGATTAAATTACTATTCCGCTCCATCAGTTTCATTGGGCTTCTGTGTTAAAAATAAAAATAAAGTTTGAGTTGGATGTGCCCCTAATTTCTTACTGAAGCTTCCAAGCTTTGAATGGTGCCATGAATAATGGATTGGTTACAATTTGAGGATGTAAGGGAGAATGTGGACTGTGGACTGATTAAGGAAAAGGGTATGCTAAATTAGCTTCTATTTTATTATTAAATAACGATCAGTTCCTGCTATCCAATCCAGTGCATGTCTTGCCTGGGCAGCTAAATTATACTCTTTAACTTTAAGCAAATTGAGGCCTCCTGAAAACGTTATTGTTGGAGTTTTATTAGACTTGGGCGGGCTGCTGATCTTCTCCAGAGAAAATGAAAAAGTTTCTTATTAAGCATTGATTTGTCACCATTTAACAAATGCACTGGAAGAGGAGAAATACTGTACCCTACGGTTCACACGGCAGGAATGCTTCTTAGCCCCATGGGAACTCCCTTTCCTCTTTTTTCTTTCTTCTATTGATTTTCTTCTTCAGGTTGTCTGTGTTTTGTATACAGCACACCGCACATTCTTGTTACAGAAGTTGAAAATTCTTGTTCATGACTGTGACTTCAGATTCACTACTTTGCTTCACTACTATGTAATTACATGACAGGCGCACAGTCGGATTTGCCGGCATATGCGCTAACCTTACCCAAACCCCCATTAAGACACGGACACAGGTTAAACTGTTGGAAATATTAGTCCACAGCTTTATTAATTATTAATTAAATAATTAAGGAATAACAAATGGGGTCATTGCCAACAAATCTTATTAAAGTCAACTTCCCCCCATATACATAACATACCCCTAGCAATGACCCCACAATAATAACAATACTGTCCGTATTGTCCGTCCAATATGACCATATTTTCACCAGATAAATTGTAAGGGTGTACCGAGACACCGTTCCGCTACCCACCATATCGATTGTAGGGGTGTACCAAGACACCGTTACCCCCAAGTTCCAGTGTAGGGTGTACCCAGACACCGCTACACCCCGAGGTTCGGAGCCACCGACTGGTTTGAACCTACCAACCACGTGTAACACTGCCTAATCCACACTAAACCTCAGGATGCCCACTTTTCCCTCCATCTACCCACCGATTTAACCTGGCCATTCCCCGCCACAGCTCAGGACTTTACACCTACAGCTCCTGAGCGACCCCCACCACACCGGAATAAGGCCTGCTGAAAGCTCTCTTGAAGGCCCAAATTAAATAGATCACACCCTACATCCGAAAAATGTACCCCATCCATCCTGAAGTACCAAGGAAGCCTACCTTCCAATTCACTGTGTCTCACTGTTACACCACCCATACGTCTGATAAATACAGCAATCATTTGATAAATGGCCAGGTCTCTTGCATGTCTCCAGTGAAACGAGGAACCATCAGGGACCACACCACCACCACACCTGGAGCCAGCTCCCGTAGCCGGTCCACATCCCTCTTCATCCACCTGACCAATTCCTTTTTTGGGACCATGCCCATATCATTCCCACCAGCTTGGATTACCAGTATGTCCGGAACAATACCCTTTGCCACCTTCCGGAAAATTTCCCCACTAATGCCTTGCCAACCAAAAGCCCGAAAATCAAACCACTCCAGCTTCACAAATTCCAGAGGAAAGCCCAGCTGCACTCCTTGTCTCCGAACCGCGGCTCTCTTCTGTGCCCAGTAGATGTAAGAGTGGCCCACCAACCAAGCCACCCAACCTGAAACGAAAATGTAATTAGTGACAAGGTGTAATAAGTGGGGGGATGTGATTAACAGCCAAACTGTATGCCAATGAAGTGTTATTGTGTTCTAATATGTGGGGATATTTATGGGATAATAATATTAGACAGATTGAGAATTACCCACTATTTTAATTCTCAGATCCCAAAGAACATTTATCGTTATAAGTGAAATGTATACCATATCAATTAGTCACAAATTGTTATAAAATAGATAGATTTTTATTTTTAACAATTTAAATAATAATAATGAGTAACATGTGTAACAATAATCAATGGAAATTCAGTATAACATGATATGCAATACAAAGTGGCAATACGTTTCCTGGTTAATACAGTATAGAATCTACTACATAGCTGTCAAGACTGATTTACGATTCTCTTCACAGAGAAGAAATGTGAAAGTTTCACAGAGAGAAGAGAATGCAGTGTAAGGCCATAAAAACTTAGCTGGCAGTTAGAAATAACCCTTTCAATGCTGGCTAGACCTCTTCTAGGGATTTAAGATCTATTCCTATGTAATTTTTAATAAAATAACATTTAATCAGTCATTAATCACTTCCTAGATCCATCCAATAAAAATAAATCTTACTATGTTATATAAGCTGATATTTTAATTAATTTGTCTAACAGATATTTTATCTTATTTTAGAGCAAATCAATACAGCTGGATAAATGTCACGATATGCTAACATGTGATATGTCACAGAAATAAACACTTATCCCAACTTCATCTGCAGTATGAAATGGTTATAAATATATATTTCTTAATTAACTAATATTTCTGAATATGGAAATCTGATCGTGATTTTATCCAGTCATATATCATGCTATTAATTTTAATTAATTTTAATTAATTAATTGAAGTCAGTATATTTACCAGTTAAGTAGATATTTTCTCATCATATATTCTCAGGTAGCTTCAGGAACTTGTTTGTCATGGGTCTCTTTCTCTGCATTACCCCTCCTGGCTCTGCCTTGATCGATCTCTCAATGCCTGCATCTCTGAATGCTTGAATCTCTCTGAATCTCCTGAATCCTTGAATCTTTAAAGGGAAAGTTTCTTTGTTCGTCACTGGTTTATGAACCAATAGCAACACTGTGGGTGTGGTTCCTTTCTAGATAACCATTTTAGTATTTGGACTCTAGATGGCAGTCTTGTCCCACTAAACATACCCATCCAGGAAAGAGTTAACTTTTCCTGGTGGCTATTTTGACGTCATTTTCGTTATCTTTATAGTTGCTATATGTCAAGTATCCTTTCACTTCAAAGGGTCTTTCTTAATTTTGTCCAGACTATCTGTCTCCAAATTCTGTAGTAATTCCTAATATGACAGTTTGTGAACTAAGTTTCAACTTCCACTCACAATGGGACTTTGTACATATAGAAAGTAAAATTAATTATTTAATCTTCTCTGTCACCTATGTCTGGGTTTAGAATTTATTCTATTCCATTAGCATTTTAGACAGTCTGTCCATCCCCCGTCTTCATGTCTTATCTATTTGGTTTGTATATACAAGACATTCTTAGCCCTGGCTCAGTTTTAGAGAAAGGATAGAAATTTTGTGTCTTTTGTTAGTTTGAAAATAGCAAAATGGAGTCTGGTCTGTTCAGAGTAGACTGACAATATACATTTTAATTTCTATCATAGCACAAAATGTCTGCCGATATAAATACCCTGACAAATACAGGGATTCAAGCCCCCATTCTACCCTTAGGCAATAATGGAGTCCTCTGTGAAGCACATGGCCTTTCACCAGGCAAAACCAGTTGGGTTGTTGATAAACTCCTCCTCCATTCCATTCCAATGCAATCCCCCTTCCCACAGGAGGCACTCTGGTTCTGTTACATACTAAGAGATTGACTAAAGGAGGTGTGTCCAGCATAAGGAGGGACTATCCTGTTTAAAGCCCTGTGAATAGCACATTTTCTGTCTCTTTGCATTACCTCTCTCTTTGAATTACCTCTCTTCACCTTCTCTCTCTCTCTCCCCTCTCCCCACTATACATACCCTCTCTCTCTTACTCTCAGCTGACGATCAATGGAGTGGTAACTGTATCACGTGTCTATGTCTGTTTTACTATGTTAATTTAGCCTACTTTCCATTCAGTCAATGACTAGTTTTAGTAGCAACATATACTAGCCTATTTCAAATGTATATGTATTGTTTATTTGTTTAATTAGCCTCTCTTAATAAATATTATTGATTTGCCAAAAGCAAGGAGTGTGGACTCTGACTTTACACTCGTTTTTTAATTTATTATTTTAAGTTATTATTTTTAGTTATTAATATTATTAATTCCAAGTTTAGCCCAACTTGCGAGTTAAACGTTTATTACACAAGGCATAGCACGAAACACAAGCCCATAAATCCATATCCATTAAACCAAATATTCAGGCCGTAAGTAGGACTTAAACCGTACTGACTCCCACCTGCCTATACATTTCACCAGATCCTCACTTAAACCCAGGCGGGACACCTCTGTCGCCGCCCCTATCTGGAAAGAATGGGTCCCAAAGTGCATGGGATCCAAACCCAACATCGTCAAGCCCCTCAGAAAAACCCGAAGGAATTGAAATCGCGACAGAGCCGATCCTTCCCCATGTACCAGTAAGCCACCCGGGATATCCGGGCGAAGCTCTACGTAGCGCGCTGCACATGAAACCAGGCATACCACTGACCCAGGCAGGGAATATAGCGTTACCACACATCCTTTACCAAACACATCCGTTTTTGTACGGCCCAACCGAATCATTACCTTATCCGACTGTAAATCGACATCCAAGTGTTGAACCCCCCCCAACACCTGCCCGAGAGGCACTCACCAGCTCACCAATCCGAAATGCCCCAAACAACGCCCACGAGAAGGCCACCAAAAACAACCTCACCTCAAAAGGAGAGGAACACACCACCGGCAGCACGCCCACCAAGTGCTGCAGTACCTCAAGAGAAATCGTCCGCCTGGTATCGACTGATTTCTTACCTCTCCGAAAGCCACGTAATGCCTGACGGACGAGAAAATGCTTTGTCACGTCATTCCAACCATTCAGTTTGTCTATCGCCAATGGAGATAAACGCTGAGCGAACAAGCGGCATAAGAACCACAGCAAGGTATCCAAACGCCCCTCCCTTGACTGGGACCCCGCAGTGTAACCTACCTTGTCCCAAGCATCCCAAACCTTCACATAGGCAGTCCACGTGCCCGGCGCCAGAGAATTCCGTATCAATTCTCCAAGCATGACGTCCCGAGCCGCCACATCACCTCCGGACAGGCATGTCCTTCCTCCCGCGACCCCAGGACCGCCATCCTAAACCTGTCCCATTGTAAACGAGACAAAGAGTCAGCCACTATGTTCAGCAAACCAGGCACATGACGTGCCCGAAAAACAATAAATGAAATGCACAGTAATACAAATAGCCGTAATAGGCGTACCACCGGGACTGAAGACACGGATAAGTATTTTAACCGCATGAACCACCGCCATATTGTCTGTAAAAAAGATGACTTTTCTGTCCCGCAATACATCTCTCCATAGAACCAAGGCCACCACCAATGGAAATAACTCAAGAAATGCCAAATTCCGAATGAGAGGATTTTCCTTCCATGCCTCACGCCACTGCTCAGCGCACCACCTGCCTTCCAGATATGCCCCAAAACCCATGCTCCCAGAAGCATCCATGAACAACTCAATATCATCTGAAGAGGCTGCTGCTTCACAAAAAAAGACCCTTCCATTGAAATCACGCAGAAATGCTTCCCAGACGAAAAAAGATGGTGACAATCCGGATGGATCGGAATAATCAAAAGCCGACTCCACGTCTGCCTTTGCCAATAATGTTCCATGTCCTGCCTTCCTAACCAACTCAATCGCCTGATCAAATGAAGCGTAAGAGACAGAACACAGCGCCTCATCAATGTCATCATTTACCGAAGAGCCCTTCGGATATGACAGATGGTGGATCAGGAGAAATTTACCCTGTTCCTTCTTGGGCACTACGCCCAAAGGAGAAATGCGTAAGTCATCGAACGGAGGGTAGGCAAATGGCCCTGCCATCCTACCCAGCTAAACCTCCTTGGCCAATTTATCCCGAACCACCTCCGGATGCTCAGCAACCGACTTCAAGTTGTTACACAATCGACCCAAGACCCTTGCCTTGAAAGGGATACAAAACCCCTTGGAAACCCCATCTATCAACAGTTGTGCATCTGCCCGGTTACCGTACCGGCTTAGCCAAGGCAACATCACGCCGACCTTCACTGGCGTGGCCCCCAGCGGAAGAGGCCGGGGCCCCCGTTCTCCCGGCTCCACCAGCAGGTGTAGACTTTCCCCGCTTGAAGCATCTATTGAGGCCGTGGGCACTCCCGCAGCCGGAACATTCGTGCTGAAATTTACACGCGGCACCCCACTTGCATTGCCCTTCATTGAACGACCAACAGAACCCTTTTTTCTGACTGGCCGACGAAGAGAAGGTTGATCCCGCGTAAGCCCCGCCCTGAAAGGGCGCAGTTTTTTATGCCATCATCAACTTCATCAAAAGCTGTAGGTCCATCTGGTCCCATCGCATACCAGGATTCGCTAACAACCGTTGCCGAAATTGCTCATCGTACTTCGACCATGCCATGCCCCCGTAAATTCGATAAAATTTGAGAACACCGCTCGGAAAACTTTTCCCCTAAGACACTAGCCAGAATACAAAATGCCCAAAGTCAGTTCCCAAAATACTTTGGTATCTTCCGATATCCTCACCTTTTTTCTTCCTCCTCCTTCTTAGCATCTTTCTCCAGAGGAAGGAGCGAGAAAATCTCAAGGAATTTGCCCCGCCAAATCTTCTCCTTCACTTCCGATTTGAGATGACAGCCCAAAGGCCCGGCAAATGACATGTGCACATTTTGCCTGGCTGCTTCAGGGATCTCACCCATCAACTCCGCCCGCTCGCTAACTGCCACCGACGTTCTCGTCATCCCGCCCAGAACACTGCCCGCTGTAGCCACCAGAACTGTCGCCGCCACCCCACTCCCACTTGGCAGCAGACCCCACACCTGACTAAATTGTGACCCCTGTCTATCTGCACCGGCCCAAGAATTAAGAAAAGACCTCAAGCTAGTCAATAGATTCCCAGAGTGTAGTGCAGAAGAAGACTCACTGCCAGGACCCCCTGTCGTCGAGGGCCGCGGGGCCGCGGTCCTTTCATCCACCTCGAGAGGTTCTGGAGTAGCGTCATAACTTCTGCATCCAGTCGCCTGGTCCTGCCTCAGGGCCGTGGAAGAGGGAGTTGCTGACCTGCGGGGAGAAGACAACCTGGGTAGTCTGCTCATAGCAGCCCTCACCCATCCAGCCTCCCCACATTCCCGACCATGGTTTATAGCCTCAAAACACCCAGCTGCCTGACCCAACTGGCCGTATGGGGTAAGCCTATCCTTCCGATACCTCCTGTCAGGTGACCTGTTTGCCCTGCTCCGGCTCCTCGCCCTATCCTCAGATGATGTAGAACGCCCCCTGCTGCAGTGCCTCTTAGAAAGGGTTCTATCTCTGCTGCGCCGATCCGCCGTGGACTGCCCTATCTTTGCTGCGCCTGGTCCTATCCCCTGTACTTCTCCGCAGAATCGCCTGGCCTGGGACACCCGGTGACCCGCTGTCCTGCATCCTCGAGCAGCACTCCCTGTGCTCCCTGACAACCTGACTCCTCCCGTCTCGCTCCTCCACCTGCCCGGCTCTATGCAGCCGTATGCCTTCTCTCCTGCCTGACCCTGTGCGGGCTTACGCTGTCCTTGCCCAGTCTGGGCAGCATTCTCGCTATTGGAACTCCTCACCTGCCTGTCCGACCTGCCCGGCCCCTCCCTGGCCGTGGTAGCACTGCAATTTATCCCTGCCTGACTGCCTGAACCAGCCGCTGCCCGCGTTGCCTGATCCCCAACCGTGACTGTGGTCTCTACCGCAGCTCTACCGGATACCCTTCTGCCGCCTGGATCCTGCGCAACCCGTTCCCCTCTATGTCCCTGAGCACCCCCGTCTTGCCCCACATTCCCATCAGATACAAGGCCTGTGGGGGCCCACTCACCGAGCAAAGCATGGGCGTCTCCAGCGATGGTTGCAGGCCCGGCGGCACTTCCGCCATTGCCGGAGCCAGGCGTTTTCCGCACCCGACTTTTCCCGCCATCCGGCAAGGCGCAGCCAGACCTGGGAGACGCAGACATGCTGCCTCCTGTCCCCGACCTGCTCCAGCAACGCCGCCTGACGTGGAACGCCTGTCAGGGGCCTCCATGGACGACATCTCTGACCCAACTCCAACACCGCCAACCGCCACCTTGACCATGCGGCCCGTTCCTGCTGCAGAAGCAGCTCCTGGAGAAGGGCTCCTCTTCCTCCTCTGTGCCGGTCCCGCACAGGCCATCGCTCCAGGCCCACCAGAAGGTCCTGGGGCTGCCATCCGCTCCTGTAACCACGCAATACCACGCTCCCTGACCGCCACTCAAACTCCTGCAAGAAATTCTTCAATTGGATCCATCTGAAAAAGAAAGAAAAGACCTACCCAAACCAGAGAGACATCTGACAGGTAAGTTTAGGTTCAGTTAAAAGGGCCACTTCATAAGATGGCCGGTATAAATACTCCCATTGTGGCTCTGCCCCACCCAGCATGCTAGCTGTCACTACAACTTCCTGTGGCTGTTATGCCTACCTCCTGGCTCTGTCAAGGCCCACACCCTTAGCTGTGCTAATCCATGGGCTATATTTATGGTATTTTACGCTTGCACTGTTATAATTAAATAAACAATTTTTAAAAATAAATAAGCAAACACAAGTAGAACGAAATGTGTTAAAGCAATTTGGTGAAAACAAATTAATTGTAAAAGATATGCCGTCCCAAGAAGGAGAGGTGCAACACAAACCTTCCAATCCATATGCCTAACTATATCTTCCAGGACTGGGGCAATGTCATTTTATATAAATAAGTTAGATCTTGTGATATATAAATGCCCAAGTGTTTTAGGCTTGTTATTGCTCATGACAGAGGTAAATCCGGGAAGTTATTAGGACAAAAAGAAGCACTTGTTGGTAGGGTAGTAGATTTTTGCCAAATAGTAGTGATTGTATGAAATGTTTTATAGTCTGAATTATATGTTGTAAGGAATTGGTTGGTTTATTGACAGAAAGAAGCAAAACATCTATATATGCAAATAGCTTTGGAATTGACTCACCAATCAGTATACCTTCAAAGCCCTGTAGAACCTCCAGGGCACTCAACAGTCCATAGCAAGATTAAAAAGAAAAGGAGATAAGGGACACTCCTGTCAGTCTTCTCAATACAGTCCAAAGTATGGCAAGTGTAAGCTATTTGTAGTGACACATTTTTGTCGACTTGCATGTATATGTTTCACAAGAGCCTATGCCCAAAGTATCATAAATTCAGTATTATAATATTATGTGTCCAAGTAATACAACCAAATGGTTTTTTAGTATCAAAACTCAGGAGAAAAAGGTTTGACAATAAACACAAGTAGTGCTCTGAGTAGCCTGAGCCATGCTACAAAAGAACATATGACACCTCTAACTGCATGTTTGCCTTACACAAACCCAACTGGTGAGGAGTGAAAATATCAGGGAGAAAAGTTGAGATTCTTGTTGTTAAAATCTTTGTAAGAAATTTAAAATTTAGATTTATTATGGAAATTGACTGATATAAGGAGAGGAACATTGGGTCACGATGTGAGAAATATACACAGATGAAGTTTTCATTTCTTGTAGCATTGAGGGTCAGGGGTTTCTCCAGTTATGAGACCTGATTAGAGATTGTAAGTAATTTGGGAAAAGATTATTCGGGTTATTCGGATGACCTCTCCTGTGGTAGAGAAAATGTTTGTGATAGGTTTATGCAATGTTTGGCATCAGAGTAAATAGATTTTATTTTCAGGCATTTTGTGTTTGTAAGTAAGTAGTGTGAGACAATTTTAGGGCTTTTTCAAGAGTGTGTAAGTCATTTATCCATTTTCAAATTGGGCTGCAATTTGTGAAGTAATTTGTCCTCTCAGAACTATGTTGGAAGTTTCCCACAAAAATGTATGGGTTTAATAGAGGCATATTCGTTGATAGAAATTATTATGAGCATCATCAATTTGAGGTAACAGAGTACTAGTTACTAAAATATGTCAGTATATGAATCAAAATAGGGTGCTGCAGGGGGTGGGGCCTGACTGCAGAATGGAGCAGACGTGTGTTGCTGAAGCTCCTGCAGCCCCATGCAAACTAAATCGAATCCCACTAAGCAGAACCTGTGATCCGACTTCTTTTGGCTCCTAAGTGACTCGGGACACCGAGACCTACAGGATGACACCTCTCCCGAGGTTATACGCCAGGGTCCCGATCATTCAGCCATTGAGGCCTTCACATGAGGCGGACATGGGGAAGACGGCCGCTCCCCCGTCGTCCCAATGCACTCAAAGGCACATCTTAAGCCACCGTTCCCGCCCCTATGGACAGCCACAGGACCCAACAAGGGAATCGGCTGATGCAGTGACCTGAACATTGGCCTCACACACATGAACAAGCAACTGCATGGACTAACAACCGGAGAGAACTACACTGCTAAAGATGAGTATGGCCCCACACCCGGGCGGACATTGACTCTCAGTGATCGTGTCACTTGACCTAAAGTTGTACCATCTCAAGCAAAATCTACTATACCGTGACCCATCTCCACACCTCAGCTATGCTCACCTCTTTTAGCTCAGAATTATATCTGCCAGTTAGCTAACCCCTATGTTATTCTCATACCGGCAGTTGTCTTGACTACGCAGGGGGATTATTCCCCCTGCGCTTAGCCCATAGCTTGCTGACTAGTATATATTTCTTGTGAAAAGCTTAAACTAACCAAGCGTAGCCCAATCTTATATCAAAGCTGGACCTAGCCTGTATTACTCAGTTAGACTGTTATCTTAGAATGATCAAAATGTTTTATTAACCTGCTAACATAACGTTCTCTATGATATAACTGACCTAGCATGATTATATATTAAAAATGTGCATGTTACTTAAATGCCCCGCATGTTAAGCGAGAAGAAACGCCTGAGGACTGCTTTTGGGGCAACTCAAGCCTGTTTGTTTCATTTCTATGCACCGCAAAAAAAAAAAAAATAGCGTGCTGCAGAACAAAATGTATAATCACGTTCTCTGCAGTGTAAAAGGTTCTAAGGGTCATGTATATTTAATAACTGAATAGAATCGGTCAAAACCCAAGTCCAGGTCTTGACCCCAAATTTGTTCGGCAGCAAGAACAATCAAGCCTATGGTCAATCATGTAATTAATATCTCAACCTATGAGTAGTCCATTAAATGGAGCTTTAGTTAGCAAGGTCAAAAAATGAGCATAAAAATTAGGTTTAGAAACATTGGGAGTACAAACATTTACAATACATGGCTTTATTCCATAAAACGACGTTGGACGCCTTCATGCTTTGCATGAATATATCCAGTGTTTTCAAATTTCTCATAGGAAATCATTAATACAATGCTTTCCTGTGTGGTAGGTCTAATGTGTTACATAGTTTCATAGCTGAAAAGAGACATGTGTCCATCAAGTTCAGTCTTTCTCTGGGCAGATCTTGGCTTTGGGCACTGCTGAACTTTGGGGTCACCTGAAGCTTTAACTCCACTTATGGACCACTGAGGAGCTAGGTTTGGTGCTGCGGCCTGCAGAGGACAGCGCTAGGGAAAGGCGGCTGCTCTCCTCACACTGGAACCTGTTGTGTGGTTCTTCCGGTCCCCACTGGACCCTCTGTGCTGCACTTACCCTGCACGTGTATCTTGTCCCAGTTACACTAACACCTCAAGGTGCAAAGCTCCCAAGAGGGCAGCTATTTTCCCACCGGATGAGCAACACCCTTGTCCTAAGCTAGAACCTCCCACTGGCTCCATGACATCCACTTCACGCAGTCTGGGCAAAATCTTCCAGAGATTTTGGGCACAAACCTACAACCGAGCACAAGCCGGGCTGACACGTAAGCAGGAGGAACGGATCAGTGGCATGCAGTCACTCACACCCTCACTCTACAGACCGCCCGCCTGGGCAGAGAGCCTCCCAAAGTACAACCTTGAAACACCAACCACAGTTGATGAGGATCCGCAACACCAGATCCCCAGTACACCCCAGAAGGGGTAAGGACTTGGACACTGGAAGAGTCCAAGACCATGCACCACAGGTGCCCAGGGCTGGAGAGGAGACCCACTTCGGTGCTGCCATGTGCCCATTCTTCCGAAATTCCTGGCCTGCACCTCATCTGTACCATCAGTGGGGATTGGGTGACCTGGGCAATGTGACTGCTACCAAGGTTGCTGGTGGAGGCCATGTGGTTAATAATACCTAATAATTAGTAATCATTGCTAGTATAACCAACATTCCTATTCCTCTCTACTCCTATATCAAACTCAAATTGTGCAGAGATGTATTGAGGCTTGTAGTCCAAGTGGATAACACCTGTTGTAGTTATTTAACTTTGACTCCTCATGACCACTTTCTTACCCTCATGTCTGGCAATCTCTGTTACTTTATGTCAGGAATCTTACCTGAGGTGGGAGGTGTAGAGCAGATATGTTTGCTCACCCTTGCAGATATACACAGCCCAAGGTGACCAGGTAAGAAGCCACCTGGACTGTGAATCTGTGCACAGTGGCTGTGCAGGAAAGGTGTTTCAATGCAGTATCAACAAGGTCACAAACAGCAGCATAGTCGAGGGATAGTCGAAGTCAAATGATGCCAGAGATCAGGATAAATAAAGTGTAGCCAAAGTCAAGGGATGCCAGAGGTCAGGATAAACGAAGTGTAGCTGAAGTCAATATGGAATACAAGTTCATGAGACTAGAAAACAGGAACTGAACACATACACCAGGATCAAAGACTTGATAATGTTCTCAGGGAGTGGTAGTTTATATATCCAGCAGATGAATGATCAGTCTCAGGTGAAGCACAGCAATGACCATAGAATAAGTCCAGCCCCCACTGCTGCAGACAGCTCAAAAGAATTGGAACTGCAGTGGCTCAAAGGCAGATAGCAGGTCCAGGACAACAAAGGACCCAGGTTCAAATCCCCTGTTTGGCACTTGTGGGGCGACCACGTCTGTCTGTCTGTATGGCACGGTGAGAACCGTGACACTTTTTAAGCTTAAGATGCCAATTTGTCTGTTTAGCCCGTTACCTAGCAATTCTTATTTAACTTCATATAAAAAAGTGCAGTCATCTCTTGATATTTCATATCACTATCTCTTTGTATATCACCATGTGAAATGTTTATGCATGCTTACCTGTCAGTCAAACTATGCACTACAAAAATAAAGAATAAAGAAAAAAAGTTCAGTCTTTCTCACATCTGTTTTTGCTGTTGATCCAAAAGAAGGCGAAAAAAAAACCCACTTCCAAAGCACTTCCAATTTTGAAAACAACTAGCAAAAAAATCCTTCTTGATCCAAGAAAGGCAGTCAGATTTATCCTTGGATCAAGAAACTATTATCCCACAAATGAAAAATTATATCCCTGAATAGAACGTTTAAGTATGCATCCAGTTGCTGTTTAAAAATCTGTACAGACTCTGATAAAACAACGTCTTCAGGGAAGAATTCCACATCCTAGTGTTCTTACTATAAAAAAAACATTTTCTTTGCCTTAGAATAAATCCCCTTTCTTCCAGTCTACACGTGTGACCTTGTGTATAGTCCGGTTTATGAATAGATTCCAGAGAATGGTTTGAATTGGCCCCAAATATATTAATATAATGCTATCATATCCCCTTTGAGGCACAGTTTTTCTAAACTAAAGAGATTTGAATTTGTTAACCTTTTTTCATAACTACTATTTTCCATTCCTTTTTTTTTAAATGTATAACCCCCCTTAGCACTTTTACTAGTGCCACAACATCCTTCTTTAGAACAGGTGCCCAAAATTGCACAGCATGTTCAATATGTGGTCTTACCAGTGATTTAAAAAGAGGGAAACATATTCTTATACTGAGAATTAGTGCACCTTTTTATACATGACAATACCTTACTGCCCTTAGCCACTGCTGATTGACATTGCACATTGTTGCCTAGTTTGTTGTCTATAACAATTCCAAAATCCTTCTCGTGTGTTGTTATCCCTAATTTACTACCATTTATGGTGTAAGTTGCTTTTGTATTCTTTACCTCAAAGAGCTAGACTTTGCATTATTCTATATTAAATTTCATCTGACATTTAAGCACCCAGTCTCCCAATCTATTTAAATCCCTCTGTAGCAAAGTAATATCTGAAACAAAGAATAAGCACATTCAAATAGTTATAGTGGATCACACACTCTTATTCTATTTCAAAGTGAAATTTCTTAAGGAAAAGTATTGCCACTCCCATGAATTTCGAATTGTAGTTGGTTGCGTGCAGCTATGGATCAAGGTGACCTTTAAAGTATAGGTGGAGTTCTTTGTCCATTATTCCAGGATAAGAGATGCAAAGATAGGTTTTGGGTGAGGATGATGACTTAAACATGGTTTTATCCAATAGCCTTGCTTATTGTAGAAATACTGCAAAAAAAAAAAAAAATTCAAGGTGGGTTAGCCACCTGTCCTAGTCCCAGCAGATGAGCATTCCAAAGGGATTGAGAGAGAAACCTTAAAATAAATAAACAGTGCACGACTGACAAAAGAACCAAAGGCTTGTGAAAGGGCATTGGAGCAGAATCAGTACTGACTCAAGAAGGTTAAAGGAGGCGGAGCCGAGCAAGCAAGCTGGCTGGTCGCACATCGCATGGGCTCCAGCTTTCTGGGCTCCATAACATCGCCAAATCGAGACACAGCGACAAAAGAGGCGAGCAACCAAGTCAATTGGACTCACACCGAGCTTGTGCACACAACGATACCGATATCGAACCCCGGCATGCCCGGGAACCGCTACAGCTGGCTTGGGCCTACTGGAGGAGGTGAGGGGGAAGGACGGCCGCCTTCCCGCCCTACTCAAAGGCCCCCAAGCGTTCGAAAATCGCTTCCCCCCCCCCCTATGGACCGGTGGGGGTCATCCCGGTCCCTGCCTGAAGGGAGACCCCACACGCCGCACCGAACAACGGTTCCCGCCAGCCCGCCAAGCAACGCGGTAGTGAGGGCCCCCAAGATGGCGGCTCTGCTAGAACCAGATAAGCAAGGTCAGCGACGACCAGAACCAACCCCAGGCACCACTGCCACTGCTGATGACCCCATCGATGTGCTGTTTGACCGCTTCTGGGCAAAGTGGCTGAAGCGTTTACAAGCAGGGACAGCCCAACCCACGCCGTCTTCACAGGCGAAAGGCTATGGCGGGGGGAAAATAGAGCCTCCACCTCAGGGCACGAAGAGAAGGCCAAAAGCGATCTCCCACAAAAGAGACCCTCCCGGGCTGGGAGCAACCAGGGGCATACCCCGCAAGCGTCGACCACACCAGCGGAAAGATGCCACCCGAAGACACACGCAAAGATCTGAAACTCTCCGCCAGTTCCCGACAGGGACGACCATGGGCCATTACGGATCCCAGGTCAGTGGCAAGAAGGCGCTAGCTCCAATGCAGCCCCGGGGCAGAGGGGAACATCCACCACCACAACGCCATACGACCCCCACCAAGCATCGACACCCGTACAGGATAAGAGGTACAGGGGTCCGCCACGAACACCAACTCCATGCAAGCACAACGCCAGGGCCACAACAGGAGGGGAGCGACACTGCTGCTTCTCAGGGCCCCAGGGACCGAGCTCACCTACCAAGCCTGTACCCATGCAGTGGAAAAGAGGCAGAAGCTCCTAACAGGGACTGCGGAACACTAACCCGTCCGGCACATGGCTCAGACCTTCCCAGCAGGGGTATTGGCTGATAGATGGCCTGTAAGCCCGCAGCCCCACCACTGGCCGCCCGCAGTTATGGACTCTTGGTGGACAATACAGCAGGCAAATAGTTGTAAGGACATAACTGCTCTGATCCGGCGGTCCTGAGCACTTACTGTTTATGTCTGTTTGCTTATAATATGAATCGGCTGACTTAAGGCACTCACTTTTAATAGTATGTACATAGATGTGACACTACAGAATAGCATGTTTGTTTTTTTTTTTTTTTTTTTTTTTTTTTTCATTTGTTACTTGTCATTTGTTTCTGCATATGCCTCAATACCTGGACACAGGTGCCTTATAATCTTTAGGATAGCTAGTACTAAGTTGCTCAGTATTATAATGTGTAAGTTTTAACTTTAAACAGCATACAGCATGTACTATCATTGCCTACCTGGGTGGGAACGTAAATCTATGTGACGCACTGCAGCTTAGAAATGTACAGCGCAGTTCATGATCACAGGCTGCCACGTTAGGGATGCCCATGCATTGCTGATCATTTTGTTTTAATATGTACTGTATGCTACACTTAGATGGCGACCCTCCTGAAAGCTTCATATTATCATTTGTTACGCTAGGTTGACGTCTCTACCCACTCCTGACCTAATCTACCGATACTCCGCATGTGCTTATGTCCCCTATGCTATTGTAATTCGGAGTACAAATAGCCTGAATCGTGCTATACTTAATGCCTGCATGTATAGGAAACCTTAATGTATCTTGCTATGCATAGCTCATTGTTACCCCAGTCTGGCAAACTAGACATCGAAACTAAATACTACACGCTTATGTTAACATGATCTACAAATATATAAAAAATGAAGCATCCTCTACTCAGGAAATTTAATTTCTCAAGCTACTGATGTACTTACCTCCTAATGTAACCCGTTTTTGCATTTCCCACTCTTTGTTTCTGTACCCCATCTAACATGCTTCAATAAAAAAGAGATTGACGAAAAAAAAAAGAAGGTTAAAGGAGACTGATGTAGAACAGGATCCAGATTCCGGTCAAGAAGGACATGACTGAGAATAGTGGTTGCTTCTACTGCTGATGTTATGATTTTCAAGCATCCTGCTATCTGAAACCAAAGTGTAGAAGGATAAACTTATGTAAATTCTGTGCCTTTTTTGAGCAGAGAGGAACAGATAAGTATGAATTTTCATCTTTGTTGGGTAACTTAACCAGAGAAATATTGTTCACATAATCAAAAATTAGATTTCAAACACGCACAGTTGAAAAAGGGTAGGCAGCTCAAACACCCAAACCAGAGTCTCTCGGTACCAGTCCAATAAAAGGTATGTAGAAGAAGAAAAGGGAGCAGCGCCTTGATATGTTTCTGAGGTAGATGCGTTCTCAGAGGTAGTATGATATGTGGAGATAGATAGATATGGCAGAATATAGTGTAGTATGTCCCGCATCCAGTGGCAAATTAAGAAGTGAAAATGCACTTACAGATTTAAGAGCCAGGATAGCTCTATTTACATGCACACTGGCAGTACAATCCCCACCTGGGGATATTTGGTGTCTTCTATTAGTTAAAGTGCTTCTGTGCAGGGACCTCCAACCAGGTATGGTGCGTGCAGATGAGTTACACCTCACCAGGGGGTCTCACAGGTTGGTAGATGAATTGGTAGTATATATAATAGAACAAAGATAAAATATAGTATTTCAGAGCCTCCCTTTTTTTTTAGTGTAAATGTTTTTATTTACAGAATAATAAGAAAGGG
Source organism: Pelobates fuscus (assembly GCF_036172605.1). Taxonomy (NCBI): domain Eukaryota; kingdom Metazoa; phylum Chordata; class Amphibia; order Anura; family Pelobatidae; genus Pelobates; species Pelobates fuscus. The sequence goes on along the minus strand of NC_086321.1, from coordinate 145,902,835 downwards.
AAGCCAGACCACCACATTGAAGTTTTAGCTCAATATCAGGGTACCACCAGATAAGAGGAATAGGGAGGAAGGATAAAGTATATGTGAGAGAGAAAAGGGGAGTAAGTGCAGAATGTAGGAAGAAGGGGCAAGCCGTAGGCGCGTATTATGAGATACTTTAATTTTAGGGGTGTAAGTGGGGATGTGACCAGGGGTGGGGCTTTTCTGAGAAATAACAATATAATGAGAATTTTTGCAACTAAAATTTAACATAGAACACGAATAATGAACATGAATAATGTATTTTATTTACACAGACTGATTTCTAAACACATTTATTGTAGTTTAAAGACAAATTTACTGTGAATATTATTGCTGCAGAGCTCTGTTATACACTCACACACACAAACAATATGGAGCTCCAAGAAATGAGGGACATCTACATACAAACGAGGATTTGGGCTTAAATTAGGTTGTGCCCCTCCTAAATACTGACACTAAATAGGTATGGAATGGCCTGGTTTAATGTGTCTCTTATATTAACAGGTATAAGTCAGTTCAGTGTTAGTTATTATGAGAATTATAATATTTAGTTAATCAAAAAAATATAACTCACACTCATTCATGCATTTTTCACCCAAAGAACATTATGGCTGTGTGTGGGTCATTGTGTCTGTGTGTGTAGGGGTCGATATCTTTGTGTGTATCTGACTATTCCTGTCACACACTCAGCTACATATACCACCTCCCCTCACCCATCCTGTCACATATGACAATTCAACCATTTACCTTGTCAAATTCACCATCCAATCATATTCTAAACTTGTTGCATCCACCCACCCAATCATACAGCCCAAACTATTAACATATATGTATTTATGAGGAGGGGAGCATTGTAAAAAAATGGCCTTATGGCAGCAAGGAGAGAAAATCTGGCTTTGCATATAGTACACGCATAGTTATCACCGCAATCCAATGCTTTTTATGAGCGTCAGCATACTGACCCCAGACATCAAATAGATTCAATTATTATTTAATCTTATTTATTCTGAAGCTCTGCAGCAGCACGCCAGCAGTGCCATCATGAAGCAACATACGAGCCAAAACCGTCTGCTATGTGCATAGTGTCTTTTTTAACCCCTTAAGGATGGCGGGCATTCTATGCTGTCCTACGGGACTCGGTCCTAAACGCCGACGGGCGGCATAGAACGTCCCCGCCGTCCTATTCACTTACTCAATCGCCGGTGATCCCACGCCGGGGATCGCGGTCTGGGGACTCACCTGGCATCCAAGGGGGTCTCCATGCTTCCATTCCTGCTCTCCTGGGCCTTGTGATCAAGAGGTCCTTGCAAGACCTCACGATCACATGGACAGCATAGCCCTCCATAGCAATACCAGCAGGGGGAGTGCCTGAAATGACAGGTACTCCCCCTGCTGCCTGTAAAAAATACAAAAAACATTTAAAACTGTTTAAAATTAAATTATATATACTTAGATATTTAGTATATATATGATCTTAGTATATATATATATATACATATATATATATATATATATATATACACATATACATACACACACATACACTGTAGAAGTGTATTTTATTATTAATATATATAGTTATATATATATATTAATATCAAAATACACGTACAATGATATTGATTAAAAATATATATAATTATATATATTTTTATATATAATATAATTTTTTTTAAATATATTAAAAAATAAATAATTAAAAAATATTTATATGTGTTTAATTTCGTTCTAACTGTATTTTGATATTAGTATATATATATAAAAGAAACCAAGAGGGCTGCACTCACCTGAACATGCATACATTATAGGGTGCTGCTGGGGCCAAAATACACAAAACACAGAATCCAGCGCACTCGCTTATTCACTAAACAATGATTTCAAATCTTAGAGATTGTAATAGTTTTATTTAAAAACACCTCACCTAGGCAAAAAATGATGGGGTTTAGTTACATTATATAATCATACATTGCATAAGCCTGCCAACTACGTCAAAGTACCCCATATTCGGCAGGTATATATATAACTGCCTGATTGGGGAGTAGTTGAAACATGGTTTTGATCTCGCCCTCTTGTATTATGACTCGGATCGTTAATACCTGCGTGTCGTGGAATGAACGGAAGTTGATGCAAAAACAAGGGGTTGTGAGTAAGTGGGTATTGCGGGGATGGATGCGGGGATACGCTAGCGACCTGTCTGTTTGTTTCCTAGGCTCTAAGGGTGGCAGATATGGTCGGGTGGTGTTTGAACCGTATATACGTGCGGCCTTTTTCGTGCCACAGAATCTTGTGTATGGGGATCTCAAGGAAGGTGCCCTCAATCTTAACCCATTGTGTGTTCGTGTTGGTGTTTGTCCAGTCATAAACCCTGGCGAGGTGAACCGCCTGATGGTATTTTTCCACACTCGGGAGGCCTAGACCTCCTTCCGAGCGAGGTCTAGTGAGGAGTGAATAGGTCAGTCTAATGATGTGAGGAGTTTCCAAACAGACTCAAAGAAAATCTTGGGGAGGGAAATGGGAATTGTTTGCAGTAGGTACAGGATACGTGGAAGGATATTCATCTTAATAATTTTTAGATCATTTGTTATGGCCGCCAGTAGCAGTGGAAAGTTGGTCTCATACAACCGTTCCGGTCGTCACATGAGGTGGATCCCTAAATATTTAATGTCCGAGTCCGTCCATGTAAACTGGAAGCGCTGCGTAAGTGCTGCATTAACAGCAGGGGTAGTGTGAAGTGGCATCAATTTGCATTTAGCTAAGTTGGCTTTAAAATTGGACACCCCTTGATATAGTTCCATCTCCGTGACAATATGTGGGAGCGTGTGTAAAGGATCAGATATAGTGAATAGGATATCATCTGCAAATGCAGCTACCTTGTATTCCTCCCCTTTTAGTGTGAACCCTCGTATGTGTTGGTTGTCTCGTTTACCCTCGAAGGAACGGCTCCAATAACAGTATGAATATAAGTGGGGAAAGGGGGCACCCCTGTCTCGTGCCATTTGCAATGGTTACTGGTTCAAAAAGTTGTCTGCTTATTCTTAGTCTAGCAGTGGGTGTGGAGTATATGGTTCTATTCCATGTCATCCAGTTCGGGCTTAATCCCAGGGTGAAGGGTGCTCAGCATAAACAACCAGTCCACCAGTTCGAAAGCCTTTTCGGCATCGACCGCGAGTAGCGTGGCCATATTTTTGGACTGTCCTGCCCAGTGAAGCAAATTAATTATCTTGGTGGTGTTGGTCTTGGCCTCTCTCCCTGGCACAAAGCCTGATTGGTCCAGGTGTATCAACCTTTAATCTATTTGCCAGAATCTTTGTAAAGATTTTAAGGACGATGTTAATTAGTGATATGAGCTGGTAATTCTCGCAGTTGGTAGGGTCTTTACCCAGTTTCGGTAGTAACACTATAGTGGCCTCCAGGGCAGCCTTAGGCAGGACAGGAGATTTCAGTAGAGAGTTAAAGGCGGCCATACATGGTTCAGTCAGAGTTTCCGACGTGAGTCTGTAGAATTTGCCTGTAAAGCCAAGGGCAGGTGCTTTATAGTCTGTCGAACCTCCCAATGAGTTATGGGGGCATCCAGGGAGTCACGGACATTGCAGGGAATGGTGGACTGAATTCTCCGCTCTAGGAAATCTTGGATTGCCTGGGACGGGGGCGGGCTATCACATAAGTTATATAATTGCGTATGAAAGTCGTGAAAGTCTTATATCAGCCATCACGTGAGTTTGTGTGCCGTTCTGTAATTTAATAGAAGGAATAAAGATAGATTGTCTATTTTGCTGGAGGGATTGCGCAAGCAATCGGCCACACTTACCACCTTGTGTGTAGTAAGTGTGTTTGGTCATTCGCAACTTGCGAGTGGATTGGAAGTGGAGTAATGTTTTTAGTTCCGACCTCTTGGCCGTCAGTAACTCATACAGGTCCAGGGATTTATCTCCCACATGTAATTCTAATGAATTAATATCGTCTACAAGGCCCGCTGCACGAGCCTCCCTCTCACATTTTTGGGCCGATGCCTGTCTAATTATTTCACCCCTGATCACACATTTGTGGGTGACGTTTCTGGGAGGGTGTTCTCCGCAAAGTACAGCTCGGATATCTTTTTAAGATGGTCTATGACTTCCTGGTTGTTAAGCAGGACATCATTAATTTTCCATTGGGGTGACGGGTGGGGTAGGGAAGGGATAGCGATGGCAAGAGACAGGGGTGCATGGTCCGACCACACGATGGCTCAGTAGGAGCGCTCCCGAATCAGATGGAGGTGCCTATGGTGTGTGAACATCATGTCTATGCGAGAGTAGGTTCCCGTGGGTGGTGAGTAGAATGAATAATCCCTGTCAATAGGGTGCATAATCCTCCAGCTATCATACAGCTGTGCTTTTTGCAGCATGTGATGCATGTGCTTGCGTGCTGCGTTGAGATATGTGCCTGAGGTGGAGGAGGAATCCAGGTCGCCATCTAGTGTGATGTTCATGTCTCCCCCCCATTATTGTGATACCCTTCTGGAAAGCTTCTAAGAGATGTAGAATCTTGTTAAAAGCCTCACATTGTTTCTTATTTGGTAGGTAAAGGTTCGCCAGGGTAATTGGTGTGTTCCCTATTTTCCCTTTAAGGAAGACGTATCTCCCTGCCTTGTCTATTCGTGTGTCACTCAGTGTGAAGGGAACATGTCTGCCTATCAGGATTCCTCCCCCTCCTAGATTTTGAACCTGAGTAGTTACTGAAATACCCAGTAGGAAAGTGTTGGTTTCTTAGTGATGGTGCCGAGTCCAAGCGGAAATGCGTCTCCTGTACAAAAACTATCTCAGCTCGAGTCGGTGGAAATCTGTAAGGGCTATTGACCTTTTCTCAGGGGTATTGAGACCTCTAGTGTTAAAAGAGACAATTCGGATTGTGGCCATTGTTTGGGTTACCTCGGTGGGTTTAGTAGTGTTTTTTTTTAGTAGTAGCTGAGTAGGTCTATTTGTGTGCAGTTGGATGTATACCTCGTGTCCCCATTAGTCTTATGTGCCCTAATTCCTTTGGCTTTGTGATGGTAGCCCCCTCTGTGAAGATGTAGAGTTCTGGTCGGCTTTCCTCTTCTTCGTCGGGGTGTTCCACCTTTGTCTCTGCGGGAGCCTGGGTGCATCAGGTGCCGGTTGTGGAGTGAACCAGTCCATGACTCATGTGTCAGGCAGGTCTAAGGCCTCCAGGAATAGTGCCACATCTTGATGGGTGGCAATGGAGCGTGTAGCGCCTTTGTGTGAGACTATCAGCGCAAAGGGGAACCCCGATCTATATTTCACCTGCCGGGTCCTCAGGAGCTCCGTCACCGGTTTCAGCTACCTCCTAGCCTGGAGCGTGAGCCAGAACAAGTCTGGGTATATTTGTATTTCATGCTCGTGGAATAGTAGCGGCGGTGTCGTGTCACGGAGGGTTCGTAAGATTCTGTCCTTTACGGTAAAGTAGTGTAGCCGACATATGGTGTCTCTTGGTGCATCTGTGGCCAAGCCCTTAGGTGTGCCCTGTCGAACTCGATGGGTGTTTCAGTGGGCTCCCCCAGCAGCAGATTGAACAACTGCTGGCGCACAGGTCTTCGTCCTGTGTTTCTGGTAGGCCACGAACCCTCAGGTTGTTACGGCGTCCTTTATTATCGAGGTCGTCCATGGATCTCTGGAGAGTGGTATTTGAGACTGTTTGTCCAGGGAGTTTGTTAAATGCATGATTTGGGAGTTGGTCACATCCCTTTCTTCTTCCAGCTCCGTGACTCTGCGTCCCCCCTGGCGGCTAACTTTGTCTGAAAGGCGGTTTCCAGCTTACCTAGCATTGCCGCCAGGTCTGCCTTTGAGGGTAGTTGTTTTAACATATCCCTTATGTCAGGGTCCTGCTTTGTGCATGAGCCATCCGAAGGCGTCGGGCTTGAGGGAGCCGAGTCAGTAGGCCTCATGGCCGCGGCCATTTTGCCCTCTCCGGCATCTTCCTTGTGGCGCCCCGTGTCTCTAAAGAACTTGGTGAGGGAACCAGATTTGCCCGCTGGTGTCTTCCCCGAGGTTGATTGAGATGGGTTCTGCCTTTTGAGGTTACCCATAATTGATGGTTTTCTCCGATTGCACTGGATTGCCTATTGAGTCTTAGGGAGCTCAGCTAGTGTGCTGCCATTCAGTTCCCCGGCTGGCCACACCCTTCTCCCATTTTCTTTATATTTTAGTCATATTAAATTATGTTTATAGCTATATGTTTGATGTTAAATGAAAGCCCTGTTTCCCCTGAATAAAATTATATATAAGGGTGGGTGCATTTAATATGAAAAAGGTGAATTACGGTTGGACAGACATATAGCACAAATGCCAGGTTTTGTTTACGTTTTGTTTTGATCACAACGTCTACATTTGGCTCAGTGCTTAAGGGGTTAAAGGTTGCCACTCGAAGAATGGGCACTGCAAATTGAAAACAGTGCAAAAAAGTGTCAGAGAAGGGGTTGCACATATGCCTGAAAATAACTTAACTAAAATAATCTATTTTCTGTTGTGTCACTATGGGAATGCCCCTTAACTCCTTAAGGACACATGACATGTGTGACATGTCATGACTCCCTTTTATTCCAGAAGTTTGGTCCTTAAGGGGTTAAAGGAACACTATAGGGTCAGGAACACATATGTGTATTCCTGGCCCCATAGTGTTAAGTTAAACCCACCATCTAGCCCCCCTTGCCCTCCTAAATATAGCGGATCAATAAATGTTTCCCGGCCGGGGAGCCTTCCCAACCGTTGTGTCCAGCTGAAATCGCCGACTTGTACACGTTTATGGTGCGGTATGCCAAACCTTGTTCGTAAAGGGTAGTCAGGAAGCCCAGCACCTGATTTACAGGAGCACGTATGGGATCCACGTGTTGTTCCACGCACCAACTATACCATGTGTTCCAGGCACGTCTTGTCCCTGAGGCCCAAGCTCCTGCCAATAAGTCCAAAGTTGCTTGTGAAACGTTCGGCATGGACCAGGGTCCCCTGAGAGGAGCCATGTTAGGAGTCTGAGATGGCCTTGCACTAGAAGTGGGTGAGAGTTCCCATTGGGGTCTGACAATAGTTCCGTGCCTCCAGGGATCAATCTGGGAAGGTCGATCGACATTTCCATGAGTGAAGGGAACCATGGCTGTGCCGTCCAGAATAGTGTTATTAATACCAACGATGTTCGGGAGCGCTGTAGGTGTAGGAGAGTTCGCGCTATGAGTGAGAAAGGCGTATAGCCTGTTGTTTGGCCAATTTTGTAGGAAGGCATCCACTGCCGTGGCGTCTGGGTCCGGTCTCCAGCTGAAGAATGATGGAAGTTGAGCATTCAGCCGGGTGGCAAAAAGGTCGATGTGCATAGGTCCCCAGAGTTGGTGGAGCCTCTGGATTATTGTGCGATTCAGTCTCCAGGCGCTGTTGTCTCTTAGGTGTCTGGAGTTCCAATCCGCTACGGTGTTTGAGAGACCTGGGAGATATTCCGCCTGTACTGATATGTTGCGACTCAGGCACAAATACCAAAATTCTTTCGCCAGATTTGTGAGTGTTGCGGATCTCGTGACACCCAGGTGGTTGATGTAGCGAACGGCTGAGATATTGTCCATGCACAGAAGTATGGAGCAATTGGTCGTGTGTCCGAGGAGACTCCGGAGGGCAAATGACCCGGCTAGAAGTTCCAAACCGTTGATGTGGAGTTCTTTTTCTTCTGAAGACCATTTTCCACCTTTAGAGGTAGGACCACAACGAGCTCCCCATCCCAGTCTGCTCGCGTCGGATTCTATGACGAGATCCGGGGTTGTTCCGAAGATTGCCCTGCCATTCCATGCTTCCATGTGTTGAAGCCACCATGCCAGTTCCTCTTTTGCCGCGCAGTCTAGAGGTATAGAATCGGAATAGGATTGACCCAAGTGTAGGTGGGTGGTTTTGAGTTGTTGCAGGGATCTGTAATGGAGTGGTCCTGGGAAGATCGCTTGTATCTTCTAACAGGCCAATTATCCTGGCTAGTTGTCGGAGGGTTAAGACTGGTCGTGTCAACGTCCTCCGGATTTCCTTCTTGATAAGTTTTACCTTCTTGGTAGGTAGACTGAGTGTTCCTTGAATTGCGTCTATATCGAAGCCCAGGAACTCGATCGAATGGGAGGGTTGCAGGATCGATTTGTCCCAATTGATTAGGAAACCCAGATTTTGCAAAAGGGTCAACGCCCAGAATAGATGTTGGGTCAGGAGTTGGGTGTCCTGGGCCATGATCAGCATGTCGTCGAGGTATATGATGAGCCGTACACCTCTACTGCGAAGGAGAGCGACCACCGGCTTCAGCAGCTTGGTGAAGCACCACGGGGCTGAAGACAGGCCGAAAGGGAGGCAGCGGAAACGCCACATAGTCTGTTCCCATTGGAATTGAAGTAGGTGGCGACATTCCTCGGCAATCGGTATCGTGAGGTATGCATCTTGGAGGTCCAATTTTACCATCCAGTCTCCCAGTCTTAGCAAGTCCCGTAGGCAGTGTATCCCTTCCATCTTGAAGTGATGTTATGTGACAAAGGCGTTGAGAGGCCGTAGGTTTATTACTGGTCTCGTGCCTGTCAGGGTACCTGAAGTCTCTACCTCCGAGAGAGGTAGAGACTTAGACGTCTATCAGTCCGGACGGGCTGTTTCCTCTGTTCCTCGCGGTCCACCCGGTCACATAAACGCCGGCCGCGAGGGAGTCACTTCCTTTTGTAGCAGGACGTCCGGTAACCGACGTCATGACGCCAGCCCGGAACGACCTGTCACTCAATCCTGTAGAGACTAATCAGATCTCGTCGGAGGCGTGTCTCTCCCTCCGAGCCAGGGTATTTAAACTTGCTTCTCCCATTTGCTCATTGCCCTGTCGTGGTTCTAGCCTGTCTAGTCACACAGTGCTCTGGTATTTTCTGTTATCGCTTTGGTTCTGACCCGGCTTGTTTGACTTACTTTGTTTACCTCTGTTATCCTTGACCCGGCTTGTTCCTCGCTTACCTGTCCTCTCGTTCCCTCGACCTCGGCTTGTCTCTGACCATTCTCTATACTCTCCGTACGTTAGTCCGGCCATTCTAAGGTCCGGTATACGTATCCTGTACCTGTTTGTACTCTGCGTGTTGGATCCCTGTCCCGATCCTGACAGTGCCCCCACCTTTCTTGGGTACTAGGAAGATGTTGCTTAGGAACCCGGGGGCGGTAAGTGAGACTTTGTATATCGCACCTTTCTCCTCTAGTGTGCGAATCTCTTTTGACACCAGATGTTTGTCTCGTGGGGAAAAAAAAATCCGATGTGGCAATGAGAGTTGGATTGGTTGTTGTGTGAATTCGATGTGATAGCCAAGAATGGTCTCTAGGACCCAGGCATCTGAGGTTAGGTTGTGCCAGGCCTCTTGAAAATGAAACAATCTGCCCCCCACCTGTGATAAGGAATGGGTGTGTAAAGAGAAGTGACTCACCATTAGGCCGACGGCCATAGGAGGATCCCCTGGTTCCACGTGGGTGCCATGACCTGCCCCTGGTCGGGAAGAACGGTGATTGTGTCCTTGGTTCGGGCGGGTGGAATCGTGTTGTGGCGGAGCCTCGATAGCCCCGGAACGGAGTCCGGGAGGGGCGGCCGGACAGACGGCCCCGCTGTCTGCCGGCCCCACCAAAAACCTTTTGCGAGAACACTCGCTTCATATTATGTTGTGCCTTATCCAGTGCCGTAAACGTGCTGACGTAATTGCCCAGGGTTTTAACAAAATCGTCACCGAATAAGAGACCTTTTGCCTGTGTGCCAGGCTCGGAGATTGCCAGGTGTACTAGCTTTGGCTCAATCTTCATTAATATGGCTTTACGCCGTTCTGTGGCCAACGCGGTGTTGGCATTTCCGATCAGGCATATGCCCCTCTGAATCCATCCTCGGATGGCCATTAAGTCTATTGGGGTCCCCCCCGTAAGGGCTGCTTCGACCATGTCGAAGATTTTAGTTATAGGCCCAAGTATGTCCAGGGTCTTGTCCTGGCAATGCTTAAGGGAGTAATCCAATCCCTTTTTGGCCCTCCATCCTGACTTACCCAGGAACTGAGCGATCTTGGGATCCACCTCGGGGGTCGCGCAGGCCATGTCTGGGACAGTGGGGCGTGGGCATTCCGCCCTCAGTTTGTTCCTTGTGGCCTTGTCGAGGGGTTTCCTCACCCTGGTCGCTATGTAAATAGCCACATGGTTTGTGGGGTACCAGTCCGCTGAGCGCGGATTGTGCAAGGTGTCAGGGTCAAAGAGGGGTTCCCCTTGGGGGTCTAACACGGCGGATTCCTCCGTCTCTTGCTCAGCGTCTAGCGCTTGTGGCGCGGCTTCGCCGCGTTCGGGGAACGAGTCATCTGAGTAGACTGGGTCTATGTTATCATACCCATCTGATACCTCCTCTGAGTCCGAATCAGAGTCGGACGAATGAGGTAGGGCTTTTGCCCTCTTCCAACTCCGCACCGTTTTTGCCCGGTGGGGGGCTCTTTTCCGTGGGAGCACCACGTCATCAGTCTCAACAGGGCGCAACCTGTCCGTCTTACTGTTTTTGGAGGCAGCACCTGGTAGATGGTGCGATTTGCAAGTAGCCTTGCGGCCGCTAGGGACCACTGGCTTGCTATCAGAGGATATAGGGGGTGTAGAGCCCGGGTATTGGCTGGATGCCCTTATAGCGGAGGAGATAGAGTGGGACAGGGTGTCCGACATCACCCCCATGGCGTTATATATGGCCTGTGTCACTGACTTATTCATCGTAGCATCCAGGAGCGCCTGGAACTCCTCTGAGTTCACGTGCTCCTGGGATGCATCCCCAAATCCCCCAGTGGCAGCAGTGTCTGTAGACTGGGCTGCTGTATCACGCTTGCTGGGTTTAGTAGAGGTGGGGGGGGTGACAGTCAGTTTATCAGCAGGGGACTGCATACTGGTCAGAAATGTGTCACAGTAAGTTTATACAATAAGTCACTAACAGCAGAACTGTCACCAATGGACAGATGCACACTGACACCACTGCAGTGGTTTATGTATTCCAAAATAATTGGCTGAACACTGTATACAAGTATACAGGCAGCTAGGGCAAGGCACAAGCTATTGAGGCACAAATTCACTAAATGGCACAAATAATATGGTAGCTTACCGAGTGTTCCCTCAGGAATGACTCCTGGGGGGCACCGGTAAGCTGCCTGACAACTCCCCTAGCCAATCAGCTCGCGCCCCTCCCTGACAGAGTGGCGCGAGCCGCGGGTGAAAAGAGCGGCAAATTTGCCAACCCCAAGATGGCCGCCGCGATGCGCGAGAGCGCACTGCGCATGCGCGGACGGTCTGAGTGGCGGTCAGAGTAATAGCCGACCGTCTGGCGGCTAAGAGACTCATTCCGACCCGGGGAGGTGAGGGGGGGGCGGGAGGGGGGTGCCTCGGGGTCCCAAGAGCGTCCCCCACTCGGTGGATAGTGGTGGAAAAACGGGTTATAAACAACCCGAAAAGGCAGTGCAGGATGTGGCTTGCCCCAAGGGAGAGGCAAGTACCCTGCACGGAGGACAGATGGAGCAAACACAGAAAAAACACAAGTAATAGATAATCACATTAAAAAGGCCAAATTTAAACATTAAAAGCACAGTAAAAGCACAGTAAATATAACAAGTTTTCAGAGCTGAAAAATATGTGGTACTTAGCTGAGGCAGCAGCAAAGAAAGAGGGAGTAGATTAGGTCACATGAAGGGACATAGTACAAGGACTGATCCTATTGGTTAATAGATATGGAATGTTACATGGTTAACGCTTAGGGGTATTTGTGTTTTTTGTTATTGCTATATTAAAAATATAAATATCCTTTCTTTGCTGCTGAGGAATAAAGAAAGAGATAAAGCCTAATATGAGCCTCCGTGTCCCTTAATAAAATCAGCATCTCCTCACAGAGATGTATTGAATCAGTGCATCTCTATGAGGAAAGTTCAGTGTCTCCATGCAGAGGGTGGAGACACTGAATGCTGTGCAGCACTGCCCCAGGAAGCACCTCTGTCAGCCATCTGAGGAGTGGTCAGTGGAGGTATTCCTAGGCAAGTCATAGGCAACCTTCAGCACTCCAGATATTTTCGACTACACCTCCCTTTTTCCTTCGCCAGCATTATGAGTGTAAGAGCATTATGGGAGTCCACAACATCTGGAGTACCGAAGGATGCCTATCCCTGCCATAGGCTACAATGTAAACACTGCATTTTTCTGAAAAAAGACAGTGTTTACTACAAAAAGCCTGAAGGAAATGTTTACACTCAGCAGAACAAATAAAATAAGCTGTTGTTATTCTGGTGACTATAGTGTCTCTTTAACTCATATTATGTACCTATTCTCTTTTGTTTACCATTCCTTGTTGAATTGTACTGTACTTACAATGGATGTCATACAGTAATTATGTAATTATTGTTTTTAATTTGTTTTAAAAACTTCAATAAAATCTGAATTGCAAAAAAAAAGAAAGAAAGAGAGGATAGACAGTTCCCTATTTCCTACCGCTGAGCAGCGCCAGGCAGGTAAGTACAAAACAAACCTACTTTTATAACACTGACAGCTCTACTGTCACAAGCTTATGATATTAGGGGCATGTTTATGCACTCTCAAGTGCATGCTAGGAAATGTTGAATAACTAAACACATGAGCATTCTGGAATTCCTTCCAAGTGCCATACAGGCACATGCACCTTCACGCCACTTGCACATAAGCGAGAATAAACTTAAATACATGGTATACTCCGGCTCTACCAGGAACTACAGGCATGCAAAATAAAATCCAGAATTTAAAATAATAATAATAAATAGCACAATCCATACTTAACCTTTATGTGAACAAAAATATGACCCCGGGGGATGCGGGGGTGTATAAGGTAGAGAGGCTGGTGGAACACAAAACAGTATATAGAGGATACAACCTGAGAAACAGGATGAAATGGTAGTGGGAATCTAGGAATACAAAAACTACATATGGTGGAGAATGTGGGGCTAATGAAATAGCTCCAGGAGGTAGAAAGCTTACAAGAAGATGGAAGTTATGTCTCCCCTCAGGCTCAGGGGTATCTGTAAATGAAATAAATCTTCCCAACAAGATGGACCATTAAGGATGGAAAACTTTTAACTAGCTGTTTGTGTCAAAATCCCACAAACAACAGTTCCCCTATCAGAGGCTAGTTAATGGAGTAACGTAAACCATTTAGAACGAAATTCAAGCAGCATTATATTTATACACATTAATGTACACTCTTCATGTGCAGATTACATGTACACTAATAACAGTTTTATTGCTCGTCCTCTGACAGCTAACTGGGTCATAGCTGGCATGCGCAGTGATCCTGTGACCCAATATGGGTGCCGCCATATGCATTTTGTAATGCCATTTACTGCTGCCCCCATCCCCCAAAACATGTATGTAAAGCGCACATTGTGAGATTCACTGTACGGCTAACGATGTTTTAGTAATCCCGGCAGTGAGGATGTCAATTAATGTAAATAATGTTGCTCCTCCCTGCCAGTGCAATTAGTGGTGTCATTCATGATGTATGCAGCATGTGGGTGTACAGGGATGGAATTCTAAATATAAGTCTGGAATGCTGCCGCTCGTTACCATTGGTTTCAGAACTCAGAGCTCCGTGCTCCATTTAGCAGCACAGTACTGAGCAAGCAATCACACAGGACCACCTTAACATCCAGCGAGCCAGGCAGAGAGGGCTGGGCTGGATGGGGTGGGATTTCCTGTGTTAGCAGGTCAGCTGTTCTCCCTCTCTCTCTCTGTCTGTCTTTTTCTCCCCCCCTCCCCATTCACTTACTCACTCACTCACTCTCTCCCTCCTATGTGGATCGTGCGGTCTAGTGCCCCTCTCTCCCCCCTGGTGCCTCTCTCTTGGGATCTGATTAGTGATGTGTAACCTACAGAATGCCCAGCAGCACTGGAAAAAGGTTTAAACCAACAAAATACATCCCTGTCTCCACTGCAGCTGCTTTATTAGTAGGATCAACCACTTTGTTTTTTGTTTTCACGTAAGTACCTTTATAAATCTATCTGTATAGCTATATATACACAGAGCTTTGGGGATTGGGTGGGTTCCCTCTGTGAAAGGGGGATGGTGGTGGTAGATGTGGGGCTTGGCATTGCATGGTATCACTAGGTTAGCCCCACAGCTTTAAAGGCCATGGGCCTGCATTTAGGATCTATCTCTGCCTTTCTCTGTAGTTTTTATACAGTGTAGCTGGGATGGGGGCAAACTGATGTGCTTGCTACAATGTATCATGCAACGCCAGGCTCTTTTAATTTCCTTTTATTTTGTGTGATTTCTGTTGGTTTCATGCATGGATCATTAACACCTTAATTAGGCCATACTCCGTTAAGAAAATGACTGCATTTTATTTTTTAATAAGCACCTTTTGTTCCTTCAGGGTGTTTAAAGGCCTGTGTTACAGGGAGGAAGACATGAGAGCCTCTTGTAAAGGCATACATTTATATGCCATTTATTTTTATTGTGCCTGGTTTGTATGCCAGATTTTCTGCTTGGCACAGCTTGTCTCCCACCCCCTCCCCTCTCCCCTTGTTGGTTCAATGTTTTTCTGAATGTGTTTTCCATTATTAGCCTGGATGGATGTGTTGATTTGGACATATAGCTGTTTAAAAAGATGCTGGTACTTTTTTGCTTTGTGTAATCACCAGCAGGCTGTCCTAGATTATCATTACTGTTCTTTCTTTATGTTGGGTGTCTCTGGGTGGCAGAAAGCAAAGTGGTGTTGGTTTAATAGTTCTTTGGGTCACTTACTATAGCTTGGCTTGTACTGTATTGCCTGGGGCCATGTTATTGTTACTCTTGCTTACAATAGTTGTTTGTCCAGTATTGTTTAAAGGGTATTATTGGCATGGATAAGCGCCAGGGCACTTTATCTGTTTGTTATACTGTCTGCTCTTCCTGTGTTTGTCTATAGAAAAGCTCTGTGGACAATAATTGCTTGCAGAGCATAACTTGGTACTTCACCTATTTAATCTGTCTTGTGTTTCTACTGTGTGGATTATAATGAGAAATACACAACTCTGTGACTAGCAGTGTGCACTTGAGATGGGACATATGTAGCCTTGCCATCCATAATCTTCACACAAGGAAACCTCCACACTTGTTCGTTTGAGCAGGGTCCCTATCACCCCATGCTCTGCCACAAATGCTAATGTTTTCTTTTATCGCTGTACAGCTCTGTCTCCTAAATTGATGCAATATAAATAATTGTGGCATCATTGGTATACTAGATGCTAGGATCTCTAAAGGCTTGTCTCATGGCTGCTCCTTTCCTTTGGAAAAGCCTGCCTACCCCTGTCAGACTCTCCTCTAGTCTTCAATCCTTTTAAAAGTCCCTCAAAACCCGTCTTTTCAGGAGTGCTTATTGCCTCCAAGAGTAACTTCTATCTCTCAAACCTTCCTCTTGCTCTCTCCTACAGGGCCCACTCCACTCTCTACTCCAGTTCTGCTACTTTCCCACCATTTCTATTTGCTGTCACCCTCAATACCCTTCTTATTGTGGTTTTTATACCTCACCTCCTCTAGACTAGAAGTTCGTTTGAGCAGGGTCCTCAACTACCTATTGTTGTTGTTACATTTTGTTATTGTCTCATTTGGTAAATCCCCCTCTTATTGTAAAGCGCTGCAGAATAAGCTGGCGTTGTATAAATAATAACCAATAATAATAAGAGATGTGCTTCTAATATGCATTAAGATTAACTCCTGTCATGTAAATATATGGAGTTGAGAAATTTCTAGCAAACTGTTAGATACTTCTTTTTGAAGAGGCACTGTGAATATTGAGTAATTTACAGGGGTAAATGTACAACATAGTTTACCATCACCACACTACTGGCTAGTGAAATCAACATATAGCTGGGATTATTAACACTTTTTTTTTTTTTTCTTTTTTTTTTTGTAGTCTTCACAAATTCCACAGCTCCTTATTCTATATGTACTTGGGGTTCTTCTTCCTGTTTATGCGCTGTGTACACAGCATCTTGGGATATCATAGATTTACATCGTATCCCAAGATGCTATGTACATAAGCTGTAATATAACTTTTATATAGAAGATTAAACCCATACACTAGTGACTTTAATTTATTTAAAAAGAAAAAAAAAAAGTCCCATGTGATGGTTTCTCTTTCACATTGCAATTTAGAGCTTTGTGCCATTGACAGAGCTCTAAAGCTAATTGTGTTGCAGTGATGGTACTTTGACCTGCTCTGCTCCCATAAGCATACCTCCTAACACTGAAAATCTGTCAGGAAGCCTGCAAGGCAGTAGGCTTATATCAGTGATACAGTGTGGGTCAGTGATGACATTGGATCTGGCATGAAAAGGGTTGGTTAGCCTGGTGTGCCTGTGCACCAAGCTTATTGAGAACTGTGCTGATAAGTCCCCAAGACGGCCTATGCACTGGTCACTTCTGAAGCCCAAAAACCATGAATTTGTATTGTTTGGCACAAGCACATTTAATACTGTTCTTATCAGGGTGATTTTCTTCACAGAAATGTGACACTAGAGAACAAAATTATAATTTAGTCTAAAAATTGCTTAATACATATTTAGAATCACTTAACCGATAGTGACCTGACCACCTATGGACGACTGGTTTTACATATATGGTTTTAGCTGAAATTAATTATTTTGTTTACTTTTTGCCTGCTTCACAGGAAGTGCCCAAGACTATAACTGTATTGCAAAATAGTTTGGCCTTCTATTTTGAAAAGCCTGCTGTTTCAATTCTGGTTTTCCAGGGTAAAGAAGTGTGTGTATATTTATAACTGAGTCCTCTATAGCACTTAGCACTTTCTTAGGTGTTTCCACACTTAAATGCTAACTTTTAAAATAATTTTAGTGTTTCATGGCTCCTTGTAGAGAGTCAATTGAGTGATGGTAACATTATCTGGCTCACCATAAAAGAAAATGCAAATAGCATTATGTAGCTATTACATGAAATCTGAAGTCATTAAATGCTGGTTCCATTGTGAGGTCTATGAATTTGTGGACTGTTGACATTATTCTTGAATGGCATGCTTAGAAAGTACAGTATGTGTTTATAGATGGAATATGGAGGAGGCAGGCAGCATTTTGCACAACATTTTTTTGATACTATTCTATTAGTGTATCGATTGTAAATCTTGGATACACAATGCTGCTATTAATTTGGAATGCTGTACTCTCATTTTCTGCTCCAAGTCATACCTGCTTAGTGATGTGTTGCTACATACACTAGAGCAAACTTTTTCACTTGAATGAAACTTGGCTGAGAGGTAGCTTCCTAGTTGATGCTATGGGCTCTGGAGGACGATCTGAGCCAAGAGATGAGCTATAAAACATGCTATAGGGCAGCAAAAGTTTTTCAAATACTCCCTGCACTGTTGTTTTTTTTTTTTTTTTATTATTTTTCTTTCTTTTCTTTAGACATAACTTTGGAATATAGGATATTCTACTGCAAATTCATGTGTGCACACAAGTATTCTAACACTCTCATTAAGTTCTTTAATATTTGCTATGGTTTTAGCGATTTGCAATAACTTATAGGGCATTATTTTGTCTGATGGGATCCATATATTTCAATTAAGTGTACTTGAACTGCTATTTGGTACCTCTAGTTTTGTATTTAAAAAAAAAAAAAAAAATGAAATACTATATGTATATTTAGATTTGCGTATGGGTTTTCTTTTATTTTTGTGACCTGTTTTAAAAGCTAAATTACATTTTGGGACTAATTATTGACTATTCTTTCACAGTGTTCTTAATTACATGAGGGAACATTTAAATTGTAAATGATTTGTTCTTAAGATGTATGTGTGGATATATGCAATGTGTAAATTGGTACACAGACCATTCACCTAATAATAACTGAGTATGGAGACATGTATCCAATGAGGAGCAGGGAAAGGGAAGCTTAAGGACTTTATAATGGAAAACAATAGAGCAATATGGTGTCTGAGGAAGCCCACATGAGGTTTTTTTTTTTGTTTTGTTTTTTCTTATGAAAGAGCTCACAATTTTACAACTAAGCGTTTTAAAACTCGTGGATTAGTAAAAATATTTTACTGTATTACACTATTGGATTCGCTTAAAAAAAAAAAAAATCATCTGCGTACCGCGGAGAACACACTAGGCATACCTGGAGTTCTCCCCTCTCCATCTACGACTGATAGCCCAGTGCTGGGAGTTTGCGGCTCTGGTACAAGTGAGTGAATTCCACTTTTTGCGAAAGGTTTTCTATTTATTTATTTTTACATGTTTAAGATGTTTCTGCACTATATTAGAGGAAATATCTTCAGTCTTTTTTATAGTTGGTGCCTTTAATACAATTTCTGAAATTCGGTTTCAGAAATGTCTTATTTTACACAACTACAACAATCAACTGATGCGCAAGTATTTGTGTCTTGCACTTCCCAATTTTTTTTTATTTTTATTTTTTTCTTCTCTCCAGCCACTTCAACATCACCATCACGCAGTGTAGAAGTGGTTTTCTAAACTGAAACCCAAACATAGTTGCCTTGAGGCATGCACTTATTTCAAATTTGAGACCTGACTCTTAAAGTTGAGGAAGGCAATAGGGCCTGAAGCCCCCTAAACATTTAATATGACTATTGAATACGAAAAATGTCTCAATGAAGTGGTCTGGGTGCCAGGTCCCCCAGGTTTTAACCCTGCAGCTGTAAACCTAGCAGTTTCAAAGAAACTGCTATGTTTACATTGCAGGGTTAATCCAGCCTCTAGAGGTGCTTCTGCGATGCTGAGTGCGAAAATCGGCGTGGTTTTTTTTGTTTTGTTTTTTTAATCCGCATGCGCGGCTCTGGCTGCGTATTCGGCTCCACTCGGGAGCTTACGTCGGAGGGGGAGGAGAGGTCACCAGCGCCAAGGGAGCCTGACGCTGGATATAGGTAAGTGGCTGAAGGGGTTTTAACCTATTCAGCCCAACGGGAAGGGGGCCCTGAGGGTGGTGGGACCCTAAGAATTTATATAGTGTCAGGAAAACGAGTTTATTTTCCTGACACTATAGTGATCCTTTAACTTTCAACATCTAGATTTTGTGTTCATGGAGGTTCCTGTCTTCAAGTGTCCCTCTTTAAGAACAGAAGTGTCAAAGCAGTCATTATGTTCTTACCTTCAGTTTAAAAAAAAATAAATATAAAAAAAAGGTGGTGGGGGGCCAAACAAGCAATGCACTGTTTACACTTATAGTATGAAAAGAGATACAAGCGGAAGGTGGTAGAGCATAATTTAGTGAACTGGTAATGAGAGAGAATTTGGAAACACCCTTCAATCTTGGTGAGCCCAGGGGCAAGGCAAATGGGGTCAAGGCACTTTTCAACATATCGTGAAAGGTATACAAGCTGTAGAATTTGGAGCTATTGTGCCTTTGGTCAGGGTGGGAGCAATGCATCATTTGTATTTTTGTGTGGCATTGAAAGTTTTGTAATCTTGGGTGGAGGGAGGAATTACTGAAATGCCAAACGAAACACACAAATAGGTGGGGTTATTTGTATTTATATTTATTTGTACAGTTTTCAGTACCAAACCAAAATATGTAATGTATATAAAAAATGTTACTATGGATGATATATGGACTTACCCAGCTATGAGCCTGCTTTTTGCATTCTGATGATACATGTTTTATGTGATCAGTTGTGTGCTGTCTGAGTAATGCATGGGGATGATTTTATGTAGTATTGTTTGGGGTTAAATTATGCTGTCATAACGGAATAAAATCTAAAATGTTTCTTGATGTATGATTAGAAATTATGTAGCATCTGGTTTGTTAGTTTGTACTTATGACTGTATCTTGTGTGTATGATGTGTTCTTGCTCCTGGTACTCCCTGTCCAGATTTTTAAGTGAACCTTTAACCTGAATTCCTCCCCAAATCCAATTAGTTCATCACTTATCAGAGACTTATATGATGTGTTCAATGTAAAATGCTTAGATATAAGGTCTCCTTTGCTTTGTGGGTGTTGGGCTTCTGTAATACCCACCGCTTGGGTGCTCTTTCATTTACCCTGCTTGGACAAACTTCCCTAACCAGGGCAAACTTCCTCTATGAAACAGACTCTGTATAGATATGCCAGTTACCCTGTTGTTATACTCCCTAGCTAGCGCTAGAAACTTCTGCTAGGGAATTACCATAGCAACAGCAAGTCTGCCGTGGTTGCTTTGTGTGGAGAGCTGGAGCATCACATGTGGGTAGTCTCTCCTGCTCTCCCCGTCAATCAGGTCTTTGGCACAGGAGTCTTTGACATGACCTCTTTTTAAATAGATTTTTCTCCCAATCTATACATTTGCTAGCAATTGTACTAGCATTATGCATAGATATCTAAAAAAAAAAACACTTAAGTTGTGTATACCAAGACCAATACCCTTTAATGAATTTGTCAATCATGATTTTTGGCACTCCTCTGTTTTTTTCTTTCATAATAATATATTGTCTCTTTTCTAGTGAGCATATTTACCCTTCATAGTACACTCGTTTGATTAGGGCCTTTTCACCTCTTGTTTTATGTTTACATCAATTTATCATGTATTTGCTTTGTATATCCCCATTGTAAAGCACTGCAGGATATGTGGTGCTATATAAATGATAACCAATATCCACTCTGTACCCTTAGGGTCTATTCACTAGACCAGGAATTGTCAAGAGAATTACACATTTTAGGCCAAAGTATCACTTGACAATTTGTAGCTTTAATAAATACAATAACCAAGCATAGCCTTGGTCCATGATAAACCCAAGCTACCTCATTGCATTTGGAACCCCTGCCATTCTTAAACCAGTTCTGTCGTGTTGATCACTCCTCCAGCAGAGCCTTTTTCTTCTTCTCTGTAATTAAAGGGACACTCCAGGCACCCAGACCACTTCTGCCCATTGGAGTGGTCTGGGTGCCAACTCCCACTACTCTTAACCCTGCAAGTGTAATTATTGCAGTTTTTTGTAAACTGCAATAATTACCTTGCAGGGTTAACACCACCTCCTAGTGGCTGTCTACTAGACAGCCACTAGAGGGCACTTCTTGGTTTCTAGCACAGGAAACCTGTGCTAGAGCGTCGCTGGACGTCCTCACGCTGTGTGAGGACCTCCAGCGTCGCTCATTTCCCCATAGGAAAGCATTGAAATGCATTTTCAATCCTTTCCTATGGGGAGCGCGCATGCGCGGCATTGCCGCGCATGTGCATTAGGTCTCACCAGCCGGTGGGCGGGATCAGTCTCTCCCACCGGCCGACGCAATCAGAGGGAGGAGCGGCGCGGAGGAAGAAGCAGCAAAGTGGGACATCGTCGCTGCCTCTGGTAAGTAACTGAAGGGGTTTTCACCCCTTCAGCAACCGGGGATGGGAGGTGGGAGGGAGAGGAGACCTGCAGTGCCAGGAAAACGGATTGTTTTCCTGGCACTGGAGTTTCCCTTTAAAGGGATACTTCAGGCAACAAAAAAGCTTAAGTTTTCAGATTCAGGAAGGGTGGAGTGCATTAAAGGGACACTATAGTCCCCAGACCACTTCATCTCAATGAAGTGGTCTGGGTGCCAGGTCCCTCAGGTTTTAACCCTTCTATGCTATGTTTACATTAGGGGTTAATCCAACCTAGTGGCTGTCAGGAAGACATTCGCATCCAACGTGCACAACGTCCATAGGAAAGCATTGAGAAATGCTTTCCTGTGGACTGTTTGAATGTGCGCACCTCTTCTCTCACTTACCTGAGTCCAGTGCCAATGTCCCTCGGCGCTGGCTTGAGCTCCGCCTCATGCAGACCTAATGCGCATGCGGGGCAATGGCCATGCTCACATTAGTATTTCCCATGTTGGAAAGCATGTATATTTCCTTCCTATGGGGATTTTGGGTGACGTTGCATGTCTTCATGCATAGCATGAGGTCATACAGCGTCATTTAGATGCCTAAAAGTCGGCTAACTATTTCGAAGTCCCTCTAGTCTTGTGGCTGTTTGTTAGATATACACACGCACATACTTCTTTTGTAAACACTGTCTCCTTGTATTCTCCCCTGCTCCTTAAACATGGATGCATGCATGCATGCATGCATTTATTCATAAACCTGATTTTAATTACACAGACTGTGTTCTGTTTTTTGTTTTTCTTTTCCTATAAATTCTGTTATACATACACTCACACTTTCACGTTGCCTTTGTGCTGAATGAATAATAACATGTGTAAGAATAATGATGTAAGAAGAATGGGGTCACAAAAAAGTCCCGTTCATTAGAAGAATGACTCTCTCTCCATTACTTGCCAGCCGTAAGCTGGACTGAAAATTATTTTAATATTAAAATCATTGTGATACTATCACGTGTTAATCATGATGAATGACCGTTTGGTTTATATGACAGTCTTTTAGGAAAGAGGAGCACATACTCAAGTCTTGGCTCTTTAAGAAATTTATATTTAAAAATAAGTGTTGTGCTGAAGTTTACTGGTGCTCTCATTTGTTGAGATTGATCCGATTTGCTGTATTCCTGAAACTGCAGTAGTTTTGCTCAACTTACAATTTCTGTCTTAAATCTATATTTAATTTTCTTTACAGTCCTGGTTTCAGATTTCCATTTGCCTAGGGTGCAACTGTGCTAAATATTTTGCCACTCTAAGCATTTCAAAGCTTTAAAGGGACACTATAGGCACCCAGACCATTTCCTCTCATTGAAGTGGTCTGGGTGCAGTGTGCCTGTCCCCTTAACTTAAGACTGTCTATAGTGGCTATCAGTGTGGGAGCTATAGAGCTGGGAATACAGACTTGTATTCCTAGTACTAAAGTATCTTGTTAATATAATTTAATTTTTTTTAATAAAAAGCATAAGATAATTATTTTTCAAATACAGTACTTGTTGAGTTTTTTTTGTTGTGTTTTTTTAAATGTATTTATTTTTTAGGTAAATATTCACAATTGGGATTACCTGTAAATTAACATGCACATCAAGCAACAAATGTGTGGGAACTAACGCACTCATGTTTGTTACTAAACGGTGGTGATCACTATCACTTGTAAAGACCGTATTGCTTAAAATAAGAGCTAACTCTGAAGGGGAACCCATTCGGGAGAGCTTGGGCACAAACTAATTTTTAATGACTGATTCATTTAAACCCACAAACTATAAGGAATAGAAAATATTGCAGACAGGATGTAATATTATAGGCTTTTAAGGCCAAAAATAAGTCTAAAATTACCAAGGACATCTTTTTTTTTTTAATTTTATTTTTTTATAGAACATTGTGATTACAAAAAAGTTAGGTTTTTATTCTCTCCCCCCCCCCCCCCCCCCCCATTCTGAGAGCGTGCTACTATGTCTGTCCAATGTATCACTTCTTAAACCATTTGCATGCAAATATCTAAGTAAATAAGCAAACCCATGCACCTCTAGGTTAGAGCCTGTAACATTGAACAGGTTACTTGTGCTGTGATTCTAAAAACCACTGAAAGCATAATTTGATCACAATGCCTTATTCATTATAAAGAAAACGTTTTGGCCATGGCAAATCACAGGAGCCAGGCAGCTAATCAGGTATCTGAAAATAAGCATTTTTCAATATCTGTACTTACTTTGAGTCAACAGATGGTAACTCAAAAAAATTTCTTTACCTTCACCTTTCAAAAGAAATCTTGGGTGGTGGAAAAAGTAGTAATGTGGCAAAATACTACTTAAAAAGTAGCTATTTTAAAGGGACACTATAGTCACCACCAGAACAACAACAGCGTAATGTAGTTCTGGTGAGGATGATCATTAACTTCAGGCATTTTCATGCAAACTCTGCCTTTACAGAGAAGCAATATCTGGGCTGCGTGCTTGGGACCCCGACTGTCCCTTTGAAGGCCTGGTATTATCTTTATCTATTATTGTGTATATTTCAGAGGTTATATATTAAAGGGTGACCTGACCTGCACCATTTTAAAAAAAAATAAAAAAATTTAACAATTGAGTGCCAATACCACGATTAGCTTTGTATTAAAAAAATAAAAAAAATGTAATTCTTTGAAATTTTTACAGCAAAATTAACTTGTTAAAAGACAGATTTACAGTGTAACGTAGAACACAATTCAGCAAAATACCTGCTCTTACATACATGTGGGACAGACCAATGGAGAAGGAGCCAGTTGATAGTAGACCCTGAACAAATGCTCCTCCTTCTAGTAAACAGAAAACATAAGACTAGGTATGTAAGGAAGATGATGCAGAGCAATCCGTTTTGAGATTGAATTCCAAGGAACATTAAAGAGACACTCCAGGCACCCAGACCACTTCTGCCCATTCGAGTGGTCTGGCTGCCAACTCCCACTACCCTTAAACCTGCAGCTGTAAATATTGCAGTTTTCATAAACTGCAATAATTACATTGCAGGCTGAACTCCTCCTCTAGTGGATGTCTACTAGACAGCCACTAGAGGGCACTTCCTGGTTTCTAGCACAGGTTTTCTGTGCTAGAGCGTCGCTGGACGTCCTCACGCTCTGAGGACCCCCAGCATCGCTCAATTTCCCCATAGGAAAGCATTTTCAATGCTTTCCTATGGAAAAGGTCTAATGCATGCGCGCGCGTGCCACTGCCTCGCATGCGCATTAGGTCTCCCCCGCCAGCGGCCGCACATGCGTGATCGGTCTCCCCCGCCGGGATACAGCGGAGGAGGAGCGTGGACGGACCCTAAACCACCGCCGAGGGACAATGGCGGGGGTCTCGGGTAAGTCACTGAAGGTGTTTTCACCCCTTCAGCAACATGGGATGGGTGGTGGGAGGGAGAGGGTACCTGCAGTGCCAGGAAAACGGTTTGTTTTCCTGGCACTGGCGTGTCCCTTTAAAGAAATTGTAAATGTTAAGGTCATTCAATTTATGAGGGAACATTTAGCCTAATTTGCAAGTTGATTGCAAAGTTTTGGTCTTTTATTATGGAAACCCAGTTTTGAGTCTGGCTATATCTGTCTTAAGGGATTACTCTGAAAACAGAGAACGTAAATATATCAAATGGTCCAGAGAGAGTTTAAAGGACCACTATAGTGCCAGGAAAACACTCGTTTTCCTGGCACTATAGTGCCCTGAGGGTGCCCCCACCTTCAGGGACCCCCTCCCGCCGGGCTGGATGGAGTGGAAGGGGTTAAACTTACCTCTTTTTCCAGCGCCGGGCGGGGAGCTCTCCTCCTGCTCTCCGCCTCCTCGGCTGAATGCGCATACGCGGCAGGAGCTGCGCGTGCATTCAGCCGGTCTCATAGGAAAGCATTTACAATGCTTTCCTATGGACGCTTGCGTCTTCTCACTGTGATTTTCACAGTGAGAAGCACGCAAGCCCTCTAGCGGCTGTCAATGAGACAGCCACTAGAGGCTGGCTTAACACTAATATAAACATAGCAGTTTCTCTGAAACTGCTATGTTTTATATTAAAAAAAAAAAGGTTAACCCTAGCTGGACCAGGCACCCAGACCACCTCATTAAGCTGAAGTGGTCTGGGTGCCTATAGTGGTCCTTTAACAGAAAGTACAACATAATGAAATAATTGAGGCTATAACACATACAGTTGTGCTCAAAAGTTTGCATACCCTTGTAGAATGTAGAAAACCTGAGTGAGCAGGCAAAACACATTTCATTTTTTTTTTTTATGGGATTAATATTCAACTGTAGGTTATAACAGAATGGCACAATCCTAAAACAAAACATGGCAACAAAGAATAAAATTAAATGACCCCTGTTCAAAAGTCTGCATACCCTTAGTTCTTAATACTGTGTATTGCCCCTTTAAGCATCAATGACAGCGTGCAGTCTTTTGTAATAGGTGTCTATGAGGCCCCTAATTCTTGCAGATTGTATAGCTGCCTATTCGTCTTGGCAAAATGCATCAGTGAGTCACCACCATGCTTCACAGTGGGCATGGTATTCTTTTCACTAGAGACTTTGTTGACATATCTCTTATGGTTGTGACCATAAAGCTCTATTTAGATCTAGTCACTCCACATTACATTGTGCCAGAAGCTGTGAGGCGTGTCAAGGTGTTGTCAGGCATGTTGTTAGCAGGCTCTTTTTTTGTGGCATTGGCGCAGTAAAGGCTTCTTTCTGGCAACTTGACCAGGCAGCTCATTTTTGTTCAAGTATCGTCGTATTGTACTCCTTGAAACAACCACACTGTCTGTCTTTTTCTAAAGCAGCCTGTATTTCTCCTGAGGTTACCTGTGGGTTTTTCTTTGTATCGCGAACAATTCACTTGCCGTTGTGGCTGAAATCTTTCTTGGTCTACCTGACCTTGGCTTGGTATCAAGAGATCCCTGAATTTTCCACTTAAGTGACTGAACAGTGGATATATTGTTTAATTTTTTTTAATTTTTTTTTATCGTTATAACTTTCCGTTATCTTGTTATGCTGTTTTTTTGACAGTTATTTTCTGCTCCCCATGGCACAGTATCTAATCTGCTCAGTTCATCCAGATGAGCTAACAGACTCATTGACTATTTATATACAGACCCTAATTGCAATTTAAAAAGCCACAGGTGTGGGAAATTAACTTTTAATTGTCATTTTAACCTGTGTGTGTCACCTTGTGTGTCTGTAACAAGGCCGTTAACATTCAAGTAAACTTTTTGATCAGGGCCGTTTGGGTGATTTCTGTTATTTAAAAGGGAGCCAAACAACTATGTGATAATAAATGGCTTCATATATGATCCATATCCTTCAAGAAAATACATGTTTTTTGCATGATCCGTCATATTTTCAAAATCAATGTCACAATTTCTGTCAGGGTGTGCAAACTTTTGAGCACAACTGTAAGATAGGTTTTGCATTTATTTATTCATTTTAATATATTCATTTTTTATTTTTATATTGAATAATTTTAGCTTCATGTATTGTATTTGAAGAATCTGTTGTCCTACAGGTGATAGGTCTATTTTAGAACACTTCTTTCTGTTCCTTTTCACACAAGGACCATTTGATAATGTGTAGTACAGTAGAAGTTTTTGTTAGTTTCCCATTGTACCAAAGCAAAATAACTGTCTTGAGTTGCTAGAAATATCCTTGAATTTGTTTACTGTTCAGAGATCCATCTGTTGTTCAGTGGTTACATTCAATGTAACTTTTGTGGTTTCTGTGTGATTTAGAGCCTGAAGAGTTAAGTTGCACATGTAAGCAATTCTGACAGGCATTTTAAAACTGCCCGCTCACACCGCATGGCCGACAATAACTAGCATGACTTTGTATACATTTAGTTGCTCAATGGTACTACAAACTCCCAACTATGTAGGCCTAAAATAATCCAAAATGTATTTGTGCAAAATCCAAAAAAGCCATTGACTGTCTTTGTACATATTGGGAATAAAGCAATGTTGTTTTTGTTTATAACAAAATAACTAAATATATTTAATGTTAAAGATAAG
Organism: Pelobates fuscus; assembly: GCF_036172605.1. Taxonomy (NCBI): domain Eukaryota; kingdom Metazoa; phylum Chordata; class Amphibia; order Anura; family Pelobatidae; genus Pelobates; species Pelobates fuscus. The sequence goes on along the minus strand of NC_086321.1, from coordinate 145,875,459 downwards.
ATTTACAACCTCCCCTTGAGAGTTTAAAAATAAAATAAACTCTCTTCTTTAGTTCAGCGCCTTCCTGATCTTGCCATTGCCCAGAAGCTTTACCTGCTGTGATATCATCACTGGTGATCACAAGCCATTCCACACAAAAGGCAGGTTTGGAAGATCCATTTTGCACCAGTGTAGTCAATATTGTATCTGATAATTTTTCATGTTTATTTTACTAATGTCACATAATCAAGGAGGTGTATCTGCCCTCAATTATAAAAGTGTTGAATATGACAAAATCCAGGCTCCAGCAAACTTTGTGTATGTGGTCCTTTTAAACACGGGTTATGATGAAAGGGACATTATTGGCACCCAGATCACTTCAGCACATTAAAGTGGTCTGGGTTTAGTGTCCCTCTTGCACTTAGTGTTGCAATGTTAAACATTGCACTTCCAGAGTACATTGTTCCAGTGTCAGCTCTTCGATTCAATGCTTTCCTATGGTCAGGCTAATGTGCGTGGCACACGCTGTGCATGGGCATTAGCACCGCTCATAGAGTTACAACGGGGAAGGCGGAGCTCTGACCCAGCACCGAGGGACATCAGCACTGGGATCAGGTAAGTAAATAAGGGTTTCTTATAGGGATCGGCCGATATTCGGTATTTTCGGCAATATCGGTATCTGGCAATATATATATACCGATATTGGGCGGCAGCAAGCGCTTACTTACCTTCCCAGCAGCTCCTTCAGCTCCCCAGTGCAAATCTCGCAAGTCCCGCGGCCGGCAGAGCGTTACGACTGGTTACCATGGCAACGCTCCGCGCGGCACGCAGACCGCGAGATTTACACAGGGAGCTGCTGAGGAGGTAAGTAAGCACTGGCTGCCGGCCCCCACTGCACAGTCCATGCCACCTGACCACCAGGGACTGTCCTGTCATAGCACCCCCTCCCTGGCCAGGTAACAAGCAGAGAGGGGGGCCAAAAAATTAAAATCATATAAACATTAAAATAAAAAATGCCCCCACCCCCAATTTTATGCAAATCATATCCCTTCAGGAACACACACACACTCTGCATTATATACACACTACACACTCTGTATATAATGTGTAGTGTGTGTGTGTGTGTGTATATATATAATGCACAACACACTACACACGCTGCATTATATACACACACTATTCAAACACACACTGCATTCATTATATACACTCTATACAAACACACTGCATTCACTATATGCACACCACACACACTGCATTCGCTATACACACACACTACACCACTCACTTACTTTACGCACCCTGCACACACACTGCATTCACTTTACACACCACACACTACATTCACTTTACATACACACTACACAGTCACTGCATTAACTATACACACTACACACACACCCTGCATTCATTATATACACACTACACAAATACACACAGCTCCCCTGTCTAAACACACTGCATCCACTGCATATGGCATGTATATTTTGTGCATTTACCTTTAGAAATAGTTTATTTTTTCAAAATGGTAAATGCACAGAATATCGGCAAGTTGTCGTCTATCTGCCTGAAAGTTCACAGATTATCGGTATCTGCTCTAAAAAATCAATATCGGTCGATCCCTAGTTTCTTACCCTTTTATTCATTGCGGCGGTAGGGGGTAGGCAAAGGAAGCTATAGTGCCAGGAATAGAGATTTTTATTCATGGTACTATAGTATCATTTTAAGTGCAGTATTTCATGCCTTGTTTAAGGCTCTGTCATATGGTGCAATGTTACCACTCCTGTTTTAGGGTTAATTTATTATCCATGATCCAGACGAATGCATGAGTTTCTTCCCTGCAAAACAAAATCCTAGAAATGTATCATCAATCATATTTTGCAATGTAGATTTTCTTGATTTTCACTGAGGCCTTTATTTGACACAGTTAAAGGATTACTTCAAAAAGTTGAAGTGGTAATAGGAGTCTGGATGTTCTTAAAGCACTACACAACCAGTTATTTTCGAATTGTGTGCCGGAGGCTAGTTGCATATTCTGAACTGTATAATGTCAATGCTGTGCATAGTTTGCGTCCATCATCAGCGCACTTATAGCTTTTACCTCCTTCCCTGTGTGTATATGCCGGCTCAGATTGTGCACATGCGCTCTGAGCCTGCAAAACGGTTCTGTCAGACTTCTGTATGAGAAGCCTGTGATTGAACCGCATGAGTGCAGGGCTGAAGTCAGGACGGGTTGTGGCAGACCAGCTAAGTAAAACCCTTTTACGTGTTTTTTTTTTTTAAATTCTTTATTTTTGTAGTGCATAGATAGGCATACAAGTTTTGAAGGACATTTTGTGAGAAAAGAGACAATACAAGTCATAACAGTGATACACAAAACATCAAGAGATACTGCACTATTTTGGTAAAGTAGATCATGCTAAATCTATGCATATATTTTTTTTAACTTTAGGTCAACTATATTTTTAAAGAGAAGCACTGGTGTGATCTGCTTAAAATGAGGGCATTATGCCCCTGAGTAGTTGCTAGTCATTCCAAACTGGGGGGGTAGGGGGCTAAGATGCACATGGTTGGTTATTTCACAGAGTGAGAAATCGTGAACTTAAACTTAGTCATAGACATAAACATTATACATTTCTGTGGTATGTGCGATGGAACCTCTCTCTGGCGTCTGCTGCATGTGGGTCCCTGCAATGCGTGTCTGCCAGGGCTGTGTACTCTGTTCCGGGTAGCTCGCTCATCCAATGCCTGTCAGGGGTACCCCACATCTCTGTAGCGTAGCCGGGCCGTAAAGGTTTCCCTGCCCGTATGTTAATAGTGGTGGCTGGCTTGCTTGCAGTGTCCGGAGCTGGAGTGGTGTGGGGCATTGCGCTACTCTGGATTCCGGAGCCGTCAGGTACATTTGTGTGGTCGTGCTCTTAAGTTGTGTCATGTGGATGTTTGGCTTCTTGTGCAGTGGTTGGGTACGTCGCTTGGCCCGCCGCCATGTTAAGGCCCGGTTTGCTGTTGTGATTTTTAGATTCCTTCTCCCATGTCGAGGCAGCTTTTTGTGTGGATGGCTGCTGGGCATTTGAGAGGCAGATGGGTGCATTCTGCCCTCTAGCTTGCGCCAAAATTTTCCGAAGATTTCGTCTAGTCTGAGCTCGAGGTCAGGCAGCTGTCTTCCTGTCTCAGGGGAGGTCTGTACCGTCATTTGCCGGGGGCTATCTGTCGCTTCTCGTGGGTGAGCAGGCTTGCCCCCAGACCCCACAGCTGGCTGGTAGGTGCCGGGATTTCCCTCACCGCCAAGGGGGGTGGGGGGGGAGTGGGCTGTGCTCTGATGGGCCCTACGAGGACATGGGAGCTCGAGGGTAGAGGGATCGTCCGCCTCCCCCTCTCCCTCGTGTAGTAGGCCTCCATCTTCCCGCGGTCCAGAACCGCCAGACGCCGGTTAAACTCCGGTGGCTTAATAAGTGTGAGGGTTCATACGAGCGTTGTGAGCAGTTCAATCTTCTTTGTTTTCTTTTGTTTTTATGTAATTCGTAGTTTTACACTGGTTTGGGTAGTTTTCCCCAGGAGCTCGAGTAAGAAGCGTCCGGCTGGCTCGGCAGTTAGGCTCCGCCCCCCCTTTTTACAGGTTTTAATGGAGGAGGACCTAATAGTAATGCCCTTTTGGGCACTGTTATTTGAGGGGGAAAAAAATATTTAAAAGGGTTGGAGTAACCCATTTACTATGTGAAGGTTCTGTCTAGTGCTATGAATAACGCGCATATATATTTTATCCCCCCCATATTCAAATAAGTATTATTCTGGTATAAGCACTATTTGTGAGGGCATATTTCCTATAACCGCGTATAATTTTTACAGGGCTAAAACATACCACTGGCCGAAGGAGAGTGAAAATTTTAGCACTGATGAGTAGAAATTCACCGTTAGTGAGTATGCCAAGGACCCTCCAGGCTTGATTAATTTTTAAAGCATGGCCAGTAGTGTTGGGCTCTAAAACTCTCTAAATCCTGTTTTACCAGCATGTCTGAGTCTGAACAGAGTGATTTTAGTACCTACATTCCCTAGCCAAAGCTAGCAGAGTCGGCTTGGGAGTTTCCAGAGCAACCACAGCGCATGTGGCATGGTTGCTATGCAGGGGAGAGCAGAAGGACCTACTGCCCCTTTTCTGCTCTCGCTTGTCCGTGAAATAATCGGCATAGAGTCTATGCCAGACATTTGACTGAGAAGTGGAAGAAACAGCTATTTTTAAATAGGGGTTTTCTCCCAATCTATACATTTGCTAGCAACACTACAAACTCAATACATACATAGATGAAATTGTATGCTCTATAATTTGTGCATAAGTTGTAGGGAGGAAGATGGTTAGAAGTGCACTTTAAATATCAAAATCTGGGAATTAAAATGAGCACTAAGTGATCTATTAAACGCACTTTCATTGTAATGAAAACCATTTACCAATTTGTAGCCGGAGCATCAATAATACACTGCAGTGTTTGTTAGGTACTTGTTTAGATGGAGGGTTAATTTGTTAAATCTTTTAAATTTCCTTTCCCTGGATACAATCTGGTGCTGGCAGGATGTGCATGTGTTGCCTGAGGCAATATAGTCTGTGAGTTTCTCCTTAATCAGATCAAGAAAGGTCAAAAGAATATTTGATATGGTCCTGGCAAGAGGCTGATTTGTAGGAGACTGTGAGGTGGAAGAAAAAATGATCTGCATATTAGATTTTTCACATCTAATTCTGTTGTCATTCAATTGCCTGCAAAGTATGCTACTGCATTAGTTAAACAGTAAATTCATATTTATTTATTTATTCCTATCTGGTATCGTCATTTGTGATGCATGTTAAAATTTTTACCCTCGCCTTTCCTCTGAGATGGATGTAAATGATACTTTTGGATGTATCCTGATTCATTTAGCTGTATGTTAATTTGTGCCTACAGAAATTAGCTTGTTTATTAACAGAAGTACCATGGTGCTTTACTTCTGTTATCACAGAATTTCTAATACTGCTGAAGAAAGGGTTGGTTTAAATGGGTTTAATGGTAATGAAGCTGATGAGTCAAAATGTATATAGAACAAACAAAGCAGTTTTATCTCTGGCAATCCCTTTTCGACAGATTGTTCTCTACATTTACTTTGTAACATGTTCACTTAAGCCGTGATATGCACAGAGAAGCATGAAACACCCAGTTGTTGAGTTTTCCTGCTGTGCCATGTACCTTTGTTCTTAAAGGGACTGTCTAGTGCCAAGAAAGCATTCTGCAGTGCCCCTCTTCCTCCCACCCACTATCCCATGTTGCTGAAGGGGTTAAAAACCCCTTCAGTGACTTACCTGAATCCAGCACCGCTGTCCCTCGGTGCTGGGTCAGACTCCTCCCCCATTGATAGACAGCCACTAGAGGAGGACTTAACCCTGCAAGGTAATTATTGCAGTTTATAAAAACTGCAATAATTATACTTGCAGGGTTATGGGTGATGGGAGTTGGCACCCTGACCACTCCAATGGGCAGAAGTATTCTGGGTGCCTGGAGTGTCCCTTTAAACTTCTGTGCCATTCTGGCAAATACCTGTTGTTAAACCTAGATACATTTCCCCCTCCCACCCCCCCCCCCTCATTATTACATTTATAGATTCTGTCACACCTACATTTTAGTTAGGTTACAAAAACATGCCTCTTATTAGTACACTCCTGCACTTTTTTAACCCATAAAACACGTTTTCCCTACCTTCACCTGCTCTTGATATTCCAATTATCTCCAATTTTCATTTTTCACAGTTTAGCAATGATCTGGTTTTTCCACCTCTTTATTTCCTCAGTCTCCCTCAGTATAAAAATCTCTCCTTACACCCACTTCACTCATTCCCCCCCCCCCCATCCACATTTACATATGCCCTTCTCATATGCCCTTCTCAATCGATCTCAGCCTAGACCCCATGCATACAAAACACATTCACACCTCCTGTCACTTTCTCTCCTCCTACTTCTAGCAGCTGGTGATGTCTCTCCCAATCCAGGGCCCTTCACCTTCTCTACACACACTAAGACAACCAGAAACCCCACAAACCTCCTCACAATACCCTACCCTTTACCCTCACTTACCAAAATTCATTGTGCACTCTGGAATGCCCGCTCCATCTGCAGTAATTTAAAATCAACAACCATACACTACTTTTTCATCTCAAACTCACTCACACTGCTTGCACTTAGAGACCTGGCTGTCCCCCTCTGATAGCGCTACTCCTGCCTCTTTATGTTTGGGTGGGCTACAATTCTCTCTCACTCCCAGACTCAACTGTAAAGGAGGAGGCGTAGGCATCCTTCTATCCCCTCAATGTACCTTTCAACCAATCATAACTCCCCCTGCCCTATCCTTTTCGTCTTTTGAAGTTCACACTGTCCGCATATTTAAACCCACTCCTTTAAGAATTGCTACCATATACCGCCCTCCCCGGATATCCTAGACTATTCATTGAGCACTTTTCTTCCTGGCTTCCCCACTTCCTCTCATCTAGCACTCCTTCCCTTATACTTGGGGATTTCTATATCCCAATCAATAACCCCAATTGCACTGATGCCTCTCGTCTGCTCTCTGTAACCTCCTCCTTTGGCCTTACGCAATGGTCCAATTTAGCAACCCATACAGCCAGAAACACTCTTGATCTTGCCTTCACCAACCTCTGTACTGCCTCTAATCTCTCCAATATTCCTTTTCCTCTATCTGACCACCATCTGCTGACTTTTGACATTGGCAAACCTAAGACCCAATTGACACCACCGTCTGAACATCACTCTCACAGAAACCACCAATGTCTTGACCTAGAGCATTTCTCCACTAATCTTTAAACTCTCCTTTTACCTATCTCAAACCTCGCCTGTCCTAGTTCTGCAACCTCCTTCTACAATTCCACCCTCTCCTCTCAACTAGACATTATGGCACCTTGTACATTTAAACGCCGCAGGCCCCCCCAACAACAACCGTGGCACACCAAGCTCACTCGATACCTCCAAAAATGCTCCAGAACTGCTGAACGCTGTTGGAGAAAGTCTCACTGTGCATCTGACTTTCTCCACTATAAATTTTATGCTGAGCTCATACAACTTGGCTCTTTCCTCTGCAAAAGTTAATTACTTCAATACCCTCATAACCACACTCTCCCGCGAACCCAAACGACTATTTCACATTTAACTCTCTTCTTCGCCCTGCTGTTCCTCCTCCACCTACTAACTTGACCGCCTCAGACTTTGCAACTCACTTCACTGACAAGATCTCTACAATCAGAGAAGAGATCTCTCATCTTTCTTCCCCTTACAATACTTCCCCTAACTTCACTCCCTCTGCTGTTCTATGTTCATTCGCACCCGCTACAGTGGAAGAGGTTTCTGCTCTGCTCCAGTCCTCCCGCCCCACCACCTGCTCCCTAGATCCAATTCCCTCGCATCTCATCCATAGTCTGTCTTCTTCTCTTTCTCCACCGCTCACTAAAATTCTCAATCTCTCTCTCTCACCTCTGGTATATTTCCATCGCCCTTCAAACATGCAACTGTAACCCCAATTCTAAAGAAGCCCAATCTTGACCCTAACTCCCCATCCAACTATCATCCTATCTCGCTACTGCCTTTTGCATCCAAGATCCTTGAAAGAATTGTGTATGCGAGATTCACAGACTTCCTCGAGTCAAACTCTGCTAGACCCGCTTCAGTCTGGTTTCCGCGCTAAGCACTCTGTGGAAACGGCACTGACCAAAGTATCCAATGATCTACTCGCTGCAAAATCTTGTGGTCACTACTCTATCCTAATTCTCCTTGACCTGTCTGCGGCTTTTGACACTGTTGATCATCAACAGCTTCTTCTCATCCTCCGCAATATCAGTCTACAAGATATTGCTCTCTCCTGGTGCTCATCCTACCTTTCCCAGCACTCTTTCAGTGTTTCTTTCTCTGGCTCTGCTTCTTCTCCCCAACTCCTCTCTGTTGGTGTCCCCCAATGTTCAGTCCTTGGTCCCCTACTGTTCTCCATCTATACTGCCTCCCTTGGTAAACTCATTAGCTCCTTTGACTTCCAATATCATTTCTATGCAGATGACACGCAAATCTACCTGTCCTCTCCTCCTGATCTCTCCCCGTCCCTCTTGACTAGTGTCTCTGACTGCCTCTCTGCTGTTTCTAACTGGATGGCTGCCCACTTACTTAAACTAAACTTGACCAAAACTGAAATTCTGGTCTTTCCTCCCTAAAGTGTTGTTACTCCTGTGTCTGTCTCCCTCCAAGTCAACGGTGCTACCATCAGCTCCACCACGCAGGCTCGCTGCCTAGGTGTTTTCTTTGACTCCGACCTCTCCTTCAAACCTCATGTTCAATCTATTGCCAAATCCTGTCATTTCCATCTCAAAAACATTGCGTGCATCCGCCCCTACTTAACGCTAGATGCAACTAAGGTGTTGGTCCATTCCACTGTCCTTTCTCGCCTTGACTACTGTAATCGCTTCTCAGTGGTCTTACGTGCTCCCAACTTGCGTCATTACAGTCCATAATGAATGCGACGGTGAGGCTCATCTTCCTGTCTGCCCGCACCACCCATGCCTCACCCTTCTGTCAGTCCCTACATTGGCTTCCTATAAAATATAGAGCTCAATTTAAAATTCTGGTTCTTGCTTTCAATTCTCTACATAATGCTGCTCCCACCTATCTATCCTCCCTTATACACAAGTATGTCCCGTCTAGGCCCTTACAATCTGCTGAAGACTTACGTCTATCTTTTGTCCGTACTCCCACCTCTGAGGCTCGCCTTCAAGATTTCTCGAGGGCTGCACCATTCCTGTGGAACTCGCTTCCCTACTCCGTTAGATGCTCACCCAGTCTCCACTCCTTTAAAAAAAATTGTTAAAAACACACTTCTTCATAAAAGCATATCAATTAAACTGTTAATAGCTCCCAACTGATTCCTCTTCTGCAACTGTCACTAGTCTAATACTATCCTTACCTTTTGTGTAATTTTACCCCACTCCCTCTAGCATGTAAGTTCATTGAGCAGGGCCCTCAACCCCTCTGTTCCTGTGTGTCCAACTTGTCTGGTTACAACTACATGTCTGTTCGTCCACCCATTTGTAAAGCGCTGACGAAATTGACATCGCTCTATAAATATCATAATAATATATGTATATATAATTTGCTGTGAGGTGTTATTGTATGCCCCCTTTTTATTCCTTGCTGTTTTTTTCGAAATTCTGTTTCTATTTCTGCCAGGTGCCCTCCTGTGCCTTTTTTTTTTTTTTTAAGATGGCCACCTCAGCCAACAACATTACCACAGCCCCGTGCAAGATGTTGGTGGGCTCCATGCTGTTTTGGAGCATTCTCTTGTATTCAATTATCTTCCCTGTTCATGTTATGGGGTCATATGTGTATCTTTACTTTTTTTTTTTTTTTTTTTTTAAATAAATGTGCTCCTGCCGAGTTAAAGCGTCCCTGTATTTTCCTCGTGATGTACCATCTTGGACTGCGTCACATGACTCGACTGATTCCTCCCTCCTGTATCTTGTATGCAAATATGCTTTGCTCTATGTCAGTGCACATTTTCTATGTACCCAAAGTATTTTTCACGTTTCATAGTTGGCTGTTTGTTTGTTTTTTTATTTTTTTTTTAATTCTTTATTTTTGCAGTGCTTTTGATGGTTACAGGCATACATATGGTACCCCAACGGCATTCCATACGCTGAATTCGAAACATAAGTTACAGTGGGTAGTAGATGGACAATGCACTTTTTTTTTTTTTTTTTTTATATGACATAGATGTTACATAGATAACAAGCTGATAAGTGTCGCATTAGTGTATAAAATGCTAGGCTAATATTGCGCTTAACTCCTACGCATCAGTAGTTATAACAACATGCAAGAGCTTTAAAAGCGAAACCCATACGTTTGGTATCAATGTGCTGTATTTTCCTGGCTCGGCTGCGCTTGGCAAATGTTACGGTAAGATTCAAAAGCGTAATCTGCGCTTTTTAAGATAGGTGTGCACGCTAAGTAAATATAGTTCTGGCTAGTAACTGTGTGAACCTTAAAGTAAAATAACTGATTTTAAAAGTGTAAATAAAATCACCTGGCAACACTAGTATCCTAGTTCAACATGCAGACCTCGATTCTGGTTATATATTTCCGATTTAACTATTGGCACAGGAATAACCATAGCGAGGACTAGGAGAGTGTAACACTTCAAAAGTATGAGGTTAGGCATATCTGAAATTTACATGTTATGGTCGTCTAGGGTTGTTGTTGCAGGTAGAATTATATATAGTAGTCTAACTTTCCACTGCTGGGTATAAATCAGCAAATATGTTTAAGACAGTTTTGCCATCACAGTTACAGTAGATTTTAGTAGGTAATTAAACATGGCATTGAGATGCTTATGCTTAATAGTGAGCATGCCAGACTAATCAAACACATTATAAATTGTTGCACGTTATATTCATAGAGGAACACATATTAATAATAGGTTGCCAGACATGCAGGCTAATTAACATGGGGATGGCCAGTAGCCGGCTGTCTAGGGACACAACCAGTGAGTGTGAGGAGACATAATGATATTATGTAAAGATTAGAAATAATTGCTTCAGTATGAGATGGCAAATTGAAATCAAGCAGGAATTAAGAATAGTTGCGTCAAGCAAAACATTTGAGCAATACTTAATATGAGAGTCCCGTGGAGTGTGTCCTTCTCAGTGTGATGGGAGCAGTATAAACATGCGACATGTGATCATTAGCAGAGTCTGGGTATTTAACCGTAATGGAGGTTGGTAACTTTCCAGGCTAAGTATACCCCTATACGGCAGTATGATGGATACTTCAGCCGATGCCCACACTCGGTAAGTCCCGGTTGCTGTCATTGGGTTTCCCTCCTATGTTGCCCCTGGGCATGGTGTCTCTGTGTTGGGCGGCAGCTCCGGTAGAGCTCTGTGTGGTTTTCTGACGCACAGCCCTAGGTTTTGTAGCTTTGTCTGAAGGGCGATCAATCTTGTGGTACTGGAAGCCGTGATTTTGGCCGGGTGAAGTGCTCATATGTGTCGCTCGGTTTGCATTTCCCATGTAGTCGGTCAGTGAGTGGGAGCGTGCGCTGGAGGAACATGGCGCCTTTTCCCGCCTTGAAGATCTCAGGTACCTGCTCCGTCGGACGGCCTCTCTGGATGTCAGGGGCACTCGCCTGTAGTAGCGGCGGCGCGTCGTTGGTCGGATCCAGGAGGCTACCGTTAGTTCTGCCCGGCGGTAGGTTACTCCGCGGCTAAGCAGCACTTCTTGGAAGATAGCGCAGAGCCGATCAAGGAGCCCCAGGTTTGTCATGGGTGGTTGGTGGAGTGTGTTTCGCTCTTTAGCCCTCCGTGTGGTAGCCATTTTGGGTGTGCCTTTGTGGCCTGTTGCCCTCGTTTGCCGTGTAGTCGGCATGTCTGCTTTCCGTTGCGGTCGATGTGTCCAGTGGGGACCGGGATGACCCCCGCCGGTCCAGAGGGGGGGGGGGTATGCCGTGGTGCAGTTGCTTACGGGGCTCTGTGCCGAGGGCAGCGGTCGCCTCTCCCCGGCTTTCTCCCCAGTAGGCCGCATTTTGTTTTCCGCTCTCCTGGCTCCGACAGGACCCGGAGTGGCATCGATTGGTTCAGGGGGGCACCCCCGACGTGGGTGGTGCACCCTCAAGGGTTTTTGGGCCATGTAGCCCCCGCTTTTGTCCCGGGTTTTGCTGGTCAGACAGGAGCTCGTGCCAAACATGTCTGCTCAGCTTGGCGGTCAGGCTCCGCCCCGGCTGTTTGTTTATTTTAAGTATTTTTTTGTTGTACCATCCTGGTAACAACATAAATGTGAATGCAACTGTGACCATGACGTCATTATGCTGTCATCTATTTAATTTTTTTTAGATATATTTAATCTCTTTTACAGAGGGAGACACCCCCAACCCCCTTTCAGTGTTTGAAGCCCTAGGTTTTTGTTTTCTATCTTTTAGAGCTGTTCCTACCTGTGTTTTCCATCTTTTAAGCTGACCTGACTTATGATTGTGTATTTCACTACATTACAGTAATAAGAGTTGCCAGATCTTACTTTAAGTAATTGGCGGAAGTGGGGGTTATCCATATATCAGTTGAGGATGAGTGTGAATAGTGTATGGAGACTTTATTTTTATTCTGTGACCCGCTGTGAGGGTATCACAGGGTGACTACAGATGATTCCACCTTGTATACGTGCTACAACAGGGCACACACAATTTAAAATACAGTAAACGGTTTTAAACTGACTGTGGGAGCAACAAGGTGGAGCTACGGATTGGGATTGCTGATAGCAAGGGAAGACCTGCATTAACAAAGTAAAATTTCAATATATTTTTATACACTTATTAATTACATGCTATAAAATTACACATTACACTGTTACGTTGTCTGAAAAGAGATGTGCTCATCAAGATTAGCCTTTCTGCTGTAATAAAAATTTTCTTGACCGTTATTCTTTAAATTGTGTTTGTGCCCAAAGTGTTCCTTCAATAATCAGAATATTCACTGACAGGTTATTGCCATTTACGTCCATAACGTATTCACTGTCTAAAACAAGATGATCTGATAACTAGTAATGCCTGCATATCCAAATTGTCAATCTACAAACTGTTAAGATGGAAAATCTAAATGATAAATGTATTCCACGGCCCAGGCAGGCCATATAAATGAAACAAACCCCTATTGAATGCAAGCATAAAGGGTCACAACATTTTCTTTTAATGGTGCTGGTGTCTTCGCTGCCATCCCACCTTCTTGACTAAGATCATTACGATTTGATGATCTCAGCCAATGCAATGCTTTCCTGTAGGAAAGCATTGGGAAACTAGAGCACGTGTGCAGCAAATTCAGCCAATCCAATGTGTTTTGTTTTTTTTGTTTTGTATTTTTTTTTTTTTTTAATAATTTTTTAAATCTTTTTATTTTTTGTCAGAAGTACCTCTAGTGACTGACTGCTACTAGAGGAATTTAAACCCTGCAGTAAAAACATTGCCGTTCTGCAGAGTTTTTTTTTCCACTTAAAAACTTGAATGTTGTCACTTGAAGATTACAAGGGGGAGGGGGGGGGGGGATGGTTGGTTTGTTTTATATAAGATATTGGCATATAGCAAAAAGGAAATAACACTTTAGTCTAGATGGCTAAACAAAAGATTCCCTTAGAAACTGCACTACATTTTAAACTTTTTTTTGGAGTGACAACTGATCACACTTCTTTCTCTCTCTAGTAGTGCAGCTCAAACCCCTCTCCCCCGTTCAGTATGTCTTTGTGTATGTGTGTTTCAGTGTGCTTGTCTGTTTGTGTGTGTCTGTATATAGTCAGTTTGTATCTGTATATCTGAATGTGTGTCGGTGTATCTATATGTAGTCAATGTGTCAGTGTTTGTATCTGTGTGTCTATGTGTGTGTCAGTATATCTATATGTAGTCTGTGTGTATCTATTTGCGGTCAGTGTGCATCTGCATGTGTGTCAGGTAGTGTATTTGTGTGTATCTGTATGTAGTCAGGGGGCCCAAGTAAATGTTTGCCCAGGGTCCAATCAAAATTACAGATGGCCCTGTGGATAAACATTAAACAAGAATAAATGTGAATGATTTGTGACTCAAATAATTTCACCCTTGCTGTAACTAAAAGTGAAACTTGAATGATTATTTATTTTTATATATATAACAATTTACATACATAATATATTAGTACTAATTGCACTCAATAATAAGAGTACTGATTCATATATCCCAGATAAAAATATAAATGAAAAATACCAATAAAAAAAAAAAAACCTAGAGACATTATGAACGTGTCTCTAGGTTTTTCATTTTCATTTATCTGGGATATATAGATCACAGTGCTCTTGTTGTGTGCAATTGGTAATCATATATTATGTATGTAAATTGTCTGGCATGTGTATTTTATTCAAATTTCACTGTTAGTTACAGTTAGGGTGATCTAAGATTCACATATCTTTCAAACTTTTTCTTGTTTAATATGTATCTAATCTATCTTGTACACTATAATACATGGATTGTATCTAGTTGTATTTGTATTCACATGAAACACACTATTTAGTAGTCACCTGATTGCTTAAGTGAAGTTTTGTGGTCCACATGTGGCTCATCAAGCTACAGTTTGCACTGTTTAGTCTGGATCTTTGATCACAGGTATTACCTTTGTCTAGGGGGGGGGTACTTCACCTTTACAAATTTCTTGCACTTTTTTTGCTATTTAAAGATGGTGTTTGGAGCTATGGGGTTATCCTTATGAAAGTCCTATGATGGACTGAAACGTCGATTTGCTGTAACCCATGTGTTATGAATAAAAACGAATAATTTTCTTCAAAAAGCCCAGAGTGTGCCTTTCTTCGTGGGGGAAAAAAAAAAATCAAAAATTAAAAAAATTAATATATATATCTTGCTCTCTCTCTCCAAACCTCAGCCAAGAATATATAAATTATTTCACACATCTCATTTATTTAGCTGTCAAACCTAGTATAAACCAACACATGAAAAGATGAGTTTGCTTATATAAAATGAAAAAAAAAACTAAAAAAAACCTGAAGATGGCTCGTTATCCAGGGTAAGATACTGTGGACTGTGCTATAGGGCTATCTAGTAAAAATAAATAAATGATATCCCTTAACCAGTAAAACTATCTGATTATCTTTGTTTGAAGTCTGACTCTCTACAAATAATGTGTTAACCTCTAAGCTTAATTAAAAACTGAAAAGAGAAAATATAAATCTGCATAAAGTTATTCTAACCCTCAGCAAAGTCCTTCTCATGTTTTAAAGAATCTCATTCCAATGCTAATAGCAAACTAAGTAGAATCATTTGGGGTTTTAGCCAGGGAGGGTTAAGTAATGTTGGCATTATCCAGCTAATCTGGTATTGGCCAGATCTGTAACATATATATTGTGCAGTTGCATTTTATTTATATAGAGGTTCAGTGATACATGTTTAAATTTAAATTATGAGAACACCAACATGTTCAGTGGGTCTGCAGGATTTGTATCTTGATGGTTTTATGGTCATTAAACTTAAGTGTTTATTGTATAATATTTACCTAGAGACTATATTTGCTCTTTTTATTTATTTTTTCTCCACTTCTTTATTTTTTCACCCACTAAACTGTATTTTGCAAGTGATTTTGCTTGTTTGTTACACACATTTTCGTGTGTACATTCACACTGATTAATCTTGCATTTGCCTTTTTGTGTCTATTTTGTTCTTGCTGAAACAAGCAGGAGGGGGAAAAAAAATCTTGAATGCCCACCCCACTGTAAGTAGTCAAAACTGCTTTAGTACGCTATAGTGGTGAATGGTTTACTCACAGCAAACTCATTTTTTTTTTTAGTTTATATGGTGTTAAAATGTAATGCTACTTCTAGATTATATTAGAAAATGATACTCTATTAATCAGATTTGAGGTACACCAATCCCTAAAATGTTACTTTAGTTGGATATAAATAAGTGTAAAGGTTACTTCTATTTATTCCCCTCTATAATTGCATAGTGCTGTATTTCGGTGGCTTCTGAAAATGTTTGGTAACGACAATAGAATAAGCTGTGATACATATATTGTTTAGTGGTTAGTTCTGTTTTTTGGTTTTTCCCCAAAAGAATAAAAAAGGAATTTTATCCTTTGGTGGGTGTCATGTGGATGCATATCACAAATTAAATTTTGAATGTTGCAAAAAATGTATTCAATTAAAGAAAAGAGTGCCATTGGCAATGAAGGTGTTTCTCGTCATTACCTTCACTTGGTAGTAAGCATTTTGAGAACTTTTTTTTTTTTTCGTTTTACTTTTAATAGGTAGGGTTTCTAGCAATACCTGTCAAAGATTTAATATGAGCAGATATTGTGTGTCCTAAACCTTATGGTGCCCCTTGCTTATTTTGTCATTCATGTACTGCACAACCTATAAATACAGGTCTATGGTGATTGGTTGTTCTTCATTCTAGCAAACCTTGTACACTGGGGTTCTGCTGTATTTGTAAATGGTTGCTTTTTCATTTGAGCTGTTAAGCTCCTTATTCATGAATTGCAACTGGTTCTGTGGTGTGCTGCAGAAGGGCTGTTGATATGTTACATTGTCCCTTGGGGCCTGGCTTACTTTGCACAAGATGTAGCGTTAGAATATATATCATACCAAAACAGGTATCTTCTGAGGCACACATCAGTATGTATTCCTTAAAGTGTAAAGTAAATGTTTGCTAATGCATATGATTGTATAGACCTACCATTCAGCTTGATATGTGTTGCATAGAACACTCATGGATGAGACCTTCTGTAGTCGCAACAAAATGGATATTTTGAAAATTAAAAGGTGGTTTTTATTCTTTAATTTTTTTTCTTTTGAGAGAATTATTCAGCACGGAAATTGATTTACTGAAGGTAAATAAGCAAGGAAAGAGCCACAACAATGAGTTAAGGAAGGACTTTTGTCTCGTTGACATTTGTAACCGGCTACTCTGCTGTAATACAAGAAGGTAGACGAAGGTGTTAAAATTGTGATGGTTCTAAGTTATGACGTGTCTTTGCCAAGACTGTCTCACTTTTCATGGACTTTGTGCTGTGGTGTATCTTAATCCCTTTATGTTCATGTTCTCTTCTTTAAATCTTTAAATAAATTTTTTTAAAAATAAATAAAATACCATCTGCTTGATCAGCTGGTCTGATCATGCCAACATAACCCTTACTATTACAATCCCACACACCTCAAGATCTTGATCATGGTGGCTCAAGTCTCCTACCCAATCCCCACACTGGGGACAACCTACACGAAGCACTAAATGAATACTTTTCTCTGAATAAAGACTCCGTAACCTCCCCTGGCACATTGTGGGCAGCAGGCAAAACGGTACTTCGCGGAAACATAATTGGCATAGCCTCCGCCCTTAGAACCAGCCGGTCACGAGACCTAGAAGGCACCCTCACACAACGGCGGCGCACCTTAGAAATTGATCATAAAAAGGACCCAAATCCCACAATTACAGAACAAATCTAAGCATGCCAAAAAACTTTGAAAAGACTCCACTAAAGCATGAAAAATCCAACAAAGCAGACACCTTAGTAGCCTCAAACAGAGGGTTGCCTGAAAACAAATTGACCAAATCCGGACCCCGACGGGGAAAATAGTCGATGTACCTAACAAAGTGGCACAAGTTTTTCAAGAGTACTACACATAATTATACAACCCCGGGCACACACACTAACCCTGAGAATTCTCGTTCGCCAATAGAACGCTACCAGCAAGCCATCCCTATGCCATCATTACCAGCAGAATCCTGCAGCTCTGCATGGAGGCGCTGAGTATTACCCCATAGAGATGCATTGATTCTATTAAGCGATGATTTGCCGCACATGTGCTATAGCCTCCCAATGCTTTCCTATGAGAAGCATTGGATTGGCCGAGATCATCAAGATTGATTATCTCAGGCAAGGCAAGACTGGCAAGGGAAAAACTGAGTAAAAACACCTTTTCCATGCGATCGGTGGTGGGGCCAGTTCCCTAAACATTCAATCACTGTACAATACACAATGATACTGACACCCACAAACTATGTTTTTACCTTTGGGTGAGCTGGAGTGGATCCTTTCCTTGTGGCTGCTGAAATCTTTGCTCTGCTACCTTGCGCACTATTTAGTTATGCAGGGACCTGAGTGAAGTCATATCCCGGCTGCAGGCATCACTGCTGGGCGTGCAAGGAAATTTCTAGTTGACTTGGCGCCTGGGATTGTCGAGCCGGATGTGTATGTGTTAGATGTATGTATATGTAAAATAAACCACTTTGCACTCTGTCTCCACCGTGTCTTTACGCCTAGGTGATATACTGCAGCTGATTAAATAGATTAAATTAATAGAGGGCACTCTGAGGTCTTAATATAGTGATATCTGCTTTATTGTAAGAAACGGGTCAAGAGCCAGAAATAAGGTTCACATTTCAGTACTCTTAACAGGGCTTTTATCAAGATAATGTGTAAGAGGCAAAGGTAAATATAATGCTAAAACGTGAGTGAGCCCACATGTGGAAATGTGGAGATGTGATCAATCCCAATAAATCTAAGCGTTGGCAAAGTTTGACCCATCTGCAGAAAATGGCGAGCCTCAGGTTTGTGCGAAATCCCATTATATTGCTGTCTGACAGATCTGTGTCGCTGATTCTCTGTCTCAATTAATTTGTGGGTTTTCCACGTACGATTGGCCACAAGGGCAAGTGATTCTGTAAATGACTTAATACAAGTAATTCTATGTCTGGTCAGTGTGTGAGGCTAAAAGATTTTTTTTGTCAGTGTACATATGGTCACAAATGACACAACTAGGCATTTAAAACAACCAAGTGCCAAGTGGTTTGCAAAGTTGTTGGAATTGGTCCGGATGGAGAAAATTGAATTATCAGGAATAGAATTACTTGTACAGATTATCATTTACAGGAGAGGGGGGGGGGGGTGTATTTTTCTCACTCCGTTTTGTAAACTGGGAGCTAATGATGAGCTGAGAACATCAGCTGCTGCTTTCAGCCGATCAGCAGCTCTAGATTAAGGCTTCCTGATTTTTTTTTTCTCTGACTTGCAACAGAAGTAGCTGGGCAGTGCTGATGAGTACTAGATTGGGTACTAGAAGCCTCAAAGTCTTGAGGGACCCCCTGGGGAACTGGGGACCTCCTGCAATGAAGTTGTTGTGCCTGGAGTGTCTTTGTTCAGAACTACTACTACTCCAATTTGTAATAAGAATTTGTAATATTAAACTAAAAACAAAAATATGCAGATATGTATTAAACCATTACTATGTTTGTATTGAAATTTAACTGAAATTCTTGTGATTAGATGTATTTTTATTCTTGTAATGCTGCTTTTACAATTTATCCATGCATTCCCAATGCACATTATTTATCATTTAGGCATTTATCCCAGGTTCTAGATCAACCCTATGTATTCAAAGGGGATTGATTTTTCACAAAGGTTCTGGAATTCAGTTCCTGTGAGTTTTCACAACAGATGCACAACATGTCTGTAGCACGATAAATCCATTATTGGTCTTTTCCCTCTCAAACTAAGCTGCTGTTCCTGTGAACATAGTTTACCAAATAAAACTGCCTTTACTTGACCCCATTGGTGCAAACTAAGACTTCAACATCTAGTCTCCAATAAAAACCCACATTGTATATTATTGTTATCCGTTGGCCTGGTCCCTAATCGTGATTAACCAGTTCCAATGTTGATCTCAATTAACAAGTCTGAGAAGTCTTCCAGGAAGTCTTGGGGAGTCGCAACCTGCTGGGAGCTGATGGCGGAGGCAGGCTGCTCTGAACTCATGGTTTGATGGGATAGACCTGTCTGTTGGTAAACCACCCCAACAGCCGACAGTGAAAAGGACTTGCTGGCATGAATAATCAATAAAGCTGTGGCCTTGCCCTTACCAAACATAATGTTTGACATGTGTTATTGGGCAACGGGGTGGGGGGGATATTCTCTGGGTGGTCAGCAGTCATGGATTACATTGCAAAGGCATCTTTTGTAACCCCTTAAAGGGAAACTCCAGTGCCAGGAAAACTATCCGTTTCCTGGCACTGGAGGGTCTCTCTCCCTCCCAACCCCCGGTTACTGAAGGGGTGAAAACACCTTCAGTCACTTACCTGAGGCAGCGGCGATGTCCCTCGCCGCTGTCTCCTCCTCCGCGCCGCTCCTCCTCTGTATTGCGTCGGCCGGTGCGCGAGACTGATCCCGCCCACCGGCCGAGGAGACCTAATTCGCATTAGCGCTCCGTATGGGGAAATGAGCGACGCTGGAGGTCCTCACACAGCGTGAGGACGTCCAGCGACGCTCTAGCACAGGTTTCCTGTGCTATGAAGGAGAAAGTGACCTTTAGTGGCTGTCTAGTAGACAGCCACTAGAGGTGGAGTTAACCCTGCAAGGTAATTATTGCAGTTTATAAAAAAACTGCAATAATTACACTTGCAGGGTTAGGAGTAGTGGGAGTTGGCACCCAGACCACTCCAATGGGCAGAAGTGGTCTGGGTGCCTGGAGTGTCCCTTTAAGGACACATGACATGACGTGTGTGACATGTCATGATTCCCTTTTATTCCAGAAGTTTGGTCCTTAAGGGGTTAAAGGTGGTTCAAAATGTATCATTGGGAATGTTGCAATTCTCTAATCAAGTTCCTGATCAGTGTACAAAACCGTGCATAGTAATAGAAATGCATTGTATGTGTAGAAATGATTCTTGCATATCCCCTATTAGTCACATTTTATAAGGAAATAATGCAAAAGAAAAAAATAATTCCACTTCCTTTAACTGTTAAATTACTGGCAAAGCAGGCTGTTTAATCATTTCCTCTGTAAAGGTTTTCATCTTTTTTTTTTTTTTTGCCAGTGGCAACCATCAGTGTTAATTTATCAGTTGTTTTTGTTTTTTTTTTAAATTTGCAAATATTACCAGAATAATACCTGTTTTATATACTTTTAGAGGTAAAAAAAAATAAAAATACAAATTTACATTTGCTGAATTGTTTGGTATTAAGTTAGTGTATTAGTATTGTATTAGTTTTGTCATTACTCATATTCTGAATATTTTTTTTTATTTTTTTTTGTTTTTTCACAAATCTTCCCCATCTACTATATTTCCAGGTGTAAATTCTATTGTTCATGGGTACAGAAATCTACTCTGAAATGTAACTTTAACATGGTGGTTACCTTCAAAGTTAGGGTTACTCTAACCAAAACCAGTGTTTTCTTAATACATTGGTTTCTGGATGGGGGTAACCCTTTCAGGTTTCTTTTGAAATAGGAAAAATTTGGTTTGGATCCATTGCATCCAATTCATGGAATTGTTATTGACCCATGATGGTTCTGTTATCTAATACTTGGGTGGTGGCTTTTAGCTGCCATGATAGCGGTCAGCTCTGTCTTTTGCTTTATCTGCCAGTTTTTGATTTTTGGGTTGGACTATATTTTTTTTTGCCACTCTTCTTATTAACCAGATTCAGATGAGGGCATTCCTTGGCTTTGGTCTTGCCATCTTTGCATTTTCTTTTTAAAATTGATATATATATAAAAAAAAAAAAAAACACTTCTGGCCCATTTCAATGATTATAGTCTTATAAATCATGGCTTGACAAATCCCAGGTGCCAGGTCTCCATGACAACTAGGAATTTTCTTCTGGCTCCTGGAATTGTGAGCTGGTCAGTAAAGGCAGCAAGGGAGTGTATGCAGGCACCGGCAAATGGAGTGTGGAGACGGCTGGATGCCTGTGGGAGAGCAGAGGAGCTGGCCGAAGGCGGAACAAGTGCTCTGCTCCTTTGCACGCCCTGCAGTGATCCCGGGATCCAGAATATGAGGTCACTCCGGCCCCGACATGATCGACATCACTAAACCGCGCAGGAGAGGAAGCAGAGAAGGGAGATTTCAGCAGCCCTACTGGAATCCAGGAAAAGCTAATCCATTCCAGCTTTCCCAAATCCCACAAGTAGGGAAGCTGGGTAGATTTAAGTTGAAATAAAAAAAAAAAAAAAAAAAAATATATATATATATAAATATATATATATATATATATATAATATGGATTTATTTCTGAATGGTGTGAGTGTCTGTTTGTGTGTGCTTGTCTGTTTAGGTGACTGACCTTCCCCTGATTTTGTTAACTTTTTATTTTATTTTTTATTTTTTCACGCCATGCCGGTCTTGCCATGGCTGGCCCCACCTACATGACTGAGAATCAATATTGATCATTTCAGCCAAGCCAATGCTTTCCCATAGGAAAGCATTGAGAGGCTATTGCTTGTGCGCTAATCGGCATCTCCTCAGAGCTGCATTGAATCAATGCATCTCTATGGGAAGCGTTCAGTGCTTACATGCTACAAACTGTGCAGCACTAGATTAGGATTCACCTCTAGTGGCCATCTGGGTGACTCAATAGAGGTGTTATTTGCAGCAATGTAAACACAGCCTTTTCTGTGAATGGGCAGTGTTCACATTAAAAAGCCTGTAGGGTCGGGCTATATACACCAGAACCACTACATAAAGCTGTAGTTGTTCTGCTGACTATAGTGTCCCTTTTTTTTTTAGAATTTTATTTTTGTCACTGAACAGTATTTATTTTTGTTACTTAAAAATACCTCGCTCTAACTTTTTTTTTTTTTTTTTTTTATAGCTGGCTCCTAGATTCCAAGCAAATTTGTCAAGCCCTGTCTAAATCAATGCACAGCAATTTTTTTTTTTTTATTTTATTTTGGTAATGCACATAGATATTACAAGTAGGCAAGAGGTGCCCCGAAGGCAATCCTCAGGCATTTTCCTCGCCAAACATGCGGGACCCGAGATTAACAGGCACAATTTTTTGTTATATTCAGCTTAAATTCGGCTTTACGCAGTAGGTTACTACAGTAATGAGGCTTGGTCAGTGTCTATACTAGTTCTATAGATGTCGCATGTTATGCATGCATACTATGGTAGCTGTATAGACATGTTAGTACATATGAATTGTAAATGGTGTTCACGCTAAATTTCTGTTGGTCACTTTAAAACTATATTAACTATTGTCAGTCGCTTGAATGCTCTCACCAGTCGCTTTAGTACTATCATAATTCGCTCTAATATTATCGTCAGTCGCTTTAATAATGTCGTCGCTGTTATCACCCAGGCTAATCTGGGCTGTCCGTACTGCCCCAGCGGGGAGCCGCCATCATGGTGGCCCTGAGACCGCTCTCGAAGGGTTAGTCCCACTGCTGACTGACACCTGCTCTGCTCGTTCTGTGTAGCGGGAGTGAGTGTCCTCCAGAGCAGGCATCTGAACACTGTCCAGCCCTGCTGTTCTATGGGTTGCACACTGGTGTCTCCAGGGCTGCAGCTGCTTTGTGGTGTGCTTGGTCCTCCGAGGGCCGGGGTCAGCCGTGGTGGGAGGCTTAGTGTTGCCGGATCATGGGTCGTTTGGTGGCAGGCTGGACAAAAGGTGAGTAAGATTTCCAGCTTCGTGCTGGGGTACCCTGCTTGGCGCCCTGCTCGGTCCTTGCGGTCAGCTGTGGTCGGGGCATGGGGTAGTTACGTCCCCCTTGTGCAGCTGCTGTCGTCATTAGTTCGGATGGCTGCTGGGGCAGGTAGTAGTAGGAGACATGAGCCATGGTGTCAGCCGTCGGCACAGGTAGGGTGCTGATCCTCCCTTTCTCTCTTACGCACATGGTGGCCGCCATTTTGGGTGCAGCGGTCGGGCCCCCTGGTTTCGTCCGCTGTAACTCGATCAGGCCTTTAGGGTGAGGACCGGGATCACCGCCCTGGTCCATGGGGGGGGTGGGGAGGGAGGAACAGGGCCGGATCCGCTTGGGTTCATGCTTTAGGCTGGATGCTGTATTGCAGGATAGTGGGGCAGCGGCCGTCCGCCCCACTCCCCGCTGGAGAAGGCCTCAATCGGGGCACTGAAAGTTTCTCCTCCAGGGGACTCAAGCCCGAAGAGCCAGCCTCTCCCTGGTTCCAGCAGTCCTTCTGCTTTAGGCGCTGTTGTGGTCGGTCTGTTTTTTCCATTAAAATACATGGTTTTTGGTCATTTTTAGTAATGTGATGCAAGAGATCCTCTTGCCTGCGACCGTCCGTCTCCGCCCCCAGCAAGTCTTCTTCTTTTTTTCTTTTTTTATTGGCAGAGTTGGAGTATGTGGAAGCTGTGGTTCAGTAATTGGCATTTTAGAACTTCCAGAAGCATTTGCAGAGCTCTTTGATGGTCCGAACAACTTGACAAAATTGAGCATGCAAAAAATACATTTAATTTATTTATACTGAAATGCATAAAAACTATAGTGTTCCTTTTAATCAGTTTTATTTAAGCTTTGTTGGGTGGAAGATATTATTATAAAAAAGGTTGGTGTATTACTGCAGCAGGAAAGGGTCTAGAAAGCAAGTTTTGATGGTCTTGAGATAAGGGTGGTAGGTTATTTTATTTAATTTTTTATTCATTTTTATAGTGCAGTTGAAAACTTTTAAGCATATACAGACATGTAAACAGAGATGTGTGCTTCTATTCTGAGGATAAGCACATGGTAAATGTCGAGTTGCTTGTGTGTGTGTGTGTGTGTGTGTGTGTGTATGTGTGTGTATATATATATATATATATATATATATATATATATATATATATATATTCAATACATATGTGAGTGTGGGTGAGCAGAGATCAAAACATTAGTAAGGTCGCAGAATGGGTTAACTGACCACACATGAAATGGACAGGTAAGTAAAGGGCCACCAACATATATTTAACTGGGTTCTAGGAAGCCGCTAACGTAAATAAAGTAGATTTAAGAATAAAATGTGCTATGAAGGAAGAGAGCATAAAAGTCATAGGGAGAATGGAGGCCCAGATCCCCACAACAATGACGGAGAGTCTCGGTTAAGACATGTAGCCCCTCGATTGCTGCTTTCCTAATCAATGTCTTGAGCAATCAGGCAGAGTCCCAACAGGGGTATAGGATATTCTGGGCTCGCTTGGTTTTCAGGACCTGCCAACTCCATCCAGCATCCATAGCCACCATCTCCTCTCAGTTCTGCCATACAGAGCCCTCCAGATCTCTGGGAATGTCGGACTGCTTGGGCCACATGTGGTCCACTGAGGCTGTGAAAATCCGCTGTCTCCACTCCCATCTGCTCTTATTAGGGATCTCCAGGCTCTTCAACGCCTAATAAAACTCGCTCTGGATTGGCTTCGCTCCCCGCTCCCTTGAGCCCAGGCCTTTACGAGGGCCAAAGCCCCATGTCCACAGATCCCCCTACTCGGTGTGCCAGGACTTTGGTCCCATAGGAGCTCCGGAATCCGGGAGCCCCCTCAGGCATGTGGACGGCAGGCTGGATGCGACTCCTCATGTCCCCTCAGGCTGGAAGAGGAGCGCAGGGGGACAGTGACAGCGTGGGTCTGCATATTGGCTGGGGAGGCAGTGCTGAGAGGTCTGCTAAGCGGTGCCAAAGTGCCTGGCAGATCGCATCAAATCTGGCCTCAAAGCTTTCCCTCCATGTCTGGCCCATTAGGCATAAGTTGCAGGAATGCAGCTCCAGCTCAACAGTCATCTTGAATGCACCCTGCGAGTCGTTAGATTGCGGAGATGCTGGTGTTCAAAGGGGGGGACTGGGATATTCCTCACCGGTCCAGAGGGGGAGGGAGTAGCAGGGCTGTAAGGTGTCTGTTTCAAAGCACGCTCCCAGAGTCATGTCGGCCGCCACTCCTAGCTACCAAGACGCTGGCTTCAGTAGGCCTCACTCGGATGAGGTAAGTACCTGTCTAGGCACCACTATCCAAGCTAAATATGTTGCAGTCTGCAGTTATGGTGATCCACAAGTACCAAGGGACTGTTTTCAAAATGAATAGAGTGGAATTTCACTCATTTTTATTGCTAGTTAGCAGGAGCGGCAGGAGAATATGTCCGGCCATCTTTGGTGTCAGGCCCTGTCCCCTATTTAAAGTTTGTTTGTTTTTTAAAGTGCCAGACTTTAAATTTTAAAAATGTTTGGTGCTTGAAGTGTTCCTTTAATTTAAAACTAACTTGTGGGTTTCATACCCCTTTTTATGTATTACATTTTTTTGAAATGCTAAATATCTATCTAATGCTGGTGATGTCTTCAATACTGCTTTTTCTGTCCAGAGCTTTTCCTGTTTCTTTATAAACTTTAGTTTTTCATACTCCAGTTTAAATTGTGTTTTTAGCTGTGTTTAACTTATTGTCCTCCCTACATTGAATGAGGCCAAGAACGCTTGTAAATAGACGCCTGTTCTTTTAGAAAGGAAATGAGTAGACTAAAAAGGCTAAGCAAATTTGATCTGTTTTCAGAATCTTTTTCTATGGTGTATGTGGTATGTTTTTTTGTTTTTTGTTTTTTTGTTTGGGGTGTTGTTTTTTCCCCCTCTCAATTCAGATAAAGAACCAGTGACTAGTTCTGCGATTATGTTTACCCATGTGCCTCCTTTCAGTCAGACATAATAGAGGCCCCAGTTGAATGGTGTTGGTCAATGAACAACCATTTTAAAGGTTTAACCTTTTACTTTGACTAATCTTAGGCAGTTTGTTTCCCTACTAGTCAAGCCAGAGATTAGGTTTGTAGTGTTCAATTCGCGTCATGCAAAATCAGAGCATCTGTTACCTAGAGTTAAATATAGAAGGAGGGAGAGCCCTCAGTCTGTCACAGGACATCAGAATGGTCTTCTGTCTGACAGTAAGAGTGACCCCAGTGTGTTCAGCATTGTGTTTCTTAACACTCTTATGACCATACAGATTTGGTTTGTATGTTTACAAACCTCACAGCATATAAAGTCTGCATAATGCATTGCGCACTACTCCAGCGTATCAACTTGTTAACGCTAAAGGATCCAGGTATTAATAAATGCACGCTCAGAATGTACTTCGTACCTTTGCTATATTAATGCAATCATTGTTTTTGAATATTACATAGGCCAAAGATTTTCCCTGTCCTCCGGAGTAGCGATTGGGTTAATATATGTTGAGTAGCCTCCATTTCTGTTTAACAAGCTGTGGAATAACCCAGACAGACTGGTATTGGGTTTCAGTGAGATCATACCAGCTGCAGAGGCAATTCAACAGACATTCGGCGGGTCAGTATCTGCCTATGATACATCAGCAAACTTTGTAGGCCTTGACATAGTATTAAACTGTTACTTCCATAATGCAGTCAACGGTATTGTATTGCTTATCTGGCTGGTATTGCAAGGGTTAATGTGATGTATGCATGTCCTCAATTGCTGGCCTAAATCCCTGCGCATAATCGCAGTGATTCCATAGGAAGCGGATATTCTAAAAATCTTGTTTCTCTGCATACTTTCCTTCTTATTTAATAGACAGGGCACGAAAAGACTTTCCATTAGTCATAGAAGCAAAACAAAACCTGCAGTTTCATTGTGAAAAAGGGCAAGAAGCCATAAATCTTTATTTTATTTTTTTATTTTTAACGCATTGCCCTCCTCCCCCCCCCCCCCGCCCACCTCCCCCCCTCAAATGTATGTACAATATGGACACTGGTCTTTTTAAAGTAATTACCTCTACATAGTGGAAAACAATTAGTGCTTAAGTAAATTATATTAAGTAAATGTGGAAGGAATATAATAATGGTGGAAGACAGTGTGCTCCCCCTCAATTATACTGGGGGTGTGGGGTTATCCATTCTGTTTAAAGTTCACCTGTTCACTTCCAATGGGGGAGAGCTCACAATCAATACCTTATCAGTAGGAACAAGTGGACTGCATAAATCAAAGCAGCAAGATCTGTCTGTGAAATGGATAGAAACAGGAATTAAGGGTGGATAAGAAAGTAGAACTAATAGAGAGGGGGGATAGTGTAAACTGAATGTAGGTTAGGAAGAAATGTCTGGGTGACTTGACAAATTTCTTTAGACTTTAGGAGTTAGGCAAATTTTTTACCGAGTCTTTGAATTACCGTATTTTTCGCTCCATAAGACGCACTTTTTTTCCCCTCAAAAGTGAGGGGAAATGTCTGTGCGTCTTATGGAGCGAATATGAAGCTTTACTTACCTGTCTTGCAGCGTTGGCCGGCAGCACAGGGCGCACCGCGGTAGTGGAACTTGAATTTCATGTTCCGGTTTCCGGCGGGACTGAAAGGAAGTGTGCACAAGCTGAGTGCGCACTTCCTTTCAGTCCCGCCGGAAACCGGAACATGAAATTCAAGTTCCACTACCGCGGTGCGCCCTGTGCTGCCGGCCAACGCTGCAAGACAGGTAAGTAATTATGGGACAAGGGGAGGGGGACAGTATGGGAGAGAAGAATATGGGGAGGGGGGGGGATGAAGTCTATGGGGAGGGGGGGGATGAAGTCTATGGGGAGGGGGGGGATGAAGTCTATGGGGAGGGGGGGGATGAAGTCTATGGGGAGGGGGGGGATGAAGTCTATGGGGAGGGGGGGGATGAAGTCTATGGGGAGGGGGGGGATGAAGTCTATGGGGAGGGGGGGGATGAAGTCTATGGGGAGGGGGGGGATGAAGTCTATGGGGAGGGGGGGGATGAAGTCTATGGGGAGGGGGGGGATGAAGTCTATGGGGAGGGGGGGGATGAAGTCTATGGGGAGGGGGGGATGAAGTCTATGGGGAGGGGGGGGATGAAGTCTATGGGGAGGGGGGGATGACGTTTATGGGGAGGGGGGGATGACGTTTATGGGGAGGGGGGGATGACGTTTATGGGGAGGGGGGGATGAAGTCTATGGGGAGGGGGGGATGAAGTCTATGGGGGGAGGGGAAGGGGGGGGATGAAGTCTATGGGGGGGAGGGGGAGGGGATGAAGTCTATGGGGGGGAGGGGGAGGGGATGAAGTCTATGGGGAGGGGGGGGGATGAAGTATATGGGGAGGGGGGGATGAAGTCTATGGGGAGGGGGGGATGAAGTCTATGGGGAGGGGGGGATGAAGTCTATGGGGAGGGGGTGGATGAAGTCTATGGGGAGGGGGTGGATGAAGTCTATGGGGAGGGGGTGGATGAAGTCTATGGGGAGGGGGGGATGAAGTCTATGGGGAGGGGGGGTGGATGAAGACTATGGGGAGGGGGGGATGAAGTCTATGGGGAGGGGGGGGATGAAGTCTATGGGGAGGGGGGGGATGAAGTCTATGGGGAGGGGGGGGATGAAGTCTATGGGGAGGGGGGGGATGAAGTCTATGGGGAGGGGGGGATGACGTTTATGGGGAGGGGGGGGGATGAAGTTTATGGGGAGGGGGGGGGATGAAGTTTATGGGGAGGGGGGGGGATGAAGTCTATGGGGAGGGGGGGATGACGTTTATGGGGAGGGGGGATGAAGTCTATGGGGAGGGGGGGATGAAGTCTATGGGGGGAGGGGAAGGGGGGATGAAGTCTATGGGGGGGAGGGGGAGGGGATGAAGTATATGGGGAGGGGGGGATGAAGTATATGGGGGGGTGAAGTATATGGGGAGGGGGGGATGAAGTATATGGGGGGGTGAAGTATATGGGGAGGGGGGGATGAAGTCTATGGGGAGGGGGGATGAAGTCTATGGGGAGGGGGGGATGAAGTCTATGGGGAGGGGGGGATGAAGTCTATGGGGAGGGGGTGGATGAAGTCTATGGGGAGGGGGGGATGAAGACTATGGGGAGGGGGTGGATGAAGACTATGGGGAGAGGGTGGATGAAGACTATGGGGAGAGGGTGGATGAAGACTATGGGGAGAGGGTGGATGAAGACTATGGGGAGAGGGTGGATGAAGTCTATGGGGAGGGGGTGGGTGAAGTCTATGGGGAGGGGGTGGGTGAAGACTATGGGGAGGGGGTAGGTGAAGACTATGGGGAGGGGGTGGGTGAAGACTATGGGAGAGAGGAGAAGACTATGGGAGGGGGGGACACTATGGGACAGGGGAGAAAAAAAATATTCTGTACAAACTGTCCCATAGTAAGAAACACTATGGGACAGTTTGTTCAGAATATTTTTTTTCTGGGTTTCTTCCTTTAAAAACTAGGTGCGTCTTATGGTGAGGTGCGTCTTATGGAGCGAAAAATACGGTAGATCTATTGCCATGTACACACCTAATTTGTCACTCCCTTACTTACAACACACATATCTAGGCTCACAGGTAGGTGTGTATAATATGTATAAAATCAATTAAAAAAAAAAAAAAAAAATGTATTCCTCATTCTCGGGTCCTCTACCACAGGCCTGAGAGTCTGAGGGTTCTGCGCAGTATCTTAGCTGTTCCTGCACTCTTCTGGATAGCCTGCTCGGACGTCCCACCTGGAATCTGTTGAAGCCACTCCCCCAACTTGGGAGTCACAGCCCCGAGTGCTCCTATGACAAATGGGACTACTACTACCTTCACTTTCCACATCCTTCTAGCATGTTCCATTTTCCTGATGTTCTAGTCACTGGGTATTGCCACATCCACTACGACTGCAGTCTTCCATTCCTTGTCTACCAACACAATTTCGGGTCTGTCTGGAACTTGAAGTCCCACAGGATCTTAGCCCTGTCATTCTCAACTACCCTTTGTGGTATCTCCCATCTGGACTTAAGCATGTCCAATCCACTTTCCATGCAGATATTTCGGTACACAATCCCAGCAACTTGGTTGTGTCTTTTAGTGTATGCTGTTCCTGCTAACATCTTGCATCCAGCTACTAGGTGCTGGACTGTCTCAGAGGCCTCTTTGCACAGTCTTGCCTGGTGTGGTAGACTCCAGCTTCTATTGATCTGGTGCCGAGTGCCTGTTTCTGTGCTGCTAGGATTAGTGCCTCAGTGCTGTCTTTCAGTCCTGCCTTTTCCAACCACTGGTAGGATTTTATCATGTGAGCCACATCCACTATCTTCCAGTGGTACACCCCATGGAGAGGTTTTTCTTGCTGTGCAACTTGCTCTTTTTCTGCATCCTCTATCTGTTGTTGTCTCAGACATTCCCTTAGCAGTTTATCTTTGGGAGCCATCTTCGTGATGTACTTGTGCATGCTCTGAGTTTCATCCAGGACTGTGGCCTTGACACTCAGGCCCCGACTTCCTTCCTTCCTTCCGGCCGGTGTACAGTCTCTGGGTGCTGGATTTGTGGTACCCACAGGTACTTGTAGCTGTTCTCTACATCTTTCTTGAACTTGAACTCTTTTTGTCCTGATCATCTTCCCTCTTCTTGCGATCATCCACCCGCACTTCTCTAGTCCGAATTACATTCCAATGTCCTTGCTGTATATCCTAGTTAGGTGGATCAGTGAGTCAATGTCCTGCTTGATGTCGTCCATGTAGAGAAGGTGGCTTATGGTAGCTCCACTCTTGTACCTGCATCTACCACTCTTCTTGATGATCTGGCTAAGGGGGTTGAGGCTCATGCAAAAAAACATTGGAGATAGTGCATCACCTTGTGTTATTGTACTGGAATTGGTCACTCTGGTCTATTAACGTAAGACCCATACAGTTATTCTGTCCCTGCCCTGGTATAAGTGTGGCAATAAGCTGTACCTGTGTACTGTGATGACAGAAACAGCTTCTGGAATTCCCTTGCTTTTCTGTGTGGCATCCAGACTAACTGCACTAGAGGTAAGTGATATGACATCCCATCCCCTATCCGGTAAATTGCCACACAGAGTGAAGAGATTCCTGAAGCTGTATTGGCTATTGTGGTTCAGACACATTTCACTCCCTTGCACCCCAAAGGGGCATGTTTCTAGAGAACTTTGTACCCCCCCCCGACTGGCAGAAAGTCAAACTCTCAAAACTAGGTCCCATTTATGTTCTGCTGTGGTGTCCTATTTGCTGAGCGGTGGCATTGTGACATGGGAGCCTCTTTTGGAGTTGAGTTGTGTAGTGAAGAGGAAAGGAAATAATAGGGAGATTAGTATTGAAAGTTAAAATCACTTTTTACTACAGATTTTAAATTGAGTTGTTTGTCAAAGGGAGATATTTCCCTTCCAAAACTGTATTTTCTTAATTTGGATATTGTATGTTGCATTACTCATTGAGGAGGAAAATCCGTAGAAGTGCCTAGTACCTTCTAAATACACCCCTCTATGTGAATATACAAATGTGTTTAGCATGGTAATGTGGAGAGGCAGCATGTAGGATCCGCCTGCACATGTATTGTCTGCTTTCGGCGTGTGGGCTGTTGGCTTTTTACAGAAGGCTTCAACTGTGTCATGCTGCAAGCCTTAACCCAACTAGTTCCAGAATTGGTGGTGATTTAAAAAAATAAAAATCTATTTATATAATGTATCTCTCTTGAACCTTAAATGCAACTTGGCACAAAAAACTTACCCCCAACCCACTGTAATTTATCACAGCTCTGTGCCAGATTGACATCCGAATACTGCTGCTCTCTCCAGCTAGGCACTGAAAGGATCAAAACCCAGACAGAGTATTGTTCATATTACAATAGTCACAAATAATTTTATACCGTTGTAGTGCTAAACACATCTGAATACAATTAAAAATGCAAATAATTAATTGTATATCAACAAAGGCAGTGTTTTGTATTTTATTTTTTTTAATTATTTTGAGGGGGAGGGGCCGGGGGCCGTTGCCATAGTAGGACTTTCATGAAGTCATTGCCTCTGCTTCACAGTAGGTTTTTTTGATTACATTTTTTCAACACTCTGTCTGCCAGTGGGATATTAGTTGTTTCGCATTTCTAGAGTTCCCGATTAAAGGGTGCCAGGAACAATCGTGTGCAGCTAAAAAAGTTCTACAAGATAATGCATCAGCATAGAAAACATAAACACATTTATTCATTATACATTTTTTTTTTTCTCCTTCATTTGACTGTGACCTTCATATAGACACAATAACATCCAGTCAAACAGTCAAAGACCCCGTCTAGGTGTGGGTGGTTTCCAGCTCCTAGCCATGAAATTCTTGACAGAATGTTGGTTCTCTTTTCTTTATTTTGCAAGACTGTAACTCTTTCGTCTGTGGAAAGTAGTCTGATGTATTTGAAGTGATGGGCAGCCCAGATTACAACCAGTTAAAAGACCACTCCTTAAGACAGATGGTTTGTGTAGAAGTAGAATGATGACGTTTCATTCCATTGTTTTTATTTTATTTATAAAAAGGAACTCTTTCACCCAGAACAACTAAATCTCTGATGTTTTTGTGGTGGAAAGAGTCACTGGACGCCATAGTCTATTCAGGGTTTAAACGGTTTATGACAAACATTTAACTGTGAAGTTGACCTCCCCCATCCATCACCTACCAAATCTGCTCCATTTGGCCTCAATACACTCCAGAAAAGTTTGCCTCGGCTGTCAATATATTACGGATCACCAAGGCAAACCTTCTGCAAGTTTATGGGAGAACACGGGTGACTGTGACCAGCTTCAGATTTTAAACTGTTCAAAAATTATTTAACCCCTTGAGGTAAAACGGTTCCCAGTCTCTCCAGCCCACTAAACAACTTAAAGGACTATTATATGGGTGCAGTGGTCTGGATGCAGTGGCCCTGTAGTTTTGGTCCTGCACTGTAAAACAATGAGGTTCTAATAGATATGGTAATGTTTCCATTGCAGAGCTAAGCATACCTTTAGTGGCTGTCTTTTTGATGGCCACTAGAGGTGCTTCTGCTGTGAGGACAGTCAGACTTGGGCTGAAAGACCCGAACGTGTCGATCGTAATATATGTAAACAACTACTTGGATTAAACAACAATTTATTTGTAAAATACCTTAGGGTGCATCTCTTACTCTGTGTGTGTGTGTGTGTGTGTGTGTGTGTGTGTATATATATATATATATATATATATATATATATATGTGTGTATGTGTATAATAGCATAAATGCATTTACATTTTCTATTGAAAACTTCGTCTTAGTCATGTCATGTGAAAGAGGTGTCTATACCCACGCAGTTTGCATCAGCTTTAATTAGATCTAATGTAACCTAGGAGACCAATTCTTAACTAGCAATGTGTAAAGGGACTTAGCGTAGTCATTACATTTTTATCAATAACTATTGTAATAGTCACTACATTAGAAATGTATGGAAGACATTCTGTGTGGTCTTGTTTCTGTGCATTTGTCTCTGTATTCATTAGTTGACAATTAGGAATTCCTTGTTGCTATGTTAATAAAGGTGAAACTGTTTTTGTTCTGCTTATAACTTGCTTCTAATGCCTTACAAGTGTAAGGGTCAGTCACTATTTTGGGCCCAAATACCTCTGTCCCTCTTTTCTACCTGAATGTCCCTGTTTTCCAAGAGTTCCATATTGTTGATGTATCCAAGTGTAGAACAGAGCTCCACAGCAATAATGCTCAAAATGATGTCACTATAGTAACAAAAATGTTTGCTAAATGAAGCCGTTTTGGTGTATAGAACATACCCCGGCAGTCTCACTGCTCAATTATTTGCCATTTAGGACCTAAATCACTTTTGTTTATGCAGCCCTAGTCACACCTTGTAGCGGAGAGCTGATATCCCACAGCTATTCTCCACTTAAGATCCCAGTAAGGCTCAGGAACAAGGCAATTGTAAATCCACAAGCAGAGTTTCCAGCAGGTAAAATAACACCGCAATATCCCAACAGCAATCCCAATAACTGGACGACACACCGTTTCAGGAGCAGAACTGACTATCTTTATTCCAGGGTTCCTTATAAAGCATGCTCCCATGCAAGGGAGGGGTTTTCGTCAATTAGGACAGTAACCAATACTGTAACTGTTACCTCCCACACATCTCCTCCCATCAGAGTGACTCATAATCCCCTTAATTTATACTGTACATTACCCCAAACCTGGATGTACCCCTAAAACAGTACCTAGCATTAATATTAGGGTACCGCCAGGTAGCCCTGATCAGGGTGAATAATATATCCAAAATTCACCCAGATCGGACCAGGAGTTCGGTAGTTAGGTGGAGGGTGAAGTTTGACCGACCGCACACGAGGTGGTATCCGAAAAGGGTTCCATGCGTTTGGGCCCTGCGGTCGGTCTCCGTTCGGCAGTAAAAACCTACAATAATCTTAGTCATCCACACTTAAATTCACCGGTATGGTCGTTCCCTCGTTCGGTACTTTACTTCTACCGAATGGGGATTCGTTAGGTCCCTCCGTTCGGTAGTTACGGAGCTCTGGAGGTCTCAGCGGTGTTCGGGTAATCGAGTGGCCGATTTGAGTTCCAGACACTCGACGACCAAACACCGCTGAGATTCGTAAGATGGCCGCCGCCACGTGTACGCATACGAACGGCGACCACCCAGATCCATACTTAACGAGCCTGTTAACCTGCGGTCAGAGAAAGTGTGAACCTTAATAGCTGCCACACTTCTCTCTGGGGTGGTCCGCCAGTTCGGTAGTTTCCCTTCGTATAGGTACGGATGGAAACTACCGAACAACATACGTTAAACACATAGAAATATACAAGCAATGCACAAATTATTATACGAATTACATACCGCACACGGTTATATAGGAATAGTACTGGACAGGCTTAAGGTATTCCGCTGCACACCTCCCTGCATGTAACATGCACATCCTTCCTACCTGTGAAGCGAGATCTAATATTTACACTATACACTTCCTGCATGGTATGTTTAATATAGTATTTTTTTTTTTTTTTTTTTAATCTAATGCACTGTTAATAGCTTGTAGACCTTGCAGGAGCCTCCTGTATGTGATTCAAGTTTAATGTACAGATCAGGATATTTAAAAGTGATTGTTTTTTATTAAGTGAACATGTGATTGAAAATTAAACCATTTTGTTTTTATGCAGGCTGTGTGGCTAGGCCTGCGTAAACAAACGTGATTTAAAGCGGCACTGTGATGCTGAACTTACCTTTTCCCAATCGGTTCTTTTCCTCTCTCAGAATCTGTTCTTCTTTTCCTCATACCTGGTCTAGTTTTCTTTAAAACATATGATAAAGTAGGGACTACTTTGTCTAATGTATTTTTCCTACGCCTGAAATTCTTGGACACAAGGAGGTGCCTTAGTCTGCTCCATATGCTGTCAGAGAATTTTTTCCCACAATACTCTCCCTCCTCTGTGTTCTCATGTGAACTCCATTCACCAATCCTAAACATCCTGTCCTGTCTAATTTAATCTGAACTGAATTTCCACAGTTTGTTCATTCGTGTTAGGACGAAATTTGGGCGTTACTTTCTGTCCGGGATTTCATTCAAAAGAATTCAATTCTGATCCGTGGTTGTATCTTGCAGCCGATTAGTAGATAACGTCCTGAATTGCCACCCTGTGGAATTGCCATATAATATAATGGCAATCCCACATATATTAGAGAGTAAATAGGAGGTTAAAATCTCCCTTTTGCCCTTATTTGCAATGCTGCGAGTAGAGGCATATCTACTAAACAGTGAGCAGCCCATCTCTGCTCACTGTTGTAAAAAACTAATAAAAATATCCCCCCCCAAATTGGTGGCTACTAAACTAAATGAGGGACCCAAGTAATCAAGGGGGGGAACCTATTATTCCCCCCTGCAATCCCCACCGATTGGTGACGGGTGAGTGCCAATGGTAAAAATAACCACTCCAAGTGGCTAGGTGTTCCGAAGCCCCTACTCACCCCTCTCCAATAATTAAATACCCTACCTACCCCTCAGCCTAATAATAGTGTGGGGAGCAATAAACTAAATTCCTGAAAAAAAAAAAAAAAATACTTGCCATTTTTTTTTTTTAACATCATTTTTTTTAAATTCTTTATTTGTACGTTTTTACATGAAGTCAGGTGAAAGGGGTAAGAGGGTACAGAAGAAGAAAATTGGGAGGTGGGTAGGAGAGGGTCAATACAATGCATTGTAATAAGGTTTAGTACCAACGCAGGGTACACTTTCGCATTTGATGTAGCGTTTACTTATGTCGGTATTGTGACCTTGTGAAGCGTTTACATGAGTTGTCTATTGTACACTTGTTCCTTATTGGTGTGCTTCTTCGATCCTCGAGTCCTTGTATGTCCTTTCTGTCTGTGTCCTGCTATATGGCTGTCCAGGGCAGGGCATGGGGTTGGGTATAGGTTGTGGGTCTCTTGAGTTAGGGCATGGGAGGTGGTATCGCGACTTGCGGGCCACCCAGTGCGCAGTCCCCTCGGAGTCGTGGGTTGGTGCCTGTGGTTTGAGAGTGATTGGGTTAGGTATGTTCGTGTTTGAAGGTGTGTGTGTTATTGTCTCGGTCAGACCGCAGCAGGGGGGTGCGGCTTGTTCCTGGTGATGTTACCATGGGATGGTCGTGTCTCCCTCCAACCATGGGTCCCATATTTTATGGAACTGTTTGGGTGAGTCGTGTAGTTGTGCTGTGAGCTTGTCCATTTGCAGTGAGCTACCAGCGGATTGCATTTTGTAGGCCTGCTCTTTGTGTGTGACGCAGATTGATATGGAGGCTGTTGCCTCCCAGATGTCTGACCAATCGGTCCGCTCTTCTGGGGGACCGAGGTCTATTTCCCATGCTGCTATATATGGGAGCGATAGTTGTGTATGGTGGGTGGCTATGGTTGCATATAAGTCAGAGATTTGTCCTTGTCTGCTGGGATGGTTTGCGCAGTCTCTCTCAAAGCGGTTGGGCTGGGCTATGCCGGCTTGTTTTGATTGGGGTCGTTGCGAAACTACGCAGTTGTATGTATCTGAAGTGATTGAAAGTTGTAAGAGAGGATGAAGCTTTGATATCTGGGAATTGTATGATGTTGTTGTTTTGATATAGATGCCCCAGTCCAGATATGTCTCTGTGTTCGAATTGGGCAAAGTGTTTGTTTGGGAGTGAGGGGGGTGGAGGGGTAGGGGCCTGTGTGGTTTGGGTATCCACAACCGAAGATTATGTGTTCTAGGTCTACCCATCTTTTTTTCCCCGGTGGGACATGCCACTGTTGTATTTGCGCCAAGTGAGCTGCTGAATGGTAGTGTGTAAAGTGCGGGAGTCCTAGTCCCCCGTGTTTCTTGGGCACATATAGTGTATTCCGGCGTACTCTAGGTTTGCATCCATTCCAAATGAATGTGTCTATAGCCGACTGTAGTGCCTTGAAATCTTGTTTATGGATCGGTATTGGGAGGGTTTGATAGAGGTATAGAAATCTGTGAAGGAGGTTAATTTTGATAGTGGCGATGTGTCCCAGCCAGGACACCCCTAGGGGGTCTCCATTTTGTCAGGTCTTCATGGGCTTTCCATAGTAGTGGGGTATAGTTTATTTTATATAGAGTAGTGACGTCTGTTGGAAGTTGGATCCCTAGGTATGACATTGTTGTGTGGCAGGTCCTCATCGGGCATGTTTGATTGATCCTGGCTAGGCATGGGGGATCTATTTGTATCGGGAGGAGCTCGGATTTATTCAGGTTGATCTTGTACCCCGAGAGTTCTGAGTAATCTTGGATAATAGTGAGAAGGGAGCCAATTGAGTGTTCCAGGTTTGTCAATGTTAGTAAGATGTCATCTGCATAAGCTGATATTTTATATGTTTCTCCCCTTATCGTTATCCCCTCCACTTCACGGCTGGAACGCACCTCCTGTAGCAAGGGTTCCAGTGATAGGGCAAACAACAAGGGGGATAAGGGGCACCCCTGTCTTGTGCCATTCGTGATAGGGAATCGCAGCGGGGGTATATTGGGTAACAGCAGTGCGCCTTGGGGAAAGTGGTAGATAGCGTACAGAAATGATGTAAATTCGGATGGCATCCCTATGTGTGTTAGCGTGTGGTGGAGAAACTGCCATAGCAAGCGGTCAAAAGCTTTTTCAGCATCTAGTGAGATGACCACTGTTGGTATCTGTGATTAGCTAGCCATATGAGATCTATGGCTCTCCGGGTATTGTCTGCAGCTTGTCTGTGTGGGATGAATCCCACTTTATCTGGGTGGATGAGGGACCCTAGGTATGGGTTTAAGCGGTTGGCCATGATTTTGAGGTCTAAATTGAGAAGGAAGATGGGCCTATAGTGGGCGGGTTCTGAGTGGTCTTTTCCCGGTTTAGGGAGGAGGCAGATGTTTGCACTGGTCATTTCCGGCGGGAGGGTCTCCCCTTTGAGTGCGGCATTGAAGACCGCGCATAAGTGTGTGAGGAGTAGCAGGCCGAACTTTTTATTATAGGGCTGTGTAGCCATCCGGCCCCGGGCTTTTATTGGGTCTGAGGGGTCCCACTGCCTGTGTCATTTCTTCTATTGTGACCTCCTGGCTTATTACGGCTTTAGCCTCTTGGGACATGGTGGGTAGTGTTATGTTTTGAAGAAATGTTTCTATACGTGCGGAAAGTGATTTCCTGACATCTTGGGGTCTGTGGTCATAGTTATAGAGATCTGTGTAATAGTCTTGGAAGATTTTGCCTATGCGAGTTGGGTACTTACTGAGGGTACCGTCGTCTGCGCGGATTGACGTAATCCGTTTAGCTTCAGTTCTTTTTTTGAGTCTGCGAGCAAGCATGGTATCTGCTTTGTTGCCTTTTTCGTAAAATTTTTGTTTTGACTACATCAGGGCTTTGTGTCCGCTAGTGTGAGGGTTTTAAGAAGGTCCCTGGTTGCTGTGAGTTCAGTCAGTGTGGTGGGGTTAGGGTGCTTTTTTGTGTTCAGTTTCTAGGCGACTGAGTTCTGTCATTGTTTTGGTTATTTGTCGTTGCGCGTATTTTTTTTTTGTGTGTGGATGGTTAGACTAATGAAGGTGCCCCTGATGACCGCTTTGTGAGTGGCCCATAGGGTCATAGGTGAGGTTGTTGTGGAAGTGTTTAGTTTAAAATAGTCTTTGATTGCTTTGGCTATTTTGTCCCTAATCAGTTTGTCATGGGGGAGTTGTGGGTTCAGTCGCCATGACCAGTGTGTATGAATGGTTGGCAGGTTTAGAGTGATGGCTATCTCGGCGTGGTCGGACCAAGATATTGGCCCGATGTCTGAATTGGTGATCTGGTGTATTAAGTTTGGTTATATGAGGAAATGCTTTATACGCGAATAGGATCCATGTGGGTGTGTGTAAAATGTATAGTCCTTGGTGGACGGGTGTTGTGCTCTCCAGATGTCTATTACCATATATACTAGAGAGTATAAGCAGAGTTTTTCAGCACATTTTTTGTGCTGAAAAACCCCAACTCGGCTTATACTCGAGTCAGTGTCTGTATTATGGCAATTGACATTGCTCCTGTCAGCTCCCTTCTCCTCCGCGCCGGTCCGTTCAGCACCTCTGTCAGCTCCCAGTGTAAGTCTCGCGAGAGCCGCGGGGTCATAGTGCGGCTCTCGCGAGACTTAGTGTGAGCTGACAGGGGAGCTGACCGGACCGGCGCGGAGGAGAAGGGAGCTGACAGGAGCTGCAGGAGAGGTAAGTAAGAGCTCTGCCAGCCCCCTCCTACACAGTGCCCGTCCACTGGACCACCAGGGAGTGAGAGCCCCCCTCCCTGCCATGTATCAAGCAGGGAGGGGGGACGAAAAAATAAATAAATTTAAAAAAAAAAAATTGTATTATTATTAATATTTTATTATTTTAACAAAATAAAATAAAAATAATAAAAAAAATAATAAGAATAAAAATGCCCACCCCCCACCAAGGCTCTGCAACACACACTGCATCACACACACACACTGCATCACACACACACACTGCATCACACACACACACTGCATCACACACACACACACACACACTGCATCACACACACACACACTGCATCACACACTGCACACATACGCACACTCGCGCACTGCACCCGCACACTCGCGCACTGCACCCGCACACTCGCGCACTGCACCCGCACACTCGCGCACTGCACCCGCACACTCGCGCACTGCACCCGCACACTCGCGCACTGCATTCATTATATACACACACTGTAAATAAATATTCAATTAATATAATTTTTTTAGGATCTAATTTTATTTAGAAATTTACCAGTAGCTGCTGCATTTCCCACCCTAGTCTTATACTCGAGTCAATAAGTTTTCCCAGTTTTTGGGGGTAAAATTAGGGGCCTCGGCTTATATTCGAGTATATACGGTAAGTGTTTTCTTTCCCTGACGGGGGGTGCTAGGCTTGCCTGGTTTTCCCCTGCATATAATGTCCCCTATATAGTTTATTTGTGTGGGGTTATGCATGCCAGTGTCATTTCAGTTTTCGTGGTGTACTCACTGTGCTCGGGTATCTTAAGCACAATCGGTGTTGTCACATACCCGCTATGAGAGAGGCGTCTACTTGTCCCTCAGGTCTAAGAAGGAGTTGATTAGCCGTGGTGCGTGGGCCTAAGTGCCATACTATTAGGTTTTATGGCTGTACGCGTGTGTTCAGGGAGGGCTCCAATTAGGCCTCCTTCCTGCCCAGCACTGGACCCCAGGTGAGAAATTAACCCAGCTATCCCAAACGTAGGGATGCTGGGTGGATTTAAATTTAAAATAATAATAATAATAATTGTGTGTGTGTGTGTGTGTGTGTGTGTGTGTGTCGGTCAGTGAGTGCGTGCGTCCGTCAGTGAGAGTGTGTCCGAGTAAGTGTATGTCTGTATATCAGTGTGTCAAATCAGTGAGTGTGTGTGTGTATGTCATTGTTTGTCAGTGTATATGAGAGTGTGTGTGTGTGTGCCTCTGTCAGTCAAAGTGCTAAATACACAACTAAATACAAATCCTAAATAAACCAGTGACTGTGTCAGTGCTGTGCATGGAGGTGCTGAATGTTTCCCATAGAGAACATGCGTAATATCCTCCCAATGCTTTACTATGGGAAAGCATTGGCTTAGCTGAGATCATTAAGATCTTGGCTATGGAGGCGGGACAAGCAACGGCGAAACCAGCACGGCGTGGGGAAAAAGGAGAGTATAAACACCTTTTCATGTGATCGTAGGGGGGCAGGTACCTAAACAGACACACACACACACACACTGATACAGACAGGCAGACAGATATATAATACTCACACATTTATATTTTTAATTCTAATCCACCCAGCCTCCCTACCTTTGGGAGAGCTGAGTGGACTTTCTCTGGGGTTCAGTGAGACTGCTATTCCTGGGTGCGAGGGAGCAGTGATCTTCCTGCAGCTCCTCTCTGCTCCCTCACACTGTCTGCAATTATGCCGGGGCTGGAATGATGTCATATATTCTGGCTCACGGCATCATTACAAAGCGCGAGGGAGCAGAGAGGAGCTGCAGGAAGACTGCTCCCTCGCGCGCTGCCCCAGCCTGCCTCCTCCAAGATGCACCATCACAGGGCGGCCGGCTACATGCTCCATGAGTTGGCCGCCTCCATACAGCCCACGGCGGCTGGCTATAAAGTTTCCTAAGCCGGCTGCCGTGGGCTCTATGGAGACAGCCGATTTAGGAAACTACAATGCTCCCTGAGCCAGCCAGCTTCATTGTTTGCCCAGCCGCCACTTTAGGTAAAAGGCTGACAAATCCCAGACGCCAGGGCAAAATTTGTAGTTGCTATGGCAACCTGGTACCTGGGATTTGTCAAGCCCTGCTTTCTACACATGAGGAAATCCAGATTCCATGAAAACCCTATAGGGAAACATTGTGACAATGCTTTCCTATGGGGAGGGCCTAATAAGCTTGCAGTACATTAGAAAGGTAAATAAATCTTACATAAATTAACCTTCTTTTCTGTTATCTTTTTGGTTGCTATTGTTCTGTTCTGGATGGAAGTGAAACTCATTTGATAACTGCCTACAGCAAGAATTCTTTAATAAGAATCATGTGCTTAGATCAAAAAGATGGCTCCACATCAGTAACCTAGACAAACTAGGTGTCTTCCTCCATGTTAAAAATCAAATTGCAAAGGATTTCTTTATTCCTCAGCATTAGTCTTAAATGTGTATTGTTTAAAAAAACAAACAAAAAAACCCCCCAAAAATAATTAAATAAATGTGGAACTCATGATTGTCAATATAGTCTGTGTTATGGTACTTTTTGAAAGTAAACCAAAATGTTCAAAGTCTATCTGTTCCTGTCCAAATCAATAAATTAAATTGCGTATATACGCTGAAGTAATTAAGTCTGACACACGAGGTTCAGGTTAAAATAACTTCGAGAAAGTTTATTGGCAAGTGAAGAAAAAGCGGGCGCGCAGGCCCTTTTAAGAGGCATTTTGCGTCATCATTGATTATTAGAATATCAGCAAATAAACATCATCAATTGGATTAATTGTTAAGTGACGGAGTTAGTGTCTTACCTATTGGTTAGTAAAATTAAGAGGTTAGTCCCGTGCCCACCCATCAGAGGTGGGATTATTCTGGACACGGGTGGGGGACAAGGGGGTCCTAAGCGTCATTTTACACGGTCAATGATATCAGGCTTTATGTCCAGGTGCAAGGTCTCTTATGAATAGAACATTTCATTACTACTGTGTTCTATGGCCTTCAAACTGTACTATCTTACAAGCTCTTAAGGAGTAGCCAGCAAGTCTTAAGGAGTAGCCAGCACCTCCTGGTACTTGTCCTTGAAGGAAACACAGTCTTTGTCTACTGTATTAATTGGGTTGAGAAGTTCAGTCACGTAATGTAGTTTTAAAATGAACAAGTTAAGTCATGAGGACAAAATGGAGGATTGAAGAAGTCAGGTTAGGAGGACAAAATGGAGGACGAAGTCACAGTATAAAGTTAAAATGGAGTTAGTACAATAATTCAATACAAGTACAATAAAGATTTTTAATAATTCCACATCATCTGTATTGTAGACTCCCTGCCCATCCTTTAATTAATATTGTCTAGTAACAAGCAGGTCACTGCGTTTGGGCCTTAAAGAACTTTTGGACTGGCTTTTACCTTTTATGAGTAGTAGGTCTGTGCCCAAACAGGGGTATGCAGGAGTAGGTGTGCCTTACAGCAAGTGTAATACCCACTGAAAACATAATTAATGCTCTCCGCAGGAGATGGGGTAATGAAAAAATTAAAATACCAACTTTTAATAGTATTAAGAGACGAAACACTTGTATAACATGAGTCAAAACAGATGGTTAATAAAAAAGCTAAAGACCTAGATCTGTCATGACAGGTTTGCATTAAGTATGATGGACTGATAATGGATGAGATTTGTATATCCCATGCTCTTGGTGAGATTCTGCTTCATGTTCATGTATTTATTGTATATTCTTTGTAATTTTAAAGGGATAGTACATAATACTAAGTAGCCAGAATTCCTTTACACATGTGAAGCTCAAACATATAAGGGCTTTGGTGGAACCGATGCAAACAGAGGGGCCACTTTCCAGTTGGATAGGTCACCACTGCCATCAACGTTGCAGAATTTGCCTTTATATGCAGTAACCTCGCACCACAGGCCTATTTTACAGCCGTCATGCCATCCACATGACTATTAATGATTGTACTCATGAACTGAAGCCTGCTAACATCAATCATATTAATTGTGCACGTGTGCACACATACCACAATCCCGCTCATTCATTATACCTGAATGACTGGGTTTGTAAATCCGGGTCAAGAAATGGGATGCGATAAGCTAGTGAACAGAATGCCTTACTGAAAAACTGCTTCTAAGCAAGGGGCAATAAAGCATAACGTAACTGTGATGTAATTCCAGTAAAATACAAGTTTAGCAGGCTAAGATTGCCACAAGGCATATGTATGTATATGTGTTTGTAGTATCAGTTAGTTAATAACACGTAGCTAAGATACTGTCATCACTGTACTGACCAGGTGCAGGAATGTAAGAACTGGAATTACGCGTCCCTCTCCTTTGTATCAGATGAGCCACGTGGTTAGACCGGATGGATGAGTTTAGACTCTATTCATTAAATAGGTTAAGGGTATGTGTGGGTGTAGTTAATTGTGGGAGGAGCTACAGTGCTATATAAGGAATGTACTCTATGTATTCAGTACTCAGACTTTGCTGTATTTTGGTGACGCTAGTCCCTCTGAGTCCCGATCGGTGATCCAATAAAGAATCTCTTCCTTCCTGAAGAAACCTGTGTCCATCTCTCTGTGCTTGGCTTCCGTCAGTTTCTCCGGTATCATTTGGTGCATTGGCCGGGAAGCTCATCGTTCAACGGTAGCTGAGAGGCAGAGGCGTGAGACGGTCTATCTTTGCCCACGTTCTCTACGGCTGCACCCCTGAACTTCTGCGTGGACCTCCCTTCGTCTCGGCG
The DNA here is from genome assembly GCF_036172605.1 of Pelobates fuscus. Classification (NCBI taxonomy): domain Eukaryota; kingdom Metazoa; phylum Chordata; class Amphibia; order Anura; family Pelobatidae; genus Pelobates; species Pelobates fuscus. Next base: position 145,831,020 of record NC_086321.1, on the reverse strand, counting down.
CCACTGGTCTGTTGTCCAGGAGATCATCGGCCTCTACGTGAGAAGTGCTGGGGTGTCCCCGTCGATGAGTGTGAACTCAGGTTCAGGAACGAGGAGGTAAGATAACTGCTGTTTTAGACGGCAGGACCCACTAGGGGTATACCGATTGTGCGGTAGGCCCAAAGGGGTTTTGAATCTGTATCTGCCCCCTCTGTCGGAGGGAAGGAGCGAAGGCGCACCGCTCGATCGAACGCTCTTTAGTCAGACCGTTTGATTTGGTTAGTCAGGCGGGGTCCTGGTGTAAGATAGCCCTAGCCGGACACCGGTGTCTTGTCTAGACTAGCGTTCTAGGGTGTATATTACGTTCGCTAGGTCGGAGGGACCGGGAGACTAAGCGGCGCCTGTGTAAATTCGGTTCGCTAGTTCTCATCCTATCTGGGCTAAGTGGGAAGGCGTGTAAATTTGGAACCCACTAGACTTTTGATAGTACGACTAAGAGGCGCCTGTGTAAATTCGGATCTCTAGCTCGTTGTATAGTGCGACTAAGAGGCGCCTGTGTAAATTCGGATCTCTAGCTCGCTATGTATATGTGGTGATTGGGCAGTGTGGCTAACCAAAACGGGTGTATATAGTTTTAGGTAGTCCATTCAAGGTACTGGCCAATAGTTTAGTTGGGAATTGTAAATGTGTTAACGATTGTTTAGTAAAGTGTATATCTTGTTAGATAGCGCGAGCTCAGCCGTCTAGCGAGAGTGTTAATAGTGTGTTGCTGTATTATAGTGCACGGTACCATAACCCTGTATATTTACTGACATTATATAATAAGTACTAATCATTGTCGTCCATTGCATGTTTAACACCATAACCACTAATAATTGTATTGTGACCTTAACTTGTGCTTTGACCTATGCTAACCGTACTGTAACCGCTATTTGTAAAAGACGATGTTACTGGGGTGTGTTATAGACGGGTAATTCGTATATAGAGAATTATAGCGTGGGTGACTGTGTAGTTACGCCAAAGGGCATAATATTGATTATATAGTGACTGGTGTAGCAGCTGTGTGTGTACGGGAATTCCCTGAGTGTTTATTGTTATTGTGTACGTTTCACTTGATAACCGTACCACGTGGTGCTGTTGCCAGAGGAAACGGGTGTGACTGTTGAATAGTACGCGTGTATAGTAATCGTTGTCGACAACGTTCCACTGTTAAATATGGGTGCGTCGCAGTCAACGATTCCGGATCCCTTAGGATGTATGGTTAAGAATTTTAAAAAGGGATTCAAAGTTTGTGATTTTGGGGTTAAGATGTCCCCTGTACGTTTGGTCACTTTGTGCACTAGGGAGTGGCCTACTTTGGTTGCGGCATGGCCGCCACGTGGCAGTTTGGATCCAACTCTGGTACAGCGCTTACACGTGGCTGTATCAGGTAGGCCTGAACTTTACGGCCAGTTTCCTTATATTGATTGTTGGAGACAGGCCGTAAATGACTCGCCAAAATGGCTCCGGACATGCCACGAGGAACAGTGTCGCCTCATGGTAGCTAGGACTTGTTCGTCCACTAGGGCTGGTGTTAGGCCCATTTTGGACACGCCCCCTGAGTCCGAGATCCCTTTGCCGCCCCCTTACTTTCCGTTAAGAAGAAGTGACGCAAACGCAGGAAGTCCTGTAACCCTTCCCTCACTACCCCCATCCACTTCCGCTTCCTCCTCCAGTGCAGGATCCACCCCCCCTCGTACTAAATCCCCCCTTCCGGAACCAGATAGACCAACCTCCATTAAAAATGAATATCCTGATTTGGCGCCACTTCAGACTTCCGGTCAAGCTTCATCTAGCTCGGCCCGAAGTGTTCTATTCACTACCTTTTCCCAAAACCAACCTCCCACATCCCCATACCCTATCTCTCCCCGACCGGAACCCATGACTGACGCTTCCCTACGTAGCCCCATCCAAACCCGACAGTTGACTGGTGCCCAACAATTAAAGCACTATCAGATGCCTCTTCGCTTAAATCCCGGGTCAGCTTATATCGATGCCGCAGGTCAAATGGCACACGCTGACCCTGTCTTCGTATATGTCCCTTTCACCACTACCGACCTTTTAAACTGGAAGACCCATAATTCCTCGTATACTGAGAAACCACAAGCCATGACTGATCTGTTCACCTCAATAGTACAGACGCATAATCCGACATGGGCTGATTGCCAGCAGTTACTAATGACTTTATTTAACAATGAGGAAAGGACAAGAATAAATCAAGCAGCCATTAAAGCATTAGAAGATAGAGCCCGTGCTTTGAACCAAGCTAATCCAGCAGCATGGGCCGCAACACATTATCCCAACACTGATCCCGATTGGAACGTAAATGGTGCTGATATGGTTCAACTCAGAGCCTATAGAGACGCTATAATTGCTGGCATGAAAGCCGGAGGAAAGAAAGCCATTAACATGTCGAAGACAGTTGAGGTGATCCAGAAAAGCGATGAAGCGCCCAGTGTCTTTTATGACCGATTATTGGAGGCGTACCGCTTGTACACCCCCTTTAATCCGGAAGACGCAGACAATTCCCGAATGGTGAACTCCGCCTTTGTCAGCCAAGCTTACGGAGATATTAAGCGCAAGCTACAAAAGCTAGAAGGGTTTGCAGGTATGTCAATCACCCAACTAATGGAGGTAGCTAATAAGGTGTATATGAATAGGGAAACAGAAAGCAAGAAAGAGGAGGAGCGCAAGATGCGTAAAAAGGCTGATATGCTAGCGGTAGCGATCGCAGGCGTAGATAAACGGGGCCCAGATAGAGGCAATAATAGATGGAGTAGGGAGCCTTTGAGTAGGGATCAGTGTGCGTATTGCAAGGAAGAAGGGCATTGGAGGAACGAATGTCCGCAAAGAGAGCAGTACGAGAGGGTCCTACCCAGGGCAGGCTACGGAAACTTTAGAGGCAGAGCGAGAGGTAGAGGAGGCCCCGGAGGGAGTAATGGTTATAGAGGGAGTAATGGGAACAGAGGAAGTGTTAGGGAAGACAGATATATTCCAGCAGCGCAAAGGTCCCGCGATAGAGAAGGTAGGGACTTCGTAGGATTGGCTGACACGGTCATGGAGGACTATTGATACCGACCGGGCTCCATCCCCCTTGGTCGAGCGGAGCCTATGGTCGATGTATCAATAGGGGGGAAAAGGAGTGCGTTCATGATCGACACTGGTGCTGAACATTCAGTGGTGACTAATCTAGTTGCTCCTCCATCTGGAAGGACTATTACTGTGATAGGAGCAACTGGAAGAAGTGCTGAAAGACCGGTTCTTAAAAGTCGACTCTGTACATTGGGAGGCCACGTAGTAAAACACCAATTCCTTTATATGCCTGAATGTCCAGTCCAATTGCTGGGACGTGATATGCTATCCAAATTACAAGCGCAGATTACGTTCCTACCAGATGGAACAACATCTTTAAAGTTTAATGGACCTTCAGGTATTATGACTTTATCCGTACCAAAGGAAGAAGAGTGGCGACTTTATACAGTGTTGACTAGCCAAAACCCTAGGAGTGATGAGACATTGTTTAACATACCAGGAGTTTGGGCAGAGAACAACCCACCAGGACTGGCCCGCAATATTCCACCAATAAAAATTGAACTGAAACATGGGGTTTATCCAGTGAGCCTAAGACAATATCACATTCCGCAGAAGGCTAAGAAGAACATCCAATCCTATCTGGATAAGTTCATACGGTATGGTATCCTAAAATTCTGTACTTCCCCCTGGAACACCCCATTGCTGCCTGTTCAAAAGCCCGGCACAGATGAGTATCGACCTGTGCAGGACTTAAGAGCAGTCAATGATGCGGTTGTTAGCATACATCCAGTTGTACCCAATCCATATAACCTGCTTGCTTTAATTCCGGGCGGGGCTACTTACTTCACAGTCTTAGATCTCAAAGATGCCTTCTTTTGCCTCCGAATTGCCGCAGAAAGTCAATGTATTTTCGCTTTCCAGTGGGAGAACGCTGTAACGGGCTCAAAACGCCAAATGACTTGGACAAGACTGCCCCAAGGGTTTAAAAATTCACCTACCCTATTTGGTTCAGCCCTAAGTCAAGATCTATTGGATTTCGAGTCCATCCCAGGAGAGTGTGTATTGTTACAATATGTAGATGACTTGTTGATAGCAGCAGTTACAAAAGAAATCTGTCAGCAAGCAACGCACGATCTACTACACATTCTCTGGAAGGCAGGATACAAGGTGTCTAGAAAGAAGGCTCAGTTGTGTTTGCCAACTGTCAAGTATCTAGGATTCCATATCTCTGAAGGTCAAAGAATTATGGGGCCAGAGAGAAAAGAAGCTGTCTGCCAAATACCAATACCCAAGAATAGAAGACAAGTGCGAGAATTCTTGGGGGCAGCAGGCTTCTGTAGGATATGGATTCCCAGCTATGCGATACTAGCAAAACCTCTGTACGCAGCTATCAAAGGTACAGAGCACGACCCCTTCTTATGGACCCAAGAACAGCAAACGGCATTTGAAGATGTGAAGAAGGCTTTGATGAGTGCCCCAGCATTAGGTCTACCTGATCACACACGACCATTCTACTTATATGTACACGAGCAAAGAAGAATGGCTGTGGGAGTATTGACACAGTACTTGGGATCATGGCAAAGACCTGTTGCCTACATGTCTAAGCAACTGGATGCAGTGGCCAGCGGACTTCCACCTTGTCTAAGAGCCGTAGCTGCAGCCGCCCTGCTAGTAGCTGAAGCCGATAAACTCACTCTGGGTCAAGAACTTTATGTACGAGTCCCACATGCAGTACAGACGTTGTTGGATTACAAAGGAAATCATTGGTTTAGTAATAGCCGTATGACCAAGTATCAAGCAATGTTGTGTGAAAACCCAAGAGTGCATTTAGAGACTGTAAACACCTTAAATCCAGCTACCCTTTTGCCACAACCTACTGAAAGTCAACATGATTGTTTGGAAGTAATGGATGAAGTATTCTCAAGTAGACCAGATCTTCGTGATTTTCCCATCCAGAACCCCGATGTTCAATATTACACCGACGGCAGTAGTTATGTGAAAGAAGGGATCCGCTATGCAGGATATGCAGTAACAACCATAGACAAGGTGATAGAAGCTCGGCCACTGGCGAAAGGAACATCAGCACAAAAGGCAGAATTAATAGCACTAACACGAGCGTTACAATTGGCTGAAGGTTTAAGAGTAAATATCTATACGGACTCTAAGTATGCGTTTTTAACCACTCATGCCCACGGAGCTTTGTATAAAGAAAGAGGACTACTGAATTCAGAGGGCAAAGAAATCAAGTACGCAGCTGAAATCCTACAACTATTGGAAGCAGTGTGGGAGCCGAAAGAAGTCGGTATTATTCATTGTCGAGCACATCTGAGAGGTGATGGTGATGTAACCAAGGGAAATCGGATGGCAGATAGTGCAGCTAAGCGTGCTGCTGAATCAGGAAGACAGGAGTATGTGGGGCATATAGCTGCTCTTATACCAACTCCACTGTCCCAATGGACTCCAGTTTATACAGCTCAAGAAGAGGAGTGGTTAAAGACTGAACCGGGAAAGTATCTGGAGAACAAGTGGTATCAGCTAGAAGATGGAAGAATAGTTATACCAGCATCGCTAGCGGTAGAAATTGTCCAAAATTATCACAACGGGACACATTCTGGGAGAGACAGTACTGAAGAATCTCTTAGAAAACATTTCTACATACCAAGATTGTCCAACTTGACTCAGGCCATTGTACGCAGATGTGTAACGTGTGCTAAGAATAATGCAAGACAAGGACCAGTAAAGCCACCAGGAGTTCAGTTTATGGGGGGACTCCCCATGTCCGATCTACAAATAGACTTTACAGTGATGCCTAAATCGGGTGGACATCGTTACCTGCTGGTAATTGTGTGCACCTATTCAGGCTGGGTAGAAGCATGTCCTACTCGTACAGAGAAAGCAGGAGAAGTTGTGAGATTCCTGCTACGAGAAATAATACCCCGATATGGACTACCCTGTTCTATAGGATCGGACAATGGTCCAGCTTTTGTTCATCAGTGCCTACAACAACTGACTCATATGCTTGGTATAAAGTGGAGGCTTCATACTGCATATAGACCCCAGAGTTCTGGTAAGGTAGAGAGAATGAATAGAACTATAAAGAACCAGTTGGCTAAAATGTGTCAGGAAACCCAACTTAAGTGGAACGTTCTCTTACCCATAGCTTTATTGCGAATCCGCAGTACCCCTACCAGAAGGATGGGCCTCTCTCCTTTTGAAATCATGTATGGGCGACCACCTCCCGTACTTGGTAACTTAAGGGGGGACTTGAGTCAGTTGGGAGAAGGAATTACCCGGCAACAGGTTGTAGAGTTGGGTAAGACTATGGAGGAGGTACAGAAATGGGTACAAGATAGATTACCTGTGAATATTTATCCCCCTGTTCATAGTTATCATCCAGGAGATCAAGTGTGGATTAAAGAGTGGAATAATGTACCGTTAGGGCCCAAGTGGAGAGGTCCTTATGTTGTTCTTTTGTCTACCCCTACAGCAATAAAAGTAGCAGAAGTGACTCCGTGGATACATCACTCCAGGGTTAAACCAGCAGCAGTCGATTCTTGGCAAGTTACAGTAGATCCAGAGAATCCCTGCAAGATCCGGTTAAAACGCACTACTCAGTCGGAGTAACGAGGAATTATTGTGGATTACAAATTTTATTGTTACAGATGTGAGTGAGAAGGCCATAATAAAGCCTGTCCGCTTACCATCACATAGTGTATAAGCCAGGAAAGTCTCGAAGGGACACCTGTGAAGACGAGCAGAACTCCATTCCCTGCAGCCCTCACATCCTGGAAGCTGAGGTTCCATCGCACGGACGAAGACTGAGGATGACGGCGAAAGATGTGCTTTTGATTGTGTTTATTTACATGTGTTTTTATATTCAGGAAGGTAGAGGTACCGACACTCCTAGCTGTGAGGTATGCATTAAGACTACGAGAACAGGTAACCATATTTCCCAAACCCTAATTTGGCATTCACAATACGAGTGTAAAGGAGATGTATCGAGATGTAGATACTTAAATATAGATTATAGTGTGTGCCATTTAGGAGTAGGAGAACCTAAGTGCTTCAGTCCGGAGTATCAACCTCGTACAATCTGGTTGACTCTCAGGAATGGAGATCCTCAGGGGACCCTAATTAATAAAACGGTGTTAGAATCCGTACATTCTTCGGGTGTTCTGCTATTTGATGCGTGTAAAGCGATATCGAGTGGTAGAAAGCCGTGGAATGTATGTGGGGATCTTAGATGGGAGAGGACGTATGGGTCTAACGATAAATATATTTGTCCCAGTAGCAAAAATAAATATGTAAGTCCTAGATGCCCAAATAGAGATTATAACTTTTGCCCATATTGGTCTTGTGTGGGGTGGGCAACTTGGGGACAGACAGTAGACAAAGACATGATAGTGACTAAGTTGCCGACTAGCCCTTATTGTAAGTCTATGGAATGCAACCCAGTCCATATACTCATTAATAACCCCGACAAGTTCTTAGATAAGTATGGAAATTTATTTGGGTTTCAAATATACGGGACGGGTTTAGATCCTGGGACATTATTGTTTATAGGAATAGAGACTGATACGGTATCCTCCCAGACTCATCAAGTATACCATTCCTTTTACGAAGAGATGAGTATAGATAATAAGATCCCCCATAATGCTAAAAACCTGTTCATCGATTTAGCTGAAAGTATTGCCGGTAGTCTTAATGTTACCAACTGCTATGTGTGTGGAGGTACTAACATGGGAGACCAATGGCCTTGGGAAGCAAAGGAGGTAATGTCCGGTTCTGAGGCAGTTGACCAATTAATATCTACACAAGCCGATTATCATATGAGTGTTAGAGGTAAATCTGAGTGGAGATTAAAGACCTCCATCATAGGTTATGTTTGCATAGCAAAGAAAGGAATGATGTATAATACTTCTGTAGGAGAATTAACTTGTCTAGGGCAAAAAGCTTATGATGATGATACAAAGAATACAACTTGGTGGTCGGCTTCAAATGTCTCAGAACCATCTAACCCGTTTGCTAGATATGCCAATTTAAAGGATGTGTGGTTTGATCTATCCATCACATCTACCTGGAGAGCCCCAGCAAATTTGTACTGGATCTGTGGTAAGAAAGCCTATTCGGAGTTGCCACAGGACTGGGAAGGGGCATGTGTGTTGGGTATGCTCAAACCATCCTTCTTCTTGTTACCGATTGAAACAGGTGAGACTTTAGGTGTTAAAGTGTATGATGTGAATCATAGGAAGAAAAGGGGACCCATAGAGATAGGCGCCTGGGAAGATAATGAATGGCCTCCCCAGCGTATTATAGATTATTATGGGCCAGCCACGTGGGCTGAGGATGGTACCTTTGGTTATAGAACCCCTATTTATATGCTCAACCGTATTATAAGATTACAGGCGGTGGTTGAGATTATCACAAATGAGACATCACAAGCGCTCAATCTTCTAGCGAAGCATAACACCAGGATGAGGACAGCAGTCTACCAAAATAGATTAGCCTTGGATTACCTTTTGGCAGTAGAGGGAGGTGTATGTGGGAAGTTTAACCTAAGTAATTGCTGTCTTCAAATAGATGACGAAGGGCAAGCAATAGCTGAGCTTACTAGCCATATGGTTAAACTAGCGCATGTGCCTACTCAGGTATGGAAAGGGTACAATCCAAGTAGTTGGTTTGGTAGCTGGTATGAGTGGTTTGGAGGGCTTAAGGCAGTGGTAGGTGGAGTCCTACTGATTTTACTGTTGTGTCTACTCCTACCGTGTCTTATACCCTTAGTAGTTAGGTCTGTGCAAAGCCTGATAGGAAGTATAGCAGAGAGGAAGGCTGCTGCACAGATAATGGCGATATATAAGTATAAGGCTCTAGATCAGGGAGAACCAATGCAAGAAGATGAATGTTGAAGATTCACATCATAAGATAAGTCTGGTCTGGTTCATGGTAACCTGAGGTATATGCAAACCAAGGTTAAGTGATGCCTCAAGTAATTGTGAAATATCAGAGGCATCAAAGGGGGGAATGTGATGTAATTCCAGTAAAATACAAGTTTAGCAGGCTAAGATTGCCACAAGGCATATGTATGTATATGTGTTTGTAGTATCAGTTAGTTAATAACACGTAGCTAAGATACTGTCATCACTGTACTGACCAGGTGCAGGAATGTAAGAACTGGAATTACGCGTCCCTCTCCTTTGTATCAGATGAGCCACGTGGTTAGACCGGATGGATGAGTTTAGACTCTATTCATTAAATAGGTTAAGGGTATGTGTGGGTGTAGTTAATTGTGGGAGGAGCTACAGTGCTATATAAGGAATGTACTCTATGTATTCAGTACTCAGACTTTGCTGTATTTTGGTGACGCTAGTCCCTCTGAGTCCCGATCGGTGATCCAATAAAGAATCTCTTCCTTCCTGAAGAAACCTGTGTCCATCTCTCTGTGCTTGGCTTCCGTCAGTTTCTCCGGTATCATAACCTCAGTTACAAACTCCTCTTTTATGTGTAAATAGAATGATGAATAGATCTAGATACATGGATAGAAAAAGTTATAATCTTATTAAGAGAACTGAAAGGCTGAAATTAATTTTGTATAATATGGGAATATTGACTACAAACTCCTGGCTTTGCACCCCTCCATGTCCCAGGTGCCTCATTGTAAGCCCTGTTTAAACCTTACGCTGCAGAGAGCCACAAGAGAATGGATGTCTTCAGTAAATGGGTTAATCTTGTAAGAAAAGTCATTAAGTTGGTATAGAGTAGAAACTTGACAAAAATGGAGTGTAATGACATTGTGGCATTTTATGCAATCTCCAGCCATGTGCTGTAACTCAACTTTGTAGGTTTTAATGTTTGTTTGAGGTGAAGTGTGCGTTGGATTTAGTTGTATGTATTTTTTGTGTGTATGTGAATGAATGTGTGTGTGTATATGTAATGTAATTTGCACCAGTAAATAAACAAACCTTTGAATCAAGACCTGTGAGTGCACCTTTCATCTATTTTTTTTATCTATTTTTTGTTTTATATTTGTGTGTGTGTGTGTGTGTATATATGTAGGTGTGTGTCAATTGTTTAAAATGTATATTTACAAAAAGAGTGATTGGCTTTATTGGAGTAATAACGTTTTTTAGTAAAAAAAAAAAAGGAATAACAAAAAATCTTACACTAAATCCACAAAACGCACATCTGCTGATCTAGCTACCCTTTAGTGAAAACTGTTTCTTTTCCACAATCGACTAAGCAAAAGATAAATCAGAGCAATGGGTGTGCAATAGCAGCAGAGAAAACAACACACAAAAAATAAATTAATATAAACACCACTAAGTTAACAAAATAAAAAATGTAATGTGACAAAAATAGACCCACTGCACAATGTATGAAAAATGAATCAAATGTTTAATTGCTTTGCATTTATTTATTAATAGATTGATTTTTATATTAATGGAACACCATAGGATCAGGAACACAAACACTTATTCCTGATCCTATAGTGTTAACATCACCATCTAGCTCTACTTGCCACCCTAAATATAGTAAAATCCTACTTTTATTCAAGTCTGCTGCTGCAGGCTCTGCCCCTGACCTGCTTGCTTGGCTGAGATCAGAAGTGTTGATCAAAGCCAACCACAATGCTTCCACATAGATAAGCATTGGATTGGCTGAGACTGTCGACGAGGCAGATCAAGGGCAGAGCCAACACAAGTCAAACATAGCCGTGGCCAATCAGCATCTCCTCATAAAGATACATTGAATCAATGCATCTCTATGAGAAAAGTTGAGTTTCTCCATGCAAAGGGTGGAGACACTTAATTTCAGTGCTGCTCACTGTGCATCTCTGCCCCAGGAATTACCTCTTGTAGCCATCTGAGGAGTGGCGCAATCCCTAGGCTGTAATGTAAACACTGCCTTTTCTCTGAAAACGCAGCGTTTACTGCAAAAAGCCTCAAGGTAATAATTCTACTCACCAGAACAAATACAAAAAGCTGTAGTTGTTCTGGTGACTCTAGTGTCCCTTTAAATTAAGATGTATACATAAAATCAGAATTGATACTATAAAACATGCACGCATCCAAACAGTTGCATAAAAATACCAACAACATTTTTAAAATTGCACTCTGAAGAGTAGACCTAGCAATGATATATGGACAGAATAAAGTCCAATAATAAGAGGCGTCTGCTGACCAAAAATCTTTCCCCAATGGTTTATTTTGACTGTTAACATTTTTAATGGCTATGTGAAGAATATTTCTTGTGTGTATAATATATATACCGGTATATGGATATCTATAATTTGTTTTGATTTATTTTTTATTCCTTTGATGCTGTCTTTGAATACTCACAACAGTCAAGTTTCTTTCTCCAAGCCAGTTTGCAATCACCAAGTACTATTTTCCTATTTTTTTATGTACAGGTGTCCTTGGCTAACTAGAGAAATCTCCCCAGCCATTCCAGTGTACAATGGGCTCGTGTTCCTGTTTGTCTTGGCAAACTTCAGCATGGCAACCTTTATGGATCCTGGAATCTTCCCAAGAGGTAACAAGCAATCAGGAAAAAAAATCCCAAGGAATTGGCCTTCTTCCATAGATCAAATTTTATTGTTGAAGTTCTGCTAAAGGGGTCACATTTCTTGTGCTATGAAACAGTATGTCCTAGTGTAACTGTTAAATATTTATCTGTTGTGTCTCCTGCAATTTCTGCTGCAATTGATTTCCAGCTGCCGTAAAAAAGTATCCGTAGCTTCACTAACATCACAGAGAGACCTCAAGTTGAACTCTGCGTTGGCTCTGACCAATCAATATTAATAAGACGAGCAGGCTGCGGGTGCAGAGTGATGAAGCTAGTTGGAGAGCAACCCACTATATGAAGCAGAAACTGTAATTTTGCAGTAATTAACATTAAATTTATGTAAATGAATGTTGTAATCTGTACAGATTCTACTGCAGACCAGTTGTCTGCTTGAATAAAAAAACTGCAATTTTAAATTAATCTGTATTCTATTGCTAATTAGCATATAACTGCTTAGTAAGATCAAAGCATTGAGGAGCACACTCTCACATTTCAGATAAATGAGTAGACCTGTTTCTGCCTGCACTCTCTTCCCTATCCCTTGGACTGTTGGATTTGGAGAGGGGCTGCTCAGTGCCTCCTCTCCTTTCCATTTTCCACTTACGACTAGCAGTTGGTGGGGGGAAGGGTTCATATTTAAGTCAGAAGGCAGCTGCCATGTCTTCATTCCATTTTTCCCTAGCCCGTGGAGTAGTGATAATTAAATTATAACTGTTTCAGTGGACCCCTATACTTTTCTTTTAACCCAATTTGTGGTGGGTGAGTGGCCTTAGTGTACAAAAGCCCACTCTACTCCAGATCTACAGGTGGAACCTGGTTAATAGGTCACTATTTGGTGTATTGGGCATTAAGCTTCCTCCTAATACCATGGTATGAGATTACCAGTCTTCTAAACTGCCATACTATGCTGATATTTCACCAATACTGCATCACATCTATCCTCTCCTTCTTACCAATAACCAATAAACCTACTGTATATTGAATGTTTTGAAACATCTGGTACCCATATTCTTGAAGCAAATCGTGTTCCAACCCGTTAATCTACCTGGCAAATCAAAATGGAAACACTACGGAGATGGAAAAACCTATTCAGAGCTAAATATACAGGATGCAAGTTAATATCCCGATAAGGTGTCCTGGATTGACAACTCCACCTCCGACTCATTTAAGCCACTGTTCTAGCCCTGTTTCAACCCAGCAGGGTTAACACGACAATATATTAATATATACGAGATAATATAATTGGTACAGTCAGAAACAAATAAGCCCAGGGTGCAAAAAGGTTGGAGAAACCACTCCCTCTTTGTGGCTACATTTATACAGTTCAAAAATATCTGATTGGCACAGTGCATCATTTTGTCCGTGACATGCACACTAGCCTCCCAGAGCTTTCCTATGGGAAAACATAGGATTGGCTGATATCATTGATATCTATATCAGCCGTAGACAGAGCAGCGTGACCTCTGATGCAAGGTAACTCTTGAGACGTTTTAACTGTCCCGGTGGCTCAATCACCTAAATGGTGACTAGGGAATTATAGCTTTAGGAATGTGGTAGAAGCTACAGGATGTTCAAGAAAAGTTTTAGCACGTGCAGGGTTAAAACTACTGTATAAACATGTGGGGCCAGGGCGCATGTGTGGAATGTCAGGAACGCCCACCATTAGTTAGCTCATGTAAGAGATAAACATTAGCCTTTTAATTGTATATAGTCATGGTGTTATGGGTGTAATTTTGTATTCTCTGTATACGTATGTATACGTAATAAATCAACTACAGTATATATTCTTTGTTCGCTTGTGGTTCGAGGCCCAGTACAATGTGTTGTTACTGATAAAAGGTACTGGGACTTGCAGCTGCAAAATAAACAACTTTTTGATTTTTTACAACGGCCTGGTTTCTGGAGAATCCTTGTGTCATCTGATACCCGAGAAATCCCGCAAGAGGAATACACACTTGTGTATATGTATGTAAAAATGTCCACTTGACATTGTAGATTTTAAATATAGCCCTGGTTAGTAGAAATTTGCCCTTGGTGAATATACCATGATCTCTCAAGACTTACAGTGGTGATCAACTTTTAAGGATTGGTTTGTAGCGTAGGGCTTCAAATTCCAGTAATCTTAAAAGCAGTTGCACTATCATAATGCCCCATCATTAGTAATGTTATGCCAGAGGCAGGGGTGGATTGAAAACCAATCTCTGAAAGGGGTCAGATTGTCAGCTTATGTGATTGAAGTATGGCAGAAAACATTACAGCGTTGTTGTAAAAGCATTACACATAGTAATGTAAAGAAAGTTATATCTAAACTTAAAGGACCACTATAGGCACCCAGACCACTTCAGCTCAATAAAGTGGTCTGGGTGCCAGGTCCCTCTAGTTTTAACCCTGCAGCTGAAAACATAGCAGTTTCAGAGAAACTGCTATTTTCACTGAGGGTTAATCCAGCCACTTGTTGCTGTCGCACTGACAGCCGTAGAGGCGCTTCCTCGATTCTCACTGTGAAAATCACAGTGAGAAGACACTGGACATCCACAGGAAAGCATTGAGTTTTGCTTTTCTATGGGCAGTTTGAATGTGCGTTGCTGTTGCCGTGCATGCGCATTCAAATCTGACGGCAGAGGGCGGAGAGGTCACCAGCGCAGAGGGAGCCCGGCGCTGGAGAAAGGTAAGTGGCTGAAGGGGTTTTAACCCCTTGAGCCCACTGGGAGGGGGCCCTAATGACTCTATAGTGCCAGGAAAACAAGTTTGTTTTCCTGGCACTATAGTGGTCCTAGAACATTAAAAATCTCAACTACTCAAAAGAAAAGGTTGCATAATGAGTGTACATTTGATAAAACCAGAATTTTTACAATACATTTTCAAGAGCTCATTGGAATGAAGACAATTGCTACTTTTTGTATGCTTATCACGTTCTCTTGCATTAGAATACCTGGTCACTAATGGTAAAGCATTTTGTGATTTGAATTGTGTAATGAACTTCATTGCTGCTTTCAGAGGTTCAGAGGTTGCGGCTTTCAGAAGTTCCGCTTTTGTTTATTACAAAAATGCATTCTAAGTAAAGTTAAAATGATACAGCAAAGTACATCACATCACATTCTAGTTCAGAAAAGGCAAAGCCAAGGTAAATGTTACAAATGAAGAGTAGAAATAGAAACATTGTTTAATTTCCTCTTTGTGTGGGTTCTCTATACTGAGTGCCAAGTGGAAAGTACAGAACTTGTAACAATGATTGACAGGGAGTCGAGGCAGTTGCAGGGTAAAAATATAGCAAATCGGAATGGCCCATGACTGAGCTGCTTGAGTAGTTTAACCTCTTAAGGATGGCGGGCGGTCATAAACTATGCAGGGCGGCATAGAACATCCCTGCCGATCCCACACTGGCAGTCTCTATCCTGGGGACTGCCTGAGAGCTCAGGTAGTCCCCCTCAAGCCGATCCGGCCCACTCGGGTCATGTAATTGCGGGGTCCTCGCGATATCTAACTAAATGTTTACTCATTACCAATCCAAACCCTCAAAGCAGCGTGGCCAAAGACTCAAGCACAAACTATAGAAGATATCACAAAAACAATTATTAGTATTGATCAATGCCAGATTACCCATAAGGTGGCACAGCCAAGCCGCCCAAGGCCGGTGCTTAGACAGGAGCCTGGAGCTGTGACTGGCTGAAACAATGCTCACAAAAACAGAGCCCAGGCTCAGAGTGGGCCCCAATCTGGCATCCTGCCTAGGGCTCTGGGCAAACTGAATTTGGATTTAGTACTGATGGGGAAAAAAAAAATCACAGAAAATATAGAGGGGCAAACACGTGCATAACATTGTCCAGCAAAGCATATTTAATGAACAAGCCTAAATAAACAAAGGCCATGTTTCTGGGAGCATATTCTCTCAGCCTCAAGTATTTTATTTTTATTTTTTTTGTGTGTGTTTACTTTATTATAACCTGTTAATGCACATGTTGTATGCATCCTGATTATTATTTTTATTTTTTTGAATGTTGAAAATCTCTTGAACAGTAAAACTTGACGAGCCTAAAAGTGCCATCACATTACATTTTCACTGAAATTTACTCTAGCTTTGCTGCCATGTTAACCAGTTGGCCTTGGCACGGTTTCTCTGAGTTGGGACTTTGCCATGTACAGTAGCAAGTGTACTTTGCTAGGCTGTACCCAAATTTAGAAGGTGAATGCTGGCGGTTTCTTTGTTTTAGAGTTGCTCTAGTGTCAGTAATGATATCAAGGATGAGGAAATAGGGGTGTTTTGGGGTTTTTTTTTGTAGTCTAAACTACTAGTCTGTTATGACAATCTACTTGTTCACCTATAGACTGTAAGCATGTTTGAGCAGGGCCATCTTCAACCTATCGTTCCTGTAAGTTTTCTTGTAATTGTCCTATTTATTGTTAATTCCCCCCTCTCTCATAATATTGTAAAGCGCTACGGAATCTGTTGGCGCTATATAAATGGCAATAATATTAACTCAATGATTACAAATTGAAGCTCCTGCTTAAAGCCTGGACATTGATGAAGCTATTCACTAAACTCAGAATGTTTGCATATTTTAATGGAAAATAAGAGAAATAAAGAAGATCTGGAAAAATTTTCCAGCTCGGCTATAAAAAAAAAATAAAAAAAAAATAAAAAAAATTATATATATAATATATGCTTTTTGACCTCACTTTAGAGTCCAGACACAGGATCTTCCATTCTGGGTGTTACTCGAGAAAAGGCAGCTGGCCTCGGTCGCTAGACGACTGAGAGACCACTCCAAGTACCGCTGGGGAGTGGAGGGTTCTCTCATAATTACGAAGGAGGCATACTCACCCTGACCTCCGCTTATGATCCAGAGGCTTTTCTAAACAAATTAGTATTACCAGGGGTCGCAAGCAAAGACCACATAAAGATCAGAGGAGAGACAACCACCAAGCGATCCAGGAGAAATGACTTTGCAGCCCAGGACCCACCAGTCTGGATTTTCAATGAACAGTTCAGGAATGATACATCTCCATACAGCAGAGACCACAAGTTTCAGGAAAATAATGACCCAGAGCTAGGGTTCCGAGTGCAGTGGCAACAACCCCTAACATAGCTTTTATTCCAAGTGATCCCCTTGTATATTGGCTAGCCTTATCCAGCCTATTTGGCCTATACAACAGATTTAGACAACCTACAATCCGCAATATAGTTTAAACCCAGAGATGGTTACTCTGCCTGATGTGTCATATTGTATAAACACTGTTTTCCCTTCAGATATAGGAATATTGTTATCTCTTTAGATGTAGCTTATGTGTTCCTACCATGTATATTTTTGTTTCTTCCTACATCTTATATATATTGACATGGATGTATATTGGATGAATAAATCCAAATAAAATAAAAATAGAAAAATAAAACCTCAATGTCTGTAGTAAAGTAGAACCAAATTTAATGTATTGATGCCTTAGGGTGCTAAAAATCAATCTGAAAACATGACCCTAAAAACCCAAATCTTAGGTGACAATGATTGTATTTTCAGATTGATTGTATTACCCTAAGGAACGAAAAGATTTTTACTTTGGACATTGTTTGCTCACTTAAAAATAATATATATATATTTTTTTTTTTTTTAACCTGATCAGACCATGAAATAGCAAGTTCAGACTCACCACCTGTTCTTTCTTAGTCGGGTAATGAAAACTTCTAAATGATGTTTCAAATTAGCCAAGTATTTTCATTTATTTTAATTCTTTATTTTAGGCAGAACTATTGCATCATTACACGAATATACTTGTGTCACAGTTGTGAGTCAGTACGACAGTAAGAATATCAAATATTATGACATGCAGTGACATTCTTGTGCACTTTCCTGTATAAGCTGCTGGTTTTTCAAATTTCGAACAGAAAATCAACAAAAGCAGCAAAGTATTTTAAGAGTCCGTTGTGTTCTTTCGAACCACGGTCAATAACATTTCAGGTTATTGTGAATTGCAAACTTTTTTGCTAAACTTGATCTTTACTAGCCAGGGACACTCCATTTAAGCACCAAAGCAAATTTAGCTTAATAAAGTGGTTCTCGTGTTTAGATCATCTCTGCAGTCTCACTGTGCAATTGTCTGATATTTAGAAGTCAAATCACTTTGTTTATGCAGCCCTAGACACACCTCCTCTGACTGTTACTCACAGTTTCCATACACATTTCCTCAAAAAGAGGTCTAATTCTTAAACTTTCCTTACTGCAGTGTTTTTTGTTTTTTTTTAAACTTTATTTTTTACTGCACATAAGTAATTACAAATGTACTTGTGATGCCACAACAGCATAGACAAGTGATTCAATGGCAAATAGTTAGATATAAAGGCATGACATATGGAAACCATGCACATTTTTATAATCGAACGAAACAAGAAATAATAGGATGACTATATGATTGAACACAGTGCTTACACGGTTAAAGGTAAAACAAAATAATATGAACTATGCTTGCATGCTAGCAACACATTTAAAGTACATTATGCTTTACAACAGGCTAGGTCTTCACACTTGAATATTGGATGCAAGGTAAACTGTAAGGCTCCTAATACAATCCAGGCATGTTTGAGTACAAATTAGGGAGTACTAAGTATAAGGTAACCTATGCTATGTAAGTGTAAGCACTGGTATAGGTATCAAAGAGTTAAGATAACATGGTTATCAATCTTAGGAAAAAAAATCAGTGTAGAAGTGCAGGAGCCATCCTCCGCACAGGCGGGAGACACTGTAAAGAGAAAATAAAATAGGTTGGAAGCGGGGGGCGGAGCCTAGCAGGCAAGCTGAGCGGTTGTACCAAGCTTCAGCTCCTGTCCAAATCAGCACGAATCGGGGGTAACCCCCCCAAAAAAACTGCTTAAAGCACATCAAGTGAAGCTGGAGAGATGGGGACACCCGGGGGATTCCTCTGACACCAAAACCGAGCACATACCCCACCGGGACCCTGCTCTCTGAACCTGAGGCCCACCGGAGATCGAGCTGTGGAGAGACGGCCGCTCTCCACGCTGACTGACCTGGATATGGACCCCTCCGGGCTCCCAACTCCTACCCCCCCCCCCCCCTCTGGACCGATGGGGGTCATCTCGGTCCTCAGCAAGCAGCGGGAGAGGCAGTCACAGACCGAACCTGCAGCCTGAGCAACAGCGACAATGTAGAAGCCAAGCACATGGCGCACACAAAATGGCGGCGGCAAACTCACCCCGAGAGCAACATCACAGTGCCGAGCTGGAGGGATCAAGCGACATACAGCAGCGTATAACAGCAACCTTTGCCCGATTCTGGTCCCAGCTCAAGCAAAGAATGCAAACACCTCCGACAGCACCGCGAACCCTCCTGCCCACGAGCAAGCGGAGAGAGGTGCCCTGGAAGCAAACAGGGGCGAACCGGCAGTGTGTAAACGAGACACATCACACGCCAATCATCACCATCCATCCCGAGCACCACTCAGCCTCGCGGAGGATCCACACAGACCGGCACCCCAAGCGAACTCGCCCGGCTCCCCGCTCACGCACGGGCATCAGACCCTTAAACACATGACTCCGAACCTGCAGTCTGGGGGCCTGGAAGAGACTCTGCCCGGTACCACACCTCCATAAGAGCAGACAGCTGACACAACATGGGGTAATACACCTCGGAGAAAACCTCAACAAAACCACAACCCACAGTCTGGCGGTGCACACCCGGGCGGATCCAAGGGAATGGGATGGAGCGCAGAAATGGCGAGACACCACTGCCACAAACCTGGACTTTTTTGCCCACACACCACCCAGGCCAAACACAAGACAAGGAGAACTCACGAAACACTGGGTCGCGGACCTCCCAACCCGGGGCATCGGCTGAAGGATGTCACATGAGCCTCCCCCCAGCCATACCGGTCTCTTTGAACTGCCTGATTATGTCTCTTTGGTTTGCCTCACCTCTTACATGCTACACACATCCAACGACCAGCTAGGTCCACATAGGACCGCACTTAGACACAGCACTGCATACCCATATACGAGCTAGTTACTTCCCCCACCACTCCTGCTGTAGCCATACATCACTACTTATCCAGACACATCATAATATAGCAGGAGATCCGGCACCTCAAGTATCCCATAAGATTGTTAGACAGCAACATGCCTCTACCGGCTGCACCTGCTGATAAGCTCAAAAGCGTTAGTTAAGCATCCTACACCTATTTGTTAGCACAGTCAGGGACTAAGCTTCGCGCTCGCCCTAGCACGCTCACTGACTCTTAATACACTACTGTTTTTCAACTCTTAACATACACATAAAAATGTGCTCAGTTATTCATGCCATGCATATGTCAATCTATGTCTCTCAATCCTCTGGCAACAGCTGTCGTGGCATTGCTAGTATACTGTTATATGTATTATCTATGCACGATAAAATAAAGAATATATAAAGTAAAAAAAAAAAAAATAGGTTGGAAGCCTTGGGATCAGCCGATGCCTGTTGTGCAGGGCCGTGTGAGAGTCCATCGAGGCCAGAACCAGGACAGTGTCTGGTAATACAAGCATCATTTACTCCCGCTGGAATACTCCCGGGCCGTGTCACCCCGACACCACAATCAAATGAGATGAGTGATGAGTGTAGGTCAGGTTTTTTTTTTCTTTTTCATTTTTTATTGGTATAAATGTAAATTAGTTCAGAGTTTCTTTCTTTCTTTTATTTTTTTCTTCATATGACGTCACACACTTCATACAACATTACAAATATCACATAGGGTCTCAATCGTCTTGTACAGAGTAACAATACCAGGATTAACATGGACAAGTCACAAACCACTTATTGATATACATTCATGGCTCGAGATCCTAGCATTTTTGGGTTAACCAGCTATGGAGGGTTGTGTCCTCCCATACATAGATCTGTAACAGGAAGCAGCCTAGCTGAAAGCTATTGTCATATACTGTGGTATAAGTGTGGATAACAAGGTTATAATGTATATGTGCTATCGGAATATACATTTAACATTCGTATCGCCTTGTCTCCTCTCTTGAGACCACCCAGTAGATGCATCCTCAAATTCACCATTTTGCTGCAAAGATTAGATAATGTGCAAGAGTAGTAAAAGGAGAACAAGGAGCTTCAAGTGGATGGGAGTGTCTTGTTGCTCAGAATGTGGTTTGATAACTATTGGTGTGTTGTGATCTATATCGATGACCCTGTATATTACAGAGCCCCAGAAATATGCTGAGGTAGAACGAGGAACGAAAATAGCAAACTTAACCAGTTATAACACAATGTTTGGAGACCGTAGACCCATATCCTGCAATTATTGGGGCTGATTGTACAGTTATTGTGATTTCCAACAGTATCGATGGTGTATGTTGCTTAATTTGTTTTGATTGAACAATTTTTCCATTCTTCGATACGTGAATAGTTCCCCACTAGGATGTGCATATTCTTTTTGTAAGTCAGGGAATGTTTTAATTCCTGATTCTGAACACACAGCCCCCACTCGATTTACCCATTTGTTAATCCAGGATTGTAGGTATAGATCAGTGGTGATAGAGTTTAATGCCGTCAAGGGAGCCAATGTGATTATCTTTACTGGTCCCATTAAAGAGGGCACCTGTCTCCTCCACGTATGTTTTGGAGTTGGTAACATTGTTTTATGTTTAGTTGGGTTTGGTTGAGCAGCAGTCCAATTAAGATGGGCCACGACGTCTGGGGCCGTCCATGCACTTTCCAGATGTAGCCAAAGCGGCTGTGAAGAGTTCGTTATTACTGACAAAGCCTGGGAAATTAAGGAGGCTTTATAGTACATGGCAATATTTGGAATTCCCAGACCACCTTTTTTGGTATGGAGCCAAAAGTGCTGCGGCATTCTTGGGGGCTTTCCCCCCCCCCCCCCCTCCACTCCCCCAGGTATGAGCATTTATGAGCATTTCCTTTATATACTGTACCCCTTATTTTCATGCTATTTTAAGGACTCCTCTCTTTCTTTTTTTCTAATAGACAGTGAGTTGTATATGGTTTATAGGTGTAGATAGGGTTTTTTTGCCCATTCTTTCCTCTCCTTTTCCATCTCTTTACTCCTGTATGAGTGCCCCCACCTTTCCGACTAACTGGTTTTTACGTACTTTTTTTCTGTGTGTGCAGAGCCACTACTGGGATCCCCTTGTCACAAGGGTCTCCTTCATTAATGAGCATTTGGAATAGTTTAAGGAGTTTATTTGAGATGGCAATAGGGATTGTTCAGATATAGGATGTGCAGTAAAGTCATCATTTTAACTGTATGTATGCGGCCCAGCCACGACACCCCTACTCACCCCCCCTCCCCATATATGTAATTGGTCCTTTAGTTTGTGAAGCAGCACTCTATGGATTTCTTGGGAGAGCATGTTATTAGACCTAGTTTGATACCCAGATAAGTGATTGAGGATTTATGCCAATCAAAAGAGTGTGCCTCCTGAAGTTGATTCAGGAGGCCTGTTGAAAGCCTCACTGGTAAAGCCTGGGTTTTTTGTATGTTGTTTTTATAGTAGGATACGCTACTGTACGTGTCCAAGAGACCTAGCAGATGTGGCAGTGTCCGAGTCGGGTTATTTAAGAAAAGAATGTCATCGTCAAAGAGGGCGAGTTTTGCTTCTCCAGCTGGAGTAGTCACCCCTGTTATCTCTCTGCTCTGTTTTATGTGTCTGGCCAGAGGTTCTAGACACAGAATAAAAATGAGGGGGGAGAGTGGACAACCTTGACGTGCCCTTTGTTATGTAGTAATGGGGAAGACAAAAAACAGAATTGAAAACCTTTGCTGATATGCAAGAGTACAGGGCTATTACACTAGATAAAAAAGGAAACCCAAATTTGAGTAGTGTTTTATTCATATATGACCAGTTTAGGCAATCAAATGCTTTTTCTGCGTCCAGTGCCAATACCAAACATTGTTGTCTGGTGGTTTGTGCCCAGTTAATTGGGTTGATGAAATGCCTAGTATTTTCTCCCACCTGTCTGTGTGGGACGAATACTGCTTATTCGGGTGACACCAATTGTGACAAAAGCGGTTTTCTTCTAGAAGCTAACTGTTTTTCATATTTGAGATTCACATTTAATAAAGTAGTTGTTTGAGAACCCATCGGGTCCAGGCACTTTGTGTTTAGGGAGTGAAAGAATAGCATTCCTGACTTCATCTTCAGTAAATAGACTTTTGACTGTTTGTCTCTGATGTTCACTGATCTGTGGTAGGGTAATTTCCCCCAGAAACCTCTCTATGCCCTCCATGGTGGGTTGTTGTACCATGTGATCGCATCATAAATTATATAGATTAGTGTAGAAGCTAGCTAGTTCCTTGAAAATTGAGTTAGGATTATACAGTTTTGTGTAGAGGTGATGTATGGGATTTTGGTTTGTGGTAAGCTATTTTTGTAGTCTTCTAGCTAGCAATTTTCCGGCTTTATCACCGTGGGTATCGTATGTAAGTTCTATCTTAGTTTGAGATTCTAATGTAGATAGTTCCCGGAGAATTCATGCCTGACCCGCACACACTCATCTTTTATTTGAAGACCCTGCATGAATTAGGACACCTCTGCTAACAGTCTTGTGGGCTACAAATTGTGCAGTTATGGTTGAGGTGGCATCTGTATTCTCCCTAAAATAGTTCTCTATGGGTATTCGTGTCTAAAAGAGATTAGTTTATGCGCCATTTACCTCTCCCCCATGCAGGATAGAAGGCTTTGAATGTGATCGTGATTGGTTAGGTCAGGTTGATAGACCTTGGCTTGGTAGTCGACCATAGCCTCCTTCAGCTCTTGTGCAGGAGCACTGTGCAATACAGTGGGATCTTCTGCATCTAACCTTACATCTCGACAGCCTCGTGTGTCAGCTTTCGGTAGTGTGGCAGGGACTCTCTCATGATCAACAGGAGAGGAGTAACGTTGTTTGGACTGGGAAGAGCTCCTCTGTCTCTCTGCTACGCGAAGCCAGAAGGTTGCAAAAATATCATCCAGCTGTTGTAGAGTACAGGGCGGCTGTGCTGCTTGAGAAGGCCCATTTGCGGTAGCTACCATTTTAGCGTTAGGAAGTCTCTGTTGGCAAGGGTGCGACGGAGCAGGAGGACTTTTTCTTGGGACGAGATAACCCCCACCGGTCCATAGTGGGGGGAGAAAGGGGTGAATGGGGGGCCAATATTAGTTATCATCCTTATGTGGTGGGAGAGTGGCAGTCTCCCCTGCACCAACCATGCTTGAAGGCCACTGAGGTCACTCAGGTGAATCCTGCAGTTAAGTCTGCCTTTTCACTTCCAACATGGGTACATCATTATCGCCTCTCATCTGGCAGTCCATATGTCGGGTGAAAGCTGTTTTTGTTGGCTATATTTGCTTTGAAGAGCAGGAGCCGTTTTAACTAGCGAATAGCACACAACTATAATTCAGCGCTTGTAAGTAGATTACAGTCCAATGGCAGCTTGAACACCAGGTAAAGAGTCTCTCTTGTCCGTTAAAAAGCTGGATTAAACACGAGGTAGGTGCAGTGCCTAAATAGTCCTTCCTTGGGAGTATGTAACGACAAGAAGAAAAACAGAAGGAACTGATAGTGTAGTATGTCAAAATATGATAAATATAAATGAGAAAAATGTGCACTCACACTTTTTTGGAGCTTCAATACAGCTCCAACTTTTGCCTAAGGATAAAGTGCAGTGCTGATTCTTCATATATTCGTGGTTGTAGAAGGTATCCTCATAAAAATAGATAAAAAAAAAAAAGTGTAATATAGTGTAATATATTTGGACTATGGAGCAAGGGTAGGTATGAATATAAAGTGTGCACTCACATGTAATTGAGCCGTTAATATGGCTCCAAATTAGCTGATGAAGTGGTATGATCCCCACTCAAGGATATAGGTGTAGTCAATATTTTTCTGTAGATATATATGTGCAAAAGAACAAATATAACCACAATAGTGTATACCATAAATATGGAGTGAAAAACACAATAAAAAGATTTTAAAAAACCTACTCACATGCTAAAGAGAAAAGTATGGTTTGCTCAATCCAATACACTTAGGTGCTATTATGCCCAAAGATCCAGCAGCAGCAGCAGAAGGTCCAATAAAAAAAGTACTTTAATGTTAAAAAAAATAAAAATAAAAGCAAATAAGGTAAACAGATAAAACAATATATTTGGAACACCTAACGCGTTTCATCTAAACATAGGCGTTCTCAAAAGCTATGATTGGGCCCATAGCTCCTTAAAGGATCACTATAGGCTCAGGAACACAAACGCCTATTACTGAGCCTATAGTGAAAACCCACCATTTAGGTGGCTTGCACCCCCTCCCTCCCCCTTAGCCCCTGAGAATGGGTTAAAACTCTCCTTATTTTCAGCTCTCCACTGGTCTGATGGCGCTGGCCCTGCCCCCTTGGTGACATCATCAAAAGCATTGGATTGGCTAAAATCGGTAGGGGCAGGTCAAAGTTATCAACTTTTAATGGAAAAATAGCCAAACTGGAAAAATTCTCGAATTCCGCTATACTTCCAGTTTTGCCTTAAATGTGACATTCACCTTGAATTCTCACTTTCGTGAAGAACCCTGAAAATCTTCATAAATAAGTACTGCCTTATTACCTTTTAATGATGTAAATGCATTTTGTCTTTGTGTTTTCCAATGCTGTGCACATTGCATTTGTTCACACTGTGGGATTTTTATTTATTGCATTTTCTGTGTAAATATGGCCCGGATAACTTTTTAAACTTTTTTTTTTTTTAAATTTATTATTTTTGTGTCCCACCAGCTGATGAAGATGAAGATAAGGATGATGATTTCCGGGCACCACTATACAAAAATGTGGAGATCAAAAGAATACAAGTACGGATGAAGTGGTGTGCTACTTGCCACTTTTACCGCCCACCTCGCTGCTCACATTGTAGTGTCTGCGACAACTGTGTAGAGGTAAATAGAATGCTAATTTCTGTGGTGTGTAGATTGTATTCCTAAATAGTGTCTCCTTTGGAGCAAGAGTAAACCTATGCTTTTCCAGTTGGTATGGACTACATTTCCCATGATGCTTTGCCAGCCAGAAGCACTGATTGCTGTAAACTGCATTTCTTATGACTCTCTGCCAGCTGGTACGGAATTGTAGATAGCAACATATGGAACGACAGATGCTGTCTGTCCCTGTTTTACAGCACAGCTCCTTAAAAGCAATCATGGGTTTGCTATTCAGCTGATTTTTTTTCTCATGTGTTCTGTTTAAAAATGTGTGCATGTATTTATTCTTTAATTTTTTTTGTGTGTGATATGATTCCATATAAATATTTTAATTTATAGTACTGTAGTAAAAAAAAAAGAGAGTAATAATAATGGCCTCACACAAATGATTGATAATGATAGTTTAATGCACCATTGGAACATAGTGGGACTTCTGGCTCATGGCGGCATTGTTTGTTTGTCACTGAGTATGGCGTAAAAAAAACAAAGCACCTTAAAAAAATCTTCGTTTTTTTTTTTTGTATTTATTTATTTTGTCTCTGCTGGTTTGTCTCTGTGTGTGTGGGCCATTTGCAAGATTTCAACTTGAAAAACCTTGCTCAGGCCTAATGCATTAAACAATCCCTTGGCAAACCATTGAAGATCAGGCATTAGAATTATCCTTCTTTACGGGAACATTAAGAGCCTGTGTCTGCTGAAGGGACATGGTTGAGACAAATTATAACACAATAATCCGCTTTGAACACATTCTCTGAGACAGATTAAAACACTCACATTGAGACTTAATAGCATTCAGTGTGACAAAGAGCAGATACATTGGGGATTATTCACTAAACTAGAAACTGTGGAGAATTGACAAGAAAATCGTAAATTTTAGACCACAATAATTGAGTTATAGAATTCTTTCTCTTCTTAGCTTTTCATATTTCAGTTATTTTCCCCTAAAACATGCACTTCACTAACATTCCCAGTTTAGTAAATAGATCCCATTTGTTATGTTCTATGGAGGCTCCAGAATCTGTATTAGTTGAATGTGGGTATTTAAAGACAATGGTCTTATTTTACTTTTTATTTTTAAAATTCTTTATTTTCATGCGGTGCCAAGACACGTGTAATACCACAACACCAAATACACGCCATTCGAATTCACAGTAAACACACGGCATGGTAGAAGTACAATTCGCGCACTTTTTGTAATTATAATGGACTGATATGTTGTAACGAGGAAATTAACAATTAAATCTGTGGGGGTATAAGACACCTGTCAATGTGGATCAGTGCAAATATTATGGAGCCTTAGGGTGGGGTGAGGTGTGATGTATGGGCTATGACTTCTGAGTATGGTAGTCAAGCCCCGGTCTCTACTCTTAAGGATAGTGGTTTAGGGTGCGCCCCAGGATGCCCGTGATATGGGCTGTTTGGCTTGTGGTGCGGTGTGGCATTCTTCTGAGGGGCCCCTTGCTTTAAAGGGAAGGTTGTCACCAGAGCAGGGTAGTGCAGCCTCAATAGACCTCTTTCTCCTCTTATGGACTGTGGCTTGGTAGTTTCAACATAAAGTTTAACTAAATGTGAATTATATAAAAAAAAAGTTTGCATAACATAATAGACAAATTAACATAGAGGCTGTAGGCAGTGATAGTTAGTTCAGGTCTTGGTGCCTCGACCATTGCTGTGTCTGCATTCCAAGGTTGGGGGCCTGGCTGTGTTGTCGAGGTTAGGGAGTCCCAGTGCCGCCATTAGAGCTGGGCCTGTGGCCTTGTATTGCTTGCCATATTTGGTAACCCAAATGGTCCCTGGGGTCGACCACTTGTAGGCAATGCCTGCTGCTTGGAGAGGTTTAGTGAGTGGTTGCATATTTTTGCGCCAAAGTAGTGTGGCCCTGCTTAAGTCCTGAAAAAAGGAGTTAGCATTCCTCGAACTCAAAAGGAGTCTTTCCTTCTAGTGCTGCCAATAGTCCCAGTTTGTCTGACATTGATTGGCAATGCAGTATTCAGGGTATGTGGGAGTGTTTTTTTAAGACCTGCGTCCCATCTCACCTGTACTTTGAAGGCAGGGATGCCAATCTTCCAGGCCGAATGTGTTCCAGGGCCAGAGTCCTCCAGCTCTGTCTCACTGGTGTCCGCCCACATGGTAGGCCTTGCCGTTTCAGCGTCGATTTTTGGAGCCGGGAGTCAGAAAAAACTGCGTCGGCGGTTTCAGCGGGATACATTTGAGGCAGTGGCAGGATATGTGTCGAGAATTGTTGCGTGATGCCCCCGATTTTGGGCTTTTCAGGAGCTCTAGGAAAGTGTGTCTTCTCCAGTGCGGTGTCAGGCTCGGCCCCCCTCTTATTTTACTTTATTAATTGCAGCATAGAAGCTAAAGTTGTGTTGTTTTTTTTTTTTTTATTTAACGTAACTTTTTAAAAATCTTTATTTTCTTGGTGCATAGTCATCACATATTCAGCATGAGGCACAGAAACATAAACGCATGTCGCACATAGCAGTAATAGTGCACCAGTTCTGGCTAACGTGCTGGTCTATGCTCTTGTTCTCTCTCGCCTTGACTTCTGCAATACCCTTCTCAGTGGTCTTACATGTTCCCAGGTTGCACTGCTGCAATCTATAATGAATGCAGCGGCGAGGCTCATTTTCCTGTCCGCTCGCGCCTCCCAGCTCTGTCAGTCCCTGCACTGGCTTCCAGTTAAATATAGGGCTCAATTTAAAATTCTGGTGCTTGCTTACAAGTCCCTACATAATGCTGCTCCAACCTACCTATCCTCCCTAATACACAAGTATGTCCCGTTGAGGCCCCTACGCTCTGCCAAAGACCTACGTCTATCCTCTGTCCGTACTCCCACCTCTGATGCTCGCCTCCAAGATTTCTCCAGGGCTGCACCTCTTCTGTGGAACTCCCTTCCCTTCTCCGTAAGACTTTCACCCAGTCTCCATTCATTCAAAAAATCATTGAAAACTCACTTCTTCAAGAAAGCATATCAGTTAAACTGTAAGCCGTTTTTATCCCCCACTCCCATGACTCCTCTCCTGCAACTGTCAAAAATGACCTAATACGCCCTCAATGAATATTTTTCCAACATCCTACTTCGTACCCCTACTTTTACCATTTCTGTCACTATACCCCACTCCCTCTAGAATGTAAGCTCATTGAGCAGGGCCCTCCACTTCTTTGTTCCTCTACGTTCAATTGTCTGGTTAAAATTACATGTCTGTTAGTCCACCCAATGTACAGCGCTTTTTTTTTTTTTTAATTAAGCATCATATAACCAAGGACAATGGAAAGAAACAGAACATCAACAAGTTTACTGTCAGAGACAGGGTTGTATAGCCAGCAATCGTCCCTAGTTGGTATAACAGACATATGCTCCCTATGCTAAATCAGACCTATTCAGAAATCCAATAACAAAAGGCAGCATAAAAGATCATTAAAAACATGCTGAAATGATGAACTGTTGTTTGTTCAACATATGGATAGAGACAGTGTGACAATTTCGTATAGGGTGTCCCATAGGGCTATAAATGTTTTAAGTCTCATGCTAACTTTCTAAAATCTTACTCCAAGGACCTGAATAATTTTACTTCATATTACAATTTACAGAAAGAGATGCATGATGAAGATTTTTCAGAAAACAAATACAATAGACAGATTGGTAGAAATAAGTACAGTGACATGTTATTCTATATGTTCATATAAGCCTGCACTATGAAAATGTTATTCATTATCTTGTATTGCGGTTTAATGCACATGTTATGCCAAAGGAGCTCTAACACTTTCATTTGTTTTGATCTTATATTTAATTTTTTTCAGGATTTTGATCATCATTGCCCCTGGGTGAATAACTGCATCGGGCGGAGGAATTATCGCTATTTCTTCCTTTTCTTGCTTTCTCTAAGCACACATATGGTTGGAGTCTTCTCATTTGGGCTAATATTTGTCCTGAACCATCTGGAAGTTCTTGGAGAAGTGCACACTAGCATCACGTATCCTTGCTGCAGAGAAGCCAAGCTCATCATCTCTTTAATTTTTATTTGTTTAATTACCACTTCTTTTGTAGTATAAAAGTGATACATGTTTTAGGGATATCTAAACCATTTGTGTATCTTGGTTAATTAATGCATAGGGTTTTTGAAGGAGCAGTATTAACACGTTCTCTTGTATAAGTAAAGCATATTCTATTAAGATATTTGCATTAAAAAAAAAAAAAAAGATGATTGCACTGAGGGCACTAATCCGAGGAATTATGGATTTATTTTTTTAAAGATAAAAGCCTTAACTGTTCGGTCAAGCATATCGGTAATGTGTGTGGCCGGACTGTTCTTCATTCCTGTTATTGGCCTCACTGGTTTCCATATTGTACTTGTAGTACGAGGCCGCACAACCAATGAACAGGTAAAGTAACAAAAGGAAATACACACTTAGTCATGTATGCTATTTATTTATATTAAATAGGGCTCCTTGGACAGTGAAATATGTTGAGTGATTAAATATCCAAACCCCTAAATCTACATATACGAACCTATTCGCCTGTGTATTATGTCCATTTTCTACATCATGAAAAAAAAACAACCTATCTAGACACGTGTCTGTCAAAAACATGATTAAGCTTTCCTTTGTATTTACAACCACCAATTTCTCCCAGAATTTTAGGATGCACTGGCATGTTATCTTGGTGCCTACTCGTGAGGTTGGAGACAGAGTTGTTTGTCAGCTGGTACTCTATAGCATGCACTGGTATGATCTTTGCATTGATTCACTCTTGGATGTATGCATACTGTTGTTGCTTCCAGAAAAGAGTGACAACATTTAGCTTTTTCATTCCTCAGCCACTTTACATCTCCACACTATACATAGGTATTATATTCGGACAGCCTGGTCAGCATCAGATGACACATACCCACTAGAATTATCGCATGGGGAAAGCATTAAGATTGTTGGATTGTTGGCCACCAGTCTAAGCACAATTCATGCTTCCTCATTGCTGCAGTACATTTCTAACTGGCAACTAAACACACATCCAGCTGCTCTTAAAGTGAAACCCAAAGTATCATAACCACAACAGCATGCTGCGTTAACTGTAATGGTAATGGTGCTTGCCGTGTCCTGGCATCTCCTTGTTAAGTAGTCAATCAAACTATTTTAGAACAGTGTGATTTGAGATATATACATATATCTCAAATCACACTGTTCTAAAATAGTTTGACTACTTAACAAGGAGATGTACGTATATATATTTTATATAAAAAAAAAAAAAATTCTGACATTTTACATTTAATTATTTTATAAATATAGCATAGGTACTGCCAGGCACAGCTTCGTGTCTCCATTCCCTTCTATAAAGAGCCAGATGTTCCTTCCCAGGAGATTCCATTAGCTCTCCTGTGCTAAGCCACTCGTTCATTGGCTGAGAGTGTCATCTGATCACTCTCGGCCAATGAGCTAAGCCCTGCACTGACAGACTTAGAGAGAGAACTTCTGGCTTTGCTTGTAAAGTAGTGAAGGCAGGGAACTGCCCCAGGTGAGATGTCCAACTATTCTAAAGTGATCACTCTCTACAATGTGGAGGGTAGGGCTATGTTGTTACCATGCTGTAGTTGTTATGGTGCTTGGATTGTTCCTTTGATCAGCAGGCTAATAGTGCTGTAAATCATAGTAAGTTGAAGGAGGCCACACTCACCAGGCTTCATGGTGCACCAGATCAGGGACAGGCCAGAGTCTACATTGAATATGTAAAATAAAGTGATGACCCACGTAATAGTGCTGTAAAGTCACAAATCCTGTATGCTGGTTGCCAAGGGAGCAATTGCTTTGTTTTGTTTTTGTTTTCTTCAAGATGTGTTCCTGTTGGTCTCATGTGGAAGAATCAGAATAATTGTACTCTGGACATATGTAAAAAATATCAAATGCTTACGGCTACTGATTGTAATACGCTGAGCATGGGGACAGGGAGAATGGGAGCTATGGTGGCTGTAATTTTAGCCTGAACCCTGGTATAATACCAGCATATTTCTGGGCCCTCTGAGATGTTGTAAATTTTCTCTTCAGTAACCTGTAATGTTTTGGTGGTAATAGAGAGACTCACTACACTGATCACCCACAACATTTAAAACCATCTTCCTAATATCATATAGGCCTCCTGGTGCTTCCAAAACTGCTCTGATACTTTGAGGCATGAACTACACAAGACCTCTGAACATGTCCTGTGGTATCTGGCACCAAGAGCCATTAGCAGCAGATCCTTTAAGTCCTGCTCGTTGCGAGGTATGGCCTCCGTGCATCAGGTTTCCTGTTCCAGCACATCCCACAGATACTCAATCGGATTGAGATCTGGGAATTTTTGGAGGCCAAGACAACAACTTGAACTCTTTTTGTTATGTTCCCCAATGCATTCCTGAACAAGTTTTGCAGTGTGTCAGGGTGCATTATCCTGCTGAAAGAGGCCACAGCCATCAGGGAACACCATTACCATGAAGGGGTGTACATGGTTTTCAACAATCTCTAGGAAGGGGGTACATGGCAATGCCAGGACCCAAGATTTCCCAGCAGAACATTGCCCAGGGCATAACACTGCCTTCACAAGCCTGCTTTCTTCCTATCATGCATCCTGCTGCCATCTTTTCACCAGGTAAACGAAGCACATGCCATACACCTGATCTAAAACAAAATGTGATTCAGTAGACCAGGCAACCTTTATCCATTGCTCCATGATCCAGTTCGGACGGCAATTCACTGGTTGTCCTTCCTTGCACCAGTTGTGGTAGATAATAATTACTGCATTCCAGGAACACTCCACAGAACTTGCCGTTTTGGAGATGCTCTGACCCAGTCGTCTAGCCATTACTAATTGATCATTGTCAAAGTCACTCAGATCTTTTCACTTGCCCGTTTCTCCTGCTTCCAACACATTATAGTCAAAAACGTACTGTTCACTTCGTGCCATTGTAACATAATCAATTTTATTTACTTAATCGGTCAGTGGTTTTAATGTTGTCGCTGATCAGTGTCTATACTCCCCAATCAGCCATCCAGAAAACATAACCAATGGGATGGGGAATAAAGTACAGAGATCAATTGCTTTAAGCATTACACACAGAATCATTTTTAAAACTGTATTCCCAAACTGTTTATGCATTTCAGTGTTTGTAACGATTTGTTTTCTTGTTGTGATGTAAATATTTGTTCTCAATTATACGGTCTTGGAATTTGCAGGTGACCGGGAAGTTCAGGGGAGGAGTTAACCCTTTCACCCGTGGATGCTGTGGAAATATACAACATGTCCTCTGCAGCCCCTTGTCACCCAGGTAATTTATTTGGGAGGTTATGAACTTGTTATTGTGAAAAAAAACCCACAGATACTGCTTTCAAAAATACAAAGAAATATAATATAAAATGTTACTACTGAATGGGGAGTTAAAACAACACATATCACATATACTCTTTATCCGTTCACATGCAGCAAGTCATACAGTAGCATTTAATTCTTTCATGTGTATTGTAGTCCATAACCAGTGC
Source organism: Pelobates fuscus (assembly GCF_036172605.1). Lineage (NCBI taxonomy): Eukaryota > Metazoa > Chordata > Amphibia > Anura > Pelobatidae > Pelobates > Pelobates fuscus. Next base: position 145,797,964 of record NC_086321.1, on the reverse strand, counting down.
TTGTAATGTATTGCTAGTGGATTGTCTGTCTATACTGGGGTAAGAGAGCTTTAAACAAGTGTTAGATAATAATTCATGCCTGTCCCTCGTGTTAGGTATGTGGTGGAACCAAAGAAGAAGCTACCAGTCACTATAAAGCCTCCTTTTATTCGGCCAGATGTGTCTGAGCGTCAGATCACAGTGAAGATCAGTGACAATGGAATCCAAGCCAATCTGCATCGTGCCAAGGTAATATCACTATATCTGTGTTCTGCGATATCATTGTTTTTTAGGTCACGGCCCTTTATCAATGTACATTGACACAAAACATCTGTACATTTGTGTGCATGTTCCTCCATTAAATATGTAGCACTTGTGCATTTGCATTTACATTTTGCACCAGAGTTTTCTTTTTATTGTCTGTTCATTATATTTTGCACTGGTACAGGGAAACCATATATGGCGGCAGTGGGCTATTTTTGAATACCTTTTTAGGTACTGCATTAACCTACTCCTCCTCTAATTCTATGTCCTTTCAGTCCAAAGGAAGCTTGGATGGCATCAATGACAAGTCGCTGGATATGCAGCCGTCACTGCCCCCTAAAGGAGATACCATCAAATACTCTGACATAGCAGGACCCCTGGCAGCCAATGAAGGTAAGCATTGATTAGAACAGGACTTTGATTTCACTTCATTTTATATATATATATATATATATATATATATATATATATATATATATATATATATATATATATATATATATATATATAATTTTATTTTTAAAATCAGGTGTGTCCAAAGTTGTTGAACTTTATTTGTATTAATTCCTTGCCAGCCAATAGCTGACTTAATCAACTAATCTAAACAAACAAACTCTGTAGCTTTTGAGATACGGCTTCCTTAATTTTTTTTGTATTTCAGTGTATTGTCTAGAAATATTAAAATACTATTCTACTCCAGCAAAAAGACCATCAATATACTACTTTTTTTTATAAAGCAATTTAAATATTTAATTTTTTTTTTTTAAATATTGTTTTTAGTCTACCTTCGTGAGCTTTTTTTTTTTTTTCTTTTTTAAATACAGATTAATACCCATACTTGCTGTAAAAGCAGATAGTTTGCATTCAGCCAATAAATATGTTTCTGAGTATGTCTTCATGTCATTGTGGGTCTTTGTTGAAACTCACTCAGAAATGCACTTATTTAGACGTCTAATATCTATGATCACTTAGTTCCAGAGCAACTTGCAGTGACTTCATTAGACAGAGCTTCGCAACCAGAATATTCAGCAGTTGCTCCGAATTCTGAAAAGATCAGCCTATGAGACTCCCCAGTGACTCCGGTTTTATGCTCAATGCATTAAGAAAGTAGCAGCAGATTCTGTAGCAGTAGTTTTCTAAAAGGGATCCTGTTGGTCCTGCGGAGTTCCTTTGTCCAGAGGAGTTGAATTCAAGTTGACTTATTTCCCAATTGTTTAATTTTCATCCCATAGTTATCTCTAAGAGAATACTTTTTATCCTAAACTTTACTAAAGTGTAAACAGTAATGATAACCCTGCATCATTCTAGGTATAATTGTTGTATGCAGAAGAAAGGGGTTTATTTTTTTTTCGTTTTGGCTAAGAGGTTTTCTAATTATAAATAATATAACAGAAAACGTGTATTTCTCATTTATAGTGATGGAATATGTAAACAAAATGAATACAGTCAAGATAAAGCATTAAACCTTATATTTTTGGGGTAAAAAAATAAATACAAATATTTAATGTAATAATAAAAAAATATGAATTGAAAGATGTACAATAAAAGTTATTTTATTTATCAAATTATAGAGAGTGGTTTGTCACCAAAAATGATCAGTCCTCCCACTCCAGCAATGTACAAGTACCGACCAGCTTTCACAGCCACCCCCAAAGTGCACTATCATCCAGCTACAGAACAGGTAAAAGTGCTGACCTGATGTTGAATGTAAAAGGACATTTAGAACACCACAACTACTAATGCAATATGATGAGAGTCTGAGGAGCCATCTTACCTTAACAGGTTAAACTGCTAATGAACAGTTTAAACCAAAAAATTGGAGGACTGCACCCAATCGCTATGCTGAGCTACCTCCATTATTGGTCCATGGCTTCGATCAATCAGATGATGCCCTCATCTGGTGATAGGCTGAGAAAGTCTGCAGTGCCCAGTTTGAGGCTTCCTGAATTAAAATGGCACACGAGATCTCTTTGCACCGTAAAAACTTCTTTGCCATAAAGAAGTCGTTGTGGTGTCCCTAATGTTCCTTTAATTCATGCAAGGTGTGTGTTTGTTTGTTTTTAATAGACAAATCCCTATTGTGCATTGTGGGAAACTCTCATTTGCAGAGATTTCCTTTATTCTATGTTTAGACTAGACTAGTTTGTCTAAAATTGGGAAAAAATAAAAAAACGTTATACAACATGTTCGGTGTGCCCACAGTACCAGAACTGTGCAGTTATTGCATTTTTCTAAATAAACTATAATACAAATTATCATGGTTAAATATTTGAGTGAATAGCCTATTGTGTAAGTGCATTGACAAGAAGCAGAATGGATGAGGAACTTCCATTCTAATGAACCCTGTGTTAATATTCACAATTTGTCTTGATGTTTCAGAGCACAATAATTATACTGTAAAAATTTTGTATTTTTTTTTCCAATAGATTGCTATGCAAGAAGGTTTGAAGGACAGCTTGTTTCTGGAAGATGATTGCCGGAGCCATGATTATCAATCAGAGCCAAACCTGGATGTCCCTGAATATCGCAAGAACTCACTTCACAAATCTTACCAGTCATCTCCACTCCAGCTTGATGCATTTACTGCCAATTCACGGTCCCTAAGCTTGAAGAACTCTGGTCGCCGTGAGTCAGAGAAAGTACCTCTCCAGATGGTAAAGTCGGAAGGTGGAACAAACACACCATACAAAAATGTGTTTTCCCCCAATGCCTTGTCCAACCGTAATGGGAGCCTGTCTTATGACAGCTTACTAAATCCCATGTCTCCAGCAGCTGCTAAATGCACTGCCCACACTGCAGCTGGCTCTGTGGGTTATCACTCACCCTATATGTCTGCCAAAATGTGCCATCTACGAGGAGGAGAGAGGCAACCAGTGCAGGGTTTCAGCCCTGTGCTGAACAGGGCATCTGGACATCAGAGGGATCCTTCACCTGTGCGGTATGATAACCTTTCTAAATCCATTATGGCCTCTATTCAGGAAAGGAAAGAGATGGAGGAGAGGGAGAAGCTGCTGCACTCACATGCGGATTCTGTTTTTGCAGACTCTGGGGTCTATGATACCCCCAGCACATACAGCTTGCAGCAGGTCAGCTCGCTTTCCGAGAACCCTCGTGCTACTGCAGGCCGTTACGGGTCAAAGGACAATCTATTAGCTGGAGCTCCTAGCTTCAGCTCCAGGAACCCTATTCTACAGTCCTCTGTGTCCTCTCTCTCCAGTGCAATCTCCCGAGCCCCTAGGACTTCCACCACCTCCTTACAGGCTGACTTGGCCAATAACAATATCCAGAGCCATCAACCTTTGCAAGGTAGGGTTAGCAATGGGTCATACAAGTCTCCTGGTCACCATGCTCCATCATCACCCTCTGGGATACTTAGATCTCCTTCCTGTGGTGGAACAAAGGCTGTCACATTTATTAATACCATGGAATTTGTTGAAGGACCTTCAATGACAGTCCAAAGGTAAGATAATATATTCACATACCTGGAATATTTTATACTGAAAAATATTTTTATATGCAGAAAAATATGTAGGTATCTCCTTTTTATTTTATTTAAGTGACACTAAAGCTTAAATTTAAATGTGATTCTTTGACTGAAGCAAATGTGTGAAATCTTATAAAAAAAAAAAAAAAAAAAACTACTTGTACCTTTTCAGATGAAACTATCTACAAATAGCTGTGAATTGATTAAATAATAGGTTCCTTCCAAGGGATGAAGTTTTTGTCTCAATGCGCATGCAATGTTCTTTTCAGATTAAAAGCAGGTTAATCTACTCTTTCAATGAGTTGACTCTGAGACTTGGTAATATTGCTTCTTAAGGAACACATTGCACTGAGATACTGCTTTTCTTGATTATATGTTATGATTTAAAAAAAAATAAATAACCTGGTGGCATCATCCATTATGGACTGTAGAGGCAATATAGTTTATGGAGAGATTAATTGGGAAAGAATTATAGTAGTCAATGTGAGAAATTACAAGAACATGAACCAGCTGCTTAGCATCCTGTGTAAGAAAGGGTGCATATGGGCAACGTTTTTCTATTTTTTTAATGGTGAAATTGGCAGGATTTGGTGACTGGAAATGTGGTGTAAAGGTGATTCAAATAGAACACCAAGATAGAGAGCTTACAAGGACGAGCTGATGCACATCCCATCAACTTGCAGGAAGGGCAACAGGGGATGATTATTGTTATAGGTAGGGAAGATGGGATTCTCCGTTTCAGACAGATTGAGTTTTAGAAATCAAGATGCCATCCAATCTGAGACCGAAAATATTCAACTGGAAACTCATTCTAGAACAGCAGGAGAGAGATTAAGGGAGAATATATATATATATATATATATATATATATATATATATATATATATATATATATATATATATATATATATATATATATATATATAGATATAGATATATATATATTGATGTCATAGACCTACAGGTGGCAGTGGAATCAAAAAGAATACATTGTTTTAAAAAAATAATAATTTAGGCTTCAAATTATTTATTCTATTTAAGAGTGGCAGTATAAAGAGCAAACAGAAGGCTACCAAGGACAGAGCCTTTGGGGACTTCAACTGAGAGAGGATGTGGGGAGCAGAAAGTACCAGAAAAGTAGGCACTGAAATTGTTGAGACAGAGTGCGAAAACCATGAAAGGACAGTGTCACGAAGGCCAAGAGTGTGAAAAGTTAGAGGAAGTTAGTTGAGAAAGTATGTCAGACGGTTACAGACTGACATGTTTCAGAAGCTTTAACCCCTTAAGGAGCAAACTTCTGGAATAAAAGGGAATCATGACATGTCACACATGTCATGTGTCCTTAAGGGGTTAAAGAGAAAAGCAGTAGAGATATAGGAAGGTGGTAAGATGGGTCAAGAGAGAGCTTTTTTTTTTTTTTTTTTTAGGACGAGTTTAGACAATAGCACGTTTAAGGAGAGCAGTTGAAGATGCATGTAAAGGATAGAACAAGACAAAGGGAAATAACATAAGAGAGTATGGGATCAATGGGACAGGTGATGAGGTGAGAGGAAAGGAGAAATGCAGGCACCTCCTGCTCAGTAGCTGGTGAAAACCTCTAAATCGTAGGAGAGTCACAGTCCAAGTCAGAATGAGAGAGAAGTGAAGGGGGGAGAATTCTTCTCTTAACTGATGATTTGTAATGAAAAAAGATTCACAAGGTGCGAGATGTCCTCCAGCAGAGTTCAGCTGATGGGAGCATCTTTGTAGGTAGCAGGTTGACTTACTGTGCCATGGTTAGAGGAGTGTCCGTCTGGAGGTGTATGTTTTGAGTTGAGCGGAGATGCTTTGTCTAGTGTACAGTTGAAGGTACAGGAAAGGAGAGATGGACAAGAGTTGAAAATAGAGAACAGCTGGCAGTTGCTAAAGTTTGAGAGAATTAAATGGACACTACAGACGCCAAAACAACTTGAGCTTGAAAAAAGCCAGTTTCGGTGTTTAGATCATGCTCCTGCAGTCTCACTGCTCAATTCTCTGCAATTAAAAAGTTAAATCACTTTGCTTATACAGCCCTAGTCACACCTCCCCTGGCATGAGACTTGCACTGCCGCCCTCATCACATCCTGAAATTTAACCTAGATATCCTAGGTTCCTTTATTGCATAGTCTGTTTAATCTAGAATTTCTTATCTCCTGCTCTGTTAATAGCCTTCTACAGCTGCAGGAGCCTCCTGTTTGTGATTAAAATTACATTTACAGTAAATAATTTCTAAAGCAAGTTAGCATCTGATAAAAATTTGATTCATTTTCAATCATGCAGGCCATTTTTTATCATGCAGGCTGTGTGAGTCTCAGCGAGGGGAGATGTTGCTAGGGCAGCATATACAGAGACAAAAGTGATTTAACTCCAAAATGACAGAGAATTCAACAGTGAGACTGCAGGGATGTATACACTAAAACTACTTCATTAGGCGTAAGTTGTTTTGATGCCTATAGTGTTGCTTTAAGGTTTCCCCTTTGTTGAGGGTTATGCTGAGGTTGTTCGGTGACGGGGCTCTTGAGAACAAAACAGAGGTGTTGATCTGAGAAAAGAAATTGTCAGAAATCCGTTTGGGAGAAGTAACCCATTTGCATAGTGTGTATGTGTTGCGTGTTATCGGGTGCCAGACGAATGATGTACAGCTATCTTTACATGATATAGATATATATCTACCTATAGATGTGTGCCGAAGTAATTTTACCTGCGCCACTATTAACACCATAAATACATTTGAAGTCTCAGGTAGAACTTAATTGTGCACTAGTTTAGACTATTAGTGCTAGGCAGCACTACTTGACTCTAGTCATTTGGATAGCAACATCCTGATATTTTCCTTGTGAAGCATAGTACTCAGTGCACCTTTCTTTCAATGTTTAAGCCTCTGTTTGTTAGAGCATAGTTGTATCCACACGAGAATACCTCAGGATGATGATAAATATTCCAGATATGCACTCTGCCAATATGCAGATAAATTGGGATTCTTTCTCCTCCATCCTTCAACTCCTATGACCTCTCCTGCCTCCTCTGACATTTGGCTTAAATTGTCATATGTGTCACATGACTTGTAAGGGCAGACCATTTTCCTGTAGCGTCTGTCCTCACAAACTCCAGGAACTTAAACATCTAGTCACCTAACCTTTTTTTACCCACACGGTAAAGGAAGTCTATCCAGCAGTGAAATGTGTGTTTGAATTCCATGTATAATGTAGTATCCATTCCATTCTCTGAATCTATTATCTCTTTCAATTTTTGTATTTGTGTATAATTCAGAAACCTCTGGGTTATAGCTATATTATTCAAACTTTGTGGAATATAGAAACATAGAATGTGACGGCAGATAAGAACCATTCGGCCCATCTAGTCTGCCCAGTTTTCTAAATACTTTCATTAGTCCCTGGCCTTATCTTATAGTTGGGATAGCCTTATGCCTATCCCACGCATGCTTAAACTCCATTACTGTGTTAACCTCTACCACTTCAACTGGAAGGCTATTCCATGCATCCACTACCCTCTCAGTAAAGTAATACTTCCTGATATTATTTTTAAACCTTTGTCCCTCTAATTTAAGACTATGTCCTCTTGTTGTGGTAGAATATGAAGTCTTAAGCTATATTTGTCATGAATTTGCTCTTTAATCATTCCTTACTATTATATATTTAATTTTGTATGGGATGTCCTAGATGTGTTCTGTTATTCAAGCCTATTTTATTCCATAGCACTGCTAAAAGTTAAAAGATCACAATCTGTTTACACAGCTAAAAGGGCTGCTTTTTAGTTCTATTGATCTACGGGGCTCTGAAAACCCATTCCCCATCTCAGAATGGAATGGCATGCCCTCTTGTGGCTATATGTAAAAAGGAGAATCCCCTGCAGAGTTATTCACTAAATTGAGAATTGAAAGGGAAATTCAAATTCAAGGTTAAACTGGACGCATGGCCAACTTTTTTTCCATTTTGGCTATATTGGCCTTAAATTTGAAATTCACTGTGAATGTTTACTTTACTAATTAGCCCTTTTTTGTGAATGTTTTCTTTTATTGTCATGCATTATCAATCAAATGCGTGTACATTATTGGCTCAACAGTGAATTGAGAATGCAGTCTTGCAGGACTGAAAATTAAAAGATGCACATTCAATATAGTTAACAGCAGAGACTCGCAGGTCTCTTGGGAATAAGATGAACTTGCACAAAATTACAAAGAAACAATAATGAAACTTAACCTGGTTGTTTTCCAAACATAGCTTCGGCACCCAGTCACCTCACTATGTGCTAAGATTCTTAACATCAGTGTCTGGTATGTGCTGCCAATTAACCAGGTGGTGTATCCCAAACAGTGTGGGAAGGGAAATTTGGGGATGGGGTGGACAGGAGAGCATTCTGACGCAATGCATACATAAATAAGGGCTCTAGGTAAGGAATGACGAACTTGCGAGACTGATACCTGCTTATTGATATTGCACCAAAGGGTAATGCTGAACGTTAGAGCGGTGTTGTTTTGTTAAAAGGGAAAATAAAAATACAGTTTATTATAAACAAATGAAAATCCTTGCTTCTGTTAGAATTGTTATACAACATTGTACGAAGGTGACCTTTCCAAAGTTAAATACACTTTATTTTTCTTGGACTTTATATACCCCTGTGCCATGCTGAAGCATTAACCATGCCTGCAGGATAGCAGTGCTGCTGACCTAAACCATACAATGGGTGTGCACATACTCATTCTGTAATTAGTGGAGAACCAGGAAATGTGAAGGAGGCTAGCAATGTTCTTGTTAGATTCACAGCTTGAAATGGAAAAACAAAATATCTGAGGGGGGTCAAAATTTTTAATGTAAATTTAATTCTAACATATATAATGGGTGCATACCAGTGGAAAAGCCAGGCATTAGCCTCGTGCATTTCTGTCTACAAGTAACCCTTGCTCATAAAGATGCTTGAAATCCTTGAGCATCCAAAGGTCAAATTTGGGGTTTTCATCTAGTTTGCATTCCTATTTGAGTATTGAGTATAGGGGGGAAGCAAAACATGCAGATAAAGAACCAAAACTGCCCCAGATAATTATAAAATTAATGATGGAAGAAAGACTACAAGCGCCTAGAGAACAATGGAGTTCTAGGTTTCTAATTTTTATCTAAAGAGTAGGCAGATGCGGGATATACTTAATTTTGAGTAAACCGATTTCATTTTTTTGGCAGGGGGGGTGAGAAATGTTTTAAAAAAAAAAAAAAAACTTTTGTCTAGATTTTCTGGTGGCCCATTGACAATTAAAACATCGAATTACATTATGCCAATTCCTTTCTCATATTTTGTAAATGTAGTATGCATGTTTTCGTCGTCATTGTCATTATATAATTATGTTGAAAGTCTGGTACAATATTTGGCTATGAAATGTAATTCTACTTTTTCATTTTATCTCAGGGAGGAGCTTCCGTTGAAGGCACCACATGGTAAAATAAATGGACAGCCAAAGGGTTTATCGAGACTTGGATCCACCTCCAGTTCACAAGGCACCACAGTTGTAAGCCCTTCCAGGCACTCAAGTGTCAAGAAGGTATCAGGAGTTGGTGGCACGACTTATGAAATATCTGTGTAGTGTGAGCTGCCAACAACACTGTGAGGACTGCAGTCATAAACCAATAAAGAACAACGTACAAAGCTAATGGCGTGATTCCGTTGGTAGGTCTGATTGGACAGATTAAACTCAGTCAACGGAAGTCTTAATGTTGCAGACTGAAATACAATAGTAGTTTTTGAAGTGTTTTCACATAAGGACATCACTTGGCATTGCCGAAGAAAAGAGGAAAACAAAAAATCAGAAGCCATTGTACGTGTGTCTGTCCAAACCAACTACAACAGCAGCAAAAAGCAAACATTGTTTTAAAAAAAGATATGATGAGAGAGAAACGGGACTGTTTTAACTTTTTATTTTTTATTATTATTATTATTATTACTTTGGTTGGGGTGTTGCAGGTTGTGTGAGGAATTGGCTTGGTTGTAAACCCCTACTCTTGCAGAGCTAAATCTCAGGAGCTGGAGACTGGAACCATATACCCCTTCTTTTCCTTTGTTTCTTCCACCCCCCCCTTTCAATTTTTTATTTTTCTTACCAAAAGTGTGGTGCTAGCTCTGCATTCCTTATGCTCGAGTAGCCTTTCCTTCTCTGCATTGTAATGCTTTTTTTCTTTAGAGTTGCGTGGTGTGTTTTGTGTGTACATGTGTCTGCATATGCGTTGTGTGTGTATGTGTGCGCGTGCGTGTTTAACATTCTTGCAAAATCCTGCAGAAAGATGTTCTCTAAAACCCATTATGAACAACATAAAATCTGTCACAAAAAGACATTGGTTATAAGACTTGTCTAAGTTATTAATCTCAAGAGTTTAGGCTAAGAATAGAAACGAGAACATTGTTGTATATGGTTACAGGTTTCATTTTTTTTTTTTTTTTTTCAACTATCCTGAAGTTCCCAATTTAGTGAATACGTCCTCCGTATTATAACTTTCTGCATCTCTCATATTTAAAGTTACATCCTCTTCTTGCTCCTGAAGAGTTTGAGTCCTGCACTGGTTTTGAATACAGACATATGTCTTGGAGGGGGAACTGTCACTTCCCTGGATTTTAATATTCTGTTTATCTCTAACATTTAGCAAATATGTGTTTTGTGAGTTCTGTAAAATAAAACTTAAATGTAAAAATTCACCCTTTTATTTATTGTTTTAATTAGATTTTTAGTTTGTTTTTGTTTTTTTGTAGAAGAGGAGAAACTTTTCTGTTAACCCCCTCATTTGCATGGTGTGCCATACATTAAACAAAAATAAAGGCTAACACAGGTTATAGGTGATTTTTCAGTGTTCTATTGAATGGTATAATTTCCAGAGAAGTGACAATTCTGCTTTAAGCAACAGATATAGGACTTGCAGCAGTGTGTATGCATATACACATACATTATATATTTGCACAGATTTCTTCTCCTGCCAAAGAAAATTCTTCTATGCTTTGCTAACTCTAGACTGCATTGCAAACTTTTAAAACTCTGAACCTCATTTTGAAACACACAAATTTGGATTATGTAATTGCTTTGTTCAGTGTTTTATATAATTTTCAGCCGTCTTCTTTAGCAACCTGGGTTCTAGCATCAATAAACCTGCTTATCGGAGTATGTAATATAATATGATACATGCACAAACCTGGGTGGGGATATAGATTTTTTTTTTTTAACCAATATATAATAAATGCCAATACAATACAGCCATTTTGGGTTAAACCCCAAATGTTAAAATCAGTACTGTAATGATTATGGCGGTGGATTATGATCCTAGATATTAAAGGATCTCTATAAGGTCAGGAACACAAACATGTATTCCTGACCCTATAGTGTTAAAACCACCATCTAGCCCCTCTGGGCCCCACATGTCTCCATAAATATAGTAAAAATCTTACTGTATCCAAGCCTGAAGCAGTAAATCTGCATGCTGTTAGACTCAGAAAAACAAGCAGTCTGCTGACGTGGTAGCCTGATCCAATCACAGTGCTTCCCCATAGGATTGGCTGAGACTGACAAAGGGGCAGAGCCAGCATGATTCAAACACAGCTCTGGCCAATCAGCATCTCCTCATAGAGCTGAATTGAATCAATGAATCTCTATGAGGAAAGTTCAGTGTCTGCATGCAGAGGGAGGAGATACTGAATCACAGGATGCTGTGCACAGTGCTGCCCTGTGCTCTGCTGACAGCAGATCTGAGTGAATGGAGGCATATTATGCCTCCATCAACTCCGAAGTCCCTCTGGTTCACTCTGAGTGACTGCAACTGGAAGTGTTCCTAGCTTTCAATGAAAACACTGTATTTTCTCATAAAAGACGGTGTTTACATGAGAGAGTAAATAGTTCTCACTGAACAACCTCATTAAGCTGAAGTTGTTTAGGTGACCATAGTGTCCCTTTGATAATGTGTAATCATGTACTTTTTTTTGGGGGGGGGGGGGATTTTCTGGCTTGCACTTTGACATTGGGTCCAAATTCACAGCCCTCTTTAAATTCTGCAGAAGGCCCTTTTGTAACCGGTTTAAATATCCAGTTCATGCTGTTAGTCAGTATCAAGGGTTATATATTTAATAACTAGAAAAAAATAGCTTGTTGCATCCATTGACGCATTTAATACTGTCACTGTGCTAGAGAGGTGTGCAGTGCAAAGCACTATATCTGTTCACTGGGTTCAAGTATCACCTGGCAAGACTTGAATCCTTTATGTAACAGTGCAATTCAGAAATATCTTTAAGGAGTCTTATCCACAGTATGACTGTACATTACAAGTTTTATGTTTTTATATGAGCGCTTAGTATTAAACCATAAATAAAATAAATTTTATCCTTTTTAAAATGCTGCTTTGTGTCTGAAGTGAAAGTCTTAGTATAATGTAATCTTAATGGAGCATCCCTACTTCAATACATGCGGAAAGCTTATTTTCATATTTTTATCCAGAGTGTAAATATGTCCTCTATATTAAAACAGGGGAATTATATGTTTTGATGGAGTGGTTTAAAGTTTAAAAATAAAGTTACTCTGGGTTTTAAAACCCTTAAATAATAACTGTCTAAGACAGTCACATGCCTTAGTCTAGTCAGTGGCTACTTATATCATTCTATGCTCTGTTCTATTGGATTTATATATTGTTTGCTATTTTTAAACCATATAGAAAATCCTATTTGACCCCATCCTAAACTATAAAATAGGAATAGAAGCCTGCATTCAGTGTTATTTTTACCCTGTAATTCCCCTTTTAATTTGTGTTGTCTGTGTGTGCCGCCATTGCTTTCCAGGGTTAATTTTAAGTCCTTTTTTGGTTTTTTTCATCCCTAGATTTCATTATTTCCTAGAACTTTGTCTCCCAAGCAACTGGTACAATTTCCTGATAAACCAGTAAACTATACTGTGTTGGATTTAAAGCAGCTGGACCTCTTCAAGTGGCATTGCCGCTGGGGGTCCAGTAGCCGGGGGGAGGGCTGTCCCTTCATATAAGTCTTATTTCTAGTTGTAAAACCCAAGACCTGTTAAAATAGCACAAACTTTTGGTTAACTATTGGATTGTGAAATGACAGCAGCAACTCTTTAAACCAATGCTCCCAAATTGTTGTTTATTGGTTTTTGTTTATTTTTTGTTGTGTGTATAAAATAAGAGAAATTTATAAAGATGTGGACGTGTGTGTAGAAATAAATTAATTGCATTTATTGTACAATCGGTAAAGTCTATGAAAACAAGGCCAATGAATAGCTGATACATCATGCATGTGTAATATAAATAGATCAAGGAATGAGATCAGAAAAGAGCAAATCTTATTGCAAACAGTATTTATTTTTTTATTTTTTATGTAGTGAATTTTAACTATAACATGAAAGGCGCATTAGTTAACCGGACTAAATGGGAACCCCTAGCAAGACTGGCACACCAGGATGAAATGCGTGGTAATGGTGAGGATCTGGGCATACGTTAAACTATGTCAGCTTTGGCAGTGGTTCCTATTTTATTAGATTAACCAATGCTTGTTGGTTCTTTCATTTAGATCTGTTTCACTTATATATTACAGTTCTGCCATGTCTGTTGGTCACTCTCGCAAATACAACTGCAACATTACATATTGCAATTTCTATGACCTTTTCACACCTATTAATACGTTTAAAGGGACAAATACAAAATAAATATAAATAACAGTTTAGTAGATATACCCTAAATGAGAACTTGCATGCATTTAATTATGCTTTTTTTCTTCTTTTTTCATTGCGTTAAAACAGTTTGCAAAAACTGCAGACCTGTCTGTTGCCTTTGCAAGCACTCCCTTTTTAACCCCGCCAAGACTTTCTGTGGCTGTCCAATCAGACTGCAAAATGCAGTTCAATGAGAAGTCTTTGCAATGCATGTGTTCTGGGCAATTACTGTCTCTAAAATGAAGCCTCAGGGAGCTAAACAAACCAGGAAGTAACAGGACCAGATGTCTACTTAAAAAGCCAAGGGGGTGTAACTAGGTTAATTTATAAAAGTGACAATGTTTCTTGATCTGAACTTTTTGCAAAATGAAAAAGTAGGGGACATTCTTCATACATTAAGCTTTTCAGCAAACTAAAGTGCTTTAGGAGTATGGAGTGTCCCTTTAAACACTTTTAAAGTTTTGAGTGCAGAGATTTCACTTAATTTCATTTAAGCATTTCTATCAAAAATTATATATCCAGCAGGACAGTCAGTTTTCTTAATATCCTGCATTTGGGGACACCAAATAATTGTCCACAGTAAGTGCAACACAAGTGCGTCATTTAAACATGTCATTTAAGCAGAATGTTTCAAAAACACTATGCGTAGGGCCTGCCCCCAGTATGTTTTTTTCTATTTTACAAGTGTACCACTTTCCAAACAAAAATTGGTGAAACAGAAGACAAGATACAGTCATGCATTTCTTATATACCAGGTTTGAATTTTCCATGATTACTAAATGAGGCCAATAGCTCTTGCAGAACACCGCAAGGAGTAGCAATATTTTCACTTTTAAAATACTTAAAGGGAACCTCTAGGCCCCATTACAACTTTATTGGAAAGAAATTATGGTGCAATGATGTATCTGGTGCTGGTTTACCTTTCAAGGTTAAACCTTTTAACGCACGGCTTAACCCCAAAAGTTTTCTATTCAGCGCTGTTTAGCTCTGCCCCTGTCCTTCCGCTTTTCTCAGATTCTTCAAACAGGAAGCTTTGGACATAGGTAGTGTTGATTGGCTGAAAGCATCGGCTGATGCTTTAGGTCAGTGGTTCCCAACCCACTCCTCAGGTACCCCTAACAGGGGTATGGGGATTACCTAGTTGTGTCTATGGTGTTTTTAGAAAAAAAGGAGAAAAAAAAAAAACACATTAGACACAACAAAGTAATCCCTAAATCCTGGACTGGTAGGGAGTACTTGAGGACTGGGTTGGAAACCCCTGCTGTAGGTCAATCATCCCCATTCATAAAATACTGCTTGTATTTTTCTCAAGCCTTCTTTTTTTTAATGAATTGAAAGCAATTGATACACCTTACACCGTGGTTATTTCCCATTAAGGAAAATGTGCTGCACGAATGAATGTCAACACTATATAGTCTTACAGCATTTAAAAAAAATCTTTCCTTACTTCTGTTCGGGGTAAGGTTTATCAAAGCGTCATGAACAGGAAAATGGCACATTTGCTGTGGAGACTAATGTAATCAGGTACAATCATACTGTGATTTCTCCACTTTTCCCATCACAACACTGACATTGCACTCTGTATTACTGTATTCCACTTTGAGCCAGGAAACATGAATGTATAATACATACCGTACCTAATAACTCCATAAAATAGTTTACACCAGTTACACCAGCAGTGTCAAATGAGTCCTATTCTAAAATTTTAAAATCTCTTAAAGGAACACTATAGAGTCAGGAACACAAACCTGTATTCCTGACCCTATAGTGGTAAAAACACCATCTAACCTTCCTTCTTCCCCCATAAATATAGTAAAATCTTACCCAATTATTCTAGTCTGTTGGTGCTGGCTCAGCCCCTAATCTGACTCTTTGGCTGACTTTATCAAAAGTGATGATCTCAGCATTGGATTGACTGAGATTGTCAATTCTGATGATCTCTACCAGGGAGGTGGGCTGAGGGAGGAGCCAAACGCTGCCCTGGCCAATTAGTATCTCCTCATAGAGGAAGCACCTCTAGTAGCCCCAGGAAGCACCTCTAGTAGCCATCTGAGAAGTGGCCACTGGAGGTGTCCCTAAGCTGTAATGTAAACACTGCCTTTTCTCAGAAAATTCTGTATTTACTGCAAAAAAACCTGCATGGACTGACTATACTCCCCAGAACAACTACATTAAGCCTCACGTAAAGTGTCAAACAATCTATAACCTCCATTCCTGAGATTATTCATTCTCTCCCAAGTCATTGAAGTCTAAAAACATTAATTTGCGTCTGTTCTATCCATTAATAAGAAATGCAGTGTGAGGGTATATACAATTGCTTGGAAACTGGTGGCTGGGTTTATGAGCTCGTACAACACTTTGGCCAGCTTTTGATGGACCTAGGCCAGATGTTATGTTTTAGATGTAGCCTTTTCCGTGTTTAGTGCATGATAAGGCATAGTCTTGAAGTTGCATAAAATTTAGTCCTGCTTGAATTAAAGGTAATAAAGAGCTTACTAATGGGAGGCAAGGTGGTTGAATCATAAAACCATATACACACTATGACATAAAATGTGTATCTCTCTCATTATTATATATTCTTACATGCTTATTGTCTCATGAACTCTAGTCTGACTCGTTATGTGATGTAAAACTCAATATATATATATATTGGGTACAGGCAAGTTAATGAAGCTGGTTACGTGATACAGATCTTGCAAAAGTGTTGAAGAACAAGGCACAATCGCTAATTTAACACATACATCTAGTACTTTAGATTCTGTTTTCTTGATTATGTCCTTTACAAATAACTTCCGCCTCTAGAACTGTGGTCAAAGCTGTGTGCAGGTAATTTATTTAAAGTACATTGGTTATAGATTTTACTCCTTAAATACAGACCATGCCTCATGTCCATGTCATACTATGCATAAAGAATGAAATAGAGATCACTGGTAGGGGCCAACCTGAAAAACGGTTTCTGATTGAAAAGTGGCGACACTACCTCTCCAACTGCTGCTAATACTTGCCCTGTCTGACACATTGCGTATTCTGCGTGGCTGTTGTTTCTGCCATGCTCTTTACTTTTTTTCAAATATTTATACAGTCACTTGGCAGCGATCTTATTGCTGGATGGGTCTAGAACAGGGATGCCCATGAGGTAGGCACACCTAGCTGTTTTTGAATTACAGCTCCCATGATGCTTTGCAATCCAATACTAGCAAAGCATATGTTTGTATATGTACATAGCCCCTGAGGAAAATGAAATCCAAATCAGTCTTTGATTTCTGTGAGGAGGGCCTGTCAGGTGTCAATCTACGGTCACCTTGGCATCTACTTTTTAAAAACACTTTTTTTCCCCTCTGGTTTTATGGATTACTGATTTTACTTTTATATCTCTATATTTGTGTGTTCCAAGCAGAGAAATATAAACCTATTAAATTCCATAATATTCCTGGCAATGAATCTCTGTCAAAACAATTTTCCTAGTTTTTTTGTTGTTGTTATTTTTTGCAGTTTATGTACTCATCCAGTAGAGGGCAATATGTATGCTCTGGAGGTATACAATGGAAGCAAGTATCTCACAATAGTGCAGCATCTTCTATGGTAATAGAAGGGCCGTTAGTTTCATTTTACCACCAAAAGTAAAATAAATATATATAATATATATAAAAAAAAAAACCTGTAGGCAGTATTTGTCTTTCAAATTATGTTTAAAAAATGAAAGTTAACTTACTGATGCATTTAATATGTGCCGCACACTTTCTCTGCTGAGTGGCTGTGCTGCCTTGCATATTCTCTCCGCAGTAGAGATGGCACATTTTAATAAATGGGTAATAGCAGACTTGCTTACAAAATGTGAACACTCTAGATGGCCGTTTTGAGAAATCCGTATGCCCTGAATCAAGGGTTTATTCTTCGTGTGTATGTGTAAATATGAATTTGCATGAGCCAATTTAACTGTTGAAGCAAAATATTTATTTTATTTTCTCTGCAAAGAGCAGAAGGCTTATTTGTTTTTCAATACCTGTAATTAACCCAACCATGTAACTTCTTTCTGTATCTTTTTTTAAAATTTATAATGTTATGTGTTTCAGTTATTCCCAACAATAAATTTTTTTTTTAATTTTGTCTTTTATTTTATTGTTTCCTAAAAAAATAAATTAAAAAAATGTATATAAATAAAAATACTGCTGAATTACAATCCAATAAATGATGACAAAACTCTTTCAATTAACAAGAAACAGTATAGAGGTGGCGCTAAAGGGTCAAATAGGTGAATGGTGCAGCCAAACCCAAGTATATCACCACTATATATACTTAAAGAAAATACTGTACAACCAAAAAAGGTAAAAGCGCACACACACACCAAGGGGAGTTGTTACCTGAAATATGACAAATAATAGGCATCTCCTCCTTATACACAATGAGTAGATTCACTTATAGAAATCCCTATGCAAAAAATATAAACACAGAGAAGGACATAGTGCAACCTGTATATTATATACAATAGAAAGGGAAATTCTGAGATGAAATCACTCACACTTTGATGAGCCGTTTAAAAGTAGGCTCAGGCCTTATGCAGCTTTTATGTCACTTAAATGGGACATACGCATTTCTTTAAATCTTCAGGCAGGTTCCCCTTGAATCTCAATAGTCGTCAAGTTTGGAGTCAGGAGTATCAGGATAAATGATTTATTTAAAAAATAATAAGCAATAAAAAGCAATATTGCACAACGCGTTTCAACCAACTGTTAGTGGTCTTCCTCAGGTGCTCTTCTAGGTTACAATGGTGGTACAATTGTGGTATTTTCATTGTAACCTAGAAGAGCACCTGAGGAAGACCACTAACAGTTGGTTGAAATGCGTTGTGCAATATTGCTTTTTATTGCTTATTATTTTTTAAATAAATCATTTATCCTGATACTCCTGAATAAACTGGTATGTCCTGTGTAGGCCCCTACACTTTGCCGAAGATCTATGTCCATCATCTGTCCGTACTCCCACCCAGTGGCGTATTCTGGTTTTGTGCTGCCCTAGGCACAGGGCCGGTGCTAGGATTTTTAGTTACACAGGCGAAGATGCATTTTGGCGCCCCCAACCCTCATTAAAAAAAAAAAAAAAAAAAAAGCATCTTCACCTGTGTGTCTTTCCTCCCAAGCCACAGGCACCATTTTTCAGTCACACAGTCAAAGTCATACAGGTACACTGTCATACAAAGACAGAAATAATCATACAGACACATACAGTCAGAGACATACAAGCAGAGATATACATGCATATAAAGACATACATGCATACAGAGGCATACCGTCATACAGACACATGCATACAGAAACATACATACAAAGACATTCAGGCACATACATACAGACATACAGGCATGCAGACACATACAGAGGCATACAAAGACATACAGGCATACAGAGGCATACCGTCATACAGACACATACAGAGGCATACCGTCATACAGACACATACAGAGGCATACCGTCATACAGACACATACAGAGGCATACCGTCATACAAAGACATACAGGCATACAGAGACACACACATACGTACATACAGAGACATATATACAGACATTCAGAGACAAACATACATCCAGTTACATACAGAAACATATGTACAAGACATACAGACACATACATACATACAGAGACATACCGTCATACAGATACATACATTCAGACAGGCTTACAGAAAAATACACACACACACACACACACACACACACACACAAACACATACTCGAACACACACACACAAACTCACAGACACATACTCGAACACACACACACTCACATGCACACACACACACACACACTCGCATGCACACACAGTAATTAATTATCTAAATTAAATTTAAATTTCCCACCCAGCCTCCCTACCTGGAGAGCTGGCGTGGGTCTTTCATTGGTGGTCCAGTGGGGCTGCTGGGAGGCGTCCGGCTGAACTGGATTGCGAGGTGGCGAGGGAGCTCTGATCTCTCTGACCGGCTCCCTCGCAGGCTGTTTTCTGATGCCGCGGGAGCCGGAATATGACGTCATATTCCGGCTCCCGCGGCATCAGCAAAAGGCTCGCGAGGGAGCCGGTCAGAGCTCCCTCGCCGCCTCCTAATCCACTTCAGCCGCACGCCGCGCCGCTCCGGGGATCCAGGAGGTGACCAGGCAGGAGGGAGCACTTCCCTCCTGCCGGTCACTGGAATTTTGCGCCCCCAGAGCCGGTGCGCCCTAAGGCGGCCGCCTGTGCCGCCTTATGGACGCGCCGGCCCTGCCTAGGCATGACAAAACTCAGGCCCCACCCCTCCCCCCCTCCAAATTTCCCTTCCTGACAGACACACGCCCTCACTGATGCATGCACTGACATACACTCAGATACAGTCATTGTCACAGACACTCACAATCACTGACAGACACGGATTCAGCGACAGAGACTTGCACACTCACTGACAGAAATGCATAAAAACTCAGTGTCAGAGACACGCACACTCACAAATAGACAAACATATACAACACTCACTGAAAGACATCTATACATTTAGTGTCAGACACACATTGACTGACAGACACACTCTCAGTGACAGATACAAACTGACAGACACACACTCACTGACAAACACATACACTCTGTGACACACACTCTCACTGACACACACTTAATAAAATTCAAGTTTAATCTACCCAGCCTCCCTACATTTGGGAGTGCTTGACTGGATTCTTCCTTGTGGTCCAGTGGGGCTTGCTGCAGCTCGTCTGGTGGTGAGGGAGCTCTGATCCTCCTACTCGGCTCCCTTGCCCGCCTCTTCGTGATGGCTGGACCGGAGTGACGTCATTCCGGCTCCAGCATCACTACAGTGCGTGCATGGGAACTGAGCAGGGGAGAGTGCTATTTTGCCACCCACCTCACGCATAAGGTAGATACATGTATTGGTGGGGACCTAAGGTGACCAGCCGGCCAGCTCCTGGGTCCCCCAGGACTAGAGGCTGGCAAGGAATTTGCCACCCACCTGAAAGCGCCGCCCAAGGCAAATGCCTTGTCCGCTTCGCAGTAGATACACCACTGCTCCCACCTCTGATGCTCGCCTTCCTGTCTTCTCTAGACTCTAGGGCTGCACTGTTCCTGTGGAACTCCCTTCCTTTCTTTTAGACTTTCACCCACTTTCATTCCTTAAAAAAAAAATTAAAAAAAAATCATTGAAAACTCACTTCAGGAAAGCAGGTCAATTAAACTTAACAGCTTTCCTTCCCCACACCCTGATTCCTCTCCTGCAACTATTATAAAAACAAAACAAAGCACCAAGCACCCAGTGAATACTTTGCTAGCAATCTGCTTTTCTACCCCCTACCCTTGTGTCACTTTACCCCATTCGCCCTAGGATATAAGCTCATTGAGTTGGACCCTCAACCCTTCTGTTCCTGTGCGTCCAACTTGTCTGGTTACAATTGTGTTTGTTAGTCCACCCATTGTAGGGCCCTAAGGAATTTGATGCTTAATAAATAATATGCAAAGCATATGCACTGTCAACTAGGTCATTTGCATGCCTTAATGACAATTAGTAAGATGCATTTAGGGGGGCGGGGCCAAGCAGCCGAGCTGAATGGTCGCACATTCTCTGAGCTCCTACCACGGCACCCACAAATAAACCACAAAAGACCCTAAAATCGAGCTATCCGCAACTGGGGAACCCCCCACGAGACATAAAACTTAATATGGGTCGCAAATCTAAAAAGATTAAGCCTGATAAGCCTCGGATGGGCTTAGATATCGGAGACATGCTGCGGCAGGCGAGCGGAACGACAAGGCCAAAGATGGCCGACCACCCGGCACTGTATTCTGACCTCTCAGATGATCTGTCCCCTGATGAGGAGAACGAGTATCCCCCTACGAACCCAAGGGCAATACACAGGCACAGTGAGCAAGACGGGACACCAGTGACAGCAGCAGTGCTGAAGGCTCTCCTGGCGGATGTCCAGAAGAGCATCCAAGCAGACGTCGCCTTGCTCCGCACGGACCTGCAAGGCCTTACGGGCAGGCTAGCAGTAGTGGAGGCCTCGTCCGACAGCCAAGCCCAACAGATAACCGCACTACAGGAGGCGGTCAGGGGACTCCAGCGACACAGCGAGCAGTCGGAGCGCCGCTTCTCCGCCTTCGAGGACTGGAAGAGGAAAAATAATATTAAAATTAGGGGCATCTTGGACGAAGTGCCGACAGCGGAACTACCGCACCTCCTAAGGCGCCTATTGGGCACTATCCTCAACCCACGACAAGGCAAACTAGTGGGTATAGAAGGATTCTTCCGGGTGCCAAAATCCCCACGAGCACCAGAAAAAGTGCCAAGAGACCTGGTCCTCCAACTGATGAGCGGGAAAGACAAAGCAGCGGTGATGGCGGCAGTTAGAAACCACACGCCATACAAATTCGAAGACATGTCTCTTACCTTCTTCCCGGGTCACTCCGACCGTTTACGTCACTCCTCCAGCAGAAGCAGATTCTATATCAGTGGCGGCAATTCCGCACCCTACAGTTCCAACATGGAGGAATCAAGTTCCAGATAAGGGACCTCGAGGAGGCAAAGGCCGCACTGCCCACTCTTAACTTGCCCCCTGACGCTCTGACACCGGCTGGGGCAGGAGCGGCGACCCGCACTCCACACCAGTGGAATCTGGAAACGGTGATCCCCTTCTCCCCCAGACGCCTAAACAAGGGAGGACACACAGCAGCCACCACCTGAAGACACAGCTGTCCGATGCCAGGTCCACAAACACTGCCTAGGGCAGCAGCGAACTTTTCTGACTCCTCTGAACTTTACTGACTCCTTTGTTCATCCGTTATATTTCACTTTTTACAAGTTTTGGTTTTAGCATAGATAGAGCATACACCTATGGGAGCTCACTCATATACACATATATAGCGTACCCAAAGCTCGACAGGCTACCTTGAGCCGCACACGTCCCCCCCCCCACAAGCCTCTGGCACCCGGTAAACGCAAAATACCTCCCTGATTAGCGCTGGGGGCACACAACAGTGTACCATGCAACATCTCTGCACCCGAGTTAGAACCAGGGCACAGCACTCCAGTGACAAATACTAGGGTATGGAGACCGACAGCCAGCAAGGAATCATTACACATAGCCTGCTACACATAATTCTCTACCATAGCGATACCAAAAAATTTAAAATGTGCTATAAATATGCAATTTATGCCAATGTTGTTCTTTGAATGTTCCTCAAACGTTTGGTATAGCTATTGTGGCATACCGAATTTATCTGTTAATATGTGCACAACATAAATAAAGAATTAAAAAAAAAAAAAAAAAAGTAAGATGCATTTAGTATTTTTCAGTGACAGAGGTCCATACCAAACACTCGATGGCTCGAGGTTGTACTGCATGGCTGATACGTCCCCTGTCCTTCCTGGGGAAGTGTTACCAACTACTGACTAAACTAGTTCCTGTGAGCAGGGAAGCTAATACTGGAAAAATTTCCTTGGAGTGTTTCTCTCTCTCTCTCCCCTCCCCCCCCCCCCCCCCCGCCTATCGATCACACCGCCAGATTATTTTAACACAGGGCCCTTAGACCCCATATATTTTGATGCACTGCTTATTACAGCACTATTTATTGTAGTTTTAAATCGTACACCATGACCTTTGTGGTCTCATTGCACTAAATATTGCAGTGTTAAAATATTGAGAGCATGTTGTAACCTCCCCTAAGACTCAGTTTAATGCAATCCCAACAGATATTAGTGGTCTGGGCTAAACTTTAGGCCGGTGCCTGTAGGCGCAGAATTTTAAGAATCCCCTCGCTCCCCATCCAAAAATGCTAGGTAATGTGAGTTCAATTAAGTCTGAAAACATAATCTGACAACTTCATATGCATATACTACATATGTTCAAATTTCTACTTGTAATGTGTTTGAATCTGTGAGTGCATGCAGCGGTGTTAATGCATGTAGGGTTAAAGATGTTAGAAAAAGGTGCCATTTGTCACATAGGGTTAATGTCCGAATTCTATTACACAGGGCGTTTAGTTTTAAGAGGATTCAAAGCTAAAGATCACGATTAACCATAAGGCAACCCTAGGCAGCCACCCAGGGGCAAAGGGTTAGGCAGGGATTCCGGAACCATGAGTTTGGAATGTTGGGAAAAGGGGTGATTAAGGCATGTAAGAGTTTGAAAGGTTATTTGCAAAGTACTCACCCTCCTATGTCCTCCATAGTCCAGTCAGCTTCCTATGATTGATAATTGAACTACGGTTATACAGTGTGAATCAGTGTGTTGTCCATGTTCCTCTTGTAAGACACTTCCTGTGTGGGAGGCAGAGTGGGCAAATGAGAAATGATCTCTTCCATTTCCTGTCCAGCATCAAACACAAACGCAGTGCTGTCCCAGCTCTTACAGGGTCAAACTCTCTATAACTGTTCCTGCGGCTCTGCTATCAAGCATAGGAAGTGAACTAGACTACAGAAGACACTGGCAAAGGCTTACCTACCCCACAAGCCCACTTATGCTCCAAAAAGTCATGTTACACGTGCAGTAAATACTTACAGGACCGGTGCCAACTGACAAATGGGAAATCTGGCCCCATCTGTAGTGTTCATGTGTTTTTTTTAATAGTGTTATTGAAGGGGTGGGTGTAATTGTCTTAGTCTTTAATAGATCTTGCACTATATGTAAGGGTTATTTGGAGGGGCCACCATGGGCGTAGGAACCGGGGGGGATGGGGGGGACGCATCCCCCCCAGCAAATCATGCGGGGGGGACAGGTATGGGGAAATCCCCCCCAGCTCCGCCGCCCCCCCCCTGATGCTGCAGCCGCCCGAGCGCTCTGCAGAGAGCCTCAGGCGGCTGCAGCTTTGCCCGGGCTGGTGCGTCCATGAGAGCGCACCGCCCGGGCGCAGCATGAAGAGAGGAGCTGACAGGAGGGAAGCGCTCAGCGCTCCCTCCTGTCACTCCTTCACTGTAGCGTAGCCGAGCGCTGTATAGTCCGCCGGTACAGGGAGCATCTGTCTCCTGTACCCGGCCGGACTAACAGGAAGTGCACACTGAGTGTGCACTTCCTGTTAGTCCGCCGGGTACAGGAAACAAAAGCTACCTGTACCGGCGGACTATATAGCGCTCGGCCACGCTACATCATAGGTAGGGGAGGGAGGGAGAGAAAGAAACAGGAAGGGGGGGAGGGAGGAAGGGGAAATAAAGAAACAGGGAGGGAGGGAGGAAGGGGAAATAAAGAAACAGGGGGGGAAGGGGGGGAAATAAAGAAGCAGGGAGGGGGGGGAGAAAGAAGCAGGGAGGGAGGGGGGGGGGGAAAGAAGCAGGGAGGGAGGGAGGGGGGGAGAAAGAAGCAGGGAGGGAGGGAGGGGGGGAGAAAGAAGCAGGGAGGGAGGGGGGGAGAAAGAAGCAGGGAGGGAGGGGGGGGAGAAAGAAGCAGGGAGGGAGGGGGGGAGAAAGAAGCAGGGAGGGAGGGGGGGAGAAAGAAGCAGGGAGGGAGGGGGGGAGAAAGAAGCAGGGAGGGAGGGGGGGAGAAAGAAGCAGGGAGGGAGGGGGGGGAGAAAGAAGCAGGGAGGGAGGGGGGGAGAAAGAAGCAGGGAGGGAGGGGGGGGGAGAAAGAAGCAGGGAGGGAGGGGGGGGGAGAAAGAAGCAGGGAGGGAGGGGGGGGGAGAAAGAAGCAGGGAGGGAGGGGGGGGGAGAAAGAAGCAGGGAGGGAGGGGGGGAGAAAGAAGCAGGGAGGGAGGGGGGGGGAGAAAGAAGCAGGGAGGGAGGGGGGGGGAGAAAGAAGCAGGGAGGGAGGGGGGGGGAGAAAGAAGCAGGGAGGGAGGGGGGGGAGAAAGAAGCAGGGAGGGAGGGGGGGGAGAAAGAAGCAGGGAGGGAGGGGGGGAGAAAGAAGCAGGGAGGGAGGGGGGGGAGAAAGAAGCAGGGAGGGAGGGGGGGGAGAAAGAAGCAGGGAGGGAGGGGGGGGAGAAAGAAGCAGGGAGGGAGGGGGGGAGAAAGAAGCAGGGAGGGAGGGGGGGGAGAAAGAAGCAGGGAGGGAGGGGGGGAGAAAGAAGCAGGGAGGGAGGGGGGGAGAAAGAAGCAGGGAGGGAGGGGGGGAGAAAGAAGCAGGGAGGGAGGGGGGGAGAAAGAAGCAGGGAGGGAGGGGGGGAGAAAGAAGCAGGGAGGGAGGGGGGGAGAAGGAAGCAGGGAGGGAGGGGGGGAGAAGGAAGCAGGGAGGGAGGGGGGGAGAAGGAAGCAGGGAGGGAGGGGGGGGGGGAGAAGGAAGCAGGGAGGGAGGGGGGGGGGGAGAAGGAAGCAGGGAGGGGGGGGGGAGAAGGAAGCAGGGAGGGGGGGGGGAGAAGGAAGCCGGGAGGGAGGGGGGGGGAGAAGGAAGCAGGGAGGGAGGGGGGGGGGGAGAAGGAAGCAGGGAGGGAGGGGGGGGGGGAGAAGGAAGCAGGGAGGGAGGGGGGGGGAGAAAGAAGCAGGGAGGGAGGGGGGAGAAAGAAGCAGGGAGGGAGGGGGGGAGAAAGAAGCAGGGAGGGAGGGGGGGAGAAAGAAGCAGGGAGGGAGGGGGGGAGAAAGAAGCAGGGAGGGAGGGGGGGGAGAAAGAAGCAGGGAGGGAGGGGGGGGAGAAAGAAGCAGGGAGGGGGGGGAGAAAGAGTGACAAGGGAGGGAGAGAGATTGACATCCACCACACACACACACACACACAATCACACAATCATACCACCCTTACACACACAGAAACACACAATTCATCCTTACACACACTCAATGCACCCCGTGCACACACACACACACACACTCACACAATCATGCAACCTTACACACTCAATGCACCCCGTACATACACTCAATGCACCCCTTACAGACGCACACACTGCATCCCGTACATACACAGAATCACACCTTGCAGCCCTTACACATACAAACACAGATTCACACAATGCATTCCTTACACACATATCAGGACATCCCCTACACACTCCACCCCCTGTGAACAAACTCATTGGTGGAACATGAAGGTGGACCCTGGGATCCAGACCTTGAGCTGTGTAAAGGACCCCCAAAAAATGGAGCTGCTTCCCGTTCTCACAGAACATTGATTTTTGTGACCACAGTTACAAACAGCCTCCAGAGAGCCTGTTCTACACCAGACCAGTGGAGCCAGACTGCAGCTAGAGCCCATCATCATCCTCATCTGGTTGTAAGTAGGCAATCTAGCATATTATTCGTTGCACTAATCTCTAATTTACCTCACATTAAAGAAACACTATAGTCCCCAGAAGCACTGCAGCTTAGTGTAGTGGTTCTGGTGTCTATAGCCTGTCCCTGCAGGCCTTTTAATGTAGGCACTCCAGCACTGGCGTTAGTTAACATGGCAGAAAAATAATTGGAAAGGGTTAGAGGGGCTACTAATAAGGATAGGGGAGAGGGGTAGGTAGAAAAATAATTGGAAGGGTTTAGGGGGGCTACTAATATGGATGGGAGGAGGGGGTAGGTAGAAAAATTATTGGAAGGGGTTAGGGGAGTACTAATATGAATGGAAGAGGTAGAGTGGGTTCTAATATGCATGGAAGGGGTTAGGGGGGTACTAATATGCGTGGAAGGGGTAGGTGGAGTTCTTTTGTGCATGGAAGGGGTAGGGGTGGTTCTAATATTCATGGGAAGGGTAGGGGTGGTTCTAATCAGGAGGATCCCGGCGCTGTATCCGGGTAAGTAAAACCCCTTCCCTGTGGTGACCCTTTAATGTTGTTATTATTTAATCATTTATATAGCGACTGCAAATTCCGTAGCGCTGTACAATGGGATAAACAACTCCTAGTTTACGGAATAAGAATATACCCGGCGAGTAAAAATGCTATCCCCCCCAGATTTTTTTGGGTTCCTACGCCCATGGGGGCCACCTATAGAAGGTAACCTTCATGTCCAGCGTTAGTAAAACAGTTTGCAGCAAGTATTTTCTACTCACACAATACACATCTTTTGTGGCCTCCTGATTCTTGTGAGGTACCCAACTGTATCTAAGATTTAGCATTGAGCGTTCTTGTTATTAGCTCAACGGTTTCCAAGACCAGTGCTCTCTACCATTGCCAGCAACAGATCCAGACCCAGTGTGTTTTTTTTTTACTTGGGTCATAGAGTGATCTATCCTTACTGTAGTGTTAAAAAGAGACACTAGAGGCACCAAAACCCTGCCAGGGTTGTTTTGACTGCCACTATTCTGCCCAGAAAGGGAAGTCATGTCAGATTATATAGAAGCTTCTTAATATGTGGTATCATTGGAGGGACATTCATGCTATAGGTTTCCTATACTGCCATTGGAATCTGAACTATCAGGATCAAACAGTGACACTGCCATTTAAAGTGGTTATTGGAAGTAAAATCCTCACAGCCTTATGCAATCTCACACTTTGAAATATTGACCTTAAAACCAGAAAGGGAGGGGGAAGGGGACCCACAACTGTGTCCATGAGGGAGTGTTATATTATTATTATTATTATTATTGCCATTTATATAGCGCCAACAGATTCCGTAGCGCTTTACAATATTTTGAGAGGGGGGGGATGTAACAATAAATAAGACAATTACAAGAAAACTGACAGGAATAATAGGTTGAAGAGGACCCTGCTCAAATGAGCTTACAGTCTATAGGAGGTGGGGTATTAGAAACATTAGGATAGGAAATATCAAGTAGGAGTGAAGCAGAGCTGGAGGAGAGAGCAAAGCACTATTCCATAGGGACAGGTATGTAAGGGAGAGATTACTCTGGGAGGCCATACGCTTTCCTGAAGAGATGGGATTTAAGGCCCTTCTTAAATGATTGAAGACTAGGGGAGAGTCTGATGGCAGTAGGCAAGTTATTCCATAGGAGAGGAGCCGCCCGTGAGAAGTCCTGCAAGCGTGAGTTGGCCGTACGGGTGCGAGCAGCGGTCAGGAGGTGGTCGCGGGCAGAGCGGAGGGTACGAGGAGGGGCATACCTCTGGATCAGTGAAGAGATATAAGAGGGGCTGGAATTGTTCAGTGCTTTAAATGTATGGGTTAGCACTTTGAATTGACTCCTATAGGATACAGGGAGCCAATGTAAGGACTGGCAGAGGGGCGAGGTGTGAGAGGACCGACTGGATAGGAAAATCAGTCTAGCTGCAGCATTCATTACAGACTGTAGCGGGGCAGTACGGCTTTTGGGGAGACCAATCAGGAGAGGGTTACAGTAATCCATGCGGGAAATTACTAGAGCATGGACAAGCTCCTTGGTAGCATCTTGCGTAAGAAAGGGGCGGATGCGGGCTATGTTTTTGAGTTGGAACCTACAGGACTTGGCAACAAACTGGATGTGAGACTCAAAGGTGAGACCAGAGTCAAGTATGACGCCAAGACAGCGCGCTTGTAGGGATGGACTTATGTGGATATCACTGACTTGAAGGGAGAGTGAGAGAGGAGGATCAGTATTAGGAGGAGGAAAGACAAGGAGTTCAGTTTTAGAGAGGTTAAGTTTGAGAAAGCGTGACGACATCCAGTCAGAGATGGAAGAGAGGCAAGCAGTGACACGTTGCAGGACGGCCGGGGAGAGGTCCGGTGAGGAGAGGTATATCTGAGTGTCATCAGCGTACAGGTGGTAGTTGAATCCAAAAGAGGCAATAAGTTTTCCAAGAGAGGCAGTATAAAGAGAAAATAGAAGGGGACCAAGGACAGAGCCTTGGGGAACTCCAACCAAGACAGGGCGAGGGGAGGAGGTATCCTTGGAAAATGAGACACTAAATGAGCGTTGGGAGAGATAGGAGGAAAACCAAGAGAGGACAGAGTCACAGAGACCGAGTGATTGAAGAGTTTGAAGGAGAAGAGAATGATCAACTGTGTCAAAGGCAGCAGAGAGGTCAAGGAGAATTAATATGGAGTAGTGACCTTTGGATTTAGCGGAGATTAGGTCATTAGTCACTTTGATAAGAGCGGTCTCAGTAGAGTGGAGAGGGCGGAAGCCAGACTGAAGAGGGTCAAGGAGAGAGTTGGAATTAAGGAAGTGAGACACACGGGTAAAGACAAGTCTTTCCAAAAGCTTTGATGAGTAAGGGAGCAGGGATATGGGACGATAGTTCGAGGGGGAGGACGGGTCAAGAGATGGTTTTTTCAGGATAGGTATTACAGTGGCATGTTTAAGGTCAGCAGGAACAGTGCCAGAAGAGAGAGAGCAGTTAAAGATGTGTGTTAGGATAGGCACAAGACAAGGGGAGAGAGATCTGATGAGGTGAGATGGGACAGGATCAAGTGGGCAAGTGGTGGGGCGAGAGGAATGGAGAAGTGCAGCCACCTCTTGTTCAGTAGCTGGGGAGAAAGTCTGAAGGGTAGGGAAAGCATGATTTATGTGTGGTTGAGAAAGAGAACGGCAAGGAGGGGAGAATTGTTTCCTTAGCTGTTCAATCTTGTCAGTAAAGTAATATGCAAAGCTATCAGCTGTAAGGTTAGTTTGGGGGGTGGCCACAGCAGGGCGGAGAAGGGAATTAAAAGTGTCAAAGAGACGTCTGGGATTGCGGGAGCATGAACTAATGAGAGAGGAAAAGTAGGACTGTTTGGCGAGGGCAAGGGCTGCGCTGTACGAAAGCAACATGAATCTATAATGAAGATAGTCTGCCTGGGTGCGAGACTTCCTCCAGGAGCGTTCAGCACAGCGGGAGCAACTCTGCAGATAGCGTGTTGATTTATTATGCCAAGGTTGGGGTCGTGTTCTCCTCGTGGTGCATGTTTGGAGTGGGGCTGCAGTGTTCAAGGCAGATGTGAGGGTAGTGTTATATGTGGAGATGGCCAGTGAGGGACAGGAGAGGGAAGGGATGGATAGCAGTTGTGAATCAATGTCAGCCGACAGCTGCTGGAGGTCAATAGAGTTAAGGTTCCTCCTGAGCTGAGGGGGGTTAGGCTGAGGTTGTTGGGTGAGGGGGTAATTGAGAGCAAACGATAAGAGGTGGTGATCAGAGAGAGGAAATGGAGTGTTGCAGATATTAGATAATGTACATGAATAGGAGAAAATAAGGTCGAGGGTATTGCCAGCTACATGAGTGGGAGAATTAGCCCACTGCAATAGTCCAAGGGAGGAAGTAATTGAAAGTAGTTTAGAGGCTGCTGGGGTTAAAGGTGGGTTAATGGGAATATTGAAGTCTCCAAGAATTAGGGATGGAATGTTGGAAGAGAGGAAGTAGGGTAGCCAGGCAGCAAAGTGGTCAAGGAAGAGGAGAGGGGAACCAGGGGGACGATAGATGACGGCAATGTTAGCAGAGAAGGGTTTGAAAAGGCGAATTGAATGAATTTCGAATGATGGGAAAGAGAGGGAAGGGGGGGTGGGCAGGGTTTTAAAGGAGCAGTGGGGTGAGAGAAGAAAACCTACACCGCCACCTTTAATCTCCGCTTGTCTTGGATTGTGGGTAAAGTGAAGACCACCAAAGGACAGTGAGGCAGGGGTAGCAGTATCCGAGGGAGAGAGCCATGTTTCTGTTAGTGCAAGTAGGTTTAGGGAGTGTGAGACTACATATGAACTCAAGCCCAAGCTCAGCCATAGGCAACCTTTGTTACTACAGATGTTTTGGACTACACCCCCCCCCCCCCCCAATGCCAGCATTATGGGGGGGTGGGGGGTAGTCCACAACAGCTGGAGTGCCAAAGGTTGCCTACCCCTGCACTAGCTACTAATTAGTTTCCAAAATCTAACAAGTATCATTTGGATCACATCCTTGCACACATTACAACTGAGCATATTTCAGACTCCTGAGTCTAGTCTTGTGAAATATGAGCCTTCAAATTATTATCTTTTTACTTCAAAATATATATATATATATATATATATATATATATATATATAATAAATAAAGTCCATAACCGGTCACATAAGCCAAAAGTAGTAAGGCATATGGCTAAACTCCACCTCCGGCAGCATCATTAGGCTGTATTGAACAAGAGTTCTGGCCTGGCTAATGTCACTCCTGTGCATTTTGGATATCTGCTGTCAGCATGCTAGTGACGTGTCCATTGGTGGCATGGTAGCCCCCCATATCTTCCCCTCCAGGATGGGAGAATTACATTAGCAGATAGGGTGAGGGAAGGACTGGTCATCAATGCTGAATGTAGACATGTTTAGCTTTGTTTGTATCCTCCAACATTTTTTTTAAAACCAGGACAGAAGTTATACTCATCAAAAAAGTTATAACATGTGTTTGAGTAAGCCGGTAAAATATGGAGTAGTGTCTGGGCACAATATTACCTTCATGGGTTAAACCATTTTCCAATGCTTAAACCCCCAAATACGGTGCACAAGGGGAAAGAAAGATAAAAACCTATACATCTGCCTCTGGTTAATCCAGGCAGCTATCGGTCACCACTCCCCCTATACTTATGGAGACTCACTTCTGCCTTCTCAGCAAAAGCATACAGGGAAATTATAGACATGTATTTATAACATTAGAAATTACTGCATGCCATTAGATTATAGATCCACAAATAGCAAGGAGAGACTCCATTAATGAGGAAAGTTTTGTTAAGTCTGAACCAGTTGTAGAGACTAGGATACACTTGGAAGGGAAAAAAATAAATGGAGGGTTATACACCAGAGCAGGCATAAGCAACCTTTGTCACTCCAGATGTTTTGGACTACACCTCCCATGATGCTTTGCCAGCATTACAGATGCAATAACATTATGGGGGATGTAGTCCAAGACCTCTGGAGTGCCAAAGGTTGCAGGGGCACTAGAGTGAGCACTGCTGGGAAATCAAAGCGAGTCTAAGGTCAAGGTAGCTGAACCAAAAGCATGGCTGGAAATTTCTCAGTTTGGCTATTTTGGCCTTAAATTGGAAATTCACTTTCAATTTGACAGTTCTTTAGTGAATAACCACTTAGCTAAATAAAGGCATGTGGCAATGGAGGGTGTACAGTTAGGAACTCCTTCAGGATGATAGGATGTCATTACAGCCCAATACTGAAGATGCAATGACAAGTCTTAATGTGAGCAGATAGAGAAACAAACACTGCATTTGCTTATCCATATTTTTAAATGGCTGCATGCAATCAGATGCAGGGATTCTTGGCTTGCAGCCACTCATAGGAGATACCCATGGTCTGAACAGACTACGACAGTCTCCCTGCCGAGTGGGATTGGGTTTTTCCCAGCATGGATAGTTAGAGGCAGCCTAGAGAAATATTCATGTAATGCTGAAAACAGCCAGTACATTGTTCGACTTTTTAATTAGGATACACACAGGACTTGTGACCGATACACGAAGTCTGAGTGTAGTTGCACTGCATGAATAAAAATTCTAAGTGAAAATGGGTGAGAAGTTTATAATTTCCTACTCTCCCCCATTTATATTTAAAAATTGAAGATTGGAGTCCTTAAGGGGTTAAGATGCAAGGGACATAAGCTGGTACTGACATTTTATGTTGCTTTTTAATTATCTTGTAACTTCCTGAATTGCTAACAGGTCAGCTTCAAACAGAAGGATGAGTCTGTTAAAGTGCCAGGGCCCTACTGTCTGTCTGGTTTTGTCAGCGTTAATTTGTCTTAGTTTATCTATTATAAGACGCTGCAGAATGTTTACACTAAATTGAAAATTAAAACAGGACCTGTTTTCTCATGTGTCTTGTAATGTTAGAAGTTGGCATTAGACGTTTATGAATTGTGGATCCCCATATAGGCAAGAGTAACTACATTTAAGAAGAAATGTTACTGTGTTGCAAAGTATATTTCAGTCACTTGCATTTATTAACATTTTAAAGTGCATAGAAATTGACAGTTGAATAACTTCACTCATTGTAAGTGCTTTTTGATGCATATTACCATCTATGTGCAGTATATATTTAAAGCATAGCACCCATCATTACTATTCTGTGCAAAACACCACTCTAATAAGTATAGAGTAAACATGTCCAACATCCCTGCTACAGATTTGTCAGTTTAATAGTCTCAAAAACAAGAGAGCAAACTTTCCACTGACAAGGCCTCAAGTGTTCTGGTCTATGAAACCAAGTGTGCAATCACCCCTATTGGTGCAATAATTAGAATAAGGCTGGAAAAGGTTTCAATTATTCTGCAACAACGTGCCCTGCATGTCACACCAGGAGGTAGAGTCAAAACGAGTCCAACACTGAATAAGTTTCCAAGCGAAGTCCATCTATGCACCAGTAAGTTTCCCTGGGGGCATATATCCAGCATCACCAAGTGTAATCAACGACACATCCCCATTGGAAGAGACCACCATCTTGGTAATGCTTCCATGGTACAGAGACATCCTAAGCCAACCATCAGGTTGGAATTGCAGTGCCCTGTGAAGACACATGGTTATTACATGAAAGATTCAGGCTATAAAAAGGTTATGGAACATGTGAATGACTGCACTGGGTGACATTAAACATGCATTTGTTTTCTACAAACAGTTACCATTACTATAAAGAGACAGCATCATCTAGTGACAGCAAGAATTCTATTAGCATTTAGCCACACACCTTGTGTTTATTAAGCTCATTTACACAAGTTACCATTTTGCAATGTGACATTACATTGCAAGTTGCCAAGTTGTTGTGTAAATGAGCTTTGGTGTGTAGTTTTTGCATTAAGAGTAGTGAAGCCAGCAGACACAAAAGCCCAAATTTGATAAGAACCAGCCCATCTGTTGAGATGATATTGGTTGGTGGCAGTAGCTAAATAGCATTTACCTGCATACAAAGTAGCGGATGACATTATCATGGCAGACTATAATCTCATAACTGTCTTTGGTTTGCTCTGGATCCGCACGGTGGATGTACTTCCTGAATGCAGCCTCAATGCGTGGGCCATCTTTAAAATACT
Source organism: Pelobates fuscus (assembly GCF_036172605.1). NCBI lineage: Eukaryota > Metazoa > Chordata > Amphibia > Anura > Pelobatidae > Pelobates > Pelobates fuscus. The sequence goes on along the minus strand of NC_086321.1, from coordinate 145,763,744 downwards.
GAAATGGAGACAACCATATGCTAAAAAGGAACATTAAAACCCAGAAACCCATCATACTCTTTCAGGTAGCCATCTTACATCGAGATCTGGTAGCCACCTGGATTCTGGAGGTACTGGCCGGGTTGGAGCTCCTTCATGAAGCAAGTTAGAGCTACACATTTTAATACCTATAGAAGAGAACACTGGGTTACTACAATGTTATTGGATAGAGAAGAGAACTCACCAAGACTAGAATTGGTATAACATTTCAGCTTTGTATAACAAATTCAAAGGTTTAGCATGGGTTGTATGCTCGTTTACCCAACTTACAGTTTTATCTGATAAATAATGTCAGAGTCCAAAAAAAAAAAAACAACCCACAAGTTGTGGCTTAGTAGCAGCTGCAGATAGTCATACCACACCAATTTATGCTCTTAACAGAAGACCAGTCTTATCTATAGGGAATGAACTTGGGCAGTAATTTTGGTCAAATACATTTTCATCTGAATTTTTGAAAATGTGTCCATTTGTCTGAATGGATTACAATTAGGGAGCTACTGGCTTGCAGCTTCCTCCTTGCAATATTTAATAGAAAGGTCAGTGAGCTGTGTGATTCTTCCCAAATCATTCCTACCCCCCATGGTCTCAGGAGGTTAATATGACTTTTATTTGTACAAGTGAGGTTACATCCTGCCACCTGTCCTTACCCACTGTGCCACAGGTAGGGACATGTCTTTAATATTAAACTGAGCAGCCATTGGCTGCTCACTCTTTAAAAAAAAGTGACACTAGTCACCAGAACAACTACAGCTTATTGAATTTGTTCTGGAGAGTAGAATCATTACCTGCAGGCTTTTTGCTGTAAACACTGTCTTTTCAGAGAAAATGCAGTGTTTACATTACAGCCTAGTGATAACTTCACTGGCCACTCCTTAGATGGCTGTTAGAGATCCTTCCTGGGTCATGGCTGCCTAAGAATGCATCCAAACATTCAGTGTCTCCTCCCTCTGCATGCAGACACTGAACTTTATTCATAGAGATTTGTTGATTCAATTCATCTCTATGAGGAGGTGCTGATTGGCCAGGGCTGTGTTTGAATCATGCTGGCTCTGCCCCTGATCTGCCTCTGTCAGTCTCAGCCAATCCTATGGGGGGGGGGGGGGGGAGCACTGATTGGATCAGGCTACCACGTCATCAGACTGCTTGTTTTTCTGAGTCTAACAGCATGCAGAGTTACAGCTCCAGGCTTGAATACAGTAAGATATTGCTATATTTATGGAGGCATGGTTAGATGGTGGTTTTAACACTATAGGGTCAGGAATACATGTTTGTGTTCCTGACCCTATAGTGATCCAAAAAAGTTTTAACAAAAAAAATTGCTGGTTATCAGGAAGTACATGTGCTGGAGATGTGGGCACGCCGGGGGATCCATGGGACACATGTGGTGGTCATGTACGCAACTCACAACATACTGTTTAATGGTGGAGATCATAGCAACAGATCTATTGGGAAGACCATGGCCTCTAACCATAGAACAAAGCATAAAAAAACAAACAAAAAAAAGCTACTTAAAGGTTAGGATGCCTTTGGAAATAGTCCGTTCAAAGAACCCCTTTAGAAGAGAGACTGCAAACTGTTTCCATTCTTATTCCCTGCACATCTCACCTGGTAATCTACGGCTGATTATGTCAGCAGTTTCTGTGGATCTGGTCAAAGATGAATAAACAATGCCATTAAAGTTAATCCCTTCATTTGCAAGAGCTGCCAGACGCTGTCCAGTTAAGTCTGCCTGTTCACGTCCTGCAGAAGGGGAAGAACAGGAAATTAAAATGGACACTCCAGCCTACAATAAGTCAATTGTATATAAAATTATATATATTTAAATAAGTATTCAAATAAAGAGGCCAAGCATTTTAAAATAAACATTCACCTTTCAAAGTTCCTATAAAGAGGTTTCCACCCTAAAGTGAACTCAGACTAACAAGTGTCAGCTACTTATTAGACAGACGTATGACTGACTATTTTAATTCTTGCATAGCGCTCAGGTTTGTGCAAGTGGATATAGAGTCCCCTTCTAAACACCACATCACGGGAGCCTGACAAAGACCGCTTGCTACCTAGTTTGATTGCCAACTGAAAATGCATTACCAATAGGCCTTTTGGTCATGAGAGTTCATATGAAGTTGCAGTCATAGACATAGTTTTGTATATAAAGTAAGAAGCCAGAGTATTATGGTTTATTGCATAAGTGCTATCAATTACACCAAAATATCCATCTCCTCCAGGAGTGCCAATTATACCACCTGAGGCTGCTGAAAGCAGTTACAAAGTATCACTGGCTGTAAATACAAGTATCTACATATCTTTAGAACTGATTGCAGGATTTTTCATGCAGGAGGGCTGGTAACATGCAATTTATTGAATTTGTGTCTCCCTTTGACCAACTGAAGCCTGTGTGTTTCCAAGCAGTTTAAAGTTCTGGCCTATATGCAGTCCCTATTCGTTGCCAGACACTCCTCAATTAATAGAGTGTTCCATAGTATTCTTATAATAAGAAATACTCTGTGAAAGTCATTTTTATTGCTTATTAACCACATCATGCTGTATTGGACTGTTTAGTAGTCCCAGTGGTTTTAACAGATGGTTATAAATATTTTCACTATATACACTTTAGATGCAATATAAAATAAAGCAAACATGGTAATCAATTTGTGCCCTCCATTTTTTAATGCAATGGTCTTGTACATTTGCCACCAACAATGAAAGGAGCCGCATAACCATCTTTAACCCCTTAAGGACACATGACATGTGTGACATGTCATGATTCCCTTTTATTCCAGAAGTTTGGTCCTTAAGGGGTTAAGTGACTATAGTGTTCCTTTAATAATATCACCCTCCTCTTGATTTTTATTTTGTTACTTGTTAGAAAGTTGTAGATGTTGCAGACAGTCAAGCAATACAAGTCTTACCTTTGCCAGTTAGGGTTCTTTCAGATTCACTATCAGCATTGTTGTACTGACCATGTCTGATCAGGTAGATGTGTCTACTGACTTTAGCATTACATGTCTTCAGCTTGTCCTCACGCTCTTTTTCTGTGCACCCTTTCAGATCATTCAAATTAATTAGCGACATTGGTTCACGGCTGTTTTTGGAGGGGTTGAATAAAAGAAATTTTAAAAAAGTCAGCAAGTGGGAAAGACATGCAACATGGATGCCAAAATCAAGCTCTAGAAATGCATTTTCTGGATTAGGCCTAGATTTCCAGGCAGCATCCTTCATAGATCTCAATGCTACACTCTTGTCATAGTACAGCAGTGACATCAGCTCCTGCAGAGGAGTTGAGGGAGGAAGATGGCAGCACCTGTAAGGGACAGGTTCATATGAATAGAGCTAACCCACTGGACCCTCAGCAGTTTGTGAATTCAGAGTCCCCAGATGGGGAGAGTGCTCAGCGGATTCAAAGCCTCTGAGCGAGCGGTAGGCTCAGCATCCAGATTCTATAGAACCTGGATGCAGCTCAGCCGCCATTCTCAGGAGCTCGCCTCCAGGCAGGAATGGTGCTGATACCATGATTCCATAATTTGAGATTGTCTAGCTGCAAGGAGAAACATCCTGATAGGAAAACAGCCACCTGGTAAGCCTTGCTGTTATTGTGGCAGCTGGGAGGAAGGGAGAGGAGGTAGAGGTGTCAGGCACCAGCAGACTAGTGGGCAAAGTTTTAACCTTTAAAGACCCACCTAGACATTGACTAAACCACAAAAATTTAAAACTACTTGTCACGGAAAGCCCACCAATGACAGTGGCAGAACATGTTAGATGAAGGGGAGAGTTTCCACACAAAAAACAAAACAAAAAATAAATAAAAAACCCCATCAGAAAGTGCAGGGCAAAATCAGAAGAGACATCAGACCCACATAAACCAAGACTTTAAACATAACCCCCGTGTTTCATTATGCTTAGTATGCTTGCCAGGTACAGAGCTTATAATGCGTAACATTTTTCTTTGGTCATAGGGGATAAGTAAACAACTTTAACACTCTGGTCCCACACACTAGACTCGGGATAATGAGTAAATTCTGCGAATGGCCCCTGGATCTGAAGCAGATGATGCTCAGTGAAGCCCAGTTTACATTCACCATACCCAGTGATCTATGTAACTCTCCCAATAAATGCTCTCAGCTCCCTATACTAATGGCAGCTTCCTGTTAGATTGTCAGCTCCTGGGTCCAGACTGCAGAAGATCCCACTGTCTGCTCTATAGCGCTCAGTACGGATATTCCAGCCCCGGTACAGGACATCCCATCACAGGATCCTTTGCTTCACCCAGCAGGTACTCACTAATCCCAGTTCCTATCCCAGCGCCCAGGGTGCACATGGGGCCAGAGAGACACCAAGTCATCCTCACTCTTCCCCACAGACACGGCGGCAAAAAGAGCGACAGCAGAACCCCCGGCGGCGATCACAGCTCTACGGAGAAACATCTCGGCAAATTACCAATCCTAGAGTGATACTGAACTCACACCTGAGTCGGGGATTCATATAGTGCGGGCTACGGGAGCCTGAAAGGGACATGGCCGCAAGGCATGCCGGGAGTTGTAGTTAAATTCTCTACGTAGCTACAGCAGTTGCAATATTAAAGCTGTAATCCTAATTTTGTACTTTTGTAATATAGGGTGTCTAAACATTTCATTGTATTGTGTTCCTGTTGTACACAAACCATGTGCTTCAGGCAGACATATTTACCAAAGTGAGTTAAAAATGAATGTATTTTTACTTTTTTCTTTTAATGTACATTGTTTGTTTGGCAAAGCCTGACAAATAGTACAAATTAGTGCCATACACATGTGCATGTTTATGATGAGAATGGTGGGGTTTTGCATTTGCGTTTTGTCAGCATTTCTGTTTGTTTTGTAGAGAATAGGTCACCTGGCCGGTCTCTGTTCGGAAGGTTCCTGTGCGAAAACCATATAAGGGAATCTCCTGCTTTCACGATACGAATGCTCCCCCTGTTCGGTACTTTATATCTCCCGAACACCGTTCGTGTAGGTGGTGCGGAGCGGGCAGCGGTCGGCAGTTTACCGATGTTCGTGCGAGTGCCAAGCTGAAAATAGTTCCAAGCACTCGACGATTAAGTACTGCTGCCCTCGTTCTGTGGTGGAATCTCGGTAAAAATAAATTTAGTAGGCCGAGATTACCACGTGGCATGTGTACGTGCATATGCTGACGTATCGATCAGTTGGTTGCACGAGGCAAGATACGATCAGGTGGTATTTTGGTGACGCTAGTCCCTCTGAGTCCCGATCGGTGATCCAATAAAGAATCTCTTCCTTCCTGAAGAAACCTGTGTCCATCTCTCTGTGCTTCGCTTCCGTCAGTTTCTCCGGTATCATTTGGTGCATTGGCCGGGAAGCTCATCGTTCAACGGTAGCTGAGAGGCAGAGGCGTGAGACGGTCTATCTTTGCCCACGTTCTCTACGGCTGCACCCCTGAACTTCTGCGTGGACCTCCCTTCGTCTCGGCGCCACTGGTCTGTTGTCCAGGAGATCATCGGCCTCTACGTGAGAAGTGCTGGGGTGTCCCCGTCGATGAGTGTGAACTCAGGTTCAGGAACGAGGAGGTAAGACAACTGCTGTTTTAGACGGCAGGACCCACTAGGGGTATACCGATTGTGCGGTAGGCCCAAAGGGGTTTGAATCTGTGTATCTGCCCCCTCTGTCGGAGGGAAGGAGCGAAGGCGCACCGCTCGATCGAACGCTCTTTAGTCAGACCGTTTGATTTTGTTAGTCAGGCGGGGCTCTGGTGTAAATAGCCCTAGCCGGACACCGGTGTCTTGTCTAGACTAGCGTTCTAGGGTGTATATTTTGTTCGCTAGGTCGGAGGGACCGGGAGACTAAGCGGCGTCTGTGTAAATTCGGTTCGCTAGCTCTCATCCTATCTGGGCTAAGTGGGAAGGCGTGTAAATTTGGAACCCACTAGACTTTTGATAGTGCGACTAAGAGGCGTCTGTGTAAATTCGGTCCTCTAGCTCGCTATATATGTGGTGCTTGGGCAGTGTGGCTAACCAAAACGTATGTAGATTGTTTTTAGGTAGTCCATTCAAGGTACTGGCCAATAGTTTAGTTGGGAATTGTAAATGTGATAAAGATTGTTTAGTAAAGTGTATATCTTGTTAGATAGCGCGAGCTCAGCCGTCTAGCGAGAGTGTTAATAGTGTGTTGCTGTATTATAGTGCACGGTACCATAACCCTGTATATTTACTGACACTGTATATAAGTACTAATCATTGTCGTCCATTGCATGTTTAACACCATAACCACTAATAATTGTATTGTGACCTTAACTTGTGCTTTGACCTATGCTAACCGTACTGTAACCGCTATTTGTAAAAGACGATGTTACTGGGGTGTGTTATAGACGGGTAATTCGTATATAGAGAATTATAGCGTGGGTGACTGTATAGTTACGCCAAAGGGCATAATATTGATTATCTAGTGACTGGTGTAACAGCTGTGTGTGTACGGGAATTCCCTGAGTGTTTATTGTGTTATTGTGTACGTTTCACTTGGTAACCGTACCACGTGGTGCTGTTGCCAGAGGAAACGGGTGTGACTGTTGAATAGTACGCGTGTATAGTATTCGTTGTCGACGACGTTCCATTGTTAAGTATGGGTGTGTCGCAGTCAACGATTCCGGATCCCTTAGGTTGTATGGTGAAGAATTTTAAAAAGGGATTCAAAACTTGTGATTTTGGGGTTAAAATGTCTCCTGTACGTTTGGTCACTTTGTGTACTAGGGAGTGGCCTACTTTGGTTGCGGCATGGCCGCCACGTGGCAGTTTGGATCCAACTCTGGTACAGCGCTTACACGTGGCTGTATCAGGTAGGCCTGAACTTTACGGCCAGTTTCCTTATATTGATTGTTGGAGACAGGCCGTAAATGACTCGCCAAAATGGCTCCGGACATGCCACGAGGAGCAATGTCGCCTCATGGTAGCTAGGACTTGTTCGTCCACTAGGACTGTGGTTAGGCCCATTTTGGACACGCCCCCTGAGTCCGAGATCCCTTTGCCGCCCCCTTACTTTCCGTTAAGAGGAAGTGACGCAAATGCAGGAAGTCCTGCAGCCCTCCCCTCATTACCCCCATCCACTTCCGCTTCCTCCTCCAGTACAGGATCCACCCCCCCTCGTACCAAATCTCCCCTTCCGGAATCAGAACCAACCCCCATTAAAAACGAATATCCTGATTTGGCGCCACTTCAGACTTCCGGTCAAGCTTCATCTAGCTCGGCTCGAAGTGTTTTATTTACAACCTTTTCCCAAAACCAAGCTCCCACATCCCCATACCCTATTTCTCCCCGACTGGAAACTATGACTGACGCCCCTCCACGTAGCCCCATACAGACCCGACAGTTGACCGGTGCCCAACAATTAAAACACTATCAGATGCCTCTTCGTCTGAATCCTGGGTCAGCCTATATCGATGCCGCAGGCCAAATGGCACATGCTGACCCAGTCTTTGTATATGTCCCATTCACGACAACCGATCTTTTAAATTGGAAGACCCACAATTCCTCGTATACTGAGAAACCACAAGCTATGACTGATCTGTTCACCTCAATAGTACAGACACATAACCCGACATGGGCTGATTGCCAGCAGTTATTAATGACTTTATTCAACAATGAGGAAAGGACAAGGATTAACCAAGCGGCCATTAAAGCACTAGAGGATAAAGCCCGTACTTTAAACCAAGCCAATCCATCAGCATGGGCCGCAACACATTTTCCCAACACTGATCCCGATTGGAATGTAAATGGTGCTGATATGGTTCAACTCAGAGCCTATAGAGACGCTATAATTGCTGGCATGAAAGCCGGAGGAAAGAAAGCTATTAACATGTCGAAGACAGTTGAGGTGATTCAGAAAAGTGATGAAGCGCCCAGTGTCTTTTATGACCGATTATTGGAGGCATACCGCTTGTATACCCCCTTTAATCCGGAAGACGCAGACAATTCCCGAATGGTGAACTCCGCCTTTGTCAGCCAAGCTTACGGAGATATTAAGCGCAAGCTACAAAAGTTAGAAGGGTTTGCAGGTATGTCAATCACCCAACTAATGGAGGTAGCAAATAAGGTTTATATGAATAGGGAAACAGAAAGTAAGAAAGAGGAAGAGCGCAAGATGCGTAAAAAGGCTGATATGCTAGCGGTAGCGATCGCAGGCGTAGATAGACGGGGCCCAGATAGAGGCGATAGTAGATGGAATGAGGAACCTCTAAGTAGAAATCAGTGCGCATACTGTAGGGAAGAAGGGCATTGGAGAAATGAGTGTCCTCGAAGAGAACAGTGTGAGAGAGACAGACCTAGGACAGGTTACGGAAACTTTAGAGGCAGAGCGAGAGGTAGAGGAGGCCCCGGAGGGAGTAATGGTAATAGAGGGAGTAATGGGAACAGAGGAAGTGTTAGGGAAGACAGGTATATTCCAGCAGCGCAAAGGTCCCGCGATAGAGAAGGTAGGGACTTTGTAGGATTGGCTGACACGGTCATGGAGGACTATTGATACCGACCGGGCTCCATCCCCCTTGGTCGAGCAGAGCCTATGGTCAATGTATCAATAGGGGGAAAAAGGAGTGCGTTCATGATCGACACTGGTGCTGAACATTCAGTGGTGACTAATCTAGTTGCTCCTCCATCTGGAAGGACTATTACTGTGATAGGAGCAACTGGAAGAAGTGCTGAAAAACCGGTTCTTAAAAGTCGACTCTGTACATTGGGAGGCCACGTAGTAAAACATCAATTCCTTTATATGCCTGAATGTCCAGTCCAATTGCTGGGACGTGATATGCTATCAAAATTACAAGCGCAGATTACGTTCCTACCAAATGGAACAACATCCTTAAAGTTTAATGGACCTTCAGGTATCATGACATTATCCGTACCAAAGGAAGAAGAGTGGCGACTTTATACAGTGTTGACTAGCCAAAACCCTAGGAGTGATGAGACATTATTTAACATACCAGGAGTTTGGGCAGAGAACAACCCACCAGGACTGGCCCGCAATATTCCACCTATAAAAATTGAACTAAAACTTGGGGTTTATCCAGTGAGCCTAAGACAATACCACATCCCGCAGAAGGCTAAGAAGAATATCCAATCCTATCTGGATAAGTTCATACGGTATGGTATCCTAAAATTCTGTACTTCCCCCTGGAACACCCCATTGCTGCCTGTTCAAAAGCCCGGTACAGATGAGTATCGACCTGTGCAGGACTTGAGAGCAGTCAATGATGCGGTTGTTAGTATACATCCAGTTGTACCCAATCCATATAACCTGCTTGCTTTAATTCCGGGCGGGGCTACCTACTTTACAGTCTTAGATCTCAAAGATGCCTTCTTTTGCCTCCGAATTGCCGCAGAAAGTCAATGTATTTTCGCTTTCCAATGGGAGAACGCTGTAACGGGCTCAAAACGCCAAATGACTTGGACAAGACTGCCCCAAGGGTTTAAAAATTCACCTACCCTATTTGGTTCAGCCCTAAGTCAAGATCTACTGGATTTCGAGTCCATCCCAGGAGAGTGTGTATTGTTACAATATGTAGATGACTTGTTGATAGCAGCAGTTACAAAAGAAATCTGTCAGCAAGCAACGCACGATCTACTACACATTCTCTGGAAGGCAGGATACAAGGTGTCTAGAAAGAAGGCTCAGTTGTGTTTGCCAACTGTCAAATATCTGTGATTCCATATCTCTGAAGGTCAAAGAATTATGAGGCCAGAGAGAAAAGAAGCTGTCTGCCAAATACCAATACCCAAGAATAGAAGACAAGTGCGAGAATTCTTGGGGGCAGCAGGCTTCTGTAGGATATGGATTCCCAGCTATGCGATACTGGCAAAACCTCTGTACGCAGCTATCAAAGGTACAGAGCACGACCCCTTCTTATGGACCCAAGAACAGCAAACGGCATTTGAAGATGTGAAGAAGGCTTTGATGAGTGCCCCAGCATTAGGTCTACCTGATCACACACGACCATTCTACCTGTATGTACACGAGCAAAGAAGAATGGCTGTGGGAGTATTGACACAGTACTTGGGATCATGGCAAAGACCTGTTGCCTACATGTCTAAGCAATTGGATACAGTGGCCAGCGGACTTCCACCTTGTCTAAGAGCCGTAGCTGCAGCCGCCCTGCTAGTAGCTGAAGCCGATAAACTCACTCTGGGTCAAGAACTTTATGTACGAGTCCCACATGCAGTACAGACGTTGTTGGATTACAAAGGAAATCATTGGTTTAGTAACAGCCGTATGACCAAGTATCAAGCAATGTTGTGTGAAAACCCCAGAGTGCATTTAGAGACTGTAAACACCTTAAATCCAGCTACCCTTTTGCCACAACCTACTGAAAGTCAACATGATTGTTTGGAAGTAATGGATGAAGTATTCTCAAGTAGACCAGATCTTCGTGATTTTCCCATCCAGAACCCCGATGTTCAATATTATACCGACGGCAGTAGTTATGTGAAAGAAGGGATCCGCTATGCAGGATATGCAGTAACAACAATAGACAAGGTGATAGAAGCTCGGCCACTGGCGAAAGGAACATCAGCACAAAAGGCAGAATTGATAGCACTGACACGAGCGTTACAATTGGCTGAAGGTTTAAGAGTGAACATCTACACGGACTCCAAATATGCGTTTTTAACCACTCATGCCCACGGAGCTTTGTATAAAGAAAGAGGACTACTGAATTCAGAAGGCAAAGAAATCAAATACGCAGCTGAAATCCTACAACTATTGGAAGCAGTGTGGGAGCCGAAAGAAGTCGGTATCATACATTGTCGAGCGCATCTGAGAGGAGATGGTGATGTAACCAAGGGAAATCGGATGGCAGATAGTGCAGCTAAGCGTGCTGCTGAATCAGGAAGACAGGAGTATGTGGGGCATATAGCTGCTCTTATACCAACTCCACTGTCCCAATGGACTCCAGTTTATACAGCTCAAGAAGAGGAGTGGTTAAAGACTGAACCAGGAAAGTATTTGGAGAACAAGTGGTATCAGCTAGAAGATGGAAGAATAGTCATACCAGCATCACTAGCGGTAGAAATTGTCCAAAATTATCATAACGGGACACATTCTGGGAGAGACAGTACTGAAGAATCTCTCAGAAAACATTTCTACATACCAAGATTGTCCAACTTGACTCAGGCCATTGTACGAAGATGTGTAACGTGTGCTAAAAATAATGCAAGACAAGGACCAGTAAAGCCACCAGGAGTCCAGTTTATGGGGGGACTCCCCATGTCCGATCTACAAATAGACTTTACAGTGATGCCTAAATCGGGTGGACATCGTTACCTGCTGGTAATTGTGTGCACCTATTCAGGCTGGGTAGAAGCATGTCCTACTCGTACAGAGAAAGCAGGAGAAGTTGTGAGATTCCTGCTACGAGAAATAATACCCCGATATGGACTACCCTGTTCTATAGGATCGGACAATGGTCCAGCTTTTGTTCATCAGTGCCTACAACAACTGACTCATATGCTTGGTATAAAGTGGAGGCTTCATACTGCATATAGACCCCAGAGTTCTGGTAAGGTAGAGAGAATGAATAGAACTATTAAGAACCAGTTGGCTAAAATGTGTCAGGAAACCCAACTTAAGTGGAACGTTCTCTTACCCATAGCTCTATTGCGAATCCGCAGTACCCCTACCAGAAGGATAGGCCTCTCTCCTTTTGAAATCATGTATGGGCGACCACCTCCCGTACTTGGTAACTTAAGGGGGGATTTGAGTCAGTTGGGAGAAGGAATTACCCGGCAGCAGGTTGTAGAGTTGGGTAAGACTATGGAGGAGGTACAGAAATGGGTACAAGATAGATTACCTGTGAATATTTATCCCCCTGTTCATAGTTATCATCCAGGAGATCAAGTGTGGATTAAAGAGTGGAATAATGTACCGTTAGGGCCCAAGTGGAGAGGTCCTTATGTTGTTCTTTTGTCTACCCCTACAGCGATAAAAGTAGCCGAAGTGACTCCGTGGATACATCACTCCAGGGTTAAACCAGCAGCAGTCGATTCTTGGCAAGTTACAGCAGATCCAGAGAATCCCTGCAAGATCCGGTTAAAACGCACTACTCAGTCGGAGTAACGAGGAACTATTGTGGATTACAAATTTTATTATTTTTGGGATTTGGTGCGTGAGTGAGAAGGCCATAATAAAGCCTGTCCGCCCACCGACGTATAGTTTATAAGCCAGGGAAAGTCTCGAAGGGACTCCTGTGAAGACGAGCAGAACTCCATTCCCTGCAGCCCTTACATCCTGGAAGCTGAGGTGCCTTCGCACGGACGAAGACTGAGGATGACGGCGAAAGATGTGCTTTTGATAGTGTTTATTTATATGTGTTTTTATATTCAGGAAGGTAGAGGTACCGACACTCCTAGCTGTGAGGTATGCATTAAGACTACGAGAACAGGTAACCATATTTCCCAAACCCTAATTTGGCATTCACAATACGAGTGTAAAGGAGATATATCGAGATGTAGATACTTAAATATAGACTATAGTGTGTGCCATTTAGGAGTAGGAGAACCTAAGTGCTTCAGTCCGGAGTATCAACCTCGTACAATTTGGTTGACTCTCAGGAATGGAGATCCTCAGGGGACCCTAATTAATAAGACGGTGTTAGAATCCGTACATTCTTCGGGTGTTCTGCTATTTGATGCGTGTAAAGCGATATCGAGTGGTAGAAAGCCGTGGAATGTATGTGGGGATCTTAGATGGGAGAGGACGTATGGGTCTAATGATAAATATATCTGTCCCAGTAGTAAAAATAAATATGTGAGTCCTAGATGCCCAAATAAAGACTATAACTTCTGCCCATATTGGTCTTGTGTGGGGTGGGCGACTTGGGGACAGACAGTAGACAAAGACATGATAGTGACTAAGTTGCCGACTAGCCCATATTGTAAGTCTATGGAATGTAATCCCATCCATATACTTATAAATAACCCGATAAGTTCTTAGACAAATATGGCAATTTATTTGGGTTTCAAATATACGGGACGGGTTTAGATCCTGGGACAGTATTGTTTATAGGGATAGAGACTGATACGGTATCCTCCCAAACTCATCAAGTATACCATTCCTTTTATGAAGAGATGAGTATAGATAATAAGATCCCCCATAATGCTAAAAACCTGTTTATTGATTTAGCCGAAAGTATTGCCGGTAGTCTTAATGTTACCAACTGCTATGTGTGTGGAGGTACTAACATGGGAGACCAATGGCCTTGGGAAGCAAAGGAGGTAATGTCCGGTTCTGAGGCAGTTGACCAACTAATATCTACACAAGCCGATTATCATATGAGTGTTAGAGGTAAATCTGAGTGGAGATTAAAGACCTCCATCATAGGTTATGTTTGCATAGCAAGGAAAGGAATAATGTATAACACTTCTGTAGGAGAATTAACTTGTCTAGGGCAAAAAGCTTATGATGATGATACAAAGAATACAACTTGGTGGTCGGCTTCAAATGTCTCAGAACCATCTAACCCGTTTGCTAGATACGCCAATTTAAAGGATGTGTGGTTTGATTTATCCATCACATCTACCTGGAGAGCCCCAGCAAATTTGTACTGGATCTGTGGTAAGAAAGCCTATTCGGAGTTGCCACAGGACTGGGAAGGGGCATGTGTGTTGGGTATGCTCAAACCATCCTTCTTCTTGTTACCGATTGAAACAGGTGAGACTTTAGGTGTTAAAGTGTATGATGTGAATCATAGGAAGAAAAGGGGACCCATAGAGATAGGCACCTGGGAAGATAATGAATGGCCTCCCCAGCGTATCATAGATTATTATGGGCCAGCCACGTGGGCTGAGGATGGTACCTTTGGTTACAGAACCCCTATTTATATGCTCAACCGTATTATAAGATTACAGGCGGTGGTTGAGATTATCACTAACGAAACATCACAAGCGCTCAATCTTCTAGCGAAGCATAACACCAGGATGAGGACGGCAGTCTACCAAAATAGATTAGCCTTGGATTACCTTTTGGCAGTAGAGGGAGGGGTATGTGGGAAGTTTAACCTGAGCAATTGCTGTCTTCAAATAGATGACGAAGGGCAAGCAATAGCTGAGCTTACTAGCCATATGGTTAAACTAGCGCATGTGCCTACTCAGGTATGGAAAGGGTATAATCCAAGTAGTTGGTTTGGTAGCTGGTATGAGTGCTTTGGAGGGCTTAAGGCAGTGGTAGGTGGAGTCCTACTGATTTTAATGTTGTGTCTACTCCTGCCGTGTCTTATACCCTTAGTAGTTAGGTCTGTGCAAAGTCTGATAGAAAATATAGCAGAGAGGAAGGCTGCTGCACAGATAATGGCGATTTATAAGTATAAGGCTTTAGATCAGGGAGAACCAATGCAGGAAGATGAGTGTTGAAGATTCACATCATAAGATAAGTCTGGTCCGGTTCATGGTAACTTGCGGTGTATGCAAACTAAGGTTAAGTGGTGCCTCAAGTAATTGTGAAATATCAAGAGGCATCAAAGGGGGGAATGTGGTGGAATCTCGGTAAAAATAAATTTAGTAGGCCGAGATTACCACGTGGCATGTGTACGTGCATATGCTGACGTATCGATCAGTTGGTTGCACGAGGCAAGATACGATCAGTAGTGTACGGAGCATGTGCAAGAATACAGGATGTAGTATTCCCCCTCCTCCATTGCGCTGGACAAGCCATGCGGTCAAGCAGGAAGTTAATTCTTATTTGTATTGATTGGTCAAGAGAATGTGCGGGTGGAGCTTAATATGGGAGGAGTTATGTGCCTATATAAGGAGCCTGCACTATTGTCCGGGACTCAGAACTTGTGGTATTTTGGTGACGCTAGTCCCTCTGAGTCCCGATCGGTGATCCAATAAAGAATCTCTTCCTTCCTGAAGAAACCTGTGTCCATCTCTCTGTGCTTCGCTTCCGTCAGTTTCTCCGGTATCAGTTCGGGAGACAAACTAAGGATAGCATTTATTGTTTCCCTTGCGGTTTCGCACTAAAGTGGTTGGTGTTAATGTTCTAATGGGGTACAGGGGTGGTCCTTGTTCGGGAGACGAATGGATGCTGTTCATATGAAATCTCCCAAACGGCCAAAAAAGAACTACATGAAATAACTGGCAAAATAACGGGGGGAGGGGGGACAACAGCCAATACAGGGAATAAAAAGTAGCTTGCAAATGTACATTCCGCTACACAGCATTCTATCTTGTGTTTTCTTTTGGTCTTAGCGACTGGTTAATAATCCGATACCTTTGGCTTAGTTTCATGGGGTCAGCTATTTGCAACTATCAGCTCCCTCTACGTGCACAAGGAGAAAGTAATGTGTGATCACTTCCTAACTCTGATCCTGTGTGAGGCAGCGGTCTCAGATTGTAGTTTGGTCAGAGATTTCCACAAGCAGATCGCAGTGTTAGAAGCAGTCAACCAGGCTCATGACCAGAGTATAGACTTTAATGATCTGATGGTCGTCTTAAAATGTATACCATTTACTAAAGACATCAGGACAATTCAAAGATTTAGGTTATATGCATGACACCCCCCTCATATTCCCTGTTCATGCAATGCTCATTCAGTGTGCCCCTGCCATTTAGGTTTTGCTTCTTCAGTAAACCCATTTTGTGCCATTGCCATCTTCATGCCACTCCTGCCTCAGCCATCCATTTCGTAATCCTGCAAATACTGTCCTTTCTTGTGCCTTTTCACAAATAGCTCATTCCCAAAATGTTTTCTGGTCAACCTTCCCTTTCATCACTTTTTTGTGGGTGTTGGCATGTAATACCAATAGTGATGTCCCGAACGGTTCGCTGGCGAATAGTTCCTGGCGAACATAGCTTGTTCGAGTTCGCCACGGACGGCGAACATATGCGATTTTCGGTCCGCCCCTATTCGTCATCATTGAGTAAACTTTGACCCTGTACCTCACAGTCAGCAGCAGACCCTCCCTCCCAGACCCTCCCACCTCCTAGACAGCATACAATTTAGATTAATTCTGAAGCTGCATTCTTTTTTCTTTTCTTTTTCTTTTCCATAGCCAGTAACCTGTGTTTATTATACATTATCCTCCCATAGCCAGTAACCTGTGTTTATTATACATTATCCCCCCCATAGCCAGTAACCTGTGTTTATTATACATTATCCCCCCATAGCCAGTAACCTGTGTTTATTATACATTATCCCTCCCATAGCCAGTAACCTGTGTTTATTAAACATTATTCCCCCTATAGCCAGTAACCTGTGTTTATTATACATTATCCCCCCCACAACCAGTAACCTGTGTTTATTATACATTATCCCCCCCATAGCCAGTAACCTGTGTTTATTATACATTATCCCCCATAGTCATTTATCGTTGGACCTAGGCAGCATGATGTCTTAGGCCGGCCCAGAGAGTGAGTGAGTGAATAATATAATATATATGTTCAGAAACATATTAGTAATATATGTAAATCGGGTTCATGCAAAGAGGGTGAAAAGGTATTAAAGAAAAACACACTTATTGCATCAACTTTACAAAGCCAAACTTTTAAAATCTTTCCTCATTTCTTTCTCGGGATGAGGAATATATTGGTTGTAGACTGAGGATTTCCATCTGCCCAATCTTTTAATAATATGCACTGGAGTGTCAGTGTTGAAGGAGACCGAAGCTGCCCCTATTCTAAATGAAAGACCCAAGACATGGATACAACCCAATCTTAGGAGTAGTGTTCTGATGTAGAAGATGAATTTAGCCGTAGTCAGAAGGATTCAGTGAGAGTAGTGGTGAAATGTGTGTGGCATGTAAGAGTCAAGTACCGGTATTTTAACTGGGCACTAGTTCTAGGTGGGATAAAGTGGTATAGCGGATGGATGAGTAGTTTGGTTCGTTTTAGAGGTTTGTAGAGAAAGTATATAGTGATCATGATTTTTAGCGATATCCAATATTTTTAAGGTGGTCTCAAACAAACATAAAATGCTATATAAAATTTGTGGGAATATCGAATAGTCGTGTACAGTAAATCAGAGGGCTCAGAATATCGAACCATTGATAGGTAACCTGGATGAAGTAGGGGTACGCGGTAATATGCTTTTAATGGGATAGGACATTAGGAAAGGTGTGTGATTGGAATAAGTGGTTGTGGCTGTATTTACCTTATCCTGGGACCGACCTGGCTCCTAAGCTTGAGCTGCGCGTGGCTGGATCACTCCTGCCTCCACACGAGCCGCATGCGGCTTGATCTCCTCTTCTGACTTAGCCGCATGCACTGACCGCAGTGATCGGTCACGTGGCCCGCCTGGCACTAGGAGCACGGCTAGAGTCACGAGCTCGCTCTTAAAGGGGCAGTGGGAGCCAAAAGTTGATTCAGGCTCCCATTGGCCCACGTCATTCCAGCACCCCCACACACAAATGTTTTTGGGGCACAATAGCTTGCATTTAAAAACAAAAAAAGAACTTTTTTGACTGTGAAATAATAGTCAGTTTCCTTCACACGTGTGCGTTTCTGGGCCTGCCAGTGCACAGTGTCACACCAGTGCAACTCATATCTGGTGTAGCAGTAGTGTACATTTAAAAAAAAATAAAAAAAAATACAGGGCGCTTGTTGTCACCTTTCGGGGACCCTTGGTGTTGTACGTGGCTGGGT
Source organism: Pelobates fuscus (assembly GCF_036172605.1). NCBI lineage: Eukaryota > Metazoa > Chordata > Amphibia > Anura > Pelobatidae > Pelobates > Pelobates fuscus. Next base: position 145,746,103 of record NC_086321.1, on the reverse strand, counting down.
GGAGGAAGAGACCTTCAATGACATCAGTGAGGACAAGGAACGGGACATGGCTAGCTTGGTATCCAACCTTGTGCAAATGGGGAGTTTGCGGTTGTGCAAATGGGGAGTTTGCGGTGCGTTAAACGGGGAGTTTGGTCTGTCACTGTGAAGCAGGCGTAACCCTTACACTACCTGATCGATACAACATCATATCTGATGTTTTAAAGCACGTTATTCCAAGCAATTTAGGAATGTTAGGTGATTTATGCCCTTTATGCATTAAAACCAGACTCTGCATCAACTATGTAATTTTCCATGGGAGTTTTGCCATGGATCCCCCTCCGGCATGCCACAGTCCAGGTGTAATCCCCCTGAAACAACTTTTCCATCCAACAAGAGTCCCTGTGGGTTTTAAATTTCGCCTGCCTGTTGAAGTCTATGGCGGTTCGCCCGTTCGCGAACTGAATATTTTATGTTCGCGACATTACTAAGTACCAACACACATTGGGAAATATTGACTGTTTGAGATCTGCATTTCACTTAGCATTTATATTATACACAAATCTGGTTTACAGATTTGTCAACGGCTAACAAAATGTAGTTTCACATCTAGCCCTATTGTGAATCAATATTAAGAGCCACTTCAGGGATTCCCACTTTGATTAGACCAGTGGTTCCCAAACCAGTTTTCATGATCCACAAACAACCCAGGATTTATGCATTTCCACTTTTTATTCCAATAGATACTAACAAAACGTGGAATAGACTCCCCCAGTCAAAAGCCTACTTTTGCCATTTCAACATCTCCCATGCTGGTCCTGGGAATATGGGCAACTCTTTGCCAAGTCCACCTTTTGATTATACTGTCATCACCTGTCGCATTTATGTGTCGACTCCTTGCAAAGTAGTTAACCCTCCATAGCAAAAGAATAGATAATAGCAAGGTTGCCCACTTGATGTTTAACTTTTTGCATTTAAGATCAGCTGTCCCTCTTCCCTCCCCCACCCAGAATTTTTTTTGAATGGCAGGGGGCTGCTGCTTACCTATTTATATGGGCTCATTCTAGAATAGGTGAGAGGAACCAGTCACTAGGTTCCTTCCATCACCTTTAATACACCACCCACCCTTACAGACACGCAGGTTATTCTGGTGTAATATAGTGAAATTAAAGAGTTGTCCTCAAAATTTTGCTGCTATTGATGACAGTTTTCGTTATACTGTACATCAGCCACCATGAGGTATGCAACAGGGACTTTTATTGTACACTTGTCAGATAATGCATGCCCTGACCCAAAAACGCTCCATGCATTTCATGAGTTCTGATTTTAAACAAAACAAATAAAACCACAAATCTTTAGCATAAAGTGCAAGTACGACAAGTGCTGTTGCAGTGTAAAGAACCCACTAGACTAGAGAGTTCTTTGTAAGAGACAATTTCTTAGATAGAGTTAGATAGAGTTTAGTTGGCTCATCAACATAAGTTTATTATATGAATTAAATTTAGTCTTAGTGATTTTGCTTTGCAATTTAATGTTTAGTCAATGTGAACATGTATAGAAACAAGTTGTACAAAAAGGCATAGATTTTTAAAGTGCTGAATTAAGATAATTTCCATTTGAGGTCACATGGTCTTGGACAAAGTATGTTTAGCTGAATAAACAGGAAAAACTGTTTAAAGCGGAGTTAGAGGACTCATACAAGCCAATGACAGGCTAAGAGATAAGCCAATAACACTCTAAAGACATAAAATAACCCACATTAAAGAATACACTTTGCAAGTTGTGAAATATACCAGGTTACAAAATGACCAGAAACATTAAGAATTCCACATACAACCAAGTGCATTATCTTCCGTGATATCTGGATCAATGTAGTCTTCACTAGAGTGTAGCAAATGTGGTAAAGAAACCCCATTTGATGAGTGTTGAATACCAGTGTGGACTGTGCAGAATCCAGGTATAGTTTAAGTCCATACATTGTTTCATAACAATAGCGAATATTTGACCGCAGCAAAGTTTCTACTTTAATTTTTTCCTGCTTGATGTATAACAGTCAGCTACACACTCCATTCAGGAGGAAGTGCAGCATGTCAGCTTCAGTACGTAGAAAGTCTTTCAGTCAAACCTCTTCAAGTTTGTCCACTGGCATAAATCCAACATCACCAAGCATCTCCAGTGACACCTCCCCATCTGGATAGATGACTAGCTTGCTAATGCTACCATGATGAAGAGACATCCTTTTCCATGCTTCAGGTGGGAGTTGTAATGCCCTGAACAAAAAAAACTACAAATTAGCTCAATGTCACATATAATGAATTGCTGCAGTAAAAGCTAGATAATGCTGGTTGTATCCTAGATGGTTTTACTTAACCTAGACAGTTTATAGCATGCATATTCTACACAATCTTTTACACAGGGAAGAGTTATTCAGAGCATGAGGACAACCAATGTCAGATAATTGACCAAAAGTCTGTGGAAGCCCTCTAGTGGCTGTCTGGTAGACAGCCACTGGAGTAGTTAACCCTCAGGTAATTATTGCAGTTTCTCAGAAACTGCAATAATTACGACAGTAGTGTTAAGGGACAAGACACCAAGACCTTAATGAGTTTAATTGGTCTGGGTGCCTACAGTGTCCCTTCAAGTTTTAAGGAAGAGCTAGCTTGCACGGTCAACATGCCAAGGTATACCAGTATGTTACTTTGAAGTTGTATTTCCCCCTTTTAGCCAGTATGACAATGAATCATAGAATGTTTTATACCAATTCCAGAGTTGCTGTTGTACTTGCTTAATAGTGGTCAATATACACACACCACAAGTATCATAGTGTTTATGGTTTAAGGAGATTATAAGCCCCATTAAATTGGACTGACTAGCATTTATTGCTTATGCCTGTAGTCCCCTCTTCAGAGATTTCTACTTCCACATTAGCATAATTTGGAAGTCTGGTGTATACACTTTCAAGCAAATAGTCCAAACATTCCCCCCCAAAAATTCTGTAGCGGTCAGTGTGCTGAACCTGGGAGGACCAATTAACTGACACATGATTCTTGTTGTATTGGAGGTCAAAGGGTATATTACCTGCATACAATGTAGCGGATGACATTTTCATGGCAGACTATGATCTCATAGCTATCTTTTGCCTGCTTTGGATCTGCGCGACATATATACTTCCTAAATGCAGCCTCGAGGCGTGGGCCATCTTTAAAAAACTAAGGACAAAAATGAAAAAAAATTAATTATATAGTTAACTCTAGGTCTACTCAATGATTGTATACCTTATAATCTGCTTTCCAGTGAGAAGATAGTGGGACTGGCTTGATTGGGTATCCTTCACGAAGCAAGTCACATCCAGAGTTTTCTAGATCTGTGGAGATTCATGGCTTTAGTTTTCTTCAGTTTTTAGAGATGCAACAGAAAAGAGGATCTTCAATACATCTCTATTACAGAGTGAACAACCCCCACAAAAACTCAAACCTGCCGTCTTATATGTATGGGGGAACCCCTGTGTATCCTCATTAGCACCAAGGCCATGAAGTCTATTTGTATGGAGCAGGTAGAGACAGGATAGAGAGTTACAAAAGGCTGTAGAATGAACTGAAAAGACTGTTTAGAAATACTAGGGCAGTATTTCCATTGGGTGCTGTCAGTGGTGTATCCTGGTTTTGTGCTGCCCTAGGCAGGACAAAACTCAGGCACCCCCCTCCCCACCCCCACCCAACCTTTCCCCCTGCATTCTAAATACACACACACACACTAACAGACACACACTGACACACACTCACATTAACACATTTTTTTTTTTTAATTTATTTAAAACATTAACACTTTTTTTTAAAATTTATTTTTAACACTTTTTTTTAAAATTTATTTTTAACACTTTTTTTTTAAATTTATTTTTAACACTTTTTTTTTAAATTTATTTTTAACACTTTTTTTTTAAATTTATTTTTAACACTTTTTTTTTAAATTTATTTTTAACACTTTTTTTTTAAATTTATTTTTAACACTTTTTTTTTAAATTTATTTTTAACACTTTTTTTTTAAATTTATTTTTAACACTTTTTTTTAAAATTTATTTTTAACACTTTTTTTTAAAATTTATTTTTAACACTTTTTTTTAAAATTTATTTTTAACACTTTTTTTTAAAATTTATTTTTAACACTTTTTTTTAAAATTTATTTTTAACACTTTTTTTTAAAATTTATTTTTAACACTTTTTTTTAAAATTTATTTTTAACACTTTTTTTTAAAATTTATTTTTAACACTTTTTTTTAAAATTTATTTTTAACACTTTTTTTTAAAATTTATTTTTAACACTTTTTTTTAAAATTTATTTTTAACACTTTTTTTTAAAATTTATTTTTAACACTTTTATTTTTATTTAACCCCCCCCCCCCCCCCTCCCAGCCTCCTTACCTTTGGGAATGCTGGGGAGGGTGGGTGTCTCTTCCTCCCTGGTGGTCCAGTGGCTGCTGGGCGATCGGGCGGCACTGCCTGGCGGGCGGCCGGTGAGGGAGCACTTCCCCTGAGCGGTTTGCTCAACTCCCTCGCGCGCCTCAGAGTGAGGCTGGGAGCCGGAATATGACGTCATATTCCGGCTCCGCCTCCCAGCCTCACTCTGCGGCTGGCGAGGGAGCTGAGCAGACAGCTCAGGGGAAGTGCTCCCTCGCCGGCCGGCCGCCCGATCGCCCAGCAGCCCGCCGACATGTCTGTTAGCCGCAAGGCTAACAAGACATTTGCCTTGGGCATTTGGGGGCGGCTTTTTTGCCGTCCCCTGGAAAATGCCGCCCAAGGCAAATGCCTTGTTTGCCTCGCGGCTAATACGCCCCTGGGTGCTGTTGACCTATTCTACCACCCAGCATGATCTTAAGTGATGCTCTAAGCATAAAGACAACTTTAGCTTAATGAAGCAGTTTATGGATTATGCCCCTGCAGTCATAAGCTAGAATTGTGTCATTTAAGAGTTAATTCACTTATGTTTGAGGCAGAAAACAAACCCCTCCGCCTGCTGTGACGCATACATGAGAAGTGTGTTAACTTTAGGTTCTCTCCTGCATGCTATAATGGGCTATTAAACAGATCAGTTTTAAACTTAACAGAATAGGCAATAATTGAGGTTGAAACATCTCTTTACAGGAAGGGTTTAGGAAGGCTGTGCAAGTTTTGGTGCATATATCCCTTTAAAGATACACTTGAAGGATCAATTGTTCGTACGTGTCTGACAATTGATCTTTATGAAGGTATTAAACTGGATTTATTCAGAATTCCTTGTATTTATTAGACAATTCCCCATCATAATGGGATTCCATTCGATGATATGAAGAGATTAGAGATAAATTTACCTGGTAGTTTTCTTCTGATGATTTCAAAAGTTTCTTTGGTTCTGGCCATCGAAGAATAAGTAATGTAGGTGAATGCATGATGTAGAGACGCCAGGCGCTCACCTGTGTGTTCTGCCTGCTTCCTTCCTACAGGAGAGGAGAGACTAAACTTTGTTAATGACAAGCTGTACCACAATAACCCCAGTCTTATTTCAGTGTGGCAATCACAGGAATTGATGGTTAGTGGGGCATGTATGTAGTTATAAATCCTGAGGCTTTTATGGGAGAGAGGTGGGGGGGGATGTATAAGATACAAAAACACAAGTCATACCCTCTTCAGTGAGAATTTTTTCTGAGTCTGTAGCTCCATCTTCATTGTACTGTGCATGTCTGACCAGAAAGATGTGCCGAGTAGCCGTTGCCTTGTGTTTATCCAGCTCGTGTTTCAATTCCTCAGGCTTTTCCTTCAGGTGATTCAAGTTAATCAGAGAGTTTGGCTCTCGACTATGGAACAGAAATATACACACAGACACTTTAAGGCAGTTACCACAGTTTGCTTAAAGGGTCTGGTGTGTGTTTGGCAGTTTGTAAAAAAAAAAAAAAAAAATGGCATGAACACCTCCCTTTGTCGAGAGAAAGATGCACCTGCCAGAGGACCCATAGTACCACCAGGCAGTGGGGAGACTATGACTGCTTCCCAAACAGACCAGTGACGAACGCTTTTCCACAATTAAGCAGGAAAGACTCGGCAGAGCACACACAGCCACCAGATTGGGAATAGAAGAACTAATTACCGGTAGCTTCCATGCAGACACTGACAGCTGCGTTTTGTAGCTCAAAATGCCCAGCGAACAGATTAGATTACCGACAGGTGTCGCTTCCTTTGGTCTGGGACAACTAATCGCATCCAGACAAAATCACACCCTGTCCACTAATTGTATAGACATGTATTTTATAAAGTTAGTGACAGAACTAGAACTCGAGGTTGGTAACTTCCTTCGTAAGACCCACATATCTCAACTGTTACATTATAAAACCAGTGGGAGGACATTCAGTGGGATGGTCGCCGACCAGGGAGTTTGCCACCTTAGACTTACAGATCCCAGTTACTTTCCCAGCGCTCGCTGACAGCAGGAGGCCATGCTAGAAAGTAGTCATTCCCGCGTTTCTCCACAGACACGGCGGCAAAAAGAGCGACAGCAGAACCTGCGGCGGTGATCACAGCTCTACGGAGAAACATCTCGGCAAATTACCAATCCCCGAGTGATACGGAACTCACAGCTGAGCCGGGGATTCATATAGTGCGGGCTACGGGAGCCTGAGAGGGCCATGTCCGAAAGGCATGCCGGGAGTTATAGTTCTGACTGCACTGCAGACTCCATTCGTTCGAAGTAGTCGAACGAGGTATGATGATAGATTCGCTGATGGAATTCCGTATATCAAGAATAGAAGTACTGACTGGCAGCATTGAAAAAAAGGCACCTGTATGGATAGGTTTATATGACTGTCTGTAAGTGCCTGTAAGGCTATGGCTGTACCTGTATGGCTGTGTGTATTTGTCTATCTGACTTGGCTGTCTGTGGGGTTGTGTCTGTATGGCTGTGTCTGTGTCCTGGGAAAAAGGTATATATTCAAAATTATAGGTTACAGTGATGAAAAGGGGAAGGGCAAGGGAAGAAGAGGTATGACATTAATGATTAAATGTATGGACATGGGTAGAATTAAAGGGCTTATCTTAATTTTGATCTTTCATCTGTTTAGTAGAGAGCACCCTAATTTGGTATTCGTATGTATGGCAATCGCATGTAAGGAAACCAGATTAGGGTGAAATCTACTAAACAGCTGAAAGATCAGAACTAATAAATTGGCACATATCCTGTGTTTATTGTTATTACCACTATTATTATGTTTAATATATATTATTATTTAGCTATATGGACGAATGTGGCCCCTCCATCTCTACACAGACAATGCATCCGGAGCTCATGCAAAAAATAGTTTGCCTACCCCCTGCCCTACATGTTGCTGCCATCTATTGGCTTTTTTAGTTTTACAGGAAGATATTCACGTACTAGTTAATAAAGCATGCTTTACAAGCTGATTATACCGTCATCGGTGCTGGCCAGTTGGCAAAGGCCAGGGAGACACTGACAGGGTCTGTTCAGTACTGCAGTTCTAGCATCACTGTGGGTGAACGAAATTGCCCTGCCGCAGTATCCTGAATGGATTTAAATGGACGTTCGGCACTGCATACAGCTCATCAGTCAGTCTGGGGCCAATAAATTATCCCCAACTGACAGAAGGAGCCCCATATATCCATTGATACCAGTGTATTCCTGATGTGAGCAGGGATTTGACCCTTTGCAGTCCTGTGTCTGAATATATCTGACAAAATAATTTACCTCTTGCGGGCCAATGTCTTTTTTTCCCTGGAGAGTACCGCTGATCCTCCATGCCGGGTGCCGCAAAGGTGCGCAACGCACACGGTGGGAGATCCTGGCGGTGGTATGTGCGCACAGGTTGTACTGCGTTCCTGTGGGAGTTCACAGAACTCCAATTTAGTTGTTAATTGTTAAATTAAAATGATATTAAACCTAGTGGTGCACTTAGTGGAAATTTATTGCACCGCAAAGGGTTAACCTTGCTCACACCATATTGCAGCAAAAGGCATTTAAAAACCTATTAAAGAGCATCTATGCAGAGCTCACTCTGAGTATCAAGAACGTGAGCTCAAGAAAACTAATCACCATTTACTACCATTTCCAGAATTGAAAGAACTTCTGTTTGACAACCTTTAAGACAATGTGCTTACATATGCTTCCGCCTAAAACAGACACTGTCATTATGTTACACAGTAGAGGAACAAGGACATGGGTAGGGAGATTCCTCCTGAGGCCTGCAAGAGAGCATACATGTCTCATGGGGGGCTCTTCTCCTGCACGTCCTATCGTGAAATCACACGAAAATTACTTTATCATTTGTACTTTCTACCAGCAAGATTTGCACACAGATTCCCTAATGTTAGTAATGGCTGTTGGAGATGCAGCTCCAAGGTAGGGACAATGCTCCACGTTTGGTGGACATGCCCTCTAGTGACACATTTCTTGCATAGAGTGGCAGGCATGTTAGAAGATAGTGTGGTCCTACATCTGAAACCCTCCTTAGAGGAATTTCTCTTATACATACTACCATAAGATCTTATTAAACGTTTATATCTCATATTCACCAGGCTCAGCTGCCTTGTTGCTAGCTACAAGCTGGAAGCCAACCTTCGTTATTTCCAATACGGAAATTGTAACTCAGGTCACGGCCAACCTAAAAATGGTGGTCATCTGCCGAAATAATAATTATAAAATAAACACCCACATTGGGAGCCGCAGCCATCATTAGGGAAGTTAATGGTATAACCATTAAACTGGTACCCATCTACTTTTCTTTACTTTACACTTGATACACCTGAGGCAGGGGCTTGCACCAGACAGTGAGAGATAATTCCCAGATTTTACTAGTAACATGACGTAAAGTCATGATTTTATTAAAGACACGGAGGCGAGTATTATGCATAACTCTTTCTTTATTTCCTCAGCAGCAAAGATAGAGGAATATAAATATTGTCAAAATGAAAGAAAAAACTGAACAGGCATAACAGGCAGCCAATCACATAACAGAGGAAGTAGCTATATAAGTCCTGTGTCTCCCACAATCCCCCTCTTTCTTGCGAAAACCGAAGACCAGGTAAGATAACGATGTCCCACTTGATCCAAACAGGAAACGGGAAACAATACGAAAACTTCAAGCTAAAAAAGATAGAAAAATATGGTAATTTCCAAACTCAAAACTGTAGACTTACCAAACATAACCGTGAGGAGCCATACAAAAAACTGTATTCTGAAATAGAAAAATATATAAAATTAGGACCCAGCATAAAATGTTCAAGACCATCCAAAACATGATGCAAATACATGATATAAATACGTGATATAAATACAGACCTAATTGAAAAACATACCTGAATAGCACCGAAGCATCTCCTTTCCCAGAATCCACACCGGGAGGGTGGGCGGGAATAATACTCGCCTCCGTGTCTTTAATAACAACCAGAAAACCTCGGGTAAGTAAACGACTTGGATGCAGACTTCGTCCTCCTGGATATTTCAAAAGTAACACCTTCTGGGGTGAATGCAACGGCGTCCCAATCCAGGGCCCTGACGTCAGAGACCCTCTTGCAAGAGATCAAACAAAGTAACATCACCAGCTTGGATGACAACCGTTTCAAAGTCAATTCATGGTTAGGGTACCACGATGAGAGGAACTGCAACATCACGTTGACATCCCAAAAGGCAGAGAAACGAGGCCGAGGAGGACGGGCAAGGCGAATACCCTTGAGAAGGCGACATACGAAAGGATGTCTGCCGACAGGGGAACCATCCAAACCCCTGTGTCCGGCCGAAATAGCCGAGCGGGATAGGTTGATCGTGTGGTACGCCTTGCCCGAGTCAAACAGGAACGTGAGGAACTCCAGGATCAGATGTAGAGGGGCAGATACGGGATCCACTGCCCGTTCCATGCACCAACCAGACCACGATCTCCATGAAGCTCGATAAGCCGTTCGTGTGCCTGGGGCCCAGGCGTTATCGAGGAGCAGGAGAGTTGTCTGCGGAACGTCTGAGACAACCCAAGGTCCCCTGAAAGGAACCATGCTATCAGGGGCAACTGGTGTTGAATCACCAGGTCGTGTGAGTTCCCATCCGGATCCAGAAGGAGGTCCTGGAAGACTGGTATCAACCGGGGAAAATCTATTGACAACTCCATCAAGCGAGGGAACCATGGTCGAGATCTCCAGAGAGGGGTGACCAACGCCACACAACAGTCGTGGCGAACCAGTTTCGAGATCGTGCGTGCGATCATGTTGAACAGGGGAAAGGCGTACAGGTGACCCTGCGGCCAGTCTTGGAGAAAGGCATCCGTCGCCACCGCTGCCGGGTCCGGCCTCCAACTGTAGAACCTCGGCAGCTGAGTGTTCAGCCGTGATGCGAACAGATCCATCTGGAACTTTCCCCATAACATGTCCAGGCCCTGGAACACCGAGGCGTGCAAATGCCAGTCGCCAGAGTCTCGTAAGTGTCTGGAATTCCAATCCGCTCCCGAATTGTCCAGACCCGGAATGTGTTCCGCCGTCACCGAGACGTTGTTGTAGAGGCAGAACTGCCAGAAATCCTTCGCTAGAATCGCCAACATTTTGGACTTCGTGCCGCCCAGGTGGCTTATGTAACGGACCGCCGACACGTTGTCCATCTTGAGCAGAACGCAGCAATTCGCCCGCCCTGGGGTAAGGCTGCGGATCGCGAAAGCCCCCGCCAGAAGTTCCAAGCAGTTGATGTGTAACGACTTCTCCATGTCGGACCATCTGCCTCCTGTGGAAACGTCTCCACAACGAGCACCCCAGCCGTGCAAGCTGGCATCGGACTCTATCACTACGTCTGGGACGGAGCCGAAAATGGCTCTCCCGTTCCATGCCTCCATGTGTGCCAACCACCATTCTAACTCGTCTCTGGACTCCGCGTCCAAGCGTATCCGAGATTCGTAGGAGCGGCCCAGTCGAAGGTGCGACCCTTTGAGCCGTTGAAGGGCTCTGTAATGTAGTGGGCCCGGGAAGATCGCCTGAATAGAGGCTGCGAGGAGGCCAATAATTCTCGCCAATTGTCTTACTGACAAGTCTGAGACACGAAGAGCCCTCCGGATTTCCTTCCGAATGGCTTTCATCTTGGAATCCGGTAGAAACAAAAACTGTTGGACGGAATCCACTTTGAAGCCCAGGAATTCTATCGACTGGGCGGGGGTCAGGACCGATTTGTCCCAATTGATCAGAAATCCCAGACCTTGTAAAAGGTCGGTCGTCCAGTCCAAGTGTAGTTGGAGGTCCGCCCTCGACTGGGATAAGATCAGGATGTCGTCCAGGTAAATAATGAGGCGGACCCCTCGGGTTCGGAGGAATGCCACCACCGGCTTCAGGAGCTTGGTGAAGCACCAAGGAGCCGAAGAGAGACCGAAAGGCAGGCAGGTGAAGCGCCATCGTCGGCCATGCCAAGTGAAATGCAGGTAGTCCCTGCAGTCTGCGGCAATGGGAACCGTGAAGTAAGCGTCCTTCAGGTCCAGTTTGGCCAGCCAGCGTAGAAGGTCTCTGAGGCAGTGTATGCCCTCCATCTGGAAATGTTGGTAACGTAGGAAAGCATTGAGAGGGCGAAGATTTATCACGGGGCGAACTCCGCCCCCTTTCTTTGGTACAAGGAACAAGTTGCTCGTAAAGCCTCGCGCGGCGAACGGCAGTTCCTCTATTGCGCCCTTGGACAACATTTCCACGACTTCCGCGGAAATCATCTCGTCCTGATCTGGTGGAAGAGACAGTTCTCTGGGGGGATAAAACTGGACAGGCATAGAAACGAACTCTAGGCGATATCCCCTTACACACTGTAGTACCCAAGCATCTGAGGTCAGTGCCACCCACCTGTGATAAAACAAAGCCAACCTCCCCGCTACCTGAACCTGAGCGGGAGGGGAAGAAGGGGTACTCACCGTAAGGACGTCTGTTAGAAGCGCCACTGCGGGGGTATCTGGAGCCCCAAGCTCTGCCTCTGGCTGGGAAGAAGGTGGGTGCTCTCGGGTCTTGGAAGCCTCGTGATGGAAAAAAGGAACCTCTGGGTGCTCGGAACGAGCCTCTGTAACCGCGGCCAGGCGGACGGTTCCTGCTACGCCCGGCCCCTCCAAAAACCTTGGGCGCGAACATGCGTTTCATGTTCGCTTGCGCCTTATCAATTGCGGTAAAGGTCTTCACATAGGAGCCCATGTCTTTGACAAAGGAGGAGCCGAACAGCAAGCCCTCCTCAGTCGGGTCAGGTTCTGTCACCGTCATAGCGGCCAGCTTAGGGTCGATCTTTAGGAGGATCGCCTTACGCCTCTCAGAGGACATAGCCGTATTAGCATTGCCCAGCAGGCATATAGCCCGCTGGACCCACCCAATGGCCACATCCATATCCAAAACTGAGTCTCCAGATTTGGCAGCTTCGAGAAGCTCGTATAACTTCGATAGGGGCCCCAGAGTATCCAGGATCTTGTCCTGGCACCCTTTCAGGGAGTGGTCAAGGCCCTTCTTGGGCTTCCAGCCCGACTTATTGAGGAATTGGGCAATTTGGGGATCAATATCCGGGGTTTTGCCGGCGGCGCCGGGGAGTGAAGGCCTCGGGCATTCGGCGCGCAGTTTATTGCGGCCTTCTTTAGAGAGCGGGGTGCGAATACGCTTAGCCACGTATTGGGCAATATGGTCTGGGGGAACCCACTCAGCGGACCTGGGGTGCCGCAAGTCGTCAGGGTCGAACAGGGGGTTACCCTGCGGGTCAAGAATCGCCTTGGTATCCCCAGAGGCGTCTAATAAGTGGCCACTGGCCTTGGCAGAGGAGCCCGAGGGGGTCACGCCCGTAAGGGGCAAATCCTCGCCAGATTCACCTTCGTCAAAGGAGTCATATCCCATATGGTCGGACTCATCCTCCACACTCCGGTCGGTATCCGACCCATCATCTAGGGCTCTGGCCCTTTTCCATAGTCTAGCCTTTTTAGCCCGGCCAGGGGCTCTTTTGCGCGTGGGGTGCGCGCTATCAGTGACCGCTTCCAGCGTGTCGTTCATGGCAGGTAGCACCTGCATCGAGGAGTGGGAGTCGACATTTTTGGATTTGGCCTTAGCCTTACGTGCCCCAGGCACTGTCTGGGCAGGGGAAGGGGACCCCCCACCCTGGGAAGTTGGGGTGGTTACTGCAGGTACAACCATTGAGTGGAGGGAGTGGGTAAATGAGGAGGAGACAGCCCCCATGGCCGAGGCAATAGCCTTCTGCAGGGAGGAAGCCATAGTGGCTTCAAGTAATGCCTGAAATTCCTGAGAGGCCATAGCACTCTCAGTAGTCTCCATGGTAAAGTCCCCAGAGGGGTCTGCAGGCCCATCATCCCTATCCTGCATGTTGGCAATAGTTTGTAAGAGCAAACTTTAAACTAACGAAACAGGGCAGGAGGGAACTAAAAGGGTTGAGTAACCCACAGAGAAAAGCAACAAGAAATAGTCAGACCGTTAGTGTGCCCGGGAGGGATCGAGGCGACCGACTGCACGGCAACTAGGAGGCAGACCGCATGGAGGTCCGTCCAAAATGGCCGCCGCACGCGAGGGAAGTGCTCGCGTCCGTGCACCCGTCGGGGGAAGGGGCGCGTGCACTCTGCCCGCGCGGTAAGACCGTGGGCGGGCAGGGAAGTGCACGTAGCCGCGGTCGTGAAGCAAGGACCGGCCGCGGCAAAATCACTGTTTGCACCCGCGAGAGGGAGCAAGGGAAAGGCAGGGAGAGAAAAAATCTCCCGGTAAAGGGGAAAAACCCCCAGGGATCCCCAAGGCACACTAAGCGGAGCACAAGAAATAGAAACGATGCATATACACTTAAACAAGGGATGCATCAATAAAAACAACACCAAAGTAAAATAGTAAATGGCAATAATAACAAGAAATACCACAATCAAAGTACAAGTAAGAGAGCTAAACATGGATACTTAGCTGTCTGAGGAAGCAGCAAAGAAAGAGGAGGATTGTGGGAGACACAGGACTTATATAGCTACTTCCTCTGTTATGTGATTGGCTGCCTGTTATGCCTGTTCAGTTTTTTCTTTCATTTTGACAATATTTATATTCCTCTATCTTTGCTGCTGAGGAAATAAAGAAAGAGTTATGCATAATATGAGCCTCCGTGTCTTTAATAAAATTATGGTTTGCCTATCGTTAAAGGAAAACTATAGGGTCAGGAACACAGACATGTATTCTTGGCCCTATAATACTAAAAACACAATCAAGCCCCCAAGTCCCTCCCCCCCCCTAAATATAGAAAAATCTTACTTTTTTTTTTTTTTTTTTTTTTTACATTCTTTATTTTCATGGTTCAGGTTTAGGCATACAGGCTTTAACAACATTTTACAAGGTTAGAGATAGTAGAAAATAGTATGGATATGTAGCATGTAATATTGAGAATGCTGCACTTTTAAAAAAATAAAATAAATTAAATCAGGCATATGTACTGACTGATTTCATACTAACTATGTATTTTAGTTCAGGTAGTGAACTAAATAGGATAGCATACGATGTAAGCTAGGCTAACTGAGCACACATAGAGTAGCACATGAAGGAAAAACACACCAGGTAACTTAACCAGAAGTATTAAGTACATTCCATCCAGTCCTAACAGTGTTAACCCCTCAAGGACCAAACTTCTGGAATAAAAGGGAATCATGACATGTCACACATGTCATGTGTCCTTTAGGGGTTAAAGCCCACTCTGTGAAGGACGGAATGGAATGACCTAACGTCAGGTTAATGGACCACTAAATCACCCAGACCACTTCACCTCAATGAAGGGGTCTCGATGCAGTGTCCTGTCATTTTTAACCTATTATTTAAAACAATGCTGTTGAGATGATTGCATCTTTAAGAACAGCAGAACACGATCTCTGGAATGATTCAGTCTGTGTGACAGATGGAAACCATTTTTTAATAGGAGGAAGCAGTTAATGATACAGATATGTGCTTAATGCTGAATAAAAGTGATATTGGGGACAGTTATTGGCACAAGGTAATAACATAGCACTGAATGTTATAATCATGACGAGACAGGGATCATAACAGCTGGCGACAATTAGACTCTGCAATGGCTCACATTGGCACCTTGATTGTGTTTGCACCAGACGTAGAAAAATGAGACACATGGGTTAATCTATTTGAGTTTTATTGTAAATAAGTGGCAATTTACCTGACAACTGTATGCCCAGAGGCTTACAGCTCTAAGCATTAGAGGTACACTCCACTGCCCAAATACAAAAAAAAATACAAATCACTGTTTAGTATATATACTTCCTCTACAACAACTGAGTAAAACTCAGTCACATAGTTACATCGCTGAAAAGAGACATGCAATTCATCAAGTTCAGCCTTTGTCACATCCGTTTTTGTTGTTGATACAAAAAAAGGCAAAAATAAACAGCTTGAAGCAGTTTCCAATTTCGCAACACACTTGGAAAAATTCCTTCTCAACCCCTGAATTACAGTTAAATCTCTCCTTGGATGAAGAAACTATTACCCCACAAATAAAAAAATATATTTCTGAATATTATGTTTTTGCAAGATCTGTACAGACTCTGCTAAAACCATCTCTTCAGGGAGAGAATTCCACATCTTTATTGTTCTTACTGTAAAAAAACAACCTTTCCTTTGATTTAGACTAAATCTCCTTCCAGTCTACATGCGTGACCTTGTGTCCTATGTATAGTCATGAAACGAAATACAGTTCATAGGAAAGCTTTGAATTCAATGCTTTCCTATCACAATCATTCGAATACCTAGGCAGTGCTTGCCACAACTGTGCTTCAGTCCCTAAGGCTCGGTAAGACATTACCCTTAGTTCTAGGGTGTGATATTATTCTGCGTGCTGGATCAATATAATCCCTTCAATCCCATGCACACTAACCTTGGGAGGTTAGTGTGCATGCACTGCAAAATGCTGCTCTGTGCCAATCAACATCTCCTCATAAAGATGCATTGAATTAATGCATCGCTTTGGGGAGCATTCAGGTTCATGATGGACATACAATCATTGCAGGACTGAACCCAGGAAGTCCCTCTAGTTACTGTCAGAGTGACAGCCACTAGAGGTGTTACTAGGCAGCTTTTCCAATGCTAAGCTTGCAAGGACAGGCTATAGAAATGTGAACAACTACATTAAGCTGTAGTGGTTCTGGTGACCACAGTGTCACTTTAATATTGTTGATTTTTTAAATTAGAACTTTGCCATTTGTGCAGACCTATGTGCATGCACAAACACACACACTATGTGACCCATGCAAACATACACTAATACTCACTGACCCATACTGTGGGGATATTTATGGGATAATAATAGTAAACAGTTGATAATTGCCCACTATTTTAATTCTCAGATCCCAAAGATCGTTATCGTGTAAGTGAAATGTATTCCATATAAATACAATCACAATTTGTTATAAAAATAGATACAATTTATTGTGACAATTTAAATAATAACAATATGTAACATGCGTGACAATAATCAATGAATATTCAGTATAACATGATATGCAATACAATGGCAATACAAAAACATTTTTCAATGGTTAACAGCCTTAATTGTCAAGACAAGATTTATGACTGTCTTTCACAGAGACAAAGAAAAAGTTTCACACAGTTTGCAGGATAAAGCCATAACACTTTAGCTGACAGTTAAAATAACCCTTTCAATGCTAGCTAGACCTCCTAAGTAATTAAGACCTATTCTCATGTAATTTTTAAATAAAATAACAATTAAACCAGTTCATTAGTCACTTCCTGGAACCATCCAATAAGAGTAATCTACTATATTCTATAAGCAGAATCTTAACTTGCCTAAACAGATATTTTATCTTATTTTAGAGCAAATCAATACACCTGGATAAATATCACGATATGCTAACATGTGATATGTCACATAAATACATAATTATTCATTTCTATCTGCAGAATAGAAAGTTTAATAATATATTTGTTTAGTAACTAAGATTTCTAAATATCGAAATCTGATCGTGATTTTTCCAGTCATATATCATGCTATTAGAATTTTTTTTAATTAAATTAGATTAGTTAAATGAAGCCAGTATATTTACCAATTAAAGAGATGTTCTCATCAGATGTTCTCAGGTAGCTAAGTGTCAAGGAATGTTTCTTTCTCGCCTACTTTGTCTTGCTTTGCATCCTTCTGCCTCCTTTTGCTTTCTCTGCATACCTCTCTCTTCCCTTTGTCTTAACTTTTTAAAGGAAAATTCACTAGGTGATAGACCAATAGGAGGTGTGGTTACCTTCCAGATAACAATTTAAGTATTTGGTCTATAGAGGGCAGTCTCGTCCCACTAAACATACCTATCCAGGAAAGAGTTCATTTTTCCTGGTGGCTATTTTGACGTCATTTAGCTTATCTTTATGGTTAATATAATTTAAGTTTACTCGTCAGTTCAAAGGGTTTTCTTTGGGCTTTCTTCAGACTATGTGTCTCCAAATTCTGCTATAATTTCTAATATGACAGTTCGTAAACTTAGTCTCACCTTTCTCTTACAATGGGAATCTTGTGAAATTTAAAAAGTAAAATTAATTACTAAGTTTTATCTGGTCACTGGTGTCTGGCTTTCTTGTGTGAAGCTAACATTAAGAAGAGTATTCCATTAGCATTTAGACAGTTTGTCCATCCCCCGTTCTCATCTCTTATCAACAGGTTTGTATATACTAAGCACAGGGCTGCCATCAGAAATTTTGGGGCCCCTGACAAAGCACAAGGTCTGGGCCCCCCCCCGCCCCCTCCCTCCCGGGCCCGCCCACGCCCTACCTAGTCCGCTGACAATGATGCGGGACTGAATGTGGTGTGTATAGTGGAAGTGAATTAGAATGTGTGTAATGGATGTAGTGTTTGTGTGTATTAGATACTGTTTGTGCAGTGAATGCAGAGTGTGTTTGTGTAGCGGATGCAGTGTGTATAGTGAACACAGAGTATGTTTGAGTAGTGGATGTAGTGTGTGTACAGTGATGTAGTGTGTGTTTGTGTAGTGGATGTAGTGTTTGTATGTACTAGATGAAATGTGTTTAGTGGATGCAGTGTCTGTAGTGGATGTAGTGTGTGTATTAGACGCAGTGTCTGTGTATAGTGAATGCAGAGTGTTTCAATTTGTGGTGGATGTAGTGTGTGTACTGTGAATACAGGATGTTTGTGTAGTGGATGCTGTGTGTACAGTTAATGCAGAGTTTGTGTCAGTATAGTGAATCCAGAGTGTGTGCATAGTTTAGTGAATGCAGAGTGTGTGTTAGTGTGTAATGAATGCAGAGTGTGTGTTAGTGTGTAGTGAACGCAGAGTGTGTCAGTGTAATGAATGTAGTGTGTGTTAGTGCAGTGAATGCAGAGTGTGTGTAAATGTGTAGTGAATGCAGAGTGTGTGTAAATGTGTAGTGAATGCAGAGTGTGTGTAAATGTGTAGTGAATGCAGAGTGTGTGTAAATGTGTAGTGAATGCAGAGTGTGTGTAAATGTGTAGTGAATGCAGAGAGTGTGTTAGTGTGTAGCGGATGCAGAGTGTGTGTTAGTGTAGTGAATGCAGTGTGTTAATGTGTAGTGAATGCAGAGGGTGTGTTAGTGTGTAGCGGATGCAGAGTGTGTGTTAGTGTAGTGAATGCAGAGTGTTAATGTGTAGTGAATGCAGAGAGTGTTTGAGTAGTGGATGTAGTGTGTGTACAGTGATGTAGTGTGTGTTTGTGTAGTGGATGTAGTGTTTGTATGTACTAGATGAAATGTGTTTAGTGGATGCAGTGTCTGTAGTGGATGTAGTGTGTGTATTAGACACAGTGTCTGTGTATAGTGAATGCAGAGTGTTTCAATTTGTGGTGGATGTAGTGTGTGTACTGTGAATACAGGATGTTTGTGTAGCGGATGCTGTGTGTACCGTTGATGCAGAGTGTATGTTAGTGTAGTGAATGCAGAGTGTGTGTCAGTATAGTGAATCCAGAGTGTGTGCATAGTTTAGTGAATGCAGAGTGTGTGTTAGTGTGTAATAAATGCAGAGTGTGTGTTAGGGTGTAGTGAATGCAGAGTGTGTCAGTGTAATGAATGTAGTGTGTGTAAATTTGTAGTGAATGCAGAGTGTATGTTAATGTGTAGTGAATGCAGAGAGTGTGTTAGTGTAGTGAATGCAGAGAGTGTGTTAATGTGTAGTGAATGCAGAGAGTGTGTTAGTGTGTAGTGGATGCAGAGTGTGTGTTAGTGTAGTGAATGCAGAGTGTTAATGTGTAGTGAATGCAGAGTGTGTGTTAGTGTGTAGTGGATGCAGAGTGTGTGTTAGTGTAGTGAATGCAGAGTGTTAATGTGTAGTGAATGCAGAGAGTGTGTTAGTGTGTAGCGGATGCAGAGTGTGTGTTAGTGTAGTGAATGCAGAGTGTGTTAATGTGTAGCGAATGCAGAGTGTGTGTCAGTATAGTGTATGCAGTGTGTGTGTTGTGTTAATGTATGCAGTGTGTGTGTTAGTGTATGCAGTGTGTGTGTTGTATTAGTGTATGCAGTGTGTGTTGTGTCAGTGTATGCAGTGTGTGTTGTGTTGGTGTATGCAGAGTGTGTTGTGTTGGTGTATGCAGAGTGTGTTAGTGTATGCAGTGTGTGTTGTGTTAATATATGCAGTGTCTGTGTGTTGTGTCAGTGTATGCAGAGTGTGTTGTGTTGGTGTATGCAGTGTGTGTGTTGTGTCAGTGTATGTAGTGTGTGTGTTGTGTTAGTGTGTGTGTTGTGTCAGTATGTAGTGTGTGTGTGTTGTGTTAGTGTATACAGTGTGTGTGTGTGTTGTGTCAGTGTATGCAGTGTGTGTGTTGTGTTAGTGTGTGTGTGTGTTGTGTCAGTGTATGCAGTGTGTGTGTTGTGTCAGTGTATGTAGTGTGTGTGTTGTGTCAGTGTATGTAGTGTGTGTGTTGTGTCAGTGTATGTAGTGTGTGTGTGTTGTGTCAGTGTATGCAGTGTGTGTGTTGTGTCAGTGTATGCAGTGTGTGTGTTGTGTCAGTGTATGTAGTGTGTGTGTTGTGTCAGTGTATGCAGTGTGTGTGTTGTATTAGTGTATGCAGTGTGTGTTGTGTCAGTGTATGCAGAGTGTGTGTTGTGTTAGTGTATGCAGTGTGTGTTGTGTTAGTGTATGCAGAGTGTGTGTTGTGTTAGTGCATGCAGAGTGTGTGTTGTGTTAGTGTATGCAGTGTGTGTGTTGTGTCAGTGTATGCAGTGTGAGTTGTGTTGGTGTATGCAGAGTGTGTTAGTGTATGCAGTGTGTGTTGTGTTAATATATGCAGTGTCTGTGTGTTGTGTCAGTGTATGCAGAGTGTGTTGTGTTGGTGTATGCAGTGTGTGTGTTGTGTCAGTGTATGTAGTGTGTGTGTTGTGTTAGTGTGTGTGTTGTGTCAGTATGTAGTGTGTGTGTTGTGTTAGTGTATACAGTGTGTGTGTGTGTTGTGTCAGTGTATGCAGTGTGTGTGTTGTGTTAGTGTGTGTGTGTGTGTGTGTGTGTGTGTGTTGTGTTAGTGTATGTAGTGTGTGTGTTGTGTCAGTGTATGCAGTGTGTGTGTTGTGTCAGTGTATGTAGTGTGTGTGTTGTGTTAGTGTATGTAGTGTGTGTGTTGTGTTAGTGTATGTAGTGTGTGTGTGTTGTGTCAGTGTATGTAGTGTGTGTGTGTTGTGTCAGTGTATGCAGTGTGTGTGTTGTGTCAGTGTATGTAGTGTGTGTTGTGTCAGTGTATGCAGTGTGTGTGTTGTGTCAGTGAATGTAGTGTGTGTGTGTTGTGTCAGTGAATGTAGTGTGTGTGTGTTGTGTAAGTGTATGTAGTGTGTGTGTGTGTAAATGTGCAATCTGGGGGGAGGGGGAGAGGGAGGAAGGGGCATTTTAACATATTTAAAAAAAATAAATTACATTTAATTAAATAGTTTCTCCCCCCTCCCTGCTTACCTTTGTCCAGGGAGGGGGGAGATTCCATCCCTGGTGGTCCGGTGGCATGGTGGGGCCCCCTGGGTTCCCTGTTACCGCAGAGGGGGCCCAGGCAGCACACAGCTTCTTCTCTTCTCTCCTCCAACAAATCTCGCGAGACACGCGGAGCGTTGCCATGGCAACCGGGTCTCGCGAGATTTATTCGCAGAGAGGAGAAGAGAAGAGGCTGTGTGCTGCCTGGGCCCCCTCTTCGGTAACAGGGAAGCCGGGGGCCCGCGGCTGCACACATAGATAGCGATATCCGCTATCTATGTGTGCAGGGAGGGAAAGTGGGGCCCGGGACTGCCAGAGCAGTCCGGGCCCCCCAGGGCCGCCGGGCCCGTGACAACCGTCATGGTTGTCACCCCCTGATGGCGGCCCTGACTAAGCATTCCTTTAGCTCTGGCAAAGTGGTTAGTTTTACAGAAGGGATAGAAATATTGTGTCTTTTGTTAGCTGAAAATAAAAAAAATGGAGTCTGCTCTGTTCAAAGTGACTCTGACAATGTACATTTTAATTTCTATCATAACATAAAATGTCTGCCGATATAAATACCCTGACAATACACTTGTTCACTCAAACTCAGTGACCCTCCCCACACTTTTACATTCTCATATTCACTGACCCATGCACATACTCACTCACACTCAGTGATCCCCTTAACACTTGATCACACACAGCGACCCACACACTCACACTCAGTGAATCATACTCACTAATACCCACTGACCCATACACTCACTCACTTACCCATCAGTTGAACAGCTGTGTGCACCTTTGCTTTGTCTGATTTCTTATTACAGGCTGTCAATGGGTTATTGGCTGCACCAGCATGCCAGGTGGCCAGTCTCTGCCCCTGTCACCGTCCTAGCTGCCCCACTTCCTGCTATGCTCCCGCTCACATGTTTCAATGCACAAGGCAGAGGGTGGGAGCAAGCAAATGATCCGTCCTTGTGCTACAGACCCGTTATATATATCCGGGACAGGTTTGGGGGGCCTAGCTATAAGTAACAAGACAGACTTTAGGGTGGATGCCGGCAGAGGTCAACAGTTTTATTGCCAGGTAGCGCCCAATGTTGTGGTCTGCTATTGCTATCTAAATCATGGCCCATGCTGCATAAAGCGCAGTCTCAGTTGAGGGGGGGCCAGCCCAGACAAGCAGTACAAGTGCCCCCTCTTAAAGAGCACTGTAGGTGACTGCCTAACACTCCTTATGCAAACGCCAGCCTTGCCCCGGCCCACCATTTCCTTTCTTATGTTTCTTGCACTTTAGTTGCCAGGGGCCATGTCAGGGCTGTATTCTCATGCATGAACACACAACTGATGTCTATGATGGATCCCACAAGTCACAGGCAGTGGTGGAACTACTACTGTATTTTATTGTGTACAGCTTTCCCTCTACCCTGATCAGTCTCTACATTGCTGCTGCTGAAAAACACCTCCAATGCATAATGATTTCACCACCACCACACTTCAGCTTTGGGACTGTATGGCTAAGCTGATGAGCGGTGCCTGGTTTCCTCCAGACATAACACTTTAAACTGAAAATCACTAATATCCACATCCAAACCAATTTACAGCACTAGAATCTGAGATTTATCAATGACCGCAAGGCAGCCGAAGATAAATCGAATGCATCCGTCAGGATGCACATACGTAAATTAACATTCACTTGTATCCATTAGAGGTGGAGTTAACCCAGCAGGTAATTATTGCAGTTACTGTAGGGTTAAGTAGTAATCCACTAGAGGGGGAGTTAACCCTGGCAGGTATTTATTACAGTTCATTAAAACCTGCAATAATTACCACTGCAGGGTTAAGGGACCTGGGACACTGCACCCAGACCACATCAATGCGCTGAGGTGGTCTGTGTGCCTATAGTGAACCTTTAACAATCTCCAGATTTTGTAATCCAGGCCCAAAACAGACCAAATACTGCTGGATGGCTGAAATCCAAACAAAATGCTGCAAATGCAGGCCTCGATTTAAAAAAAAAAACCCCAAACTATTTATTATTTTTAACATGTTTGTAGACATGCCCCAGCTTCTGCATGACAGGGGGGGGTATAGGGAGTTTAGATTCCCTTAAATTAATATGGGGGTCCTATTGACCCTTTCTGCTTTTTATTAATTTCATTTTTTTTGTGAACTCTTTTTAAAGTGGCAGCTGGCTAGGCCAGGTTTTTTTTTCTATTTGCCCTCCTGC
The DNA here is from genome assembly GCF_036172605.1 of Pelobates fuscus. NCBI lineage: Eukaryota > Metazoa > Chordata > Amphibia > Anura > Pelobatidae > Pelobates > Pelobates fuscus. Next base: position 145,723,002 of record NC_086321.1, on the reverse strand, counting down.
TACTAGCACCATCGGCAATAATCATTCTTGCATGATTTCTTCCAGGTGCATTAGGTTTAGACTTTTATTAAAACCGGTGCTTTGTGAATCCTCTGAATCCTATGCTTTGTAAAAGCATCGATTTTAATTCAGGCACCAAATGGATCAGTTGCAGTTTAGCCTGGGATGACCAAATTACAACTGTACTTGAATTTAGTAAAATTGAGAATTGCCAATGCTGTCGGAATTTGGTTATTTTAACCGGATTTTGTTCGTCCTCCTAGAAATTTCCCATCCTTTGATTTAGCCAAAGTTTACACTGACCATTGATGCTTCACCCTGTATTTTTTGCACTCGTTCAAGGTTATTTACTAAAGTGAGAATTTAAAGTGAATTTTAAGTTTAAGGCCAGAGTAGCTGAATGGAAGCACAGCTGGATTAGAGCATTTTCCAACTCAGCTATTTTGACCTTAAACTTGAAATTCACTTTGAATTCACCTTGAATTCTCACTTTAGTGAATACGCCCTCCTAAAGCACATGGACTGTGTACATCAGAAACTGGATCTCCCAGCTGAGCAATGAGCAGGACATAATACAAACATTACAATGTTTGCCCACTCTTCTTTAATTTAGAACAATTAATATGTGGGCAGTTGTCTTATAATGTCTGTTTCATAATTGGTTTAATTAGTATTCGTGGTTTTATTACTATCACTATTTTCCCCCCAGTACCATGCTTATTTATTTATCGAATCATACATCTTCATTAGTAGCCTCAGTACTGTAAATTTTAGCCAAAATGTACAAAATTACGATTACAGGTTTACTATTGCAACTGCTGTAGCTACGTAGAGAATTTAACTACAACTCCCGGCATGCCTTTCGTCCATGTCCCTCTCAGGCTCCCGTAGCCCGCACTATATGAATCCCCGGCTCAGCTGTGTGTTCAGTATCACTCTGGGATTGGTAATTTGCCGAGATGTTTCTCCGTAGAGCTGTGATCGCCGCCGGGGGTTCTGCTGTCGCTCTTTTTGCCGCCGTGTCTGTGGGTAGGAGTGAGGATGACTCGGATCCATTGTCAGCGGGTTGGGACAGTAACTGGGACAGGTAGGGCTCAGACACCTGCTCTAGCTATCACCTGCTGCCAGATACTATGCACAAGCCACTCATTGAAAAGCCAACATGATGTTTTATTAGGTTTGTGGCTCTGATGCTCCAGTTTTCAGTGTATGTGGGTGTTGGGGAAGCAAGGATAGTAAATCCTGCTCTAAGGCTATTTTGCTTGGTGTATATGGTTGGGTGACAAGTGGGGCTGGAATTGTGTGTGTTGTAGTAGGGTTCCATGAGTGATGACTGGGTAAGATCTCCCCTGTCAGCCCCATGGCAGGAGACTGGGCAGGACAGAGTGACAGCCATGGCCTTGTGGTAATATTGCATTAGAGAATGGGTGTTGCAGTGTAGTACCCATGGCTGGATATATCTGTGCTTGGGGACACTGCTCTGTACAGGGAAATTTTTCTCCATGATGCTGTTGTGATGTTTTCACTCTTAAGTAATGGGAAATCTAGTTACTCCAGGATAGTGGAGGTATGATTAGAAGAGTACAAAGCCAAAGGTTGTTCCCAACTCAAAGTTAAGCTATACTAAAACGCACCTCTCCTGACATCACTCTTCCATACTGGAGGGGGTGGGTATTGGGGGTTATGTTGTGAATGGCTTAACTGCAAATCTATCTGTGAAATGGGGCCCAGGTGCTCTGCCAGTTAACTATCTTGGTGTTTACAAAAGTCTGTCATTGACTAGCCATCTGTGTCCTTGCAAAGTTTGTTAAACATCAGCTTAAAACCTTTTGGTGAGATGGTGCCTGGGACCTCCTGGCCCCATGACCACTTGATTGCTATACAGCTAGTAAGAGTGGGAGTTTAGTCAAACAAATCAGAACCAGAGGATGGTACTTAGACTGCTAGCACCATAGCCACTGCATTGGTGTAGTAGTAGTAGTAATGCTGCTTAGATAGGGCTTCTCCACTGTGATCCAATGTATCTCATAGAGGCACACTGGGGACTCGAGTGCACAGCAAGTGCTGTGTATGCAAACTTTCCTATAGGAAAGCATTGAATCAATGCTTTCCTGTGGGTCTTCCACCTCACGTGACTTTATATATTTCGTGTGAAATAGTCATGCTCAGTTAGGTTGACCAGTAGTGTGTTTAAGCTTTGCAGTACAAGCAATAAGCCATAAAGATTTCCCAGCGTGTTGCACAAAACAGTATAGCATAAAACATATAACAAAGTCCACTAGGTGTGAGCGTGCATCTTATAGGAACAGAGGGCACACACCTCTGTGCGGGGGTGGCTGCGGTTGGTGACCAGCTTAGCCTATACCTATCGGAGAAGGCAGTGTCCTGGTTGTTGTGTTCGTCGGGTCCCAGTCCTGTTGGTGGCATAGGTGGTACACGGGCAGAAATGTCCAGGTGTGGGACTGTGGCGTCACACCATGTCTGAGCTCTACTCCAGCCTCCGGTTTGTGCCCCTGTTCTGTAGGTTGCAGCTTTATTAAAGGTCAAGTCCTTGTTCCCTTTACAAGGGACGCTGCTTTGGGGTGCTTTGTGTCTTGTTGGCTGCCCGCTCGTGCGTAAGTGCGGAGCGTTAAGTCCCTTTAAGACCCCCAGCCTGAGAGCGCGGTTTCGGGTATTTGGGCTTGCACGGCCTGTACGCCGGTGGGGAGCTTGGGGTCTCTGCTTGGGGCGCTTGCGTGGGTAGGCCTTAAGTAAGGCTTGGGAAAAGCTTAGGGTGTGTATCGATGCGTGGGGCCTGGAGTATCTCACTTACATGCTGCCTTTTCGTCCCCACGTGCTTCTGTCGGCTTTGAGACTTCTGCCATGCACCTTTTTCCATCTTCAGGCTGTGTTGAACAACTGTGGATCTTGTCTGTAGCTTATTCCAAAAGTCCTGGAATAGTGCGTCCAGCCTGGATTCCAGGGTGCTTTGGTTGGGCCCTTGTGGCTGGTTGCCGGCGTGCAGTTCCTGTAGGAGAGCCTCCGCCATCTTGTGTGGTCTGGGCGCTGTTGGACGCTTGCTCAGGACTGCAGTCCGGAGTGCCACAGTGTATTTTGCAGGATATATATATACTCTGACCTGTACTAGAGAACTTAATGCAGCCATATAAACATTTTCAGGGTTTAGGGGACAGTGTCACTGTGCTGAGTTACTGTAGTGCCTTTTTTAAGGGTATGTAGAACATATCTTTTGGGACTTGTAGTTAAGCAATTGGCAGTTATGCCACTGTACAGATCAGTTGGCTGGAGCTGCTGGTAGACCTTGTACTGTAAATATCACCTTGTGGTTTCACTTTAACTGTGCATTACGTGGCTTCACTATAACCTGTGAGGGAGCTAGCTGGCAAGGGTCTGGATTTTATAGCCTGTGACTCTTATGTGCAGAATGACTGACTGGGAGAGTGGTCTTCCTGGTACTGACCTATGCAAAGAGCTTGTGGGTACCCTTTAATGTATTGGGGATTTGTTTGTCCTCCACGGAAGATTCCTCTCGAGATATACAGGATTATTCTCTACAGTGAGCATTTTAACCCCTTAAGGACATGTGACATGTCATGATTCCCTTTTTATTCCAGAAGTTTGGTCCTTAAGGGGTTAAGGTCAAAATAGCCCTACTAGAAACACTCCAAGTATGCTGTGCTTCAATAGCATTAGTGATGCTCTAGGGATTAGAAATGGCAAGCTGAAGTCTGGCCTGGTACACCTTGGTATGAAGGGATAGTAGAAAACTAGGTTCAACAGGGTGGTAACTTTAAACAGAATATATTAGGAACAAGTGTACAATGTGTATAGAAGAGTGGCTTTAAAAAAAAGTTTCTACACTTGCTACTTAATATATGGAATTGTCTTTCTTTCTGAAAGCCGTGCATCACTAGCAAAACAACCTGGTGTGCTCAGATATACAGAGGACAAGTATGAATACCACCGGAAGGAAGACTACAAGAATAAATCCAATCGTCACATCTTCCTGATACAACATGCAAACTATAAAACTTATACCAGCTCTGACAAACTGACTGCTGAAGGCAAGTTATGGCTTCTCTTGATATGCAGCTGCGAAACTCAATGTAGCATCTAAAACTCTGTGATTATTTAATGTGTGCCGCAAAACAAACTTTCTGTTGAAATTCTTCATCAGATTGATTACTCCACTCTAATTTTTCAGTCCTGTTAGATTTTTCCCTTTCTGTACAGTAATTATGAGTGAAACATCTAACAGAATGGAATCTAGCTTATTGACCGTACTCCCTTGTATGTACATACATGACAACTGTTTCGCTTACAGGAATGTGACAGTCTATTGCCAGATGGACTGGTTGTAAATGCTTATTTGCACAAAATGCATGGTGTATTTTGTACAAATTTTCTTGTCTGTGAGCTGTAGAGGATATTAAAACAAATTTAATAAATGGGTATTTGGACTTTCAAAAGTTAACACTCTTTTCAGTGCTGTTTTTTAAACCTATAAATGAAAACTTCTCCAATGGACTATGGTAACTTTATCAATTTAGATTTTTAACGTCACCACAGAAAACACAACTTTTCCCATAACTCATTCAGCCCAAAAATGGTTACATGGAATTTCCCCTGAAACATGGATGTCTCAGCTTATGCTCTAGCTGAGGATACAAAAACAAATTGTGTATGGGAATGGAATGTATACCTACTCGGTGACTATATCTCACTTCTACTTTTCAGGTTATGAGCAGGCAGATCTCACCGGGAAGCGTCTGGCAACACTGGCTAAAGGCCCAGGAATGGCTGAAAAGAGACAAGCAATACAATTTAAGCACATTATTTATTCACCTCAGACCACAACTAAAGAAACTGCTGAAAGAATCAGCAGGCACTTACCAGGTAGGGTGCTCTTGCAGGTAGAGAACATCTTAACAGCCTTTTTCCACTTCCCGAAAACAAACTTGTAGAATGCTGTGCTATAAGCCTGCCTATTTAGCCACACTCTCTGGGAGGTGGGAGAGAAGAAAGGAAGGTTTCTTATCAAAAACCATAGGAAAGCATTTTCAATGCTTTCCTATGGAAAGCTCTAATGCGCATGCGGTAATGAAGAGGAGCAGCGGCAACCTGAAACCACCAGCAAGGGACATCGTCGGGTCTCAGGTTAGTGACTAAAGGGGTTTTTCACCCCTTCCACAACAGCGGGTGGGTGGTGGGAGGGAGAGGGGCCCTGCAGTGCCAGGAAAACGGATTGTTTTCCTGGCACTGGAGAGTCCCTTTAACACAAACTTGCATTCTGCAAGGACACCCAGGCAGGTACATAGTGTGTATATTACCTGCTGGTAGTGAATCAATAGCAGCTCACTCAGTGCTGTTGAGGCTGAGTATGCGCATACCTCTTGATAAGTAAGTATTTCTGGCACAAGGGGGTGTGGTAAGGAGGCAGGCCTATTGTGCAGCATTCTGCTAAATATTTATTGGTGCCCAGTTTTCCTTTAAGTGTAATTTATTAGTTCAAAGAGGCAAGAACTTGGCTCCTCAAGACTTTATAAAGTTGACTTGGTTGGGTGAATAAAATGGCCTTTACAAGTGGCATTTCCACTTCAGATGTTATAATAGCACTCTCATGCTTCTCTGGCCATATTTGAAAGAATTCTTGACATAAGCAATAAACATCTAGAGGGGTCACCATTTGAGATTCCTGCTTTACACCCTTGAGTATTTGGTCCTGTCATTTTTGTATTGCTGAAGGTGGCACCCAGTGAATGTTGCCATATCCCAGATCTCTACAAATGCCAATGTAGGGCAATCTAGTTGAAACCACAATGTATGCTATAGTGCGCAACTTTGCATGTAGATTACCTAAACATAACTTGCATTTTCTGTTCAAATGTGCTCTTAAAAGGACCACTATAGGCACCCAGACCACTTCAGCCTAATGAAGTGGTCTGGGTGCCTGGTCCAGCTAGGGTTAACCCTTTTTTTTCCCTTCAGATTAGAGGCAGTGCTTATACCACAGGGATATCCAATCTGGAGGGAAAAAACAGGCAGGCAAATCTCCAAACATTTAAACCCTCCCCTAATTACCTCCTTTCCCATAAGTAGCAGCTCCTCCTGATCATACCCAGTTCTTTGCCTGCCTCCGGCAGGGGAGGTTAGACAGGAGGTTCTCCAGGAAGCAGGTGAGAAGGGCTGAGGCTCTGGGGGCACTGCTTCCTTCATGTCCGGGTAAGTAGCCTTTAACACGCCGGACGGCGTGGTCCCTCAAGTTTTATGTTGCCGTCTAATGCCGTGCCAGGTGCCGGTCTGACGAAGGACGCAGGCGTGCGTCGGCTGGGAAGTCCTGCGGTGGAACGCACACACAGGTTGCGTTGCGTTCCACTAGGGAGTCGCGGAGCGCTATGCGCATGCGCAATGCGAACCTTGATTCAGGCGCCAAATTTGAACTGGGCGTTCTCTTTGGTTTCAGGACTTATATGAGCATTTACCAGCAGCAACCTCTGTTTGCCAGGAGCTCTCAGATCGGTTGTAAAGAGTGTTATCTCACCTGCCCTCCAACACACTCTCAGGCCATTTAAGGTAAGACTGATTAAGTTTTTAATTAAATGGGTCCTAGCCTGAATCGATAAGGAGAAAAATTTGATTGTTTTCCCTTTTTTGTTTTCTCTTTTCAGTATGTCTAATCCGGAAAATTTGGATAAAGTTGCTGAAAAGGGGAAATGTTCATCTAAAGCCAAGCATTTAATCTGCTCTGTGTGTAGCCAACCTATGCCAGATGGTTACAAAAAGAAACTTTGCTCAGTGTGTTCTAAAGAAGCTTCAGAGGAAGCAAAAAGAACAGAAATGTCTACTTTCCTCAGCTGGTTGCAACAAAGTATGCAGCAAACATTTGTGGATATGCAGTCGGCTGCATTACAGTCAGTCCAGGCCTCGGTTGCCCAAGATTCGCAAGTTGTAAAACATGCTAAGAAAAGACTGAGATCTTGGGAAGCTTCTGATACTAGTTCAGTAACTAGTGGTTCTGAGTATGAGGAAATTTCAGGTAGTGATTCTTCAGATGAGGAGTTTGCCTTCCCAGATGAAACAATTGGGAAATTGATTAAAGAAGTGCAGTGCATTTTTGGAATTGAGGAAACAGGGAAAAAGTCCAAAGTGTTTCCTTTTCTCTCCCACAGATTAAGGAATTGATTTTAAAAGAGTGGAAATTCCCTAGTCACAAGCCGTTTCTGTCTAGACATTTTAAAACTCTTTTTTCCTTAGCATCGGAACAAGACTGTAAGCTGGATACGGTCCCTGTAGTGGACGTTCCTATTGCTCAAATCTCTAAGAAAACTACTTTACCGATTGGAGACACAAGCGGGCTCAAGGATGTCATGGACAAACGCATTGACTCCTCCTTAAAAAAGTTGTTCATATCTTCTGCAGCCCAAGCTAAAGCTTTGATTACGGGGTCATCTGTTGCCAAGGCCCAAAGACTTTGGTTGGAAGAACTAGAAAAAGTTTATACGGGAGAAACTAAGGAAGACCCGGTAAAGCTATTAAAGAATATCAGGATGGCATCTGATTTTTTGGTAGATGCGTCTGCAGAAAGCCTAAAAATTTCGGCCAAGAATATAGGTACTTCAACAGTCGCCAGAAGAGCGCTTTGGCTCAAAAATTGGTCAGCAGATACAGCATCTAAGAATTCACTGTGTGACCTATCCTTTGAACCAGGAAGACTTTTTGGTTCAAAACTGGATGAATTGTTAAAACAGATGAAGGAAGGAAGGAAAGCTTTACCAGAATCATTTAAGAAGCAGTTTAGAAGACGTAAAGCGGAGTCGCTTCCCTCATTTAGAAGTTCCTTTCGTAGAAACTATTTCAGGGGTCAGCATAAAAAAGCCTTTGATTATAGGAAGAAGGAAAGATTTTCTGACAGAAGAAATAAAAAGTTATGACGCCAGGCCTGTGGGTGGAAGGCTGAGTCACTTCCTAGAGCACTGGAAAGGAACAACATCAGATCGCTGGGTTCTCACAGTGATAAAACACGGATACGCTCTAGAATTATCACAAGCCCCAATGGAAATGTTTCTATGTTCCGAGGTTCATTCTCTAGAGATGGAACTCTCTAATGCGAGAAGTATCGACTCTATTACTGAAAAGAGTGGTGGAAGAAGTTCCTCTCAAGGAAAGTTTTCGGGGCACCTATTCAAGACTTTTCTTGGTTCCAAAGCCAGATGGTTCGTTCAGACCCATTTTAGATCTAAAAGCCGTAAACAGGTGGATTATCAAAAATAAGTTCCTCATGGAAACAAAGTCCGCTACTCTGCTTATTCATCCAAAATGTTGGTTTGCGTCCCTGGATTTAAAAGATGCCTATCTGCATGTGCCCATAGCAGAATCCAGCAAAAGTCTTCTAAGGTTCGCTGTGTGCTGCCGATCAGTAATCAAACATTACCAATTCAGAGCATTACCTTTCGGCCTGTCATCAGCACCCAGGGTATTCACAAAGCTGCTAGTAGTCGTTTCAGCTTTTCTAAGAGGTATGGGCATCTGTCATTCCGTATTTGGACGACTGGCTGTTGATTGCAGAGTCCCAAGGTCAACTACAGCTAGACCTGGGGACAGCGATAGAAGCGCTAGAAAAGCATGGCTGGCTAATAAATTTCAACAAATCGGAACTAGTGCCAGTTCAAAGGATCCAGTTCCTGGGTCTGATTTTGGATTCTATCGCAATGAAGATATTCCTGCCAGAAGAGAAGAAACTAAAAATCAAGCGATTAATTCGGAATCTCAGAAGAAAAATTGTGTTTTCAATCAGAGAAGCCATGGGCTTACTGGGTCTGTTTACAGCCTCAATCCCGGCAGTCGGTTGGGCAAAATCCAGAATGAGACCTCTACAAAGAAACATTCTGCAAGTCTGGAATCGACAGGAACTCTGCCTGGATGGGCTTATGAGGTTCAACAAGCTAACTTTGAGAAGTCTGCAGTGGTGGACATCTTCTCGATTCCTGCACGAGGGTCTGTCATTCCGGATGAAGTCCTTCACTATAATTACGACAGACGCCTCTGCCCTGGGCTGGGGGGCCCATCTGGGAGACATCAAGAAGCAGGGGTCCTGGCAAGAGAAGGATATGAAAAATTCCTCGAACTTCAGGGAATTAAAGGCCGTGTGGATGGCACTCTTGGCATTTCAGATGCTTATCAAAGATCGACATATTCAAATCCGCTCAGACAATCGAACGACAGTGGCATATTTGAACAGACAGGGAGGTACGAGATCAACAAAGTTAGAAAGCCTTTGTTCAATGATCATGCTGTGGTCAGAAGTGCACCTGTTGTCAATTTCAGCAGTTCACATTTTAGGGAAATTCAATGTGGTGGCAGATGCCCTGAGCAGGCATCATTTGAAACAAGCAGATTGGTCCCTGTCATGCAGAACTTTCAAGTTCATCACAGACCGCTTCGGTGTTCCGGAGATAGATCTGATGGCTTCCAGAATGAACAGGAAGACAAGACGTTTTGCATCCCTAAATCCAACAGACAGGCCGGATATCATAGATGCCCTGTCAGTTCCATGGAAGTTCAACCTGGCTTATGCCTTTCCGCCAGTAGTGCTTATTCCCAGAATACTTCAAAAAGTAAGACTGGAAAGTGTACGTATTATCCTTATCCTTCCATGGTGGCCAAGAAGAAGTTGGTTCTCGGTTCTCCTGAATTTTCCAGGGGCCACATTTTGGAAGCTCCCACTTTCAAGAGAAATACTAGAGGACGCCATGGTGCCTCTGCCGACCCTTCGAAGATTCCATTTGACGGCCTGGTTTCTGAACGCCAGATTCTAGAGAGCAACGGTCTGGATACTGAAGTGATAAAGATCCTGTTGGCAACTAACAAGGAATCTACTTCAAAGATCTACGCTAGGGGGGCGGGGCCTAACCATCATGGCGATGAGACGTACTTCTCAGGAGCTCCTGCTCAACTATGGCAAAACGACTGAAAAACGGCTATACCAAACGAGACAAGCAGCTGTACCACATAACCGTCGGATTCCCGCAACGGAGGGCAAACAGTGGAAGGCTGAGAGTCCCGTTCAAGGCACGCTGGCATCGCGACTGAGAGTGCGGCCTAGCACACATCAGGTTGGTGAAGTGGACGCTTTTCCGACCTGGAGGCGCTCTGGAGAGACCCGCGACGCACACAAGCCCCGTCACCCCCCCCTTTGGACCGGTGGGGGAGATCCCGGTCCACCCAGCGGAGGCAATCCCAGGCGCGCTGAAGCGACACAGGCCGCCTCATGGGCACAGAGCGACCGCGAGGTTCCACCTAAGATGGCGGAAACTGCAGACGTCGAGTATCCCAATGTGACAGTACAAGACTTTCAGGCACGGCTGAACAAGCACTTCGAGAGGTTCTGGAGGGAGCTGGAATGCAGGCTACACCAACCTGCCCCACTACATGGTTCTATCTCCACTGGGCAGAATCCACAGCAAAAAAGTCGGCCAGAGGCCCAACACCCTGTCAGCAGATCGGCACCGCAGAGGAGGAAGGGGCCTCCGGGGGCGCCCAGAGCCCGACCCCGGCATGGATCACAACGACCTAACCTGCCACCGGGTTACTCACTCCCAAGGCCCAGACAAGCTAGGATAAGCAGGCAACACAGGGGGGTTCCCTATACAGCGGTGCAGAAATCGCGACAGCAACACAATCATCGTCCGCTGATGAACCACCTTAAGCCACAACAAAGACCTACCACAGGGGCACCCCCCCACTGCTCCTCTCACAAGCTTCTGGCCCCATCTAAGAGTCAATGCCACATCAGAAGGCCCCACACTAATAAGCATGGCGCACCCTGTAACGACTCACCACAATGCCGAACACCCACCGGCCCCACACACGAGAGCACTTATACCTACCGGCTGCGAGCGGCAGATGTTGGAAACCGGCCAAAGCAGCACACCAATGCCGCACATTCTCCCCTCTCTTCCCCACGCGGTGAAAGGACAAGGCAGCGAAGCGGAGGGTATGTTGCAAGGCGACCAGCAAGAAACACCCTAGCCCTCGAACCGGCCCAGACTATGATGAACTCATGCCCAACTCACCTGAGGTCTACCAGAAGGGGCATCGGATGAAGCAAGACCAGAAGGGTGACCCATCCCATTCTCTCACGAGACAACACCTACAATCATAACCCATAGCTCCTACTAAACCACAGATTTTGCTCTACTTGTTTATCTTTCTTACTGCTCCTTTACTTTTTATAACCGAAGGCAAGGTCAATGTTCAGTCAGTTCTCACACCCTTACCCAGTAACCCTCAGGGGCTCAAGCCCACCTGACAAGCACAGCATGTTAATCCATCAGGTACAACTCCACAAATAATAGAGCTTACACTAGGGCACACAGCCTATATAAACAATACGAAGATACCGCCTCACTCCATGCAATCGTGACTTGCTAGGAAACTTAAACCTGTGGGGCAGACACGAGCTAAGTCCACGCACATAAGCTTGAACACATGTAGGCCCTACTCACCTTGTTATTTAAATCTGTAACTTAGCACTGAGTTAGAAGGTCTACACCCGAACAACACCTGTAACCTGAGCGTGCTCTCATAACCTACACACACGCATACCCTTTACATCTTGTTACCCGTAATTTGAACTTGTAACGCATTAGATAGTTTCAGCCTGTTAATAATATAAAAATGTGCAACGTATTTCATGCCACTGTTATCACTGCAATGTCAAAGTTTACGCTGTTGTGGCGTCATGAAACCAATTTGTAATCACCTGCACAACAAAAATAAAGAATTAAAATAAAACAAAGATCTACGCTAGAATTTGGAAGATATTCTGTCAGTGGTGTTGTAGATTTAAAGTCAACCCTGTTTCCGCATCCATCCAGAAGATTCTAAGTTTCCTTCAGATGGGATTTGCTAAAGGTCTTAAACCTGCTTCATTGAAATTGCAGGTTTCTGCTATCAGTTTCTTCTCCCTCAGATGCTTGGCCTCTAATATTCTGATTTCGAGGTTCTTCAGAGCTCTAACTCGTTTGGTGCCCTATGTTAGGGAAACCTATCCTCCCTGGGATCTTAACTTGGTTCTTTCAGCGCTTTGTGAGCCGCCCTTTGAACCATTGGAGGAAGCTTCCCTGAAGATTATTTCGTTAAAAACTGTCTTTTTGGTGGCTATTACATCAGCTAAAAGAATTTGTGAGATTCAAGCTCTTCGGGCGAATTTTCCTTTTTTAGTTTTCCATCAGGACAAGGTGGTTCTAAAGCTCGATCCTTCTTTTATACCTAAAGTTTTTTCGGTTTCGAACGTCAACCAGGAAGTGGTCTTACCGACTTTTTGTCAGAATCCATCTAATGCCTTGGAAAGCAAATTTCACTGCCTAGACGTAAAGAGATGTCTTTTACAATACCTAAAATCTACGGAATCCTTCAGGAAGGATAATAGTCTTTTTGTCCTATTCAGAGGCACTAGGAAAGGCATGAAGGTTTCGAAGAGTTCTCTGGCTAGATGGCTGAAGGATTGTATTCTGTTGGCTTATTCCAAGAATGGCATGGAACATCCAGGCCCTATAAAGGCCCACTCTACTAGAGCGGTTTCGACGTCTTGGGCTCTCCGAGCAGCTGCATCTCCCTCTCAGATTTGTTCGGCTGCTACTTGGTCCTCTCTCCATACTTTCTCAAGACACTACAAGTTGGACATACTGGCCTCGGAGGATGCTGCTTTTGGGCGCAAGGTACTTCAAGCTGTAGTGAAATGAACCCGCCCTCAGGATCTGCTTTATTATATCCCTGTGGTATAAGCACTGCCTCTAATCTGAAGGGAAAAACATAAATTTTACTTACCGTAAATTTCTTTTTCCTGAAGATTAGAGGCAGTGCTACATTCCCGCCCCTTTTTTCTAATGAACTCAGTAATTTTGCAGCTATTTGGCTTATGTATTTTCTGGGTATGATCAGGAGGAGCTGCTACTTATGGGAAAGGAGGTAATTAGGGGAGGGTTTAAATGTTTGGAGATTTGCCTGCCTGTTTTTTCCCTCCAGATTGGATATCCCTGTGGTATAAGCACTGCCTCTAATCTTCAGGAAAAAGAAATTTACGGTAAGTAAAATTTATATTTTTTTTTTTTTTTTTTTTTTTTTTTATACTACTGCTATGTTTACACTGAGGGTTAATCCAGCCTCTAGTGGCCATCTCATTGACAGCCGCTAGAGGAGCTTGCGTGCTTCTCACAGAGAAGACGCCAGCGTCCATAGGAAAGCATTGTAAATGCTTTTCTATGAACTGGCTGAATGCACATTCAGCCGATGACGTCGCTAAGGAGGAGGAAGAAAGCTCCCCGCCCGGCGCTGGAGAAAGGTAAGAGTTTAACCCCTTCCTCTCTCCAGAGCCCAGCAGGAGTGGGACCCTGAGTGTGGGGGCACCCTCAGGGCACACTAGTGCCAGGAAACTAGTTTTTTTTTTTTTTCTGGCACTATAGTGGTTCTTTAAGGTTGTCACTCACTGTAAGAATGATCTGCCGTTAGTCCAAAAATATGCATTAACTCCCTCATCACAACTGTTTTGTCTCACTTGCAATATACAATGGCATTGCTTCTTTCAATCCAGAACAGTAGTGATGCTGCTCAGACGTCACACTGACTTCTGTCTTGTAACAGAATAGCTGCTGCCTCCTAAATACCTGATGGTACCCAGATCTCTTGCACATTGACCTGCTATGTCTGTCATAAAACACTGCAAGTGTTTCAACAAATCAATCTTTTAGACCTAATATGGTATTCTCTTTCAGGTGTCACTATGTTTAGCAGTGATTCGCTTAATGAAGGGCCTCCAATTCAGACTTCTCAAGATCCTGACTGGAAACCTGATCTTAATGTAAGATGTTGCAAATTGACAGCTGATTGTTCCCTTCTCTCCTACCCTAAAATCTTGTAATCTTCTCCATCCAGCATCTAGAGACTCCATTCAGAAAGTACATCTACCGTCCAGATCCTGAGCAATCCGAAGACACCTATGAGATAATGGTCTGCCATGCTGATTTAATCCGCTACATTGTGTGCAAGTAAGATAGGCTTTTAACTTTGAAGTGCTAATACATCAAGGATATCGTCAAACTTTAGAATAGTCATCCGTTTAGAGAAACCCATCTATTAAATGACACATTTGCAGGAAACTGCATTTTTTTTTAAGTACTAATAGTAAAGACAAAATGCTCAGTGCTTCAGCATTATAACTATATAAAAACTAAGGCACTGGTGGCTGATTAAACAGGCTTTAGTCATGAATGTCAGATCTGCTATAGATGTCAATTATCATAAAGCATAGCTACTGGTCTGAGCTAAACGTTTTGTTAAGCAGCTAGTACAAGACAATGACTAGAATTGGACATCTCGTGATTGTTTAGTTTGGTACTGACAAAACAAAGAATGTGTAAAGGATTATATTCAAACTCTATCTGGAGTAGCAAAATTACACTTTTAACAATGATTAAATAATTCCTGAGTGTATAAAAACAAGGTAAAAGATGACACAATAGAATTGTGTAAAGTGACTGAGAAACATTTGACTGTACGTGTGCTACTACAATGAGTCAAACAGAACACTAAGGGCAAGTCCCCAGACCAATGCTCCTCATAGATGGGCAGCTTTGAAATTTAAGGATTCTTATAAAATACTCTAGGGCTGTGTTCATTTGTGTCAATCAAAACAGTTTGCTTCAGCTTCTGTCAAAATCTCAGCAGAACAGAAGTTGTAGTCCAGCAGGGTCAAAAAACCAACTTGTTCTAACCTGTAGCTTGTATGACTCTTCTGTGTCTTGTGCATGTGTGGGGGTTTTCCTTTGTATAGGGAGGGCAGGTGTCAAAAACCAGAAGCCATTCTGTTAATATTCCAAATAAACTGGTAGTGGGTGCTTTGATGGTAACTAATTCAGCCATGAGCAACCTGTACAAGGAATCTAGGGCTGGCAATATGCGATCTTTGTTTTGACGCCAGACTATAGTGGCACAATTTTGTGTTGTCGGCAAGGGATATTCCAGTTGGGTGAGTAGGGCCTTGGAAACGGCATTTTGGAGCAGGGTAGGATGGTGCTTGGAGTGACCCTGTAAGGTCTGAGACTCCTTGAATTTTCTGTTAACTCCTTGAGCAGTAGCATGATGGAAGTAGTAGCAAACAAATATTTGTAGACTGCATATATAATCAGAATACATGTACTCTAGTGCACTCTCTATAAAACTGTAACCTCTTGTGTTTTTTTGTTTTTTTTTATTCTACTTTTGGGGACACCATTCCCATGTGACTAAACTCCAAATGATATCTAGGCTTTAAAGAGAAGCTGATTGTGAACTTTATGTACAGACTAAATATCTTTCTCAGGTCACTGCAACTCCCACTTAAAGCATGGTCCCGAATGTCACTTTATCACGGAAGTGTTACCAAGCTGGTGGTACAACAGGATGGCAATGTTCGACTGAAGACGCTTGGTGATGCTGGATTTATGCCTCATAACTTGCTCACAAAGCCTTAATTTATGTAACTGTATACTTCTGTCTGTGATATCTCAACAATACTGACTCTTATCACTTATAGTTTTTAAGAGGTGTGATGCAGGGCCTGGACTTAATTCTGGATATTCAATTACTGCAAACCTTCTTACACTAAATATTTTGGGTGGTTCTCATTCTGAGTATTTGTAAAATGGATCACTAAATGGTATGACTGCAGAAAGTTGGCACTGGCCCAAAAGACAAATACATTCTCCACTTAATGCACTTTAATAGGTGACCATTATATGCAATGGTAATCTGATCCTCTGCTGTTCTTCAGGCCAGTCTTGGTGTGATCTAAGACACATGCTACACTTATAACTGATCTGTTGGGGCACATGTGGGTGACTTGACTTAAAGTGGCTCTGCAACAGTTTATCCTTGTCTAATCATAATATGAAGGCTTAATTATTGGTTGACCTGTCTCTTCCTATTGACTGAAGTCTAAGAGGTGGGGGGGGAGGGAGGAATTGCAGCTGGTTTCATACTGAGATAGGAGACTTTCAGCACTCCCTATGTTGTGGGCATTTCCACTGATACTTTGCTTGCATTATGGGAGATGTAGCCATAACATTGAGAGTGTCAAAGGTTGCTTCTCGTTGCCCTATATGATGGGTGAGTGCTCAGTGCAGGATAACTGTCATGTTTGTATTTTATGAAACCTTATTACAGCACTGTAAATGTTTCAAACAATGGAATGCACTCTGAAAAGTTTCCATAATAAATGCATGTAAAACTATTTTGTGTACTTGGTCTATGTTCTCATGTTTCTTGTCTAGATCTGACTTTAAACCAGGACTTAGTTGGGGAGGGGAACCCCTCAGGAGTCTTCCATTGCTGGTCAAGGAGCTAACTTTCCAGTGGGTCATATTTTCTGATGACTTCACATCCTTCTCGTGACTACAAAAGATAGCAATATGATCTCCTGCAGTCTCAAAATTACACTTCAAACTCAGGTGCCTAAAGGGATAGTGTTGTGCACTCACCCAACCTGGGTATATAAAGGGTTAAACCTTTTTAATTTCCTGATCCCATTGTTAATGTCCCTCTGCATCGGGTAGAACCTCCTTGCTCTAATATGCACACAAAGGTCCTGTCTCAAACTCTCACTACTCCTGGGTGGCAGCAACAACCATAGTACAAATCAGCCCCAATATATACAATAAAAACTACCACCGCTCTTCCAAATCCCTATCCATATTTATATAAATGAAGGTTATTTAGTTGCTCCAATGGCCATAAGGGTTTAGCCCACCTGGCAGTTCAAGGTGAACTTTTCAGGTGGGTCCTACACTGATTTCCCACCTTGCTTCCTTGAGCTTCTGGCAAAGATCTCTAGTAAGACAGAGGTTTATTTGTATAAACCCCTAAGGAACCTGTGCGTGCATAGCAAATGCTGTGCACTCATTAGATCTCCCAATAGGAAAGCATGGAATCAATGTTTTTCCTATGGAGGAAAAATCTGACTGGAGGTCCTCATGCTCTACTTCCGGCATTGGATACCAGACCAGAGGTCCTTCAATTTAGGAAGCACTCTAGTGTCTGTTTGGTATAAACAAATGTTTAACATTGCAGCACTAAGGACAATGGGGCACTGCAATCAGATCACATCAACTAGCTGAAGTGGTTTGGATGCCTAGTGTCACTTTGTGCAAGGGTATAAAACACAAATGCTCAAAATCTGGTCTTTGGCAGCTGCTTAACACCCTTAAGGACAGCAGGCATGCTATGCCATCCTTGGGACTAGCTCTAAACAGAGGCAGCATAGCACATCCCCGCTGTTCTATTTACTTACCTGCTGCTCCCATTGTGGGGTATGTCCAGTCTTTTTTAGTAGCCACTTAGTCACAAAAACTGGCCAGAATTGGCGTTCAAATTAGTTGTTTTTTGTTTTCATAGCTAAATATTTGTTAAATCCCAGTTTCCCCATAATAAAATCATAGATGTGGGTGCACTTAATATGAAAGGGGTGAATTACAGTTGAACAGTCAAATTCAAATTTTATTTATTTTGATCTGAAATTGTAATCTAAATTGGGAGTATAAAAAAAAAAATACATTTTTACAATGTACCTTTATGTTCATGCTCCTGACTTGCATAAGGGTCAGAAGTCATTCTAAAACTGCCACTCTCGTAGATGCTCACTTTACTCAGGAAATATTCCAGGTTGTAAAATACTCAAACTATAATTGTCACTCACTGGAGAACCAGAATTTGTCAAGTTGCAGTAACATGGATATTGTCACGTTTCCCTGCTATACTAGTTTTAACAGGAGTTACAATTATATCTTCAGCAGCATCATTGAGATGTCATGTTTAGACCAAGAACTCAAAGTTGGTGAAGGGATTTTTATTCCTAGGCAGATGCCAATTCATTGGCAGTGATCTGATCCCTTTTTTTTTTTTTTTTTTATAAATTATTTATTAATTTTCTTCTAAACAAAACACATTTAAAAAAAAAAAAAAAAACCTGACAAGACCATACTAACATTCTCGGCTCATAACTGTACCATATACGTAAAGTATAGCGAGGATACCAATGGGGAAAGGACTTTAGAAACAATCATAAGTGAAATGTGTCCCCAAGGCACCAAAGAGACTATGGGGTCTCTCTGGGGATAATCCAATAAGACAAAACAGCATGTAGGTTCACCACAAGGGAACCTACAATGCTTCCTGGCGATAGATGGTATTGCTAAAAAATAAAGTAATTGACCTGTAGCAAAATAAGTCTCCTCTGAGGTTCTGTAATACAGTATTAAAATACAATAGGGGCGTGGCTACGGACCGCATGGAGGCAGACGCATAAGCCGTGAGCTCTGCTGTATCGTGGGTTTAACAGTGTGATATCGCAGCAAGACGACCACAAAAAATAGCCCTACCGGACACTGAATACACCCTGAACACGATGGCAACAAAAACGCACAAAAAAATGAAGCAAAAAATTATTGAGTCACACCTGAACCTGCAGCAAACCACTCCCATGTGAATCCAAGATGGCGCCAGGGACACCAGATCGCCCATACTGGAACCTGAGGTAGGCGACAGGGAGGTAATTCTTGGAGGCGACACTAACTTTCTCCTAGACGTCAATATGGATTCATCAGCCGCGAGAACGGTAACACAACAACTTCAAAACAGAGACACGCACAAACATCCAACATCTGCAGAACATTGACGACACATAACTATGTAGACCCATGGAGAATATCTCACCCTGCTGAAATAGACTACACTGCTGCACACAATAGCTACTCCAGAATTGACAGATTTCTAATTAAGACCACATCACTAGAGAGAATGATAAGTGCAGATATTGGCATCATATCATGGTCAGACCATGCCCCTATCACACTGACCATATCTGGCCAATTCACCTCCACTGGCCAATTCACCTCCACTGGCCAATTCACCTCCACTGGCCAATTCACCTCCACTGGCCAATTCACCTCCACTGGCCAATTCACCTCCACTGGCCAATTCACCTCCACTGGCCAATTCACCTCCACTGGCCAATTCACCTCCACTGGCCAATTCACCTCCACTGGCCAATTCACCTCCACTGGCCAATTCACCTCCACTGGCCAATTCACCTCCACTGGCCAATTCACCTCCACTGGCCAATTCACCTCCACTGGCCAATTCACCTCCACTGGCCAATTCACCTCCACTGGCCAATTCACCTCCACTGGCCAATTCACCTCCACTGGCCAATTCACCTCCACTGGCCAATTCACCTCCACTGGCCAATTCACCTCCACTGGCCAATTCACCTCCACTGGCCAATTCACCTCCACTGGCCAATTCACCTCCACTGGCCAATTCACCTCCACTGGCCAATTCACCTCCACTGGCCAATTCACCTCCACTGGCCAATTCACCTCCACTGGCCAATTCACCTCCACTGGCCAATTCACCTCCACTGGCCAATTCACCTCCACTGGCCAATTCACCTCCACTGGCCAATTCACCTCCACTGGCCAATTCACCTCCACTGGCCAATTCACCTCCACTGGCCAATTCACCTCCACTGGCCAATTCACCTCCACTGGCCAATTCACCTCCACTGGCCAATTCACCTCCACTGGCCAATTCACCTCCACTGGCCAATTCACCTCGAGACTAAACAAATCTCCAAAACTATTTCACAGAAAATGTTCGCCCCGACACACCGCTGGATTATATCTGGCTGGCACACAAGGCCGTGATAAGCGGTAGTTTTATAAAACATGCCAGTCAAGCCAAAAAAGCACGCCAAGCCCAATACCTAGAAATCACAGCTCTAACACATAGAAACAAATGCTCACCTTCACCCACGACACAAACAGCTCTTCTACATGCCCACGTTAAACTACGAAACTTTGAATTGGCCAAAACCACGTATCTGCTTCAAAAATACAAACACAAATACTTTGCCTATAGCAATAGAGCGGGAGCAAAACTAGCTTCACAGCTCAAACATAGATCAACCGCCTCCAGGATTGCCTTCCTAAACACAAATAATGGACAGAAAGTCATTGACGCGAACAAAATAGTAAATGAATTCTCAGAATATTATCACAAACTGTATAATCTGAGCGAGGACGAGGGGGTAAAAGTGCCCACGCTTACCGATATTGACAATTTGTTTTTAGCAAACATCCACCTACCATCCCTATTACCAGATAGAGTACATCAACTCAAACAGCCGATATCCCATCAGGAAATATCCAAAGCCATAGCTGACTTACCATCAAACAAATCCCCAGGTCTGGATGGCCTCCCTAATAGGTACTATAAAGAGTTCTCCCGATTGCTACTTCCCCATCTCTTAAACCTATACCAACATAATCTCAACAGGGGAGCCCTGCCATCAGAACTACTACTAGCTCACATCTCGACATTACCCAAACCAGGCAAACCACCCACCACTTGCAAAAACTTCAGACCAATCTCCCTTCTTAATTGTGACGCCAAACTCTATGCGAAGATATTAAGTAACAGACTTGCATCCATAATAAGTGACCTAGTACACAATGACCAATCGGGGTTTGTCAAGGGACGACAAGGCTCTGATAACACCCGAAAAGTCCTTAACATACTAGCTACAATGGAGAGGGGGTCGGCGGGAGGCCTCCTTCTGGCAATGGATGCAGATAAGGTCTTCGACTGGCTTAATTGGGCATACATGCAAAGGGTACTACAAAAATTCGGTTTCCCTACCGAATTTATCAAAGGCATTATGGCACTATATAAGACACCAGCGGCCAAAGTTGCTCATGGTGGCTTCCTCTCCACCTCCTTCCAGATATCCAACGGCACACGACAGGGGTGCCCCCCTGTCTCCACTCTACATTTTATCCCTTGAACCGCTGGCACACAAAATAAGAAATGATCACCGCATACAAGGCGTCAAAATCTTAGGTAAAGAATACAAATTAGCACTGTTCGCAGATGATATTTTAATAACACTAGAAAATCCTCAAATGTCAGTCCCGCCCCTAATGGAGACCTTGGCGAGATTCGGGGACATATCACACTACCGTCTAAACCAAGACAAAACACAAGCACTACCTATTAAACTCCTCTTGACCACCACGTCCACACTGAAAGAGAAATACTTCTTCGACTGGAGGACATCCTCGCTTACTTACCTTGGCGTAAAACTTGCATCCTCTATAGCGGTGGTACCAAAATTAAACTATCTCACACTTCCACAACAATGCACAAAAGGTCACAATCATACATCTCTTGGTTAGGCAAAATAAATGCGTATAAGATGGTGATTTTACCAAAAATACTTTATATGTTCAGAATGCTCCCCCTACAAGTCCCACACTCGCTCATTAAATCACTGCAAACCATATGCAACACATTCATTTGGGGAAACAAAAAAAACACGCATAGCAAGTACGATACTATACAAACACTCGAAACAGGGCGGAGTGGGGTTACCCAACGTGGGCCTATACTATAAGGCATCGGCCTTAGCATCAGGGATACTACTACATACCACCGAAGGGACCATACAATGGGTAGACATGGAGAGCCCAATTCAGCAATAACTCGGCACTAGCACACCAGTGGACACCGAGAAAGTTAAGGTCACCCAAGTCTGGCCTACTACCCACCACAAAGTTTACTATCAATTCTGGACGGCATTTTTTAGAAGCCATGGGGGATAGAAATACATTCCACATAGAGGCCCCACTGACGGCCTTAAAGGCTATTTCACCAGACGTACGCTTGCAGAGGTGGTCCGTGGCGGGAATAACACACATACACCAACTGCTCCAACCTCACGGAATGATGCCATCCCCCGAAATACAACAAAAATGGGAGATTCCCAATGACGCTATTTTCACATACTTACAACTCAAGGGACTCATCACAGCACATGTACATACCCAACAAACAAGTCCTACCCAAACATTCCCATCGACGAAGGCAATAATGGAAAGGTGTTGGAAACACCCCACAAAACCGAAAACCATTTCCCTATGCTACAAAGCTTGGGAGAACACTACACCCAACACGACACCGCATTGCAAAACATTGTGGGAAATAGACTGTGTCATCCAACTTACGGACGAAGAATGGATACATGTACTAAACGACATATCCACATGGACGAAATGCTACACACATATAAAAGCACACAGGAAATTATTATACAGATGGTATCTAACCCCACATAGGCTTCACAGAATATACCCAAACTCAACCCCACTATGCTGGAGATGCTCTGCAGCAGAAGGTACACTTATGCATATTTGGTGGACATGCCCCAAAATCCAACCTTTATGGATAGAAGTACACAATACACTTCGCACCCTGAAAATCCCAGATACCCAAAATACACCTGAAACATACTTACTCATGAGGTTCCCTCAGACATTCAAACACTCACACAAGCAAATATGTGCCATCACCATCTTGGCGGCCCGTAGTCTATTAGCTCTCAACTGGAAATCCACAACTTGCCCAAACAAAACCCAATTGTGGGACAAAATACACCAATTCTACATCTATGAACGAATGGCCGTACCCAATACCAAAACGGCACAGAGGTTTCACACAACATGGTCCCCATGGGTAGAAATGTATAACCGACAGACACCGAGAATTAACCCCTGATAATTATATGTAATTATACGTATGTTTTACTGAGGGACATACAGACAAATACAACTATCCGCCACTTGGTACGCACAAACAGGTCAAATGTTAGTCTGGCTATGTGAGCAATAACTGTATAAGTAACTATGTATAACGATCCATGTTACCTAACTGTACTTTTTCCCAACCAGACCTCAACTTTAATGTTTTAATGTTTTACTTGGTTCCATACTACTTCTGATTGTATCACTGATGATGAAAACTCAATAAAAAATATATTGGAAAAAAAAAATACAATAACCACCTTGTGCGGTAAACTTATCTCAAAATAAGTATCAAAATAAAAAAGCTTTATTATATAATATCTCCATAAACAATTGGGCTGCACTCAGTCTTTGCAAGTAAGGTTTTCTTATTCCATAATATTAAAAGCAGATCAACGTTTGATCCTGAGAAAGGTCCCTGAGCGGACCGAAACGTTGATCTGCTTTTAATATGATGGAATAAAGAGAACCTTACTTGGAAAGTGCAGCCCAATTTTTTTTAAGATTTTTTTTTTTGAATATTCATACCCCAGGACTGGCACCTGGCATTTTAAGTCTTCAAGCCTGAGTGCAAGAACTATTTAATATTTTATGTGTGTATATGTCAGCCCCTGTGAGAAAAATTGATTGCTGTGAGGAAAGAGAGGCTATGTAGTTAGTCAGCCTGTATGAGGCATGAAGGGCTATTTAAATTAGTCAAATAAACCCTGTTGGCCAAATATGTATATACAGTTAGCTCTTTCAATAGCATACCAACTTTATTTTTACAAAACCTCTTTTTTGGGTTGCAATAACTTGCATTATTAAACCCAATGGTATTGTTCTACTTCTGGAATACCTAGTCCACCTTGTGTCTTTTTTTTGCCAACGTTCTCATTTGTATACGGGGATCTTTCCCTTGCCAGACGAATTTATTGATTTTAAGCCATATTGGTGGGATCCTCAGGGGTATCTTTTTTAAAAAAAAAGACAATTTTGGCAGCATATACGTTTTTATAAAATATTTATTCTGCCCCACCACGAAAAGCCTAATGGTTTCCATTCTTTCAGTTGTTTATTCGTTTGAGTTAGTAATGGTAAGTTTATTTCTACAATATTCTTAGGGTCTGTACAAATCTTAATACCCAAATAATATAACGGGCCGCCCAAATTAATCCATATTTATTACTCAAAAAATGGCTTCGTTTCTGAAGCTATATTGCCAATTAGGACTTAAATAACTTGTTTCTGTTTATGCAGCCCTAGCCAAAACCACCACTGTCCCATGCAGCCTACATTGATTGTGGTGGGCATAGTTCTTTCACAGTCAGATGTGATAGTACAGTGTTTAGTTTAGAGGTTCTTGACTCAGGCTCTGCAAATTGACCTTTAATTGCACACAGGGGCTCTTAAGGTAGGAGATAAGGAATTATAAATTAAACAGACTATGTGCAGTAAAGGATGTGTAAACTTCACATATCTTTACAGGATATATGTAGGTCACATGCAGGGGAGGTGCAGCTAAGGCTGCATAATTGTGATCTAATCCTTTAATGGCACAGCATTGAACAGTGAGAATGCTAAAATGTGTCTAGCTTTCTAATAGTTGGATCTATATATGGCTCGAAAGTCAAAGTTCTGATCAGGCATAAGTTATATGCCACTGTACATGTCATTTTCTTTACTTCATCTTCACCAAAAATGTGGTTTAGTGTTGGCAACAGAAAATAGCAATTCCTCACAATAATTTAAAATAATTATTGCGCGCGAGTTAACATAAAATAAGCAATACAAAAAATAGTAAGTAAAAATTGGTCCACATCTCAGTGGACTTCCTCAGGGACACAATGAAATATGATAAAACATACAAATGCAATTACCAAAGGAGATCATGCAGCCTGAATATCCCTCTCCTTCCCACTGTCATTACCCAGAAGTTATTTAAGTAGAAATATAAGTGATAAGGAAAGAGTAAGTTAGCAATTGACAACCCACTCACTGTTTCAGCCTCATGGCACAGCCTCTGCATGCCTTCAGCCCTAAGCAGGTGGAGTGGATTTCCAGAGTGCAAACACTATGCCTTACAGATTATCAGGCTGTACTGGCACAAGGTAGCAGGCTTTGTCACACCACCAATGATACCGGAGAAACTGACGGAAGCCAAGCACAGAGAGATGGACACAGGTTTCTTCAGGAAGGAAGAGATTCTTTATTGGATCACCGATCGGGACTCAGAGGGACTAGCGTCACCAAAATACAGCAAATTCTGAGCCCCGGACAATAGTGCAGGCTCCTTATATAGGCATATAACTCCTCCCATATTAAGCTCCACCCGCACATTCTCTTAACCAATCAACACAAATAAGAATTAACTTCCTGTTTGACCGCATGGCCTGTCCAGCACAATGGAGGAGGGGAATACTATATCCTGTATTCTTGCACATGCTCCGTACACTACTGATCGTATCTTGCCACGTGCAACCAACTGATCGATACGTCAGCATATGCACGTACACATGCCACGTGGTAATCTCGGCCTACTAAATTTATTTTTACCGAGATTCCACCACATTCCCCCCTTTGATGCCTCTTGATATTTTACAATTACTTGAGGCATCACTTAACCTTAGTTTTGCTTACACCGCAAGTTACCTTGAACCAGACCAGACTTATCTTATGATGTGAACCTGCATTGGTTCTCCCTGAGCTAGAGCCTTATATTTATATATTGCCATTATCTGTGCAGCAGCCTTCCTCTCTGCTATATTTTCTATCAGGCTTTGCACAGACCTAACTACTAAGGGTATAAGACACGGTAGGAGTAGACACAACATTAAAATCAGTAGGACTCCACCTACCACTGCCTTAAGCCCTCCAAACCACTCATACCAGCTACCAAACCAACTACTTGGATTATACCCTTTCCATACCTGAGTAGGCACATGCGCTAGTTTAACCATATGGCTAGTAAGCTCAGCTATTGCTTGCCCTTCGTCATCTATTTGAAGACAGCAATTGCTCAGGTTAAACTTCCCACATACACCTCCCTCTACTGCCAAAAGGTAATCCAAGGCTAATCTATTCTGGTATACTGCTGTCCTCATCCTAGTATTATGCTTCGCTAGGAGATTGAGCGCTTGTGATGTTTCGTTAGTAATAATCTCAACCACCGCCTGTAATCTTATAATGCGGTTGAGCATATAAATAGGGGTTCTATAACCAAAGGTACCATCTTCTGCCCACGTGGCTGGCCCATAATAATCTATGATACGCTGGGGAGGCCATTCATTATCTTCCCAGGCGCCTATCTCTATGGGTCCCCTTTTCTTCCTATGATTCACATCATACACTTTAACACCTAAAGTCTCACCTGTTTCAATAGGTAACAAGAAGAAGGATGGTTTGAGCATACCCAACACACATGCCCCTTCCCAGTCCTGTGGCAACTCCGAATAGGCTTTCTTACCACAGATCCAGTACAAATTTGCTGGGGCTCTCCAGGTAGATGTGATGGATAGATCGAACCACACATCCTTTAAATTGGCGTATCTAGCAAACGGGTTAGATGGTTCTGAGACATTTGAAGCCGACCACCAAGTTGTATTCTTTGTATCATCATCATAAGCTTTTTGCCCTAGACAAGTTAATTCTCCTACAGAAGTATTATACATTATTCCTTTCCTTGCTATGCAAACATAACCTATGATGGAGGTCTTTAATCTCCACTCAGATTTACCTCTAACACTCATATGATAATCGGCTTGTGTAGATATTAGTTGGTCAACTGCCTCAGAACCGGACATTACCTCCTTTGCTTCCCAAGGCCATTGGTCTCCCATGTTAGTACCTCCACACACATAGCAGTTGGTAACATTAAGACTACCAGCAATACTCTCGGCTAAATCTATGAACAGGTTTTTAGCATTATGGGGGATCTTATTATCTATACTCATCTCTTCGTAAAAGGAATGATATACTTGATGAGTTTGGGAGGATACCGTATCAGTCTCTATCCCTATAAATAGTATTGTCCCAGGATCTAAACCCGTCCCGTATATTTGAAACCCAAATAAATTTCCATACTTGTCTAAGAACTTGTCGGGGTTATTAATAAGTATATGGACTGGGTTGCATTCCATAGACTTACAATATGGGCTAGTCGGCAACTTAGTCACTATCATGTCTTTGTCTACTGTCTGTCCCCAAGTCGCCCACCCCACACAAGACCAATATGGGCAAAAGTTATAGTCTTTATTTGGGCATCTAGGACTCACATATTTATTTTTACTACTGGGACAAATATATTTATCGTTAGATCCATACGTCCTCTCCCATCTAAGATCCCCACATACATTCCACGGCTTTCTACCACTTGATATCGCCTTACATGCATCAAATAGCAGAACACCCGAAGAATGTACGGATTCTAACACCGTCTTATTAATTAGGGTCCCCTGAGGATCTCCATTCCTGAGAGTCAACCAAATTGTACGAGGTTGATACTCTGGACTGAAGCACTTAGGTTCTCCTACTCCTAAATGGCACACACTATAGTCTATATTTAAGTATCTACATCTCGATACATCTCCTTTACACTCGTATTGTGAATGCCAAATTAGGGTTTGGGAAATATGGTTACCTGTTCTCGTAGTCTTAATGCATACCTCACAGCTAGGAGTGTCGGTACCTCTACCTTCCTGAATATAAAAACACATATAAATAAACACAATCAAAAGCACATCTTTCGCCGTCATCCTCAGTCTTCGTCCGTGCGATGGCACCTCAGCTTCCAGGATGTAAGGGCTGCAGGGAATGGAGTTCTGCTCGTCTTCACAGGTGTCCCTTCGAGACTTTCCTGGCTTATAAACTATGTGTTGGTAAGCGGACAGGCTTTATTATGGCCTTCTCACTCACGCACCAAATCCCTGTAACAATAAAATTTGTAATCCACACGATTCCTCGTTACTCCGACTGAGTAGTGCGTTTTAACCGGATCTTGCAGGGATTCTCTGGATCTGCTGTAACTTGCCAAGAATCGACTGCTGCTGGTTTAACCCTGGAGTGATGTATCCACGGAGTCACTTCGGCTACTTTTATTGCTGTAGGGGTAGACAAAAGAACAACATAAGGACCTCTCCACTTGGGCCCTAACGGTACATTATTCCACTCTTTAATCCACACTTGATCTCCTGGATGATAACTATGAACAGGGGGATAAATATTCACAGGTAATCTATCTTGTACCCATTTCTGTACCTCCTCCATAGTCTTACCCAACTCTACAACCTGCTGCCGGGTAATTCCTTCTCCCAACTGACTCAAATCCCCCCTTAAGTTACCAAGTACGGGAGGTGGTCGCCCATACATGATTTCAAAAGGAGAGAGGCCCATCCTTCTGGTAGGGGTACTGCGGATTCGCAATAAAGCTATGGGTAAGAGAACGTTCCACTTAAGTTGGGTTTCCTGACACATTTTAGCCAACTGGTTCTTAATAGTTCTATTCATTCTCTCTACCTTACCAGAACTCTGGGGTCTATATGCAGTATGAAGCCTCCACTTTATACCAAGCATATGAGTCAGTTGTTGTAGGCACTGATGAACAAAAGCTGGACCATTGTCCGATCCTATAGAACAGGGTAGTCCATATCGGGGTATTATTTCTCGTAGCAGGAATCTCACAACTTCTCCTGCTTTCTCTGTACGAGTAGGACATGCTTCTACCCAGCCTGAATAGGTGCACACAATTACCAACAGGTAACGATGTCCACCCGATTTAGGCATCACTGTAAAGTCTATTTGTAGATCGGACATGGGGAGTCCCCCCATAAACTGGACTCCTGGTGGCTTTACTGGTCCTTGTCTTGCATTATTTTTAGCACACGTTACACATCTACGTACAATGGCCTGAGTTAAGTTGGACAATCTTGGTATGTAGAAATGTTTCCTGAGAGATTCTTCTGTACTGTCTCTCCCAGAATGTGTCCCGTTATGATAGTTTTGGACAATTTCTACCGCTAGTGATGCTGGTATGACTATTCTTCCATCTTCTAGCTGATACCACTTGTTCTCCAAATACTTTCCCGGTTCAGTCTTTAACCACTCCTCTTCTTGAGCTGTATAAACTGGAGTCCATTGAGACAGTGGAGTTGGTATTAGAGCAGCTATATGCCCCACATATTCCTGTCTTCCTGATTCAGCGGCACGCTTAGCTGTACTGTCTGCCATCCGATTTCCCTTGGTTACATCACCATCTCCTCTCAGATGCGCTCGACAATGTATGATACCGACTTCTTTCGGCTCCCACACTGCTTCCAATAGTTGTAGGATTTCAGCTGCATACTTGATTTCTTTGCCTTCTGAATTCAGTAGTCCTCTTTCTTTATACAAAGCTCCGTGGGCATGAGTGGTTAAAAACGCATACTTAGAGTCCGTATAGATATTCACTCTTAAACCTTCAGCCAATTGTAACGCTCGTGTTAGTGCTATTAATTCTGCCTTTTGTGCTGATGTTCCTTTCGCCAGTGGCCGAGCTTCTATCACCTTGTCTATTGTTGTTACTGCATATCCTGCATAGCGGATCCCTTCTTTCACATAACTACTGCCGTCGGTGTAATATTGAACATCGGGGTTCTGGATGGGGAAATCACGAAGATCTGGTCTACTTGAGAATACTTCATCCATTACTTCCAAACAATCATGTTGACTTTCAGTAGGTTGTGGCAAAAGGGTAGCTGGATTTAAGGTGTTTACAGTCTCTAAATGCACTCTTGGGTTTTCACACAACATTGCTTGATACTTGGTCATACGGCTGTTACTAAACCAATGATTTCCTTTGTAATCCAACAACGTCTGTACTGCATGTGGGACTCGTACATAAAGTTCTTGACCCAGAGTGAGTTTATCGGCTTCAGCTACTAGCAGGGCGGCTGCAGCTACGGCTCTTAGACAAGGTGGAAGTCCGCTGGCCACTGCATCCAATTGCTTAGACATGTAGGCAACAGGTCTTTGCCATGATCCCAAGTACTGTGTCAATACTCCCACAGCCATTCTTCTTTGCTCGTGTACATATAAGTAGAATGGTCGTGTGTGATCAGGTAGACCTAATGCTGGGGCACTCATCAAAGCCTTCTTCACATCTTCAAATGCCGTTTGCTGTTCTTGAGTCCATAAGAAGGGGTCGTGCTCTGTACCTTTAATAGCTGCGTACAGAGGTTTTGCCAGTATCGCGTAGCTGGGAATCCATATCCTACAGAAGCCTGCTGCCCCCAAGAATTCTCGCACTTGTCTTCTATTCTTGGGTATTGGTATTTGGCAAACAGCTTCTTTTCTCTCTGGCCCCATAATCCTTTGACCTTCAGAGATATGGAATCCCAGATATTTGACAGTTGGCAAACACAACTGAGCCTTCTTTCTAGACACCTTGTATCCTGCCTTCCAGAGAATGTGTAGTAGATCGTGCGTTGCTTGCTGACAGATTTCTTTTGTAACTGCTGCTATCAACAAGTCATCTACATATTGTAACAATACACACTCTCCTGGGATGGACTCGAAATCCAGTAGATCTTGACTTAGGGCTGAACCAAATAGGGTAGGTGAATTTTTAAACCCTTGGGGCAGTCTTGTCCAAGTCATCTGGCGTTTTGAGCCCGTTACAGCGTTCTCCCATTGGAAAGCGAAAATACATTGACTTTCTGCGGCAATTCGGAGGCAAAAGAAGGCATCTTTGAGGTCTAAGACTGTGAAGTAAGTAGCCCCGCCCGGAATTAAAGCAAGCAGGTTATATGGATTGGGTACAACTGGATGTATACTAACAACCGCATCATTGACTGCTCTCAAGTCCTGCACAGGTCGATACTCATCTGTACCGGGCTTTTGAACAGGCAGCAATGGGGTGTTCCAGGGGGAAGTACAGAATTTTAGGATACCATACCGTATGAACTTATCCAGATAAGATTGGATGTTCTTCTTAGCCTTCTGCGGGATGTGGTATTGTCTTAGGCTCACTGGATAAACCCCAAGTTTCAGTTTAATTTTTATAGGTGGAATATTGCGGGCCAGTCCTGGTGGGTTGTTCTCTGCCCAAACTCCTGGTATGTTGAATAATGTCTCATCACTCCTAGGGTTTTGGCTAGTCAACGCTGTATAAAGTCGCCACTCTTCTTCCTTTGGTACGGATAATGTCATGATACCTGAAGGTCCATTAAACTTTAAAGATGTTGTTCCATTTGGTAGGAACGTAATCTGCGCTTGTAATTTTGATAGCATATCACGTCCCAGCAATTGGACTGGACATTCAGGCATATAAAGGAATTGATGTTTTACTACGTGGCCTCCCAATGTACAGAGTCGACTTTTAAGAACCGGTTTTTCAGCACTTCTTCCAGTTGCTCCTATCACAGTAATAGTCCTTCCAGATGGAGGAGCAACTAGATTAGTCACCACTGAATGTTCAGCACCAGTGTCGATCATGAACGCACTCCTTTTCCCCCCTATTGATACATCGACCATAGGCTCCGCTCGACCAAGGGGGATGGAGCCCGGTCGGTATCAATAGTCCTCCATGACCGTGTCAGCCAATCCTACAAAGTCCCTACCTTCTCTATCGCGGGGCCTTTGCGCTGCTGGAATATACCTGTCTTCCCTAACACTTCCTCTATTCCCATTACTCCATCTATTACCATTACTCCCTCCGGGGCCTCCTCTACCTCTCGCTCTGCCTCTAAAGTTTACATAACCTGTCCTAGGTCTGTCTCTCTCAGACTGTTCTCTTCGCGGACACTCATTTCTCCAATGCCCTTCTTCCTTACAGTAAGCGCACTGATTTCTACTTAGAGGTTCCTCATTCCACTTACTATCGCCTCTATCTGGGCCCCGTCTATCTACGCCTGCGATCGCTACCGCTAGCATATCAGCCTTTTTACGCATCTTGCGCTCTTCCTCTTTCTTACTTTCTGTTTCCCTATTCATATAAACCTTATTCGCTACCTCCATTAGTTGGGTGATTGACATACCTGCAAACCCTTCTAACTTTTGTAGCTTGCGCTTAATATCTCCGTAAGCTTGGCTGACAAAGGCGGAGTTAACCATTCGGGAATTGTCTGCGTCTTCCGGATTAAAGGGGGTATACAAGCGGTATGCCTCCAATAATCGGTCATAAAAGACACTGGGCGCTTCATCGCTTTTCTGAATCACCTCAACTGTCTTCGACATGTTAATGGCTTTCTTTCCTCCGGCTTTCATGCCAGCAATTATAGCGTCTCTATAGGCTCTGAGTTGAACCATATCAGCACCATTTACATTCCAATCGGGATCGGTGTTGGGATAATGTGTTGCGGCCCATGCTGATGGATTGGCTTGGTTTAAAGTACGGGCTTTATCCTCTAGTGCTTTAATGGCTGCTTGATTAATCCTTGTCCTTTCCTCATTGTTAAATAAAGTCATTAATAACTGCTGGCAATCAGCCCATGTCGGGTTATGTGTCTGTACTATTGAGGTGAACAGATCAGTCATAGCTTGTGGTTTCTCAGTATACGAGGAATTGTGGGTCTTCCAATTTAAAAGATCGGTTGTCGTGAATGGGACATATACAAAGACTGGGTCAGCGTGTGCCATTTGACCTGCGGCATCGATATAGGCTGACCCGGGATTCAGACGAAGAGGCATCTGATAGTGCTTTAATTGTTGGGCACCGGTCAACTGTCGGGTCTGTATGGGGCTACGTGGAGGGGCGTCAGTCATGGGTTCCAGTCGGGGAGAAATAGGGTATGGGGATGTGGGAGCCTGGTTTTGGGAAAAGGTTGTAAATAAAACACTTCGAGCCGAGCTAGATGAAGCTTGACCGGAAGTCTGAAGTGGCGCCAAATCAGGATATTCGTTTTTAATGGGGGTTGGTTCTGATTCCGGAAGGGGAGATTTAGTACGAGGGGGGGTGGATCCTGTACTGGAGGAGGAAGCGGAAGTGGATGGGGGTAATGAGGGGAGGGGTGCAGGACTTCCTGCATTTGCGTCACTTCCTCTTAACGGAAAGTAAGGGGGCGGCAAAGGGATCTCGGACTCAGGGGGCGTGTCCAAAATGGGCCTAACACCAGTCCTAGTGGACAAACAAGTCCTAGCCACCATGAGGCGATACTGCTCCTCGTGGCATGTCTGGAGCCATTTTGGCGAGTCATTTACGGCCTGTCTCCAACAATCAATATAAGGAAACTGGCCGTAAAGTTCAGGCCTACCTGATACAGCCACGTGTAAGCGCTGTACCAGAGTTGGATCCAAACTGCCACGTGGCGGCCACGCCGCAACCAAAGTAGGCCACTCCCTAGTACACAAAGTGACCAAACGTACAGGAGACATTTTAACCCCAAAATCACAAGTTTTGAATCCCTTTTTAAAATTCTTCACCATACAACCTAAGGGATCCGGAATCGTTGACTGCGACGCACCCATACTTAACAATGGAACGTCGTCGACAACGAATACTATACACGCGTACTATTCAACAGTCACACCCGTTTCCTCTGGCAACAGCACCACGTGGTACGGTTACCAAGTGAAACGTACACAATAACAATAAACACTCAGGGAATTCCCGTACACACACAGCTGTTACACCAGTCACTATATAATCAATATTATGCCCTTTGGCGTAACTATACAGTCACCCACGCTATAATTCTCTATATACGAATTACCCGTCTATAACACACCCCAGTAACATCGTCTTTTACAAATAGCGGTTACAGTACGGTTAGCATAGGTCAAAGCACAAGTTAAGGTCACAATACAATTATTAGTGGTTATGGTGTTAAACATGCAATAGACGACAATGATTAGTACTTATATACAGTGTCAGTAAATATACAGGGTTATGGTACCGTGCACTATAATACAGCAACACACTATTAACACTCTCGCTAGACGGCTGAGCTCGCGCTATCTAACAAGATATACACTTTACTAAACAATCGTTAACACATTTACAATTCCCAACTAAACTATTGGCCAGTACCTTGAATGGACTACCTAAAAACAATCTACATACGTTTTGGTTAGCCACACTGCCCAATCACCACATATATAGCGAGCTAGAGGACCGAATTTACACAGACGCCTCTTAGTCGCAATATCAAAAGTCTAGTGGGTTCCAAATTTACACGCCTTCCCACTTAGCCCAGATAGGATGAGAACTAGCGAACCGAATTTACACAGACGCCGCTTAGTCTCCCGGTCCCTCCGACCTAGCGAACAAAATATACACCCTAGAACGCTAGTCTAGACAAGACACCGGTGTCCGGCTAGGGCTATTTACACCAGAGCCCCGCCTGACTAACAAAATCAAACGGTCTGACTAAAGAGCGTTCGATCGAGCGGTGCGCCTTCGCTCCTTCCCTCCGACAGAGGGGGCAGATACACAGATTCAAAACCCCTTTGGGCCTACCGCACAATCGGTATACCCCTAGTGGGTCCTGCCGTCTAAAACAGCAGTTGTCTTACCTCCTCGTTCCTGAACCTGAGTTCACACTCATCGACGGGGACACCCCAGCACTTCTCACGTAGAGGCCGATGATCTCCTGGACAACAGACCAGTGGCGCCGAGACGAAGGGAGGTCCACGCAGAAGTTCAGGGGTGCAGCCGTAGAGAACGTGGGCAAAGATAGACCGTCTCACGCCTCTGCCTCTCAGCTACCGTTGAACGATGAGCTTCCCGGCCAATGCACCAAATGATACCGGAGAAACTGACGGAAGCCAAGCACAGAGAGATGGACACAGGTTTCTTCAGGAAGGAAGAGATTCTTTATTGGATCACCGATCGGGACTCAGAGGGACTAGCGTCACCAAAATACAGCAAATTCTGAGCCCCGGACAATAGTGCAGGCTCCTTATATAGGCATATAACTCCTCCCATATTAAGCTCCACCCGCACATTCTCTTAACCAATCAACACAAATAAGAATTAACTTCCTGTTTGACCGCATGGCCTGTCCAGCACAATGGAGGAGGGGAATACTATATCCTGTATTGTTGCACATGCTCCGTACACTACTGATCGTATCTTGCCACGTGCAACCAACTGATCGATACGTCAGCATATGCACGTACACATGCCACGTGGTAATCTCGGCCTACTAAATTTATTTTTACCGAGATTCCACCACACCAACACAGTCAATATTTAGTCAGAGGGACAGACAATCACTTTTAAGGAGTATTTTGAATTCAGGGAAATAAATTGCAAGAAAGAAAGAAAGCAATTTCACCACCACCAGATATGAAAGTATAAATCGCCTGTTTCAGCCCCTGGACAAAGTCTTTGCCAGGTTTTATGTCTTAGCTGGAAGTGGACATCCAGAGTGCAAAAGCAGTGCCTTTATAGAATTAACAGCTCTGCCGGCAGAAGGTAGCAGGCATTAGCGTTACCACACCAAGGGGGAAACATGCACTTAATACAGGGAGTGCAGAATTATTAGGCAAATGAGTATTTTGACCACATCATCCTCTTTATGCACGTTGTCTTACTCCAAGCTGTATAGGCTCGAAAGCCTACTACCAATTAAGCATATTAGGTTATGTGCATCTCTGTAATGAGAAGGGGTGTGGTCTAATGACATCAACACCCTATATCAGGTGTGCATAATTATTAGGCAACTTCCTTTCCTTTGGCAAAATGGGTGAAAAGAAGGACTTGACAGGCTCAGAAAAGTCAAAAATAGTGAGATATCTTGCAGAGGGATGCAGCACTCTTAAAATTGCAAAGCTTCTGAAGCGTGATCATCGAACAATCAAGCGTTTCATTCAAAATAGTCAACAGGGTCGCAAGAAGCGTGTGGAGAAACCAAGGCGCAAAATAACTGCCCATGAACTGAGAAAAGTCAAGCGTGCAGCTGCCAAGATGCCACTTGCCACCAGTTTGGCCATATTTCAGAGCTGCAACATCACTGGAGTGCCCAAAAGCACAAGGTGTGCAATACTCAGAGACATTGCCAAGGTAAGAAAGGCTGAAAGACGACCACCACTGAACAAGACACACAAGCTGAAACGTCAAGACTGGGCCAAGAAATATCTCAAGACTGATTTTTCTAAGGTTTTATGGACTGATGAAATGAGAGTGAGTCTTGATGGGCCAGATGGATGGATTGGTAAAGGGCAGAGAGCTCCAGTCCGACTCAGACGCCAGCAAGGTGGAGGTGGAGTACTGGTTTGGGCTGGTATCATCAAAGATGAGCTTGTGGGGCCTTTTTGGGTTGAGGATGGAGTCAAGCTCAACTCCCAGTCCTACTGCCAGTTTCTGGAAGACACCTTCTTCAAGCAGTGGTACAGGAAGAAGTCTGCATCCTTCAAGAAAAACATGATTTTCATGCAGGACAATGCTCCATCACACGCGTCCAAGTACTCCACAGCGTGGCTGGCAAGAAAGGGTATAAAAGAAGAAAATCTAATGACATGGCCTCCTTGTTCACCTGATCTGAACCCCATTGAGAACCTGTGGTCCATCATCAAATGTGAGATTTACAAGGAGGGAAAACAGTACACCTCTCTGAACAGTGTCTGGGAGGCTGTGGTTGCTGCTGCACGCAATGTTGATGGTGAACAGATCAAAACACTGACAGAATCCATGGATGGCAGGCTTTTGAGTGTCCTTGCAAAGTAAGGTGGCTATATTGGTCACTGATTTGTTTTTGTTATGTTTTTGAATGTCAGAAATGTTTATTTGTGAATGTTGAGATGTTATATTGGTTTCACTGGTAAAAATAAATAATTGAAATGGGTTATAATATATAATATATTTGTTTTTTGTTAAGTTGCTTAATAATTATGCACAGTAATAGTCACCTGCACACACAGATATCCCCCTAAAATAGCTATAACTAAAAACAAACTAAAAACTACTTCCAAAAATATTCAGCTTTGATATTAATGAGTTTTTTGGGTTCATTGAGAACATGGTTGTTGTTCAATAATAAAATTAATCCTCAAAAATACAACTTGCCTAATAATTCTGCACTCCCTGTATTGACCTAATTGACAATGGTTTCACTTTTTCTTAACCTCCTGTCCACACCATCGTAGCTGATTTTTGACACATACAGTTAGAAGACGAAGACAAATCCTAACTTCAATTAGTGTCAAAATGTAGAGTAAGGTACCCCAAAGGGTCAGATTGAACTTCAGGAAGGTAATCTGCTCCATCAGATGAGGTGGCATTTGTGAGCGCTATGGATTCAATATATTCCCTGTTAATGAAAACACACGCTCACTTTAAACAGTGATTGGAGGACATGATCAGAGCTCCTGCACAACCAGAGAGATGGCAGACCACAAACTATTTTTGTCAACCCAGTACCTAAGGAGGACAACATAAGGGGGCAAAGGAGCTACTTAACTTTGTGTTGCTTGCTATTTCAATAGGTCCAACTAAAGAGCCAAGCACCTCTGCCCAAACTGCAGCTACTGGAGTAGCTACTACCACCGCTGGAAGTTGCAGACATCTCAGGCTCCTGCTGTACTTCACAATTAGCCAGCATTTCCCCTTTCTTTTGCAAGTTACACACCATTGGGATAAGTTTCTCCCTCCAATTTGTCAAGCTGTAAGTTGAGTGCTTGTTTCCCCCTAATACTAGGATCACACAGGGAAGATAGTTTCAGTTTGGGAGCATTAACTACTCAGCTAACTCAGCTAGTGTAGAGAGCAACTAGGAACACCCACTTAGTTCTCAAGGTAGACATCCATCTTGTTCTCTAGATGAGTGATCGTAGGGATGATCTGTCCCAGACAGGCAGTGCTGTGGCTTATTTTCAGTGGCATCCCTAAATGGTTTAAGGACCACCACTGGATGATCTATCACTATCTAATCATCAAGGACAAGTATAATACCCCAATACGCAAATTATAACCTCAGTAATAAAACATGTTACTGGGACTTAGAGGGCAAAACTTTAAAAGACAGGTAGGTAGAATAGTTAGAATTAGAGTCAAGAGAAACCAAAAATCAAATTGACCATAAGACAGAGCCAGGTCAATTATTCCAGAATACATAATGGTCAAGTGGAAAGCTGGGCCAGTAAGAATAATTGCTTGTATCACTCTGAAACATATGGATAATTTGGATTATGGTAGGAGTTGATTGGGAGGAGCTGCTGTGCCACTGCCAGTGGTAGTAGCAACACTGGTAGTGGAGCTGGTGGACGTGGAAGTGGATTTAGAAAATAGATTCCATGTACATGAAAGAGGCTGCTTCGAAAAATGACTGTCCTAACCGTGTGTCAGGAAAGTATAGGTTCCCACCACACAATTATAGAACACTTAACAGGATAGTCCGTATTACCGGTCCTAAGGATAGCTGGGCTTTCCACAAATACAGTTGCGACCAATTTTATGTGCACACTCAGTATACTTAATACTTTAAAGACTTACTCAATCTGATCTGTGCTCATCTTATCTATCAATCTATAAAAAAAAACAAAAAAAAAACAATGTGCTGCTGTATCTATACATGGACCTATGCTGACATGTTAATTTGTTATAATTGCTAAAGTGTATCATATGCAACTTCTTTTTGTCATCATCTAGCACAACAAAAATAAAGAATTATATAAAAAAAAAAATTAATTCACATACCACCTAAGTGTCCTTATTTAAGAGGGACATTCCCTATTTTGGGCCCAAATCCTTATTTTTCTCACTTCTATTCTAACTAGGCCACAATGTCAGTCGCTGTACCAGCTTTAATGTTTCCTACTCATCTTTTCGTATTACTATGTTTGGCCTCTACTCATTCTCAGCTCATGATACATTCCTAGCTAGCATGTGTTGGGCCTCTGTTTCTGTTCTGCCTTTTGACCACAATCTACCATTCTTTGCTATTTCTTCATATAATTATAAAAATGTGCAGTATCCCAGACAGGCATAGTGCCCACTTGTTGACAATCTCTCATGCTTTACTCTGCAATGTCTTTCTTACTCTGTGATTTCTGAAAGACACAACAAAAAACAAAGAATTATTTTAACAAATCAATTACATTTTAGTTCCGTAAATTGTTATATTACCTAAAAAAAATTCTCAGACAAGTCCTGCCCCTAGTTACACCCCAGCCATAGCCTCAACATAAAAGTGTCCTTCGTTGTCCATTTGCAATTTTTGGAATTATGAATTCACACTTTAGTGAACAACCCTGAAAGTGATGGTGTATATTGTTGTTAAGTTCAAATTTAGTTTTTGTGCTTTGATGGAGAGAAAAAAGAGCAAGCAACCACAGCAGGTTGCAATAGACAACGGACAATTGCATGACTCCCAACAGTTTCAATTTCAGTGGAGCAGTTCTGATTTTTGGTCCTGTCCTTAGTCTGGTGCCTCTCTGGTGCCTCTTTTGGGGAAACCAGGAAACTGTCCACAACAATAATAGCGCTATGTTCACTGAAACAGTGCTCCCTGCATGTCTTGCCCTCAGTGGGCTTACCTTAGTGATGGAGAGGAAGCCTGGCGTGCATTCATGCATGGCTGACCTGCCATTGACTCAGGCAAACCCACCACACACAAATTTTTTTTATATATTAATAGGTCCACCTCCCTACCTTTCTCTGTGAGGGCTGGAGATGATCCTCTCCTTGTTGGCCAGTGTTTGCCAATAACTGTGCTCTCCCTACACTGTTGCACATAGAAGGCTTATCAATAAACTGCAATCTTTGTTTAAGTTTGGATTCCAATATTGTTGAATGGGTAAGGCAGTGGCTGAGTGACAGGCAACAGAGGGTTGTAGTCAATGGAGTATATTCGAAGCTTGGGCTTGTCACCAGTGGGATACATCAGGGATCCATTCTCTTTAAAACATGTATTAGTGATATTGCAGAAGGACTTGATGGTAAGGTATGTCTTTTTGCTGATGATACTAAGATATGTAACAGGGTTGATGTTCCAGGAGGGATAAGCCAAATGGCAAATGATTTAGGTAAACTAGAAAAATGGTCAGAGTTGTGGCAACTGACATTTAATGTGGATAAGTGCAAGATAATGCATCTTGGACGTAAAAACCCAAGGGTAGAGTACTGAATATATGATAGAGTCCTAACCTCAACATCTGAGGAAAGGGATTTAGGGGTGATTATTTCTGATGACTTAAAGGTAGGCAGACAATATAATAGAGCAGCAGGAAATGCTAGCAGAATGCTTGGTTGTATAGGGAGAGGTATTAGCAGTCGAAAGAGGGAAGTGCTCATGCCATTGTACAGAACACTGGTGAGACCTCACTTGGAGTATTGTACGTAGTACTGGAGACCGCATCTTCAGAAGGATATTGATACTTTAGAGAGAGTTCAGAGAAGGGCTACTAAACTGGTTCATGGATTGCAGGATAAAACTTACTAGGAAAGGTTAAAGGATCTTAACATGTATAGCTTGGAGGAAAGACGAGACAGGGGGGATATGATAGAAACATTTAAATACATAAAGGAAATCAACACAGTAAAGGAGGAGACCATATTTAAAAGAAGAAAAGCTACCACAACAAGAGGACATTGTCTTAAATTAGAGGGGCAAAGGTTTAAAAATAATATCAGGAATTATTACTTTACTGAGAGGGTAGTGGATGCATGGAATATCCTTCCAGTTGAAGTGGTAAAGGTGAACACAGTAAAGGAGTTTAAGCATGCGTGGGATAGGCATAAGGCTATACTAGACTATAAGATAAGGTCAAGGACTAATGAAAGTATTTAGAAAATTGGGCAGACTAGATGGGCCAAATGGTTCTTATCTGCCGTCACATTCTAGGTTTCAATGCCGGGAATGCCGTAATATCCTGGCTGTTGGAACACTGCAGGGTGCGAGATGGAGCACACTAAGTACATAGCTCCATTGATGCCTTTTTGCCCCCCCCCCAACTGTTATATCTAGACAGAGTAGGCACCTGCCGTGTGGGTTGGCGGGTGTCTACTCTGCCAAATACAGTAAAACTGTACGGCACCCACAGAGGCTAAAGAGGCTCTAGGCGAGGGGCAATCAGAAGGGCAATTAATAAACTAGGGGTGGGCAATTGCCCCCCTTAACACTCTATAGTGACACCATAGACTTTTGTTAAAATTCTATACATGCAACAGACGTTTTCAAAGTATATTATTCAAATAAAGTTAAATAATATTCCAATCTTGTGAAATGTTTTGGAATACTACTAGTGCTTTAAATCAACAAATATCACTGTGCTTGCACAAAGTACAAACAGTTAAGGAAATTATTAAAGAGTCTGAAGTGACACATGGAGGGGCTGAGGGGAATAAATGAGACACATGGAGGGGCTGGGAGGAATGAGACACATGGAGGAGTTTAAGAGGGATGAAGTGAGACACATGGATGGGCTTAAGGGGGAGCAAATGAGACAAATGGAGGGGGCTTTGAAGGGGACGAAATGAGACACATGGAGTGGCTATGGGTGGGATGTGAGACACATGGAGGAGCTTTGAGGGAGAGGAAATGAGATACATTAAGGGATTTTGGAGGGAGGAAATGAGACACATGGAGGGGCTGGGGTGGGGGAGAATAAGACACAAGTGGGGCCAGGGAAATTTTCGTACCTGGACCCAGTTGTTTCAAGTTACGTTTCTGGGTCTGGTTGCCTATAGTAGCCAATGATTTACTTACCCAATCCCAAAGCCGATGTCCCTCAGTCAGTGCTGGGTCGACGCTCAGCCTCCTCCAACATCATTTGGCGGGGGGGACTAATGCTTTCCTGAGTGGGTTTCACTGATTCACCAAAAGTTGCCTAGCAAGCAGGAAGTGTGTCTTCTGGCTGTCTGGTAGACAGCCACTAGAGGCTGCCTTAGTGCTGCAATGTAAACATCGCAGTTTCCCCAAAACGGCAATGTCTTACATTGCAGGACTACGAACAATAGGGACACTGCACTCAGACCACTACAATGAGCAGAAGTGGTTTGGGTGCCTGCAGTGTTCCTTTAATTGTGTCAAAGGCTTTGAGTAGATGCTGAACTTGCAAAACCTAGTGAGACAGCAAGGTAGAGAATGAGAGGAAGCAGCGTATCACCAGACTTTAGGGTGGCCAAACTAGGGAGGTTAACAGAGTCACAGTGTGATTTTCACATCTTACGCTAAAATAGCTGAACTGAAAACATAGC
The DNA here is from genome assembly GCF_036172605.1 of Pelobates fuscus. Lineage (NCBI taxonomy): Eukaryota > Metazoa > Chordata > Amphibia > Anura > Pelobatidae > Pelobates > Pelobates fuscus. Next base: position 145,681,242 of record NC_086321.1, on the reverse strand, counting down.
TGACTGACTTGGAAAACTTTTAAATTTTTACTAAAATTTGAAACGCACAACAAATCCCACTTTAGTAAATAACACAGGAAGAGACGGTTTTAGGATGTCAGAGAGAAGGATACAGTCAATGGCAGTGGATAATCTAGATTACTAAAGGTCAAAGTCAGAGAGCTAGAATTCAGGGAAAACGAGAGAAACATGCCAAATATGAATAACCAGGGACACCAAATACACGAGAACGTGCTAGAAAAAAACTTTAAGGAAATGATCGAGGAGTTTAAACAGACAACAAAATGTATCTGTGTAAGTTTACTAGTGTATACACCCATCTACATCAGACATGCTGAGCTTATTATTATTCTCTCTTAGCACCAAGAAAAGAGGAACCAGTGAAGCAGCGAGTGATATAAGTATTTTGTTTCTAAACAGGCAGAATAATTGGAAAGTAAGCGTTCATTACAATACAAAGTAAACTACAACTCCCGGCATGCCTTGCGGCTATGTCCCTCTCAGGCTCCAGTAGCCCGCACTATATGAATCCCCGGCTCAGCTGTGAGTTCAGTATCACTCTGGGATTGGTAATTTGCCGAGATGTTTCTCCGTAGAGCTGTGATCGCCGCCGGGGGTTCTGCTGTCGCTCTTTTTGCCGCCGTGTCTGTGGGGAAGAGTGAGGATGACTTGGTGTCTCTCTGGCCCCATGTGCACCCTGGGCGCTGGGATAGGAACTGGGATTAGTGAGTACCTGCTGGGTGAAGCAAAGGATCCTGTGATGGGATGTTCTGTACCGGGGCTTGGAATATCCGTACTGAGCGCTATAGAGCTGACCATCTAACAGGAACCTGCCATTAGTATAGGGAGCTGAGATCATTCTGCTTCAAATCCAGGGGCTGTCCGCAGAATTTAATTATCCTGAGCTAGGTTTTTTTTTTTTTTTTTTTTTTTCAGATGATAAAAGTAGTATTAATTGATGGGGAGAAAAAGTTAACAAATGGTGCTACCTCCAGTTACAGCATAGTCAACTGGGACTTACTAAGTTTTTGGTGTGGGATATACTTGCTCTCGCAGTCTGTACAGAGCAAGCATGCAGAGAAGAATTACCCACTGCTCCTTTCTGCAATATTTCCTTGGGTCTTATGTATTTTGTTTGGTCACAAACGGTCTCTTCTATAAAGTGAAATCTCATACTTTCCTCTAACACTTACTACCGTTTTGTTTGGTTTTATGTACAGAATTAACACTGACAAGCCTGGTGTTCTTGTTCTGTAATGGATACTCTGGTGGCAACATACAATCTGTGTGCAGTGTCATACTGAAATTTTGCACTATGACTATCATGGGATAAAGTCAGGCTTTTTGAGAAGTAGCATCCATCTGTCTGGTCTCTTGTCCGGTTCAAGATAACTTGCAACATATGAGATCTTGTGCAATTATCGCAGCCACTTCAATTTTTTATTTTTTTTTGTGTGTGTATATTATCTTGTTTAAAACAGCCATTCCAGCCTTGACTATCCCCATTAGTCACTTTAATCTCAGTGAAATTGTCTGGGTGCAGTGGCCCTGTCATTTTAACCCTGCAGTGTTATTTATATCCACCTAGTTGCTCTCTTAATGGAAGACCAGGAAAAAGGTAAGTATTTACTGGGATACTGTCAGGGGTAGGCAACCTTGGGCACCCCAGATGTTGTGGACTATATCCCCTATAATGCTTTTACATCCATAGTGCTGGCAAAGCATCATGGGAGGTGTATTTCAAAACATCTGGAGTGTGAAGGTTGCCTATGCTTGCTGTTGATGTTTTCTTGTCATTGGAACTCCCTATAGTGCCCCTTCTCTCCCATAATGCTGAGGGGATTTAAAAAAAAAAAAAAATCACTTAGCTGATTTAGGGCCCTCTTCTGCGCATTAGGGGATCTAATGCGCATAGGTGGCAATCGCTGCAGTTCATTAAACGGCAATAATTACTACTGCTAGGTTAAGGGATCTGGGACACAATATACCCAGACCACTTTAATAAGCTGAAGTGGTCTGGGTGCCTAGTGTCCCTTGAAGTGTTAAAAGGACACTCCAGACCCATAACTCTGTTAAGCTTGCTGAAATGTGAAGTGTCCATTCATCTTACAAAGAACAGATTTCAATAAAAACCTTTATAAAATATTTGTATGCCCCATGGCTTTATAGCAGATAAAGCCTTGATACTTATTGGTTAATTTAGCTCAAGCGGTCTTGCATATACACGCAATGAAAAATGACATGTCCTTTTTAAGAACAAAAGTATTGGTTCATTTTGTTATATATAGTGTAAAAGCTGTGATGTTTGTACAGGTGACAAATATAAGTCATAAACATATGAAAATGCATTTCCACAGATCTGCCTTATGATTTTCTTACTGAACTGTTTAAATGTCTATTCTCCCCACCCCAAAACAGCCGTGAACCAATGTCGCTAATTAATTTGAATGATCTGAAAGGGTGCACAGAAAAAGAGCGTGAGGACAAGCTGAAGACATGTAATGCTAAAGTCAGTAGACACATCTACCTGATCAGACATGGTCAGTACAACAATGCTGATAGTGAATCTGAAAGAACCCTAACTGGCAAGGGTGAGACTTTGTAGTATTAAGTGACTGTCTGAAACATCGACTTTCTTAATTGTCCCTTTAAACGTAGCTGTGCTCCTTTTGTAATATAATTTTAATGAGTTTTTACATCTAATCCGCTTCAGCTGATGAAACCAGTTGGCAAGTGATTTCCTTGATGATCCCATGATCGTTTGTGATAAGGGCCTTAAAGAACCTTTCCACAACCAAAAAACTATAGGGGTGAGGAGTATTCTAGTTTAACACTACTTTACAAAAGTGCTGATTTCTATGAGGAATTGGTCCTTTAATGAATTTACTAGGGAAAAGCGTACTGGCAGCCAGCGAGGTTTGTATGCTTTCTGTTACTTCCAGGGACTTAAGTAGAGCATGCCTGCCACTTCTGTTAAGTGTGCCTGTCTCCTTCCACAGACCTCAAACCAGACATGCACAAGCTGGCATGTGCAATGGTGTGCATGTACAAATCGGAGTGCACATGGGCACCAATTCTCAGAGGCTTCTCAATGAGAAGCCTCTAATGCTTCTCCTGTAAAGAGTCTGGCAGGGGGGAGAGGAGCACTTGCTAAGGATACAGTTCATAAGATCGGGGGAGGGGGGGGGGGGGGGGTAGATTTAGCAGAACTTAACTTCCCTCTGTTGCAGCCTTCATTTTGACTCTATGCCTGCTGCATTGTTTAAGACCAGTGCTTCTACTGCAGTGTGAAGAGACCATGCCTGACAGCTTTCCCTCAGCTCCAAGCCTTGACTACATTCTCCCCTGCAGTCTCTAAGAAACCCTGGCTCCATGCATTGAGTTCCTCACTCCACTGCAGTGTTATCTGGTGAGGAAGTTTAATACACTGCTCCTCAGGCTGGACTTCTAGTAGTGACCTCAAATAGTAAAGTGTCAGTTTAGTTCAACTTCTATATGCAATGTCTGTTGGCACTGCAGACAACACTTTCCTTGAGAAATAGTGTAGCAGAACTAGTTACTGATGCGGCCCTAAAACAGGGCTGTCCAACCTGCGGCCCCCCAGATGTTGCTGAACTACAACTCCCATGATTCCCTGGCTATCTGTTTCACTGAAAGAATCATGGGAGTTGTAGTTCAGCAACATCTGGGGGGCCGCAAGCTGGACAGCCGTGCCCTAAAGCATACAAAGATTAGAGGGATTTATAAATAAATCTAGTCACTATGTGACAACAAATAGTAACCTGACTATATTGATAGAATAGAGTTCACTTTAGGAAGATTGAAGCACTGGTGACTTGCAGGAACTCTAAAAGTGAATGTTTGCTTTAAAATGCATCGGTTTTATACGCCTACATATATATCTAGTGTCTGTAGGCTGCAGTGTCCCTTTTAACTACATTCTGTGCTTCCCCTCTGCAGGACGTGAACAGGCAGACTTAACTGGACAGCGTCTGGCAACTCTTGCAAATGAAGGGATTAACTTTAATGGCATTGTTTATTCATCTTTGACCAGATCCACAGAAACTGCTGAAATAATCAGCCGTAGATTACCAGGTGAGATGTGTGCACGGAATAATGGTTCTACAGAAAGTTATCTTGTGAATAGACCATTTATTTATGTTTTAAGGTAAAGCAGAACCAAAGTATTATCTGTACACGTTCTTGTCTCAGAGCCAAACGACACTTGCATGCTCTGCATCTCTGATGGCAACAGTCAGGCTTGTTCACTAAACTGCAGATCAGGCTGTGTGCCTTCTACCTAACTAGAGCAGTCTGTGTTCTGTGGTAGGAGATGGTGCTTATCCTATAATCCTCCATCTTAGCAGGTGTTTGATATAAAATCAGTCCCTTTAGACCAGAATGATTCTTCTGATACAAGCATACCCTCCCACGTGATCACTCGTTTGTAGCTGTTACTAAGGGACACTTGGTAGCGCATGGTTTAAAAAAAAAAAAAAAAAACAACAACAAACATGAATAATTGTCAGGACTCAGGGGTGAAGGTATCTAGATATAGGGTCTGGTTTTACCTAGACTAACACTAAAAGTTACTCCAGTAACATTGCGTGCACCTTCATAACTCTTCAAATTTTGTTTTTCAAAGACTTCTAAAATCACAAAGTGCCATACTTGTCTGTCTTGTATTAAAATTCTGAGTTAATCAAACACTGTAAAATCACATCTAGTATGGTTTGTGTGATTGTATACCTCAATGTATGCTATTTACAAAGCTGAAATGTTATACCAATTCTAGTCTTGGTGAGCTCTCTTCTCTATCCAATAACATTGTAGTAACCCAGTGTTCCTTTCTATAGGTATTAAAATGTGTAGCTCTAACTTGCTTCATGAAGGAGCTCCAACACGGCCAGTACCTCCAGAATCCAGGTGGCTACCAGATCTCGATGTAAGATGGCTACCTGAAACAGTATGATGGGTTTCTGGGTTTTAATGTTGTTCCTTTTTAGCATATGGTTGTCTCCATTTCAGTATTTTAAAGATGGCCCACGCATTGAGGCTGCATTCAGGAAGTACATCCACCGTGCGGATCCAGAGCAAACCAAAGACAGTTATGAGATTATAGTCTGCCATGATAATGTCATCCGCTACTTTGTATGCAGGTAAATGCTATTTAGCTACTGTCACCAACCAATATCATTCTTCTCAACAGATGGGATGGTTCTACTAAGGCTGGCTTTGGTGACTGTTGGATTCACTACTCTTAATGCCAATACTTGGCTTTGTCAGAAGTTAAGATCACTAGAACACATTTTTTATTTATGTAAACAGGCAACTATCTAATCCTAAATTAACACATTATCCAGGATTCTTGATTGATGCTAACGTAGATGCACAAAACAAGTGTGAATTCATAACCTTTCTTGACCTGTAGAGCATGAATCTCTCACCTCTTGTATATCTTCACAGGGCACTGCAATTCCAACCTGATGGTTGGCTTAGGATGTCTCTGTACCATGGAAGCATTACCAAGATGGTGGTCTCTTCCAATGGGGATGTGTCGTTGATTACACTCGGTGATGCTGGATATATGCCCCCGGGGAAACTTACTGGTGCATAGCTGGATCATCTTGGAGACCTCTTCTGTGTTGGACTTGTTTTGACTCTACCTACTGGTGTGACAAGCAGGACATGTGATTACAGAATAATCATTGAAGCCTTTTCCACTTGAGGCCTTGTCAGTGGAAAGTTTGCTCTCTTGTATTTGAGACTATTAGACTGACATATCTGTAGCAGGGATGTTGGGACATGTTTACTCTATACTTATTAGAGTGGTGTTTTGCACAGAATAGTAATGAAGGGTGGTATGCTTTAATTACTGCACATATTTAGTAATATGCATCAAAAACCACTTACAATGAGTGAAGTTATTCAACTGTCAATTTCTATGCACTTTAAAATGGTAATAAATGCAAGTGAATACTATTCCCAGCTACTTTGCTTTTGTCCTGCAACAGACTTTCTAACATTAAGTTTCTTGTTCCTCCTCTTATGTGGAACTAATGTATCAATGCTTAAAGGACCACTCTAGGCACCCAGACCACTTCCACTTAATGAAGTGGTCTGGGTGCCAGGTCCAGCTAGGGTTAACTTTTTTTTTTTTTTCTTGATAAACATAGCAGTTTCAGAGAAACTGCTGATTATAAATGGGTTAATCCAACCCTCAAAGCCTCTAGTGGCTGTCTCATTGACAGACGCTAGAGGCACTTGTGTGATTCTCACTGTGAGAACACACAAGCATCCATAGGAAAGCATTGATAATGCTTTCCTATGAGACCGGCTGAATGCGCACGCAGCTCTTGCCGTGCGTGCGCATTCATCCGAATGGAAGGAGGGGAGGAGGATCAGAGGAGAAGAGCTCCCCGCCTGGCGCTGGAGAAAGGTAACTAGAGAAATTACTAGTATACCTAGAGGGTACAGGAAGAACAGTACACCTACTTGATACCAGTATTGAAAACAGCAGTCCCTTAGATAAAATTTAACTTTTAATGATCAATTAAAAAAAGTGATAAGTATAAAACGAAAAACAAATACTAGGGACAGAACTCATGAAAAAGACAGGGCTTGTAGAAAAGAGGAGAAACAGAAGACTAATCGTTATACAATTCGTCTAATGAAAGAAAATGCCACATAAGTAAAATAGTGGCTAGCTGCACTGTAAGGGAAAGGGGGGGGGGGAGGGGTAAGTGAGAAGTGAGAAATCCGTACACCAAAGTTCCCCAACGTCCCCACCTAAAGTCTAAACCTAGATGCTGTCTAAGTAGACGAAAAGCCTGTCTCCTCAAAATCTATCTAGAATATACAGCCCTATCTTCTATGATTCTGTCCCTGCTAAAATCAGATCGAGTAGAGGGTTATAAAGACTTTCAACTATCTGTATCTAAGATAGTATCACCATAGTGACTTTCTATTGTCTCCCTAAGGTGCACAAGGATTTGAGTAATCCCCTGGGAAACCTATTGTCTCAGGTAACCACAGCACAACAGAGAGCAAGCCAATTTTTGGACAAGCTGTTACAGCCCTTAGGCCAGGGCCTGAAATCCCACATACGAGACACTAAACAAACCCTTTTGGTCTTAGAAAATCTTACTGTGCCACCTTATACGTACGTGGCAAGCCTGGACGTGGTAGCATTGTATAACAACATCCCACATGATAAGGGACTGATGGGGGGTGGCTTATTTCCTTGAGTCTGAAATTTTTAATGAACCAGAACAACGGTTCATTTTGGCACTGTTAAAATTTGTACTAAAACACAACTACTTTACCTTTAATGGCAAATATTTTTTACAACTGAGGGGCACTGCCATGGGCTCGTCGTGTGCACCCAGCTATGCAAACCTGTATTTGGGGTGGTGGGAGGAAACCATGGTATTTACAAACTCAAATGAAATTTACACATCTGTTTTTAAATGGTATCGCTACATAGATGATGTGTTAATTTTCTGGTTAGGTTCTTTTCAACTGTTCAAAGAAATGGTGGATACCTTGAATGACAACCAAATTAATCTCCAGCTGACCCATGTCATTCATGAGAACCAACAAGTCTTCCTGGATTTAACGATCAACATTCTGGATGATGGGCAAATTACTACAGTACTTTTCAGGAAACCCACGGCAACAAATAGTTTGCTGCACTGGCAAAGTTTCCACCCCCATCACGTCAAGGCCAATATACCTTATGGCCAATATTTAAGAGCAAAAAGGAATTGCTCTAACCTGGAAGACTTTGAAAAGGAAGCCAAAGAATTACGATCAAGATTTAAAAATTTAGGTTATCCCAATAGGATTCTAAAGAAAGCCTACCAAAGGACCAAGACTGTGGACAGATCAGAAAGTCTACACAGACCTTCCAAAAATATCTCCACCACCCCTGGCACAACTAGGTTTATAGGGACATACGATAGAAACTGGAACCCGGCATTACAGGTGCTATCCAAAAATTGGCCGGTTTTACAATATGACACATGCCTTAAGGATGCAATTTCTAATCAACCCTCTATGACATTTCGGAGAGCCAAAAATCTGGCGGATCACTTAACTCATAGCCATTTAAAACCAGTACAAACTACACCAACATGGCTTCAAACAAAGGGTCTTTTCAAATGCGGCCACTGCAAGGCTTGCGATTTCATTTTACCCTCTAAAATGGTGCACAATAAGAGAACATCCAAAGATGTAGTGATCAATACCTTTATTAATTGCAGCTCCACTAATGTAATGTACTTTATAACATGTGTCTGTGGTTTACAGTACATCGGCAAGACCTATCAACAATTGCGTCGACGGATCTTACAACATGTCAATTCAGTCTTGAATTTACACATTGAAACACCTATAGCTAAACATGTTAGACTAAATTATGCCTCAAAACCTAGCGTGTTAAAATTCCAGGTGATTCAGAAAATATTTCAGAATCACAGAAAGGGAGACATCAATATCTCCTTACTAAAAGCTGAGTCCAGATGGATTTATACGTTTCAAACATTGTATCCTAAAGGTTTAAATGAGTAATTTAACTTTACCCCGTTTATTCATTCATAAAAAGGAAAAGTGATATGTAACTTCCCTGGAATGAAATAACTGTTTGTGACCCATTGTATCTCCATATCTCATTGAAGAATTGTGGGAAACATATGCCTATATTAAACATTTGCTTATCCAATAAAACAAAAATTAAGTTAAACTTAATAGCTCTATATATTACATGAAAGATTAGATCTACACCTAGGACAATAATCTCCTACTGTATGTACAATAGTGACTTTTTAAAAAAAAATTCTCATTATATACAAGAAGTAAGGGGGTGAAAGCAATAGAGAGAACAAACACTCTGTTAATTCCTTCTGTAATATTTTCTAACAAGTAGTTGGAATGATTGGAAGCAACTTTGTTGCCAATTTTCGATATACTACATGTGAGACACTTTGGAGGAGTTAATTTTGTTATCCAGCTCAAGGACGTTTTACTCTATGAGTCGCTGTACTTTTCCCATGTGTTCTCAAAGCGTTATCCTCTTTCTAGCTGAATTTTATGATGCTAACGAATATCACGTTATAACTACACTTTGATGTGTGTAGATACAGTGCCTATCCGCTTGTACAAGAATTCGGACCCGGTAGGGTTAATTGCGGTGATGGCCTGGCTCCACCCCCTTTCCTACGGTGGCAAAAACCTTAAGCCAATCCGAAGATAGGGCGGGATATTTAAACTGTGACCTAACGTATACCCGGTTCCCCTGATAGAGCCGCAAGTCTGCGAAACGTGCTTCGGGACTTTTGAGGGAGGGAGGGAGGGAGGGAGACAGACCACGTGCAACTTAGATACAGATAGTTGAAAGTCTTTATAACCCTCTACCCTCCACTCGATCTTATACTCGATTTGATTTTAGCAGGGACAGAATCATAGAAGATAGGGCTGTATATTCTAGAGCGGCTGTATATCCGCCTGAGCGGCGGGTGGGGGCCCTAAATACAAATGGGGGGGACCTAATGTCCTCCCCCCTGGCCCCTACCCCTGAGCGGTGGGTGGGGGCCCTAAACAAAAATAAGGGGTGGGGGCCTATTGTCCTCCCCCCACCCCTGAGCGGCGGGTGGGGGCCCTAAATACAATTGGGGGACCTAATGTCCTCCCCCTGGCCCCCACCCCTGAGCGGTGGGTGGGGGCCCTAAACAAAAATAAGGGGGGGAACCTATTGTCCTCCCCCCGGCCCCCACCCCTGAGCGGCGGGTGGGGGCCCTAAATACAAATGGGGGGACCTAATGTCCTCCCCCCTGGCCCCTACCCCTGAGCGGTGGGTGGGGGCCCTAAACAAAAATAAGGGGTGGGGGCCTATTGTCCTCCCCCCAGCCCCCACCCCTGAGCGGCGGGTGGGGGCCCTAAATACAAATGGGGGGGACCTAAGGTCCTCCCCCCCGGCCCCCACCCCTGAGCGGCGGGTGGGGGCCCTAAATACAAATGGGGGGGACCTAATGTCCTCCCCCATGGCCCCTACCCCTGAGCGGCGGGTGGGGGCCCTAAATATAAATGGGGGGACCTATTGTCCTCCCCCCTGGCCCCCACCCCTGAGCGGTGGGTAGGGGCCCTAAACAAGAATAAGGGGGGGACCTAATGTCCTCCCCCCTGGCCCCCACCCCTGAGCAGTGGGTGGGGTCCCTAAATTAAAATTTAACCCCCCTCCCCCCAGGTGACTAGGGGTTCCCAAACCCATCTTCACCCTGCGAGGGCTCTGCGCAGACTGAGCTCTGCAGGGCGGGGGAAGGCTTATAAAGCCTTGCTCCGCCCTGCAATTAGGCTCAGGGCACTCTGATTGGTGGGTTTAAACCATCCAATCAGAGTGCTCTGACAGGTAAATGAAGAGACTGACAGGTAAGTCTCTACATTTACCTGTCACAGCACTCTGATTGGTTGGTTTGAAATCCACCAATCAGAGTGCTCTGTGTCATTTTACACAGCGTGGGAAAGTTCTTTGGAATTTTCCCACGCTGTGTAATTTGACTCATAACTCTCTGGTTACTTAATCCACCAATCAGAGTGTTATGAGTCAAATTACACAGCGTGGGAAAATTACACAGCGTGGGCTGAAAAAAGAAGATTTTAGAAGAAAGAAAACATTGAATGGTAAGTTTATTTTTATTTATTTTTACAGGTATTTAGTTAAAGGTTCCCCCTCATTATTTTTAGGGTGAGGGGGGTAGGTAGGAGTTTATTTTTTTGGGGAGGGGGTAACTAGGGGTTTTTGGGGGAGGGGGGTTAAATATGTATTTAGGGCCCCCATCCGCCGCTCAGGGGTGGGGGCCAGGGGGGAGGACATTAGGTTCCCCCCCATTTGTATTTAGGGCCCCCACCCACCGCTCAGGGGTGGGTGCCAGGGGGGAGGACATTAGGTCCCTCCCCCCCCAATTTTTATTTAGAGCCCCCACCCACCGCTCAGGGGTGGGGGCCGGTGGGGAGTACAATATGTCCTCCCCCCTTTTTTTACTTTAGGGCCCCCACCCGCCGCTCAGGGGTGGGGGCCGGTGGAGAGGACAATAGGTCCCCCCACCTTTTTTTACTTTAGGGCCCCCACCCGGTCAGGCAGGGGGGACCCTTTTTTATTTTTTTTTAACAGTGAGCAGCCATAGGCTGCTCACTCTTTACTAAGCATGCCCCTACTCACGGTATAGCGAGTAGGGGCATAATTTACTAATACTAAGTAATCTTTACTAAGTATTAGTAAATTTGGCTGAAAGACCAATTTAGGTCTTTCAGCCTTTTAGTAGATAGCTCCCTAATACCGTGGGAATTAGGGAGTTATCTACTTATTCATTCCTGTCATTACATTGACTGGCTAAGTAACTTACATTTTATATGAATGTATGTTACTTGATTGTTGTAAGTGTTGCAAATGCTTACAGCTGAATCCTGGCTATGTTTGTATACCGTATATACTCGAGTATAAGCCGAGTTTTTCAGCACATTTTTTGTTCTGAAAAAACCCAACTTTGCTTATATTCGAGTCAGTGTCTGTATTATGGCAATTTACATTGCCATAATACAGACAAAGGGGCTGGCAGCGAGCGCTTACAGCTCCTGTCAGCTCCCTTCTCCTCCACGCCGGTCCTTTCAGCACCTCTGTCAGCTCCCAGTGTAAGTCTCGCGAGAGCCACGGGGTCATAGTGCGGCTCTCGCGAGACTTACAGTGTGAGCTGGCAGAGGAGCTGCACGGACCGGCACGGAGGAGAAGGGAGCTGACAGGAGCTGCAGAAGAGGTAAGCGCTCTCTGCCAGCCCCCCTCCCCCATCCCCCATCCCTGACAGGAGTTCCTGTTTCCTGTACCCGGCCGGACTGACAGGAAGGTGCACACTGAGCACCTTCCTATCACTCCGGCCGGGACCGCGGACTGGAGTGCAGCTCGGCCACCTACAGGGGAGGGGGGGAAGGGGGGGGGAAGAAGAAGGGGGGGGAGAGAGAGTAAGAAGAGGTGAAGGGGGGAGAGTAAAAAGAGGTGAAGGGGGGGAGAGTAAAAAGAGGGGAAGGGGGGAGAGTAAAAAGAGGGGAAGGGGGGGAGAGTAAAAAGAGGGGAAGGGGGGGAGAGTAAAAAGAGGGGAAGGGGGGGAGAGTAAAAAGAGGGGAAGGGGGGAGAGTAAAAAGAGGGGAAGGGGGGAGAGTAAAAAGAGGGGAAGGGGAGAGTAAAAGAGGGGAAGGGGGGGAGTAAAAAGAGGGGAAGGGGGGGAGTAAAAAGAGGGGAAGGGGGGGAGAGTAAAAAGAGGGGAAGGGGGGAGAGTAAAAGAGGGGAAGGGGGGAGAGTAAAAAGAGGGGAAGGGGGGAGAGTAAAAAGAGGGGAGGAGGGGAGAGTAAGAAGAGGGGAGGGGGGAAAGTAAGAAGAGGGGAGGGGGGGAGAGAGTAAGAAGAGGGGAAGGGGGGGAGAGTAAAAAGATGGGAAGGGGGGAGAGTAAAAAGAGGGGAAGGGGGGAGAGTAAAAAGAGGGGAGGGGGAGAGTAAAAAGAGTGGAGGGGGAGGGGGAGAGTAAAAAGAGGGGAGGGGGGAGTAAAAAGGGGGGGAGAGTAAAAAGAGGGGAGGGGGGAGAGTAAGAAGAGGGGAGGGGGGAGAGTAAGAAGAGGGGAGAGTAAGAAGAGGGGAGGGGGAGTAAGAAGAGGGGGAGTAAGAACAAGAGTGGGGAGTAATTAGAAGAAGGGGGTAAGAAGAAGGGGGGTAAGAAGAAGGGGGTAAGAAGAAGAATGGGGTAAGAAGAAGAAGGAGGGGGCAAGAAGAAGAAGGAGGGGGTAAGAAGAAGTGGGAGGGTTAAGAAGAAGGGGGGAGTAATAAGAAGAAGGGGTAAGAAGAACAAAGGGGGAGTAAGAAGAACACAGGGAGGGGGGGTAAGAAGAACACAGGGGGGGTGAGAACACACAGAGGGAGGAGTGAGAAGAACACAGGGAGGGTGGAGGGGGGATGAGAAGAGCACAGGGAGGGTGGGTGAGTGTGAGAAGAGACCGCTAGGGGAGGGTGGGGGAGAGGAGAGAGCACTAAGGGGCAGGGGGAGAGCTCTAAGGGACAGAAGGGACAGCTCTATAGGACAGGGGGCAAGACAGGGAGCTCTTTAACACTACACGCACACACACACACACACACACAATGCATCCCTATACATACACAGAAACACACAATGCACCCCTATACATACACAGAAACACACAATGCATCCCTATACATACACAGAAACACACAATGCATCCCTATACATACACAGAAACTGAACATGCTTCCCTTACACACAGAGAAACACACAATGCATCCATTACACACACACACAATGCAACCCTTACACACAAAGACAATGCATCATTTGCACACATACACAGAAACATACAATGCAAACACTTACACACACATGCAAACACACACACTGTTTTTCTTACATACACACAGAAACACAATGCATCTCTTACACTCAATGCACACACATACAGACACACACCTTGCATCCCTTATGCATACAAACACAGATTCACACAATGCATCCCCACACAACCAGAAACACATAATACATCCCTTATACACAAATACACACTGCTTCCACTACACACAAACTCACTGCATCACCTGCACAAACTGGTATCCCTATACACTACATACCATAAGCACACATATTCATAGGCGTGCGCAGCCTGTTGCATTAGGGTGTGCACCCTAAAGCACAAACACACACGCCGCGTGTATATGTATTTTTATATACACACACACATATATATATATATATATATATATATATATACATACACACACACAAATACAAGTATACGTAGGTGCAGTGTATGTGTGATTGTGAGCTGAGCTGTGCAGTGTGTGTGATTGTGAGCGGTGCAGTGTGTAAGGGGTGCAGTGTGTGTGATTGCGAGGGGTACAGTGTGGTGTAATTGTGAAGGGTGCAGTGTGTGTGATTGTGAGGGGTACAGTGTATGTAATTGTAAGGGGTACAGTTTGTGTAATTGTGAGGGATTCAGTGTGTGTGGGGTACAGTGTGTATGATTGTGAGGGGTGCACTGTGTGGGCGACAGGGGTTAGGAGGGTGGAGGGGCAGCAACAGGGGTTGGGGGGGTAGAGGGACAGGAGGTGGGGGGGTGGAGGGGCAGTGACAGGAGGTAGCGGGGGTAGACGTTAGTGACAGGGGTTAGGGGGTAGTAACAGGGGTTAGGGGTGGTAGAGGGGTAGTGACGGGTTAGGGGGATAGAGGGGTAATGACAGGGGTTGGGGATAGAGGGGTAATGACAGGGGTTGGGGTAGAGGGGCAGTAACAGGGGTTAAGGGGGTTGGAGAGGCAGTGACATGGGTTAGGGGGGTAAAGGGGCAGTGACAGGGGTTAGGGGGGTAGAGTGGTGTGACAGGGGTTGGGGGGTAGAGGGGTAGTGACAGGGGTTGGGGGTAGTGACAAGGGTTAGGGGGTAGAGGGGCAGTGAACGGGGTTGGGGTAGAGGGGTAGTGACAAGGGTTGGGGGGGTAGAGACAGGAGTTAGGGGGGTAGAGGGGCAGTGACAGGGGTTGGGGGGTGGAGAGGCAGTGACATGGGTTAGGGGGTAGAGGGAAAGTGACAGGGGTTAGGGGGTAGTGACAGGAGTTAGGGGGTAGTGACAGGAGTTAGGGGGGTAGTGACAGGAGTTAGGGGGGTAGTGACAGGAGTTAGGGGGGTAGTGACAGGAGTTAGGGGGGTAGTGACAGGAGTTAGGGGGTAGTGACAGGAGTTAGGGGGGTAGTGACAGGAGTTAGGGGGGTAGTGACAGGGGTTAGGTGGGTAGTGACAGGGGTAGTGACAGGGGTTGGGGGGGTAGTGACAGGGGTTAGGGGGGTAGTGACAGGGGTTAAGGGGGGTAGTGACAGGGGTTAGAGGGGGTAGTGACGGGGTTAGGGGGGTAGTGACGGGGTTAGGGGGTAGTGACAGGGGTTAGGGGGTAGTGACAGGGTTTAGGGGGTTAGGGGGGTAGTGACAGGGGTTAGGGGGTAGTGACAGGGGTTAGGGGGTTAGAGGGGTAGTGACAGGGGTTAGGGGGGTAGTGACAGGGGTTAGAGGGGTAGTGAAAGGGGTTAGGGGTAGTGAAAGGGGTTAGAGGGGTAGTGATAGGGGTTAGAGGGGGTAGTGACAGGGGTTAGGGGGTTAGAGGGGGTAGTGACAGGGGTTAGGGGGTTAGAGGGGTAGTGACAGGGGTTAGGGACAGGGGTTAGAGGGGTAGTGGCAGGGGTTAGAGGGGTAGTGACAGGGGTTAGAGGGGTAGGGACAGGGGTTAGGGGGGGTGGGGGGCAGTAAATGACAGGGGTTAGGGGGTTAGAGGGCTAGGGACAGGGGTACAGTGTGGTGTAATTGTGAAGGGTGCAGTGTGTGTGATTGTGAGGGGTACAGTGTATGTAATTGTAAGGGGTACAGTTTGTGTAATTGTGAGGGATTCAGTGTGTGTGGGGTACAGTGTGTATGATTGTGAGGGGTGCACTGTGTGGGCGACAGGGGTTAGGAGGGAGGAGGGGCAGCAACAGGGGTTGGGGGGTAGAGGGACAGGAGGTGGGGGGGTGGAGGGGCAGTGACAGGAGGTAGCGGGGGTAGACGGTTAGTGACAGGGGTTAGGGGGTAGTAACAGGGGTTAGGGGTGGTAGAGGGGTAGTGACGGGTTAGGGGGATAGAGGGGTAATGACAGGGGTTGGGGATAGAGGGGTAATGACAGGGGTTGGGGTAGAGGGGCAGTAACAGGGGTTAAGGGGGTTGGAGAGGCAGTGACATGGGTTAGGGGGGTAAAGGGGCAGTGACAGGGGTTAGGGGGGTAGAGTGGTGTGACAGGGGTTGGGGGGTAGAGGGGTAGTGACAGGGGTTGGGGGTAGTGACAGGGGTTAGGGGGTAGAGGGGCAGTGAACGGGGTTGGGGTAGAGGGGTAGTGACAGGGGTTGGGGGGTAGAGACAGGAGTTAGGGGGGTAGAGGGGCAGTGACAGGGGTTGGGGGGTGGAGAGGCAGTGACATGGGTTAGGGGGTAGAGGGAAAGTGACAGGGGTTAGGGGGTAGTTACAGGAGTTAGGGGGTAGTGACAGGAGTTAGGGGGGTAGTGACAGGAGTTAGGGGGGTAGTGACAGGGGTTAGGGGGGTAGTGACAGGGGTTAGAGGGTTAGAGGGGTAGTGACAGGGGTTGGGGGGGTAGTGACAGGGGTTAAGGGGGTAGTGACAGGGGTTAAGGGGGGTAATGACAGGGGTTAGAGGGGGTAGTGACGGGGTTAGGGGGGTAGTGACGGGGTTAGGGGGTAGTGACAGGGGTTAGGGGGGTAGTGACAGGGGTTAGGGGGTTAGGGGGGTAGTGACAGGGGTTAGGGGGTAGTGACAGGGGTTAGGGGGTTAGAGGGGTAGTGACAGGGGTTAGGGGGGTAGTGACAGGGGTTAGGGAGGTAGAGGGGTAGTGACAGGGGTTAGAGGGGTAGTGAAAGGGGTTAGGGGTAGTGAAAGGGGTTAGAGGGGTAGTGATAGGGGTTAGAGGGAGTAGTGACAGGGGTTAGGGGGTTAGAGGGGTAGTGACAGGGGTTGGGGGGTAGTGACAGGGGTTAGGGACAGGGGTTAGAGGGGTAGTGGCAGGGGTTAGAGGGGTAGTGACAGGGGTTAGAGGGGTAGGGACAGGGGTTAGGGGGGGGTGGGGGGCAGTAAATGACAGGGGTTAGGGGGTTAGAGGGCTAGGGACAGGGGTAAGGGGGGGTATGGGTGCAGAGGCAGGGTGGGGGGGCAGTGAGTGACAGGGGGCAGAGGGGGGTTTAAATACCTTCCCTGGTGGTCCAGTGGGCGCCCTCTCTCTTCAGTCTGCAGCTCCGCCGGGAGTGAGCTGCAGACCACATGGTGAGTCTCGCGATCTCCAGGCAGAGCGTTGCCGTGGCAACGCTCTGACAGGCTGGAGATCGCAAGATACTTCAGTCTGCAGCTCACTCCCGGCGGAGCTGCAGACTGAGGATCAGGGCAGACGGACAGGAGGGGCCTCTCACCCGGCGGCATTGTGTGCACGCCGCCGGCCCCCTCCTGTGTCGGGTCCTCGGTCATAGACCGAGGACCCGACATGTTAGTCTGCCCAAAGGTAGTGCAGCACGGAGGTGTGATTAGGGTGTGCCCAGGCACACCCGGCACACCCCGTGCGCACGCCTATGCACATATTAGATAACACATAACACATCCCCTACACACTCCACTCCCTGTGAGCGAGCTCATGGGTGGGTGGAACATATAAGTGGACTTATGAGTGGGCCTTATGGGCATACTCACCGTCAGGCACTGGAGCCCAGACCTTGAGCTGTGTAAGAGGCCCCCCAAAAATGGAGCTGCTTCCAATTCTCCCAGAACGTTGAATTTTGTGACCACAGTTGCAAACAGCCTCCAGAGGTTCTGTTCTACACCAGACCAGTGGAGCCAAACTGCAGCCCATCATCATCCTCATCTAATTGTAAGTAGGCAATCTAGTATATTATTAGTGACACTAATCTATTATTTACCTCACATTAAAGGGACACTATAGCTTAATGAAGTGGTTCTGGTGTCTATAGCTGGTCCCTGCAGGCTTTTTAATGTAAACACACACTGTGTGCAGCAATTTATATTTTGTCTAGGGCGGCAAAAATCCTTGCACCGGTTCTGATCCTGGGCAGGTGCACCAGTCTACTGGTGACCCACAGGAGGGGAGTGCACTGATTGCACTGCACTCTCCTCCTGCCCAGACCTGTCTTGACCGCAGTGCAAGTGCCCTCTGCCCCTAATTTACAGTGGCTCACACTCACAACAAGCAGTGCCTGGAGCCCTTTGCAGAGACGGAAACAAAGAGGTTCTGCAGCAGCTGGCCGTCCTGCAAGCATTACATTAAACAGCTGTTCCCCATGCAGCCACAGGTGGCGTTGTGCTGGGAGACTGTGATTACTCTTCACTTCCTCCCAGCCTACAGAGCAGCGCATGGGGGAGAGAGGAGGAGGCATGATTTAATCTTGAATAAATCCTCTAAGCAAACCTTTATAAATTTGGGGGGGATCAGCTCTGTTTCCACAGTTTATTGGTGTTTACTCTCATCTCTGTATTAATATTGAGGGATGTCTAAGTAGTAACATCAGTGTGTGTCAGCAGGGCCAGCCGTTGGGGTGGGCAAGCTGTGCGGTCACGCAGGGTGCCATGACAACAGAGGCGCCCGGCGGCCAACACAGCTCACAAGTTGGGTACACCAGCATATTTAATTTAAACGATTCGCTGGTGGTCCACTGGTGCGCACCAGCAGTAGGTGCAGTCAGATCATATCCTCTCCCTCGTGGTTCCGGCGCTCAGTTAGTGAGTCAGAGCACAGGCTCAGAGATTCTCAGCCTGTGCTCTGACAACATTGAAAGTCAGAGCCGTGAAGGAGCGGGTATGGCAAAGAGCTACTGATTAGCATAACATCAATATCCGTTATAAAACCAGAAAAAGGTGGGCATGGATGGTGAACTGATTTGGTGGCGCAATGGGCCACTTGACTGGTTTTGCCCCCCAGGCCTAAGGCTGCCAGCCCTCCCCTGCCGAAATCCCACACTTGCAAGCACTCCTGCATATGAGGCTGAACTTGACAATCCACATTGCCGTTGTCAGAAAGATTTTCACAAGCAGATCGGGCACAGCGGAGGTCTCGCCCAGCATTACAGCCTGTGCGCCCTGATACCACACACCAGCAGCTGCGGAGGGGAGACATATTCTGACCGTCCGAAGAAGGACTTGTCATAAATGAAAGACTTACCTTTTGCCACCTCTCCCTCAGGAACTCTGTACCATCAAGGCCTGAGATATGATGCCTGGTGCTATACCCCATCACTTAGCCTGCCTATGGGTCACGCCGTAATTAACACCCAGCTTGTAGATCTCACTAGTTTGCCTCTAAATGACTGTCACTAATTGCAATCACAAATGCATGTTTAAACGCTGTTTAACCCGATAAATTACAAATGCAGGATATGAATAGGCACACTTGATTGATCTAGGAAACGCGACTTAACTAGAGACTGACACAGTAATCGACACATGACCCACCTGTTTCTTTACTTTAAGACTAGACTGGTCGGACCGCCTGTCATTGCTCGCTACCACGTGGAACATACACGCCATACTAGAGCACAGTTAAGCGAGAACAGTAAAACTACACTTAGGGCCCGAGGTTAAAGCGACGACATTCAACACATCTATTAAACTTAAGCTACTGTAACTAAACAACTGACATATTCACTATTGCTAACCAGCTTGCACCCAGCTTGACTCTGCTATTATTATTTTATGCTTTGCTTACGTTTTGTACAATAGTCTACTTAGACAGGCATTACTGACGGAATAGCATGTTCATAACATATTTCAAAAAAGTGCAGAAACCCTCATGCCATAAATGTAAAACTACTGTGTTTATGCCTTTAAAAATGCTGTTGTGGCACTGATAAATGCTATGTTATTCCTTGCACAAAGAAAATAAAGAATTAAAAAATAATAATAATTAAAACAGTACATTAATGTATGTTGTAATAGCATGAGATTTATATGTGAAAACAAATAATGCAGATAAGAATAGTATGAAGAATGTCCCTACAGATTTTTGTATTATGTTGAAAGGTTGATCTGGGGCTCATTTGATATTTTAATATTTGGTTTTATCCGTATATGTATAAATAGGGCCTTGGCATATTAAGGTAAATACATTGTAAAAGGATTACTGGAAATACTCATATTTCTCTAAACAAAGAAACTGAAAATATTGGACCACAATTGCAGAGATCTAATAACAGTTGAGTCTTTTTTCCAGGCCAGCTTTTTTTTTTATTTTACAATATGCAATTCCCTCGTCAAATCTCTACAATTTCAACTTAGTTAATACCCTTCAATTACGTTCAATTTCAGCATTTTCAACACAGACTGCTGCTTGCTAGACTCCAAGCTTAGGCACTACATTTCCCGGCATGCCTCGCATCGCTTTGTCCCTCTCTGGCCGCCGTCTCCCGGCTGTTTAGGCTCACATTGCTCCTGCAGGTTCTGTGTGTGCGAGTTGCAGTCGGTGAGATGTTCGTACGCCGGGCGCTGATCGCCGGGGGCTCGGCCGCCACCACCATACTTATTGCAGCCGCAGCTATTTCTAAAAGCAGGGAAGACAAGGCCGACCATTGCAGCCTGCCAGCTGTTACCGGGCTGTGGGACAGTAACTGGGACCGGTGAGTCTGTATGCACAACCGCCATTACAACAGCGATGGTAACCAGCAGCTCCTTATTAGTTTCTGTGTGTTCGATAGAACGTTTGGGTGTGAGCCCGTGTTCCAATAGTACATAGCACACATGGCTGTAACCTTATATTGGGACACACTGAGCAGCTGTATAATAATGGGTCCTTACACTCCCTGGGGAATACCCTGCAATGGATGCATGGTGTCAATCTCAATTGGTGAAGTTATGGAGAAATACATTATCATTGTAAATCTAGGGTAATTTCCTACAGTTACAGGAAAATTACCCTGGCCCATAAGTTTTTGGATAGCATCTTCCTCTAGATTGTAAGCTCATCTCTAGACTGTAAGCTCGTTTGAGCAGGGTCCTCACCTACCTATTGTCCATGTAACATTGTGTCATTGTCTCATTTATTGTTAAATTTCCTCCTTTTATTATATTGCAAAGTGCTGCGGAATACTTTGGAGCTATATAAATACGACTAATAATAATTTGAGTAGGGTCCTCCTCGCCAACCTATTGTTCCTGTAACATTTTGTAATTGGTATATTTTGCTTTTTTATAATATTGGAAAGCCCTACGGAAACAGTTGGTGCTACGTAAATACCAATAATAATAATAATAATAATAAATGTCTGTATTCAGGCCCTCATTACACTATTCTTTATTGTTATACAGCATCCACACAGCTCCTTATTCATTCACCTATATTGCCTGCTAAGATTGGGGTGACTAGGCAGAGGGATTTTAAACCATTTGTGAAGGTGTTGTATAAGATTGTATAATGTTGACTTCCTCAATACTACATTTTTCATAATAAAATAGATAAAAAAAAATAAAATAAATATATATATATATATATATATATATATATATATATATATCAGTATGTGGTAGCTCTGGCACATTTATTATTTGTCCCTTACTTGCTCCAAAATATTCCTTTGCAACTTTTTGTTTTCCAAATGCATTTTTTTATTGAGAACGTCGTACAAATAGAAATGCAAAATGTACATTGGGTATCAATGAGTAGCTTTGTGACATTTAGTTTTTCTTTAACAAATGTTTCCACTATGGTCAGATTGAGAGGTTTTCAACTGGTAAGAAGGTTGTTTTTTTTTTTGCTTCTTGTTCAGGCTATAAAACAAGTTCTTTTTTTTTTTTTTTTTATTCTTTATTTTGTTGTGCTTAGCTTTCAAACAAGCACTTTGCTGCCATTTCAGTGGTAACAAGCTTATACATATGTATACAGATAATGTTAAACGAAATAAAACATGGCATAAGGTTAAAAGCACATTTTCAGATAAGGCGTAACAGGAATGGGTAACAGTGAAAATTAGTCACAGTGGGGTTGGTCTAGCTGTGTGTGGTAGTCGGTTAAGTAGTCTGTGTGATACGTTGTAGTCTACTATGGGACTAGCTGTTTGTGGTACGGCTTGCATGCTGGGCAGTCTGTGTGGGTTACAGGCCCTACAGTAGCTTCTGTCAGCAGTGTAAGAAATGTGATAGGTTCAAGCGTGTTAGGGCTTGGATGGTGTCGTGGTGGTGCGCACTGCCTCGGCATGGGGACAAGACACCCCTGACCATGGGGGTGGGGGTGGGGGTGGGGAGGGGGTTGTGTTTGTTGGACTATGTGTCCAGTTGGGTGCTTTTAAGGCAACCAGTCTTAGTGGTAGTAGAACTCAAGTAGCGTCAGCGGAATAATCCGTCCTACAGGTAACGATATAGTAACTTAAAATAAAAGGCATAATAAAACATAAAGTCCATCGTAATTAAACTTGTGTTTTATCAACCGGTTAGTGTTCATGTGCCCAGTGCCCCCAGTTCACTTGTTCCCGGGGTATCAGGAGAAGCGGTCATGCGTTCCGTGCGTTCTCCTTGGTGTTTCGGGGTCTGGTGCTGCAGGCCGAGGGTTTTCAAAAATTTGGAGGCTTCCTCAGGCGATGAGAGGACGTGTGTTGTCCCTGCGCGGGTGACTTCCATAGACCCTCCTGCTCCCCACTTGTAGGCTATGCCTGCGGCACGTAGCTGTGTTGCAGTTTGGCCGTATGATTTGCGCCACAGTAGTGTGGCCCTAGATAAGTCCTGATAGAAGGTTAGCTCTGTGCCTTCAAAGGGCAGTGGCGTTCGGTCTTTAAGCGCTGCCATAATATGGAGTTTGTCCTGAACCGTGACGCACCTTAAGATGACGTCTCGTGCTGCCGGTGTTTTCAGGTGAGTGTATGTCGGGAGCCGGTAGATGCCGTCTATGGCGAATTTCTTTGCAGCTGCGTGGGGGAGTATGCTGGCTAGAAGACGCCTTACGTAATGAGGCAGTTCTTCTGCAGTGATTGCATTTGGAATTCCCCTGATTTTGATGTGCATTCTCCTTTGCCTGTCTTCTATGGTCGCCATTTTAAGTGCCATAAGTTTTTGGTGATGCTGTATAGTGAGGACTTGTTCATCTAGTGTTGTCAGGTGTGTTTTAACCTCCCCTACTTCTTGCTCTGTGGTAGTTACCCTATCTGTAACCAGTTGTACCTCGGTCTTGAGGAGGGCAGTGTCAGCTGCTAAAAGCTTGTGGATGTCAGCAAGCAGGAGTTTAAGGTCCCCCTTAGTGGCTGGTGCTGCATCTTCAGGGGATTCAGGCTGCTGTACCTGCGCTGGCCGTGTGGCCTGGGGGGTCTCCTGTCCCCTCCGCTCCTGGTGGTGAGCGTGAGCTGGCTCCTGTTTACCGCCCGCAGGCATGGGAGCGGGGCGCGGTGGCGCCGGGCGTTGCAGCAGCGCGCCGATATCCCCTCCATCAGGTGCTGGTTTTTGGGATCTGCGTCCCATTGCAGGTATGAGCGCTGGCGTTTCAGTGGGTGAGGGGGTTGGTGGAGGTCCTACCCTCTCTGCTCGCGGCCGGAACAGAAATTCCTCCAGGTCCCGGATCACCGGCGAGGTGTAGGCCCCGGTTTTGCGTTTCCGCTTGGGGAGCTTGTGGGGCTGCAAAAAAGGCATCTGCCGGTGCCTCTTGCCTTGCTGGTTCCGATTATGTGGGTTGTGGGGCTGGATGGGTGCCCGTTTCGCGGATTTTGCCTGGATTGTAGGTTGTAGGTTCGGGAGAGATGAAAAATGGCGTCTGGTGCCGTGTGCTAGCAGGCTCCGCCCCCCTATAAAACAAGTTCTTAAAGAAACACTATAGACACCAAACAACTTTAGCTTTCTGAAGCAGGTTTTTTGTATAGATCATGCCTCTACGGTCTCACTGCTCAATTCTCTGCGTTCTACCTCCTCCGACGTCATCCGATAGGGGGGCGCCTAACCTGTCCGTCCAAATAGGAAATCATTAAATCAATGCTTTCCTATGGGGATTCTATGGATGCTGGATGTTTAAGGGACTTCGACTTCAGTAAACTCCCAGAAAGCACCTCTAGAGACTGTCAGATACATTGGCTCTAGAACACTTCAATAAGCTGTAGTGGTTTGGGTGCCTATAGTGTCCCTTTAACTTACTCCATATGTTTTTATCTTATGCACTGTAAATGGAACATCTCCTGCATGGTCTAACAAGCTAGTAACAGAGCAGGATATAATAATTTCTGAAATAATCAGAATTTGCAATAAAGGGAGTATAAACATTAGATGACTTTTCTCAGGAAGCGTTTGGGAAGGTTGTGTAATTTACATGTAGGGAGGCTAGGGCTGCATAAACAAAGTGATTTAACAGCTAAATGGCAGAGAGTTGAGCAGTGACACCGCTGGGGCATGTTCTATACACCAAAATTGCTTCATTAAGCTAAAGTTGTTTTGGTGACAAAAGGATCCCTGTAAAACTGCAAATGTGCCTCCCCTCCCCATAATTACTACTACTTTTTTTTTTTTTTTTTGTCCTCCTAATTTTATGAATATCCCAATTTTTAATAAAGTATTTGGTTGTAATTGTTTGAACTATAATGAGCAAATCAGTGATGGAAAAACAATTGCCAAAAAAGAATGAAAAGTTGAAGAGAGATTATTTTGGCGCACTACAGGAGACTGGGGACACTGGTACGTACCAATGTATAACAAGTGGAGTAACAGTTTTATACAAAAAAAAATGAAGCATGTGCACATAGTGGGAAAGTGAACATGACACTTTTTTATACTGTACATAATACCCAGTGTGCAGCTTAGAATGGTGATATTGTTGTGATGTCACCCCAAGCTGTAGGTGTATCTGGACAGTGGGAGGAAGGGTACAGGTATGTTGTAAAACCAGTACAATAGATAAAAGTACCGGTATGTATCAAGTAACAGATCAACATATAATAGTAATTATTATGAATTCCCATAACACCCATCACTTTTATTTCATTCCTAATTGCAATCTGTTTACGTTGCCTTCCTTGTGCAGTTAAACAAAGGAAGTTCTTTAGCAGCCAATTTCCTATGCACAATCAGAAGGCATACAAATGATTCATACAATGTGTTGATCTTAGAAGCTGTACACACAACTCATTATCCAATTTCTGAGTGTATGCAATGTCAACAACCACACTTTTGTTATTCTTTATATCCATTACGGAATATTGGAAAATTCTGCTTTACTGAATTGCTATTAACCCTTTCAACACAGCTAAAATGAAGATCTCCTGTGTAAACTGTAATGATTTTGGTGTTTCCTCTTTAATTGCTTGACTGTGATGAAGTGAAAGGCACCAGCATGTAATTATTTCTCCCCTCCTTCTTTTTCCATATAGGCGTGAGCCACGATCACTCATGAATCTAAATAAAATTAATGGAGAGACTGGGGAAGAGGAACTTCAGTTAAACAAGTATAAGACCAAAGCTACCAGGCACATCTTCCTTATCCGACACTCACAGTACAACTTAAATGGCCGTTCAGATTCCGAGCGGGTTCTCACTCCTCTGGGTATGTGATTAATAGCTCATTTGATACAATAGTGTCTGAGCACATCTCCGATATAACCAGGCCACTGGTTACTGTGTAAATGTGCAGATTTGTAGGGAAAGGTAATACTGTGCTGAGGGTTGTGGATTGATGCCTAGTTCCAGGTACTGTGCAGGCAGATTTCAGTTTTTTTTCTTTCTTTTGCCTCATGTTTAACCCTTCAGGGGCGGAACTACTGTTGGTGCAGCCAACCCATGGCCCACAGATTTAAAAAAAAATTTTTTTTTGAAGGGGGTATTTAACCTGTCAGATCAGCTGTTCCTCTGTGGCTAGCTGTGCTCGGTGTAAGTGACTATACATTAGTTTCTCATGCTGCAGTCTCATGGAAGAGTTGCCTCCTGGATTGACCACCCTTAAAGGGACACTCCAGTGCCAGAAAAACAATCTGTTTTCCTGGCACTGCAGGTCCCCTCTCCCTCCCACTTCCCATCCCCAGTTGCTGAAGGGGTGAAAACCCCTTCAGTCACTTACCTGAGACCCCCGCCGATGTCCCTCGGCGGTGGTTTCGGGTTAACGCCGCTCCTCCCCTTCCGCCGGCCGGGGAGACCTAATGCGCACGCGCTGCAATACCGTGCACATGCATTAGAGCTCTCCATAGGAAAGCATTGAAAATGCTTTTCAATGCTTTCCTATGGGGAATTGAGCGACTCTGGAGAAAACCTGTGCTATAGACACGGAAGTGCCCTCTAGTGGCAGTCTAGTAGACAGCCATTGGAGGAGGAGTTAACCCTGCAAGGTAATAATTGCAGTTTATTAAAAACCTAAGGGTAGTGGGAGTTGGCACCCAGACCACTCCAATGGGCAGAAGTGGTCTGGGTGCCTGGAGTGTCCCTTTAATGCCACCATTCGAGCATCTCTGTCAGAGGCCTGATTAAGTGCGATGGCCACTGGACTGTGCACGTGTTAGTACAGCTGTTCCAATATATGGTACTGTGAGACACGCATTACTTTATCTTATTGTGTACACAGCTGGGAAGGATATTAAGTGACGGAGAGAGCTTGGACCAACCTCGACCATCTTCCACTGGGCCACAGTATTCTTTAACCTGCTCCAACCTGTCCCAGTAAACCCAATGGACCACAAGGATGTCATCCCTCCTGTATCCAAAAGATATGGAAACGGGGGTGGCTGATAATGTGTATCTCTATATAATTTGCCACATTCACTCACAGCTCCGCTACATAAATGCATTATCACATTCATATACTGTGTGTATGTATGTACAGTCATGGGAAATGAAAGTACAACCTTTTTTGAGTTCTATGGTTTTACAGATTAGGACATAACAATCGTATGACATGATATGTCAAACCATAGAATCCATGAGGGTGTACTTTCATTTTCCTTGATAGTGCGTGTGTGTGTGTGTATAATCTCTAAAATAACCAGAGTATTGCAGTATGCAATGATATTATATAAATATATATATATATATATATATTTTTTTTTTTTTAAACTAACCAACCGAATATTTAGAAGACCAGCTTTCGATTGCTTTCTTCTCTTTCTCAGGTTTTCATATTGATCAGTATTGCTTCTGACCTGAGGAATAGAAGGAAAACACTCAGAAGCTTGTCTTTTAAATATGGTTAGCCCAATAAAAAAAAAAAAAGTGTGTGTGTGTGTATATAGAGAGAGCACAAACCAAGGAGAACAAGGCAAGAGAGAGAAAATGGTAGGCCTCTGACTGACTGCACTATGCTGCATGTCACTAATAGTTTAAATAACTCTTACTGTACAGTTCATAGCGAAACCTCAGTTGCCCATTCCCCACCATTGTCTTTAAATTTCTCCCAACGCTCTGTTACTGAGACCTAAGACACTCATGCGGTGGCTAGTTGAAAAGTTGTGACGCTTCAAACTGCAGGACTGGGGCTGTGACTCTGAGGACTGATCTGATCCTGATTTCAATGTGTTTTAATCTGTAATGATTGTTGATTCTGTTACCATGTCACCTACTTCTTGGCTCTATATTACCACTGAAGATTAATTATATTGCCAAATTCAATAAGACTTCTATCAGTATTTCCTGCTGCTTTAACATTGAGCTGATAGCTAATAGTGCGTCAGGAGTAATGGACATATTCCAAAGCAGCAGCAACACATTTACTAGAAAACTAAAGTTGTCATAATAGAGGATGGATAAATCTGATCAGTATCACAGTCAATTTATTTTGTCTGGAAAGTAGATTATTATTATTAATAATATTATTATTATAATTTTTTTAAAGTTTATTTTATTTATTTATTAGTTTCCATGCCCCTGATTATTTTAGTCTTGCATTAAAAAAAACATAATCCTGAAGAATCTTGAAAATCTAGAAACCATGCAGGAGATAAATTGCTTCTGAAAATGGAGATTTGGGACACGTGGTGCCATTGCAGCCATTTAAGACCTTTCTGGGACATAATTAACTTAAACACAAGGGAGATCTCAGGACTTGCATTCCCATGTGAAATAGACACCGTGCTTCTCCTCAACATAGATATCCCTTTTCAGAAATTAAAAAATTCACTCCTGATATTTATGTTGGCGGCTGCTAAGCTGGTAATAGCGGCCAATTGGAAAAATACGAAACAAATAGGATATAAGGAATGGGAAACTGGGGTAGAACACCTTATAGTAACACCTTACAGTATGTCGAAATATGGAAACCATGGCTCACTCATATGAGTTACAACAAACAGGGGATGGCGGATACATAGTACTCCTCAGGTTAAGGGCAGTAAATGAATTAAATTCAAACTAGACAAACCAATTGGTCACGAGAATATTTACAAAGGAATGAGGAATGTACTCAAATTATCTATCAGTAAGAGTCGTTGATACCCCATTGTATAATATTGTAAACTGTACAAATATGGTCAGCAGAGCAATGTCTTATTCTATTCTATTCTATTACATCCCTCTTTTCCACAACCTATCACCTCCCCTCCCCCCCCCTCCCACCTCCAGGTTACTCACCTTCCACCATGCTCCTTTCCCTCCTCACACACTATCTGGATGATATATGGTTAAAATTGACTTTTCTGTTAAATGTATAATGGAAAACTTTCATATCGATGTTAAATATCTGGATGAATATGATGATAACAATACTGTTTCTTTTCTGTCATATCCAAAATTTCCAATAAAAAAAAATAAAAAAAATAAAATAAATTGCATCTGAATATGGCCTGCATAAACTGAACTCAATTTGTGTAAGCTTAATATTGGACATTGTGCCGCCTGTATTAAGATTAGTGGTATTCTGAACGTTCTAGAAATTATTTGTTATTATAAAACTCACATCTATGACTTTATACAGGTTATTTTCAAACTTATTGTAAATGGTTTCTCAGTTTGGGAATTTACAAGCTTGCCAGTTTAACAACATTCAAGGATTTCTTAATTGAAAGGAATGGTGAAAATTAAGAAAAGTGGACTGTACATTTTAAGTCAAAATAAGCCTCCCCAATTTTACAGTTTTGGCAGAAATGTGCCTTGTGAATTCTCCACATTTCCTGGTTAAGTGAATGCTAACTTTTATTAAAGTTTGGCTAAGTACCCACCCAGTTGACTGTAGAGATATTACTGTGACATGCTATGTGGCTGCATTGAAATTGTCACATAGCTTGTCTATTTTTACCCAATTCAGACTATAAAGTAGGAGCAATCTTTTGTCTTCTGATCTGCAGGATGTGAACAAGCAGAGCTGACCGGAAAACGCCTGGCAAGTTTAGGACTGAAATATGACCAGATCATTCATTCTTCCATGACCAGAGCCAAAGAGACAACCGAAATCATCAGCAAATATCTACCAGGTGAAGGCAATATATAATGCCAAAATTGAATATGTCTTTATTTACATTCTGGAACAGAGAATTTATAGAACCAGTTTTTTTGTTCTTTCTGTAAAGACATTGAATTTTTCAAAGGTCTTACTAAGGAATGGCACTAGCAACTGTTAGCCTGACCGCCTGAAGCAAGATTTCTCTATTTATCGTTTTAGTGATTTTGACAAGTATCGCTATGTCTTGCAAATCTCCGTAAAGGGAGGTCTGTAGTTTTAAACGTTTCAGAACCATATGTTGCTTTCTGAATCATTATGTAGATCACAGAAGAAAAGAAAACCCATATCGGTTATAAATCAAAGTATATACAGTGCAAGAATAGATTGGTTAAAAAAAAATAAATATATATATATATATATATATTGGTACTTCTTCTATAACTGCTTCTAATTCTGTGTTACATTTCCTTTCAGAATAAATAAATATGCAGGTCTGTAATTTTATCTATTTATATATATATATATGTATATATGTATTATTTTAAGTTTTTTTTCTTAAACCTTGGAACTTAACTTAATGAGCAGAAGTGACATGTTCTTTACGTTTTGCTCTATGGGACATACAACTTCCTGACATGGAAAAACAAATGCCCCAGTTCTTTGTAGGTCCACAGAATCACTGAACATGCCCCTGCAACAGTTCGTCTGCAGAGTCATAGTATAACAGGAGAGAATTGTACTTCATTTTATAACTCTGCAAAGTGGGTGGCAATACTGGAGATGTGCAGTCTGCCACACACTTAACACTTACAACAGTTAATTTATACATTGTGCTTACAAAACTGCAAAAAGGGAATATTGACTGAAAACCTATGAAATGCATCTGTGTCTGTTTGTGTAGATAGTGCCATTTTCACAGGGTATTAATTTTTACTTGATATAGGTGTGACAAAAAAGAGCACAGACATGCTTCGCGAAGGTGCTCCCATACGACCAGAGCCTCCAGTCTGTCATTGGAAGCCAGATGTTGTGGTAAGAGTTGTCCACAGCTCCCAGAGGTTTTAACCTGTTAAATCATGTTTGCTTAAAGAACATTACTTATGCACCGTGCTATAATGATCCAGGATGAGGTGCTGGTATGTGTTGGGCAAATAAAATTGTTCTTGTTGGTAATTTTATCATCTTTAGCAGTATTATGAGGATGGAGCTCGCATTGAAGCGGCATTTAGAAACTTCATTCACCGTGCAGAACCGAAGCAGGAAGAAGACAGTTATGAGATTATAATCTGCCATGCCAATGTCATTCGCTACATAGTATGCAGGTAACAAAATACTCCACATTCTCTTACGGATGTTACTAGAGTATTGTTTTCATGGGATTGTTCAGCACTAAATTTGAATGTGGATGTTCATGTAACAATGTCATTTAATCACATTGCAGTCATATTTACCTGTGAGAGTCGGTTTGTAGTCTTTTTTAGAAATCCTAATTCATTTTTGCGTAAATGTTATAAACAAATGGGAAAAAGTCTCATTTATATGGGTTTTAGTTCTTATTCTTAGTTGAGTATGAGTCATAAATGTAATTATTTTGGAATTAGTTATTGAAAGATGCTGTAACTTTTCTAAAGTCCACCCCTTCAACTTTGGGTATATATATTTAATACAGATTTGCACAATTCTCACACGTCGTTACCATATTACACTCATTTAGACTGATATCCTGGCAGATTCAGAAAAGAGAGTGATTAAATCAAAGGTGACCAGGATAAAAATGATGTATGATTTAACTGTAAAATACTCTAAAGTTAAAAGCAGTTTTATTGTTTTTACCAAAGTGACTGATTTTAAATATATCTCTGAGAATTCAAAGATGAGGTAGATGCTTGTGGCTGGATGACGACTGATAATCAAAGTTTAGCTAAAATAGCTATGGGGCGATGTTCAGCTGGAATATTTTAGCGTGTTGGTAGTCTTCCTGGGCACTTATTTACCAGACATCAAGCAAAGCTAATTTTCTATGTCAGTAATACTTCTTTTCTTGCGCAGGGCATTACAGTTACCTCCTGAAGCCTGGCTCCGCATGTCCCTTAATAATGGCAGCATCACCTACTTAGTGATCCGCCCCAGTGGTAACGTGGCTCTGAGATTACTTGGGGACTCTGGCTTCATGCCTCCTGAAAAAATCACCCGAACTTGATACAAGCCCTCCTCTCGCTATACCCTACAGCGTCCTCACTGCCAGCCCTACAGATACCAGTCTGACATCTGATGCTGCACCACAACTTACCAGCTCCGTACCCTCTCTGTGCCTTCTCCTGGGGTTAAATCTTCTTTTAAGCAGGGGGTGGACACTTCTTTTTACTGTAACCTTTTGAAGGCATTAAAATATTTTTAATTATTTATTTTACACTGCTTGAGTATGGAAGCACAAATTCATCCCAAATGAGTTTTTCCTTTCTATAAAAGGTTTCAACGTTTATTACGTACGTATTGTCCTGGTAAAGTGATAGTTTGGTCTATTACTCTCTCTTTTTAATTCTGTTTCAAAGGAATAACATGAATGATGGATATTTAAAAACTGAATACCGTTGTACTTTTTTTTTTTTTGTTTAAACTGTGTTGTATTCATGTAGTAGTACAAATGAGTTATTTAAGACTTTTTTTTTAAGCTTTCTCTTTTGGCTGATGTATCAAGCTATATTAAACAGTACATGTTTGCATGTTATTTTGATTTTTGGGGATACAAAGGGAAGATAAGACCACAATTGACCACAGCAAAATCTGTAAGTAGATAGATATATGAAATAGTGCTTCCTTATACACGATCATAATTAATACCAGCATAGCTCTATCTTCTGCAGGTAAGAGTGTGTATGGTTACATCCACTGCTGTGTATTGTTAAAGCAAAATTGTCCCAGTTCTGCAGACAGTCTAAATTTTGAACAACTGTCCATCTTTCTGAGAAGTGGGAGAAAATGTCTCAGAAAACGTGGTTACTTTTTCAATAAATGCCTTGAAATTTTCTGCTAATAAAGATCTCTTCAACAGTACAGGTGCAAATGTTTGACAATATCAAAGTGATGTTAGGTTTGTAATGAGCCTATGTTTGCTCCCTCACTGCTGTCCATGTGCAGCGTTTCCCCCTAGCCATGAATGCATTCATACTGAACAGCCTTTTATTTAGGTGCCTATTCATATCTATGGAAGAAGGAAGCCTTTTATATCAACACACAGTTTGTGAAAACACTGGACATCAATAGATGTGTTTTCCGCAAACATTTATTTCCATGCCTTGGTTTGTAGCTTACATTCTCGAGTACCCCATAAAGGTATTTCCTTAGTGAAACAGATGCATTAATTACAGAGGTATTTTCCTAAATGCCGAATTTGCTAATTCTTATATTGCTCAATTTGCCTGCATTCAGTTGATAAATATTTTGAGCTTTAGTGAATTCATAAAAAATTGGATTCTAACTTAATTGAGACAAATGCATCCTGTTGCTGCCCTGAAATTAATTGTAATTGTAGAGTTAAAGCTGCAATTGCCCTGCCCTGGTCTTTATCTGGCTAATTGATCCAAATTGACAAAATAATTTGCAATTTGACTCTGTGAACAGCAAAAACAGTCAACTGCAGCTGAATGGAATTGTACACTTGTTTGATATAACAAACGCACACGCACACACACACCCCCCACCCCCCACCCCCCACCCCCACCCCCATCCCCCATCCCATCCCATCCCATCCCATTCGCTGGATCAGTGCCTCCATGCATACATTCTTTCTATAGTGTGACTGTTAAAAATCCATATGTAGGATCTCCATTCATGTTTTGACTACCTAGGTTGTCTGTGATTTGGTGCTCACCCATCTCATCTGTTTTGATGCGAGGAGGTAGCTGATGTGGAATTTGCACTCCCTATGAAAACTGAATTATAAAGGGAAGACAGAGGAGCTCATAGCTGGTTCGAGATCTTCTCTACCATCCCATGCTCAGCCCTTGTTGGTTTATGGGTTTCCATGTCAGTGGTGATGACAAGTAATAGAGGAGGTGCAGAGTGCTTCTGTTGCCTGGCTTGCTGAATTTTTTTTTCTTTTTCCTCCATTAAAATAGTATAGAGCAGGCTACATACAAGTTCTCGAAGATTAAAAATGCCTTGTTGAATATACTTGACTCTAGCCCTTGGTATAAAAATGCAGAATGATGTCTCTTTATAATGAAGGTATATAAACATATATTAGAATTGTTTTTCCTTTATAGAGCCCATTTAATAGTTAGAGGATCCAGAAATGAGTGTTTACACAGTTATTAGTACAAAACATTATAGGCACCAATTGTGTGTGTGTGTGTGTATATGTATGTGTGTATATATATATATACACACACATTTTAAAAAGTACTTTTACTTTTTACCCCAAGACATCCCTTGCTTTGTATAAAATATAATGAATATATGTAATATTGTAATTCTTCATGGTTGTGACTAGGGATGCACCGAAAATTCAGGATGCCCTTGGCCGAAAACCGAAAATGACCGTTTCTCCCCCCCCCCCCCCCCCAAATGCTTTAAAAAAAAAAAAAAAGTTTTTTTTCCTTTCTAGAATTTTATTAATATTAGACTTTTGAATGAATTAATTTAATATGAAAAACTTCCCTTCTCTTTTAGTTCTCTCCTCCCCCCACTTAATGTTCCTCTCCCCTCCCCTCCCCTATTGTGTTGTGTTCTCCCCCCCTCCCCTGTCCCAGTGTTCTTTCCCCCGTCCCAGTGTCCCCCCCCCACCCTCCCATGTTCCATAGTGTTCTCCCCCCCGTCCCATAGTGTTCTTTCCCACCCTCCCCTGTCCCATAGTGTTCTTTCCCCCCCACCCTCCCCTGTCCCATAGTGTTCTCCCCCCCCCCACCCTCCCCTGTCCCATAGTGTTCTTTACCCCTCCCCTGTCCCATAGTGTTCTTCTCCCCTGTCCCCTGGTGTTCTTTCCCCCCCACCCTCCCCTGTCCCATGGTGTTCTCCGCCCCACCCTTCCCTGTCCCCTATTGTTTCCCCCCTCCCTCCCCTGTCCCCTAGTGCTTACCCCCCCACCCTCCCCTGTCCCCTAGTGTTTACCCCCCCCCACCCTCCCCTGTCCCCTAGTGTTTTTCCCCCCCACCCTCCCCTGACCCCTTGTGTTCCCCCCCCACCCTCCCCTGTCCCCTAGAGGGCCCCTGTTTAGGTTAATTATGCGGCCAGAGGCTTCTCACTGTTTAGTAGACATGCTCACAGCATAGCGAGTAGGACCCGGAGGGAGATTTTAATTTCCCTTAATTACTAATACCAAGTAATTTTAACTTCGTATTGTACCTGCAGTTCTCTTGGCTGTAGCCTTTGCAAACCCTCCCCTACTCACCCAGTCCAGACTTTTTATGGCTGTTCAGACAGACTTTTCAATGCACCTCAATGAGAAGTCGTTGCAAGACAGTTGCTCTGAACCAGCGTTTCCCAATTGATGTTCCGCGGAACAGAGAAAAAAAATTGGGGTTCTGCCGCAATTTGCCCATCGGGTAGCCCAAGCACTTAGGGCCACCCGATCGGTATTGCTGAATAGCGGCCTAGTCAAGACTCCAGAAGAACTTACAATTTCAGAGAACTAAAAGACATTTTGATGGCTCTCGTAAGCTTCAGACAACTTCTGTTGCATCATCCTGTCAGGTTCGCTCAGACAATGCTTCTACAGTGGCTTACATCAACAGATAGGGAGGAGCATGTTCACCTTCCCTGGAAATACATTGCACAGGGATTATGCTATGGACAGAAATCCATCTTCTCTCATTGACTGCAGAGATTGGTCACTAAAACTCAAAAGGTTTGCCTCACTCATCAGTTCAGTCCAGCTAGACTACCAAGATGCTTTAATGATTCCTTGGGATTTTTATCTGACGTACATCTCCCCTCTGCTCATGCAGAAGATAGTCTGGGACAGAATCAATGTTACAGCTATAATTCCGCTCTGTCCATTGTAAAGTTGGTTTTCTCTTCATAAAAATATGCCTGTAGGAAACCTCTGATGCCTTCATTTGTCAGTAAAAAATGTGAAATATAACCTTGTGGATCTACAGGCATTGAAAACATTCAAGCTCACAACTTAGTTTCTGAAAGGCAAATCCTGACTTTGAAAGGTTTAAGCTTGGAAATAGATATTTTTTTTGGTGCCCAAGAAATATTCCACCTGTAAAATTTACTCAAGAATTTGGAAAAAAAAATAGTTTTTTCTTCTCAGTGTTGTGGTATAAGGTTAATCTCATCACTGCTCCAGTCTCCTGATATTTCTTCAGCTTGGCTTCGCTATAGGTTTACAGCCTGCCTCTCTCCATGTTCAAGACTCTGCAATCAGTTATTACAAAATGGGGTAACTAAAGGAAAATTAAGGCACTCTCAGGAAAAGTGGGCAGCAGCCCTTCATATACAAATTACAATTAAAGACTGGTCAATTATTTTTCAAAGAGTAATGTATTACTCAGTAAGTCAAGCTAAAAGGGAAACAATCTATAAAAGAGTAACACGCTGGTATAAAACACATATTTTCCAAATTTAAAAAAGAGTGGAGGTGTGGACAGGAAACTGGGACATATGAACATATCTGGTGGTTCTGTCTCAAAATTCAAGTATAGGCGGCCGGGCCACCGAGCTGAACGGTCGCAGGACAGATCAGCTCCTGCAAACTACGGTCAATTAAGCCTGTAAACCGTGATGTCCAATAAATTAAACAACCAACAACTGCAAGCCTCGGTGTGCAAGGGCCAGAGGAAACGAGGAGAGTCTTGCTCCCAGAGTTTGTCTCTCGGAGGAAAGATCTCTGCTGTATCAGGCGGGACCTTGCCTGGTGGTGAGTGGAGCGGACGGCTGCTGCTCCACGGCCATGCCTAACGGAGCCCGACAGACACGCTGAACCTTTGCGGACCCAGGGAGGCAACACCGTGCCACTACATAGGCCCAAATCAAGATGGCTGCCATGCCTAGGCCTGCTTCTTTGCAAGTCTACTTACAGCCCACTCCCCTGGTGGACTCGCTCACACAAGCCGTTGAAAACTTGGGGCACACAACTTTGAGCGAAGTCACAATTAAACAGACAACCTCCTGCCCATCAGTGCCAAACCACTGAAGGACGCCGCATGGTGCGGCCTCTACTGTGTGTCCCTCGTGTGGTATCACGGAGGTGTAGACGCATACAGACGTCGCAAACTGCGCACCAATCTCGACGGCACAACCTCCAAGCCAGCTGCAAATACTTTCATACCGACCATAGTTCAATGGGTAGATAGAGTCGAGAACATAAGAGTGATGGAAGAACTACACGGAGCAGCAGTCAATAAAAAACAAAGACACTCCAAAGTATGGGAACCTTGGACTAATTATTGGAACACAGGGAAAGGGAAGTAGTATTGTCATGTTGTATCTCCTGGGATACCATGAATTTGTCTTACGAATGAGATGATTCTAAAGGATGAGTAATATGATGAGATAATAATGTAAGA
This sequence comes from Pelobates fuscus, assembly GCF_036172605.1. Lineage (NCBI taxonomy): Eukaryota > Metazoa > Chordata > Amphibia > Anura > Pelobatidae > Pelobates > Pelobates fuscus. The sequence continues at coordinate 145,644,787 of NC_086321.1, read as the reverse complement.
TGTTCACATAAATACTCCATCAGCTACAAGTACCAGGAGGCCAGCTTACCGGACACCTGACACCGCATGAACACTGACTTCCCAGATGCATGTTGTAGATGCAGAACCGGCACCACAATACACATTTGGTGGAGCTGCCCTGTCATAGCCCCTTCTGGTCAATGGTGCACACAAAGAATCAACAAATCAAGACACCGAACTACCATTCCAACCACTCCCCATGCTACTACACCACACAGACATTGCACTAAAAACATACAAGAAATCTGACGAAACACCTACTAACAGACGCAAAATCCCTAATACCAACATTATGGAAGCAAAGAGGGGCACCCACCTTCCAGCAATGGGTGGATAGGATAAGATAAATCTATGACATGGAAACCCTATCTGCAACCCTACAAGGCAGGCTGGAGAAATGTACCCGAACTTGGACACCGTGGCTGCTGTTCCTCTTGGCGGGCGAGGTGATAAATACACCCTACCCACCCTTCCCCCCTCCACTCACCTAGACTACAATATACCTCTCCCATACGGGGAGGACACTAGATAATTGATACGTATACTAGTTCAAAACGTAAGCCATGATAGACACACGCCTAGCCCTTGGTGCCAACCTGACTACCATTGCTCAGCTCTTTATCTTCTCATTTCTTACCGCTAGTTGACCTACAAATGCCACAGATGCTACAGTATACACCAGCAATACGCAGAGGCCCCTAAGCGAAGCCTCTAACTTCTGAGGCTATTTGGCTGCGGTTGACATCACTAATACGGACATTGGATCCTTACGCCAGCACATAGGCAGTCCGCCCACACGCCCCAGTAACTAAGGTAATACACACCCGGACAGCCCAACCACTCTTAGCACGTCACCGCTCTGTAAATTACTCTAAGCATTAGAGGAAACTTGTAGTTAACATATTACTGATCTGTTGCGGTCACAATGCTACTAAAAATACACAACAACATTAATGCCATGTGCACCCTGATGAACCTGCGTACTTCAATTTCTTTGTTATTAACACGCTTTGCCAATGTTTGTGTATACTATACTTGTGAGAAAGAAAGAAAACGCCATGTAAAGAGAGCTCTTCTGTTAGTTGGAAAAAGAAAATAAATTTAGGCGCTCAGAACACGTTTTTCCTCTACCAGTGCCAGAAAAAAGAATGTATGGTCTCCAATGGATCCAGATAGATTAACGAAGCAATGCCACTGACCTACAGTGCCTAAAACCTGCCTCCTCCCCTGCATCTAAAGCTCATTTAACCAGAGCAGTTTCTACCTGCTGGACATCAACAGTTTTTGCTTCTCCAGCACATATTTACAAAGCTGCCATTCGATGTATACCTTTTCACCATTACATATTAAACATACAGGATTCTGAGGATATTTTTGGCCGCAAGTTGCTTCAAACAGTGGTGAAGTGCAAATTTTTTTGATCCACGGGATTGCTTATTTATCCCTAAAAATGTCCTCTCTGCCATTTGTCAGGAGATGCTGATATCCTTAATGTTGCACTGCCTCAATTCGTAGGGAAACACATTTGTCTCTCACATACAATAGGCGCAACAAAAATAGATACATAAAAATGGTTAAAAGGACATGCATCCCTTTGAACCAACTACCTAATTCAGAGGCTTTCATTTTAAGTTGTCTCATTTTGAAGGCAGAGAAAGCAGGAAAAAAAAAATTCTCCCCTGGCATCTCTCTTTCATACCCAACTGCTTCTTCTTCCACGCTTTTAACATGCCTACCTTAGTGGGGACACTGATCGTGCCAATCTGTGTCCTCTCTCTTTTAATTTTAGAAAATAGTCTTGCCCATGTGTGACTAAGTTGCACACGCGCAAATGTAAGATCTCATGCTACTGAGGGTTTTTAAGTATTTACCTGCTGACCGCTAGTGCTGCCAGCATGCAAACAGTGCTTCAAATGATCATTCACTTGCAAAAAGTAAATTAATGTTAAACTGAATGCATCCAGCATGATGTACATTTCGTAAATTTTCTTTGCCCGTCATGCGGGCATTGATAAGTCTCCATCCTTTACTTTACATTGGTTTGGATACGAAAAATCGCTAATTTCCTGAATGAATGTTACATAATCTGACGCGCAGTTAGCATTAGTAAATCTGCTTATTGTCAATGTATTCGGAATACGGTCATTTTCACTGGATTTTGGCAATTCAGAAAAATATTTGTTGTTTAGTGAATAACCCGGATAGTTCCTCATCCATGGTTTAGTGGAACGGGAAACGGAGATAAGTGGATTACTAGGTAGGAGAGAGACAGACAAGAGAGGTAAACTGACGTGCCTTGCTGGAGTTTCTTCAGACAAAGCAAAATGAAAAGTAATAAACATTTATAAACTTTGTTAAATTTTTTTGGCTTTACGGAGTGTATTTGTGTAAAAGTATTTGCTTATTAGTTAAAATAAATAAAATTGTAAAGTGTTGCATGTACCTTTAAATAGTTTGTGTAAAGGCATTTATTTGCAAGGACCCTGAAAACATTGCTAGCAATTCACATACTAAACATGGCAAAAGAATGTAAAACGAATGTATGCATTTGAATAGAATTTAACTGCATTTACATAGTTACATAGCTGAAAAGACACTTGCGTCCATCAAGTTCAGCCTTCCTCACATATGTTGTTGCTGTTGATCCAAAAGAAGGCAAAAAACCCAGTCTGAAGCACTTCCAATTTTGCCACAAACTAGGGAAAAATTCCTTCTTGACCCCAAAATAGCAGTCAGATGTCTCTTTGGATCAAGCAGCTATTACCCCACTAATTAGAAATGATATCCCTGTATGTTATGTTTTTGTAAGCATTTATCCAATTGCAGTTTAAACATCTGTAGTTACTCTGACACTTAACGTTTAACCCCTAAAGGTAATTTGGTCCCTGGGACCATCTGGCACCATAACATTATTCAAATGAAGCTGGTATGGTGACTGGAGTGTTCCTTTAACTGAGGCTTGACTGCGGCTGTTGAACTGTGAGTCAACTAAAACCCCATAGTCCTTTGATTATAAAATTGCAGAGGAAGATGGGCATTAGAATACACCATGAGAGCCTACGTTGGAAAGCCTTTTCTTTTTTAATGTATAAATATTCTCCTAGCTGGAAAGGAGGGCGAGGATGTCTAGAACAGATTTAGCAAGCTCCATTTTGTATGATGCCGAATTTAGAAACACGTATGAGATCAAAGTAGGAGACACTTGCGCTCATTTCTTTTATTAGCCAGCACATAACATTTTTTTGTGGCTTGATTATAGCCATAAATATATTTTAAACATTTTTTTGACAAATTGGACGATTAAATACATAAAAGACCATTTTGTTGGCACTTTATTTAAAAGCACAGGGGGAATACTAAAATATACCAATTTTGCAACAGAAAGACCTTTTTACACTCATCAGAAAGATAACGGATTCCATTTTCCAAAACTGTTCACCTGCCCACAAGGGGAAAGAAAAAAAAACAAAATCAAAACACCCACACAATTAAGAAAATTCCCATAGGAATCCATTTTTAAAGAAATGTAACCTCTTTGCCAGTTCAGCCTAGGGTTAAACTGGAGGTTTTAGCCACAGGTGAAAGGGTACAAGTTTGTTGCAAACAAAAAAATAAAAATGCAGTAATAAAGAATGATTTATTTTTTTTGGTTAAAACTGAATTGCTAGCAAATTTTAACAAACTACATTTACAATATTATATTCTTCACTCGTGGATAGCTCATGCCCCTCTAAGGCAGCTTTAACTATCCTAACAAAGCATTACCCATGACCGTTCTAGTTGCAGGACTGGAAACTGCCAATATGGGCGTGATAGCATTCCACTCAAAATAAGAATTTCATAACTTGATAAAAAGTCAAGTTTTTCCAAGCAATATGCATAGTTTTTGCAATTTAAAGGATACCAAAGTAATGTATGAAAGATTATTTTGCCACTGTTCTAAAATGCATCTATGAAAGGATTCTCAACCCTATTAGGCACAAGTGCATGTTCGTAACTTATTTGACTTAGAGTGTAAAGCAGGCAGTGGGTCAATAAGTATGACTGCGCAGATTTGTACATCAATATTTGCCCTCAAGACGGCAAATCTATGCCATAACCCCTTGCTTGACTGCATAGGGTTTCATGGGACTCCACACTACCCCAGAATGGCGAGGGAAGGGGGGGTTGGGGGTGTAGAGTGAAAAACGACCCTCTCTCTCTCTCTCACCACCCCACCCCCCGCCCCCCCCCCCCCAAAAAAAAGGGAGGAGGACCAGAATTAAAAAAAGATCTAATTTATGAAGAAAAAAAAGAGAGAGGGAAAAAAAAAAAAGTGTATGTGTCTCAAAATGACTTTTTTAAAATAATTCAGAAGTTCTAATATATTTGGATTAACAATTCATGTAACTTGTGTGGCTTGCATTCTCTTTGCAAGAAAGTACATGATTGAATGATTTTTGTTCCGGAACATTAAAAAAAAAAAAAAAGGGAGTACAAACAAATGGAAAAAAATACCACTTCTAATAAGGGGAAAAAAAACCAAAAATAAAAAAAAAAACACGCTCCATTTGATAATCAGTTAAACATTCAAAACACTTTTTTTTTGAAGAATGGAATGCCTTCTGAATTGGTACCTTTGCAACCTGTATGAGAGGCAAGTCTACAGATTCCATAAGAAAGAAGGAAAAAGAGGAAAAGAAAACCAAACCACAAAATATGTACCAATGACTGCAATTATGCCCCAAAATCAATACATTTAATTACTGTACTTTCTTAATACCTTTAGTACTGGATGGGGGAAATAAAACATTTCAAGTTTTAAACAATCATCCAATTTAAAATCTGGAAAGGCCACTAGAGCGCTTCTGATTGAACTATACGCAGACAGGAAAATGATTTCTTGTGGAGGGCTTAACCATTGTAATGCAATCATAACATTTGTACCAATACAAAGAGCAGGGGAAAGCACTGTAGTATGCAATAGCCCTATACACAGATTGACACAAAATTATTGCTCTGTGCTAGTGATTCACTAATTTGGCATATATATATATAGGTCATATTGTCAGCAGACAATTGCCAAATTGTTTACTTGGCATATTTCCTGACTGTGACTACTATTTTATTATTTTAGTACAATTTTTCTTAAAAACTAAAAACACGGTTGATGCATAATAAAACAGCTGTTCAGTAATACAGTCCAGAAGACAATAGTGACAACATCAACATATTCACAAAGAAAACAGTACAAGACCCATTTTTTCCCTTTTTCTTCTTGTCAGGTGACAATGACCTAGTCAACCACTCATTAAAACAGGTGGCTCACCTTTCAGACATGATGCATTAACAGAGAGGGATAGATCTCTTCACGAGTCATATGTACATCTTTCTGGGGTAAGAGGGGAGGTAAAATGACAAAGTAGGTGCTAAATGGCCGAGTGGTCCGAAAACTGGCGCAATCTCAGTATTTGAATGTGGCTTGCATAAGCTGGGCTGTATCTTCCAGGACTACTGAAGTCAGGAGTGTTTGTGTATTTTCCTGGGCTTCCAGGTATAGGACTGTGCCGGCCAGGTGTAGAAAATCCATGGCTTCCAGGAGAGCTGAATATTTGAGGCTTGTTTTTTCCTGATAGAACTGCTGGACTTGGCCAACTGTGGTGTAAAAATAAAAAATAATTAAAGGTACATTCCAGAGCCCACATGCAATATATAACACTTTTTAGTAGACGACCTCTAATGAAAATATGCATGCATTTAATTATGCATTTTTTACTCTGGGATATTTAACAGTTGCAGATCTCTTGTCTGCTGCTTTTGTAAACCCTCCCCTTCTAACCCTGCCCAGGCTTTCTGTAACTGTCCAATCACAGACTTTCAAATACAGCTCAATTAGAAGTCTTTGTAAGGCAGGTGTCTGAGCAATTGCCTGCAGTTTGAGTTTAATATCGCTCATCCCAGAAACGAACAGATTAAAGAGGTGGATAATTTCTGCACGTGTGATTAGTAAAAAAAAAAAAAAAAAACCCCAACACAACATACAGTAAAACACATAATATAACCAGATCTAGGTCCACAATCTGATTGTTAACATATCTAGCTGCCATTGATTGGGAGTCCTGCATTCCAAGTATTTGTTTAAAGCCAACTTCTTAAAACAAAAATCATACTGGGTTTTAAAGTTCACCTGTTATGGAATGCACAAATTTATTTAGTAGAAACAGAAATTCAATTCCATCTATATACATTGTACTCGCAATTACATAGACTGTTTAAAATGTTTTATTTAAAAAATAGTCCCTTCCACAAGTCAATCAATTCTTCAGCACAGAGTCAGCATAGTCCTCTAAATCATTAGCTGACTGACAGGGGAGAGTAATAGAGCCCTCTTACTCCAGGACAGCAACCACGGTACATGTGCTAGAGGGATATTAACTGAATGAGGTCAGTCAGTTCAGATGCAAGTGAGTTCACAATGAAGCAAACATTTCAGCAACATGAGGGAAGACTGATACACCCAAATAAGTCTTGCACTCAAAATCCCACTATTCAGCAATTACCATAGTACACGTCGGCCCAAATACATACAATAAAAACCAAAGAGTTACCTATGCACTACCCCAAATCCCTATGCATATTTAGACAAAGTATATTTGTCTCTCAGTGAGCACTTCCTGTGAGACTGGGGAGAAGTAACAGGAGCTCCATTTCCTCGGTCCACAAATCAGCCATGCTGTGCGCTCTCCTCTTGCTGGTCAAACATATTCTGCACCCCCTGAACCCATATGCCGCCTTATGGTAGCGCAGGCCTGGGACCCTGCAAGCTGCACAAAATTCTTAGGACTGGCCACAAGCCACCTGCATGTACTGCAGACCTGACCAACATAGATCATTTTAGGCAAGGGGTATATTCGTTCACAATGGGTTCATTTTACGTTTTGTTGAAGTACGCAGCACATCTATGCACGTGTTTTACAATACCTTTGCCGATCTGAGCTGGGATATGACTGAATGGCTTCTATCCACCGAGAAATGCAGGGGTATTTCTGGGTATCAATTTCAACATGTTCCACAGCAGAGAGTACATTACTGTCTAGCTTAGAAGGTTCTTTTCTGAAATAAAAAACAAACAAACTTGTACACAATGACATGCATATTCACCTGAAAGAATTTCTGGAAAGGTTTTTTTCTTATTTATTAAATATGTAAAATATTTCGTTTTTTTCTTGCCTTCATGCAGTCTAAGTATGCTGCTATATGTCAAATCAATTCTCTGCACTGAATTGAGATTCACTAGTTACCGTATATACTCGAGTATAAGCCGAGGCCCCTAATTTTACCCCCAAAAACTGGGAAAACGTATTGACTCGAGTATAAGACTAGGGTGGGAAATGCAGCAGCTACTGGTAAATTTCTAAATAAAATTAGATCCTAAAAAAATTATATTAATTGAATATTTATTTGCAGTGTGTGCGTATGAATGCAGTGTGCGTATGAATGCAGTGTGTGTATGAGTGCAGTGCGTGCGTGTATGAGTGCAGTGCGTGCGTGTGTGAGTGCAGTGCGTGCGTGTGTGTGAGTGCAGTGCGTGCGTGTGTGTGAGTGCAGTGCGTGCGTGTGTGTATGAGTGCAGTGCGTGCGTGTGTGTATGAGTGCAGTGCGTGCGTGTGTGTATGAGTGCAGTGTGTGCGTGTGTGTATGAGTGCAGTGTGTGCGTGTGTGTATGAGTGCAGTGTGCGCGTGTGCGTATGAGTGCAGAGTGCAGTGTGCGTATGAGTGCAGTGTGCGTATGTATGAGTGCAGTGTGCGTATGTATGAGTGCAGTGTGCGTATGTATGAGTGCAGTGTGTGTATGTATGAGTGCAGTGTGTGTATGTATGAGTGCAGTGCGTGTATGTATGAGTGCAGTGTGCGTGTGTGTCAGTGCAGTGTGCGTGTGTGTCAGTGCAGTGTGTGTGTGTGTGTGTGTGTCAGTGCAGTGTGTGTGTGTGTCAGTGCAGTGTGTGTGTGTGTCAGTGCAGTGTGTGTGTGTCAGTGCGTGTGTGTGTGTGCAGTGTGTGTGTGTGAGTGCAGTGTGTGTGTGTGAGTGCAGTGTGTGTGTGTGAGTGCAGTGTGTGTGAGTGCAGTGTGTGTGAGTGCAGTGTGTGTGAGTGCAGTGTGTGTGAGTGCAGTGTGTGTGAGTGCAGTGTGTGTGAGTGCAGTGTGTGTGAGTGCAGTGTGTGTGAGTGCAGTGTGTGTGAGTGCAGTGTGTGTGAGTGCAGTGTGTGTGAGTGCAGTGTGTGTGAGTGCAGTGTGTGTATATGAATGAAGTGTGAGTGTGTGATGCAGTGTGTGTTTGTGTATGTGTTGGTGGGGGTGGGCATTTGATATATTATTAATTATTATTATTTTTTTATATTATTATTTTTTTTGTATTATTATTTAATTATTATTAATTTTTTTTTTTTTAATTATCTTTTTTTTTTCGTCCCCCCTCCCTGCTTGCTAGCTGGCCAGGGAGGGGGGCTCCTTCCCTGGTGGTCCAGTGTCATTGGTAGTTCAGTGGGGGGAGAGGGGTGCTGGCAGAGCTGTACTTACCTTTCCTGTCAGCTCTCTCCTCCTCCGCGCGGTCTGTGCAGCTCCCTCTGTCAGCTCCCAGTGTAAGTCTCGCGAGAGCCGCGGCTCTCGCGAGACTTACACTGGGAGCTGACCGAGGTGCTGAACGGACGGCGTGGAGGACGAGAGAGCTGACAGGAGCTGCAGGAAAGGTAAGTACAGCTCTGCCAGCCCCCCTGTCTGTATTATGGCAATGCAAATTGCCATAATACAGACTCTGACTCGAGTATAAGCCGAGTTGGGGTTTTTCAGCACAAAAAATGTGCTGAAAAACTCGGCTTATACTCGAGTATATACGGTATGTGTCATAACATCCAACTTGTTTAGCTTCAAAAAGTGAATGCATTATTTTTCAGTGTGATAAAGTCAAGAACACTGTGGCCCCCAAATTCTGAGTGTGAAATTTTATATGTTCAAAAAAAAAAAAAAAAAGGGGGGGACCAAAAAACACTCTGTAGTAGTATAGTAGCATGGTTCAACTGAAACCTACTCTACCCTCTATGGATTATTTACATACCCGAGCAAGAAAGTTTTAGTGCTTTGGTTTTTGGATGGAGTCGTCATGACTAGTTGATGGATAGGAGATCCTGAAGAGGTATGCAAGCCTGACAGCTCAGGCTGGCCTGGTGGAGATGGATTGTCCTTAAGGCTTAAGTCAGGCAACAGCTGCTCAACCTGTGTCAAGCCACAACATTCTGTCCGTGTTGATAATCTGCCAGCTAAAGTGTCCGCTTTGTTACCAGAAATATTGTCTCGACTCATATTTTGAGAAATTGTTGCCTCATTTGCAAAGGGAGAGTCATCTTTCCAATGTGCATCATTGTCAGATTGCATTAAATCTGCAAATGAGAGCTTTTCAAACTCCGCCATGAGGTTTGAGACTGGAGACAGCATTCCTTCTTCCACAGCCTGATGACGATTCTCACCAGGAAGTATCCGTTCACTGCACAATGGACTACGGAAACCAAGTTTAGCCAGGTTATGTTGGGTGCTGTTGGGATGGACATGTGTGTCAATGATACACTCTGGTGTGGAGATGGTCTCTGCAGAAGCCAGCGAAGGGCTGCGTTTTAAAGCAGCATTCTGACGGTTTTTGATCTCTATGCTCAGGTCTTCCTCATCATCAAGAAACGCTCCAACTGATATCGAATTGCAAAGTTTTTTGTTTCTGCCTATTGAGGATAAGAGTAAAGGAATAACAAAACTAGAGTTTGCAATTAACCCTATATTTATATGGCAGTAAAGCATGACAGTTGCATTAAACACCAAAAACTGGTACAGTAAATATGTAAACTAGGTGGCACGCTGAATTCTAGCATCAAGAGAAGACCTATGAATGTGCCAATAGCCAAGGTTCTGAGTTACCTGAAGGAGATGGAGTTTTATATTTGTTGCAGAATTCATGATCAGATTCTAACAGCGTTCTCTCACTAGACTCCCTCTTGCTCAGAAATTCTTCCAGTTTTCCCAGGCCCTCCTGGGAAGAGAGGTCAGAAAAGCAACCAAGAAAATCCCAATACTCCAGCCATGGGATATCAAGCTCATGGGCTAGCTCTCTATATAAAAAAATAAAAAAAATAAAACACACCTATTACTGTCCAGAGGGCAACCTTTTACTTTAAATAAGCGGATAGAAATTGTTACTTTGCATAGCCTGCAATCCAACCACTACATAACCAAGCATGTATAGACTAGCTACAAAAGTACATCACATTTATGCATATCAGATACTACCTGTCAGTTTATAAGCAATGTCCTGTTATATGCATTTTTGATAACGTTAATTAACCTTGTTACTGTTCCTACTACAAAAAAAAAAAAAATATGTGCAGTACATGCCACAGTCTCCTGCCTCTCGAAATGTCTGCATGGCAAACCTGTCTTATCATACTGCCATATCTATAGTGTGTTGCTCATGTGCATAGGGGGCTGTCTGGGGTGGTATATTCTTCTAGTATATGCTACTGTATTCCTCATCAAAACATGTCTACAATTAGTAACTATTGTTTATCAGCAATATACTCATCTAGCTTTCTCCATGACAAGCGTAATATATTACCATAATTTAAAACAAATGTGATCCTGAACTACTGTTTTCAAATAATATAAAAAATGTGCCTGTATATCTAATGCCATAGCATGTTATGCCAATGTTTGCCTACTCTACCGGATGTCGCTGTTGTGGCACATGCCGGCTGTTTGTTCAATCAGTGCACAACCAAAATAAAGAATAAAAAAATAAATAAATAAATAAAAAAAAAAACAACAAAAAAAAAAACACACACCACAAAGTTATATGCAGTTCAGCATGTAAAGGGTACTTTCACATATGAAATCTTGACAGCAGAGGTATATCACACACTTCTGCACAGTTCACAATAGGTGTAACAGTAACTCTCACTGCTTTCCTGGTACCTGTTGTGCAATGTTACCGAAGACTGCTACTCTACTCCCTTCTAACCACGCTCAAATAGTATGCCTTGCATAGGAGTCTGAGCCACTCCTTCTCTAGAGACTAAAGAAAAATTAATTTAAATAAAAATGGACCTTCAGTTTCTATGAATGTGGCTGGCCCTGAAGGCCACGCGGTTTGAGTCTGTAAAAGGAGATATAGATATAGATATAGATATAGATACACACACACACATTTTTTTTTTTTTTTTACGTTTTAAACGATGGCCATGATCCGAGGCTGACCAGGTCCAATGCTACTTGAATGCTGGCCTCACCAGCCAGACCTCTGTAATGCAGTGGGGCTGCGGTTATCTGCTCCTGGACACACACACTGCAGACCCTATCCTCCACATAACAGCCATTATCGCCCTATAGACAAGCCGCTATTCATCCTATAATTCCAGTCCGGCTCTGCACAATGAATTTAGGATTTAAAAAGACGTGCAGTACAGAAGACTGTATTCACAAGTCAAGTGTGCTTTAATTAGTGACTGGAAAGTCTTATGCATGAAAACAGGTAGATATAGTGAGTAGCAACTCCTTTCAAACTTTATTCAAAGAGAAGAAGTGGTGCTTCAGATGTTTCAAGTGTCAGTTTGATAGGTTACTGGTCATACAGCTTTAAAAAAAAAAAAAAAAAAAAAAAAAAAGCCATTTATAACATGCTCTATTGGGTGGGAGGGGATAGAGGGGGGCACAGCTTTCACAAAACATTTCGGCTTACCTTCCTACTCGTTCGGCACCTCTTTCAGGATCAGTTTTTCTGACATTATGAAAGAATCCAGCTCTATCCCTTGGTGGGGTTTTCCACATTTTTCGAAAATCCTCTGCCTGAGAGACACACATACAAACCCTTTCATTCAAAGTTGACACTTTTTTGGTGTGTTCTGTACACAAAATGCCTTGACAAATGTAATTTTAAACAGCAGAAAAGCCATTGACTCTATAATAAAGATTAAATAAGACTGATGTAGAAAAATAAAATAAGATTCATTACATGCTGCACTTAAAAGAGGTATACTTCAAGCACCATAAGCACTGCTGTAGTTGTTATGGTGCCAAGAGTGCAATCCCAGGATAAACAGAATGTTTGAGGTTAACAATTTGACAGGGGCCACTAGGTGCACCCTCCTGTGGAGCCATTACCCCCTTCCTGTATGAGGCCTTCTCATTGGCCAAGCACTCTCAGCCACTGAGCTTAGCCCTTCACCGCCAGGCTTGGCTCAGTGCTGGAGTTTACATGGGCACAGGAGGAGGTAACCAGCGCACCACAGGACTGAAAGAGATGATGTTTAGGTCCCTCAGAAAAGGAGAAAGTAATAATTCTTTAAAAAATGATGCATAAATTAAATTCTTCCTTCTGCTCACCTTGGAAGGGCTCATGGGCCCAGCAAATGCTCTCACTGCCAACAGTGGATCTTTAGGGCTGCCATTGAACCGTCTCTGTGAGAGGAAGTCTGACTGTTCTGGGGACCATGGAGCTCCAATGACGGGGGAAGAGGAGTTATCTTCCGCACGCAAGAGTGGGACATAAAAATGACCTGTGGAAGAGACTTACACTTCATAACATGAAAGGAAACTCTTATCTTTTCTCAAATAATATATGCTTAGGGATTTTGTCGCCTCCATACCACAACAACCGGCCATACATAGCGACTTCACGCCCTTTGGATTGCATGGTCAGGACCCTAACCCTATGCCACATGGTATATCCTGCCTCTATTCTATGCTTCAGCAACAGCAGAGGCAACCCCACCCCCTTTAACCGCATAAGGACCAAACTTCAGGAATAAAGGGGAATCATGACAGGTCACACATGTCATGTGTCCTTAAGGGGTTAAATTGAAATGGGAACAGGCCGTAGGGGAAATGTTCAGAGAACCAATTGCACCAAAAGTACAAGCTTGTTCACCATTGCGCAATAGCTAGTAAGAGCCAAGTTCTAATGCAGTGGTATACGACACCAGATTGTCTGAAGAGAGTGTACCCTGACCTTGATGGAAAGTGCTGGAAGTGTGGGAGGGAGGTTGGAACCTTCCTCCATATATGGTGGGAATGCCCAATCAGAGCAAATTCACAGTCATTCCCCCACCTTTTTTGCTGGGTCCATACCTGGTGCACCACACTACTTCCCCTTAATCCCAATATTAACACTCCTGACAATCCGCATTTGAAATACTACAAAGCACTTATTATATCTTTACTGGAAAAATAACTTTGCCCCACCATTATCGCTGTGGTTCACCAAGATGGAGGAACTACAGGTCCAAAAGGAGCAGTGGAATTCTGTGCATAGTAGAGCACAGACAGATATTTAGGCACCATGGCTCCTCAGATGTATTTTGAAACCAGTACATAGGGGGTGAAGGAGAGACACAGGGAGGAGGGCCAGGCGAGCCAGGGTCGGAAAGGAGGAGCTCTCTGCCCACGCCATAGACTCAGACACATGACTCCCTATTTACTCTCTTTGTTCTACCAATCTCCATATTTTCAGGAATCTATTCCATCTCTGCCCATCTCAAGGTTCTGTCACTGACAAATGGTAAAGCTAATGGGTCATGGGACTGTCAGACCGCAGACGGAGCCTGTGGTGGTCGATTTGTGCTATCTGGGAAGCCTGTGACTCATGATTTTTAGTTTGTTCAACTTTTTTTTTTTTTTTTTTACCATTTGTCTGCTAGATATCCCTCTAATAAATAAATAAATAAAACAAAACAAAACAAAAAACCACCTAAAATCCTACTACTCATGGTAATGCCCTAATCTAGTCTCGCTATGTAAATTATGCTTAACCAATTCACTAATTAAAAATAGAGTATAAACATTTTTATTTTCATGTATTGTACAGAATAAAATTTAGTCGATAACGCCTCACTTATCCTCATTTGTACTCTAGTTATGATTACTATCCTGTAGAGGAAGGGATTTATCTACCAGAAGGCAACAGTCACTTTTGTAATGCCTGCAAACTTAAACACTATAGTCACCCAGACCACTTCAACTCAATTAAGTGGTCTGGGTGCCAGGTCCCCCAGGTATTAACCCTTCAGATGTAAACATAGCAGTTTCAGAGAAACGGCTATGTTTACATTGCAGGGTTAATCCAGCCTCTAGTGGCTGTCTTCCTGACAGCCACTAGAGGCGCTTCCCCAATGCTGTATGCTAAATTTGCATCCAGAACGTCCATAGGAAAGCATTAAGAAATACTTTCCTATGGACTGTTTGAACCCCTTCAGCCTAGCGGGAGGGGGACCCTGAGGGTTGGGGGGGTCCTAAGGATGATATAGTGTCAGGAAAACAAGTTTGTTTTCCTGACACTATAGTGATCCTTTAACCCCTTAAGGACACATGACATGTGTGACATGTCATGATTCCCTTTTATTCCAGAAGTTTGGTCCTTAAGGGGTTAAGGAGAATGTGACCTCATTCCTGCTTCTAAACAGTACAGGAAGATGCATTCCTACAGACAAGGCTGGTGGAACAGTGACCAAATCAACATTTTACTTTAGCATTCCAGAGGGTGATAACAATTGCTACACAAGCTAGAAATACTTTTATTTTAGAGATATGATTTAACAGTATGTGTTCATTATGTGCTCAAATATTTAATGCTTTGGGCAACATTCTGCTGCCATGTCTGCAAGAAATGCCTTTAGGAATACATAAGCAAAGTACTTTTGTGGTCACTTTTTAATGAGGCATATACGTATTATACATTATAAGCAGAAATAAGGAGCTGCATAATAGGTCACAAAGGTGAATACCCAATTTTATTTTTAAAGGACGATTAAGTTGTCTCAAAGGCAAGATTGAATCAAAACAATAATAGCATCTGTCACATGTATCATAGGAACTGTTGGTTAGGAATATTTTATCCCAAACAGTGTTCCTGGTAAACGGTCTACTAGGCCCAGTGCTACAAGAAATGCTGGACCTTCAGTAGGGTCAGAAGCCTTATGATTGACTATCTTTAAAAGGACACTATAGTTACCAGAACAACTACAGCGTAATGTAGTTGTTCTGGTGAGTAGTCAGTCCCTGCAGGCTTTTTGTTTTAAACACTATCTTTTGCAGAGAAAAGGCAGTGTTTATTTTATTAAAAACTAAAAAAAAAAAAAAAAAAAGGGTGTACATTTACATAGTTTATATTACTTTGTAGACAAATGTAAAACACAAAATTGCTGTGTTATGTTTATATGCTATGCACCACTTGCGTCAAATACATAATTCCCCAATCAAAGTATTCGGTAGCAATGGGACTAAACATGTCTTGTTGTATATAACTGAATAAAGTAAAAGAGAAAAAAAAAATTGCATTTGTCCAAGTGCAAGACAAACCTTGGAGGTATTCTCTCATTCTTGCTTTTAATTCCGCAGATTTATTTTTGCTTCGTTCACATATAACCTAGAAAAACAAATGTAAAATAAAATATACATATATATTTTTTTTTTATATATAAATACTAAAATACCCCCCAAAAAGTAAAGTAAAAATAAAGAAATACAACAACAACAAGTCGTGTTCAGGGTTTGTTCTTCTTCGATTTGATTACTATAGGCAAACATAGAATTGTGCAAAATAAATAAATAAATAAATCTTTCCCCTGCGACTGCAGACCACAATTTTCGCCAATATCAGACATTTCGCATGATGTATGGCATACATGAAAGCTTCAGTTACACAATTCCTGTGGCCTTCGGACACCAACTAAGCCTCCTATACTATAGAGTTGATAGCAGTTGCTGTGCTTCTAACACACTTGACATGATGTGAGCCTACAGCAGATAAGGCTCTTGGAAAAATAAGTCAAAATACCAGAGTGACAAAAAAAAAAAAAAAAATTCAGATCTGCAATTTACCTCCCTCAAACTTGCAGGAAGGCTTTCACAGTCATGCTAAATATCTGCCTCACTCTACCCATGCCTCACTCTATATACATTGTACAAAAATATGACATGGCACACCGATGCCTAGGCCCCTTGCTCACTTCCATGAGAGACAACAAAACAGTATTTTTATAGAATGCTCCTTGCAAGCAACTCACAAATTCCCTATATACACCTACCACCATTTTAAAAAACTGTCAAATGAGAACTGAATGTTTTCTGGAAAGTCTAAATGTAAATTCACTTACCATATAAGAGGATAAGTGATCACCAGGGAGATGGGCAGGTAGAAAACTTACCTCTTCTGGAGTTTGGTTGTACTTATTTCTTGGTTTCTTTATAATATCAGGATGCGAGCTTAAGACATTCAGCGCATCTGCATTACCAAACTTGCAGGCGAAATGCAGGGGAGTATCAAACGCCTAAAGGAAACCAAGAAAGGAAGAAAAAATAAATAAATAAAAATTATAATTAAGTTATGTGTCTAAAGAAATGCCAGTGTTTACTTTTTTTTTTTTTTAAATACTATACAATTACCATCTTATCTGGTGTATTCAGATAGAGATCGACAATATACCGGATGCGTTTCAGGAGCATTATTTCATCATCGTCTGGGTACATAAGACGCATGAATTCTGGGTTCTCCAAGGTATCCAGCAATAGCTGGCAAATCCCAGCTTGATTCTCCTTGGCAGCCACATGCATCACATTATACCTGCACCCTTCCTACATTCAATAGAAACCAAGTCAAATTAGCCAGAGAGCAAACTGAAGCAATATTCAGACAATACAGATTCAAATCCCTCCACAAAACTAATGAACCATTTGAGGAGTTTTTGGAATGGCCTACAGAGTTCTCAGACTAGATCAGTCTATAAGGAAGAGTAGGTAAAAGACTGTTGGGTTGCTACAAGGAGTGTTTAACCCCTTAAGGACACATGACGTGTGACATGTCATGATTCCCTTTTATTCCAGAAGTTTGGTCCTTAAGGGGTTAAAGGCTGTGATTTCTGCTAAAAGGTGATATTACGACTGACTGACATGGTGCCAAAACCTTTGACTATAACATTTACTTTAGTTTTTTCAATCTGTTAAATTTAGCAAATAATTGTGCACTCCGTTATACAGAAATATGTAAAAGCTTTTGTACCTCACCAATCCCGCTGCAGCTAGCAACGTCTCCATGGCGGAGATCACTAATTTTGATTATCTCAACCAACCCAATGCTTTCCCACTGAAAAGCATTTGGAGGCTATTGCACATGTGCAGCAAAATGCCACCTTGCACCAATCAACATCTCCTCATAGAGATACATTGAATCACTATCTTTATAGGGAGAGTTCAGCGCCTCCATGCAGAGCGTGGAATCTCTGAATGTAGGTGCTGCAAGTGATAGGAAGCACATCTAGTGGCTGCCTGAGTGACTGCCACTAGAGGGGTTACTAGGCAGCAATGTAAACCCTGCCTTCTCTGAAAAGGCAGCATTTAAAGCTCGCCCCAGTAGGCTATTCAATGTAGACACCTGAAATTACATTAAGCTGTAGTGGATCTGGTTCCTTTATTGCACAGTCTGTTTAATTTAGGATGTATTATCTCATGCTCTGTTATTCTTCTAGATCCCTAAAAAGAGCCTCCTCGTGTGTGAGCGTAAAGTTCAATTTATAAAAGGAGGAGATAAAAAAAAACAAAAACAAAAAAAACCAACACAATTTATAAAGCAAGTGAACATGATTCAAAATGAAGAAAGGCTTCATACAGGCTGTGTATGTGTCACAGTCAGGGGATGTGTGGCTAGGGCTGCATAAAAAATAATAATATGATTTACATCCTAAATAGTAGATAATTGAACAGGTAGGTTGCAGGGGCATCATCAACACACATCATCAACACACCCAATCTGCTTGATCAAACAATTTTTTTTTTTATACCTATCCTATCCCTTTAAAGTTGCCACTCATCCCATCTCACGTTGAAATTCAAATTACACCAAAAGCTTTGTGTATTTTAAATATATCATAGGAGAATCTACACAAGATAAACATGTCGAACATTACTCATATGTACATAGAAAGTTAGTAATGCTATACATCTTTTGACTTTTCACAACTCCCTTTTACATTTAGAATAATCAACCTAGATCTTGGGTGCACAAAACCGTACTACCTGAACTACAGTTGGGTTGTCTCCAGAACCTATAAGATAACGAGGGTTGCTCCAAATAAGGTCTGAAAAGGCAGCCAGATCTCCTTTCTCCACGGCCTTCCTCAATTTAGCGGTCAGATCTTGTGTTCTAGGGCTCTTGAAGCTATTTGCTTTCTCCTTGTTGATACTTTCTACCTCTGGAGAGGATGGTGCATCTATGAAGTCAAAGAAGATTTTTCAGACTAAACTCAGAATGGAATGCAAATAGAAATATGCTTTCTTGGGAATAAAAAAAAACCAAAAAAAAAACAAAAAACAAAAAACCAACAGACACACCGTATTCACCTTTCCAGTAATTCAATGCTTTGAGCAATTCCCCAACAACATCAATGTAAAGATAGAGCCAGCCTAAACCATTGCCAACAGGAGTAGAGAGGGTGACTAGAAGGTCTAGGTTCACAACGAACATTAGCTTAACCCCTTAAGGACACATGACATGTCATGATTGCCTTTTATTGCAGAAGTTTGGTCCTTAAGGGGTTAATGAAGGGGGATTAATGTATACATCATGCAGTCTGAATGCTCAATTCTCTGTCATTATAAGGAGTTAAATCACTTTGTTGACAGAGCTCTTGCCACACCTCCCTTGCATGTGACTTGCAGTCTCCCTGCATATTTCCTGAGGGTTTTATTTTATTTTTTTTGCTTTTCTTATTGCACAGTATGCTTAATGTAGAATTCCTAATTTCCTGCTCTGTTAATAGCCAGCTAGGACCTCCTGTGGTGATTAAAGTGCAATTATGCAAACAAAAACTTCTAAAGTAAACACATTGTGCTGTGAAGTCCTATTTAATTTTTCTCTTCTTCATGAAGTCTGTGTAAGTCACAGCTAGGGGAGATATGGAAAGTGATGCATAAATAAAAACAAGTGTGATTTAACTCTTAAGCATATAGAATTTGATAGGGAGAATGTATGGGTATTATCTATACAAAACTGCTTCAATAAGCAATTATTTGATAGAGTCCTAACCTCAACATCTGAGGAAAGGGATTTAGGGGTGATTATTTCTGATGACTTAAAGGTAGGCAGACAATGTAATAGAGCAGCAGGAAATGCTAGCAGAATGCTTGGTTGTATAGGGAGAGGTATTAGCAGTAGAAAGAGGGAAGTGCTCATGCCATTGTACAGAACACTGGTGAGACCTCACTTGGAGTACTGTACACAGTACTGGAGACCCTATCTTCAGAAGGATATTGATACCTTAGAGAGAGTTCAAAGAAGGGCTACTAAACTGGTTCATGGATTGCAGGATAAAACTTACCAAGAAAGGTTAAAGGATCTTAACATGTATAGCATGGAGGAAAGACGAGACAGGGGGGATATGATAGAAACATTTAAATACATAAAGGGAATCAACACAGTAAAGCAGGAGACTATATTTAAAAGAAGAAAAACTACCACAACAAGAGGACATAGTCTTAAATTAGAGGGACAAAGGTTTAAAAATAATATCAGGAAGTATTACTTTACTGAGAGGGTAGTGGATGCATGGAATAGCCTTCCAGCTGAAGTGGTAGAGGTTAACACAGTAAAGGAGTTTAAGCATGCGTGGGATAGGCATAAGGCTATCCTAACTATAAGATAAGGCCAGGGACTAATGAAAGTATTTAGAAAACTGGGCAGACTAGATGGGCCGAATGGTTCTTATCTGCCGTCACATTCTATGTTTCTATGTTTCTATGTTTCTAAGCTAAAGTTGTTTTGGTGCCAAGAGTGTCTCTTTCACTGCCATAACACCCACTTGCAAACCCAAAGCTTTAACTTAGAGAAAGGTAGGAGTCACTGTAACAAATACTTTTTTCTTTTTGTTAAAGAGAGAGGGCACAAGAGATGTAGAATGTGAGACTGTCTTGGTCACTGCCTAACAAATGTATTGGCTTTGTGTCCAGAACCAAGGAAAGCAGGCCCAGGAGGAGTGCTATGCAGACATTAGAGTGGGAAACTACAATTTCACAGTTAGCATATAAGCCAAAATGGATTTCAACTATGTGAAATTCACTGATGTTAACTGCATATGATTTATTTTTTTTATTATTTATTTTTTTATATTGTATACTGGGCATACCAAATACACCATGTAAATCACCATTTACTGTATTGTACTTTTACAATATATTGTCTCTATGAAAATATATATATGCCCTATGCATAAACACACACACACACACACACCCCCCACCCCCCATAAAAGGCAGAGGATGAGTACTTCAGTGACTGGCCCTCCCTCTGGGCTGTGACAGGGGCTTATAGAAAAGCTTGAGATAGAAAGTTCCCAAATCTCAATAAACAAGGGCGGAGCGGTTATGTTAGTTTTCTTTAACTATATGGTAACATTTATTTTCTAGGGTGATCCTCCCTCCACCAATTTAGTTACCACCTTTTAGAATGGCAAGCAACAAAAAGGACCCCCCCCCCCCCAATAAACATGTACTCCAACACACTTTAACCCCTTAAGACCGCAGGGCGTTCTATGCCGTCCTTAATTGGCCGGCTCTAAACGCCGCAGGGCGGCATAGAACGCCCTGGGCGGTCTTACCCCCCACATGGCCGGCGGCACATGGCCGCTGCCCAGGAAGCCCCCCTGTGCCTGGGGACCGCGGTCTGCAGCTTCTGGTCGCAGTGACAGGCTGTATTTACCGGTATTTACATGGAGCCGGACGCATTCTCCTTCAGCAGATCGCGGTCGGGGGACATGTCAGACGATATATTTGAGCTCATGGCTCAGCAAACGAATTTGTTTGCCATGCAGTATCTCTCTGCACATCCGGGGTCCCATCATGGTCGCAGGAATATGTGGAGACCTACGGATGTCGCAGAGATGAAGCGGTTTTGGGCTTTAACCCTAATGATGGGTATTGTTAAAAAGCCCAGTATCAGGTCCTACTGGAGCAAGCAACGCATCCTGGCTACCCCTCTTTTCCCTGAGGTTATGTTGAGGGATCGCTACCTGCAACTGCTGAGATTCCTTCATTTTAATGATAACTCACTGTGTCCCCCTAGAAACGACCCACTGTTTGACAGGCTCTATAAAATTCGGCCCTTTATCCAACTCCTGTCAGACAGATTTTCTGAAAATTATGTCCCCGATAAAGATATTTCAATTGACGAGTCCCTTATGAAATTTAAAGGTCGACTGCTATTTAAGCAATATATTCCATCTAAGCGGTCCCGATATGGCGTTAAATTTTATACATTATGCGAATCCTGTACTGGTTACACATGGGCGTTTCGCATTTACCAGGGGAAGGATAGCCATCTTGACCCACCAGGATGCCCTGATTCTGTGGGTACAAGTGGCAAGATTGTTTGGGATCTAATCCTTCCCTTGAATAACGGATATAGGCTATGGGTTGACTATTATACCAGTATAGAATTATTTAAAAATGTATATTGTTTTGAAACCCTAGCCTATGGCACAGTGAGGAAGAATCGCAGGGGTTTCCCCCAAGCCCTGGCAAGAGGCAGAAGCAGCTCTCCGCCAGGATGAGTTGCCTGCTCTTCGCTTCAGAGATAGGAAAGATGTATACATGCATGACGAAAGTACAGTGCCAGTGTCTGTGAGAGGTAGCACTGAGCATCTGGAAAAGCCGAAGTGCATTGTAGACTACAGCAAGTTTATGAGGGGAGTAGACTTGGCTGACCAATGCATACAGCCTTATCTGGTGAACCGAAAATCTAGGACCTGGTACAAGAAAATTGCAATCTACGTGAGCCAGATTGCAATTTTCAATGCCTATGTCCTCTATACAAAAGAGGTCATAGGTAGGCCCTGCCCTTTCCTCAAATTCACATTAAGCCTTTTGTCCCGTATGTTATTTACCCAGCCCCCCCAATCCCACTTTGGAATCAGGAGATCTCCAAAGACTTTGTGGCAAACACTTCCCTTCCCGAATCCCACCCACCCCTAGTAAAAAAGCTCCCCAAAGAAAGTGCCGTGTTTGCTACAAGAAAGGAGTCCGAAAGGACTCCAGGTATTATTGTCCAACCTGCCCATCTCTACCCGCCCTCTGCATAACAGACTGTTTCAAAGTCTACCATACAGAGCTGAACTTCTGAATCACTCTGTATGGGACTTTGGCAGTTTGTTTGCTTGATTTCCCTGGATTTCTGACCTCGGCTTGTCCTGACTACGCTGTGTAAGCTGCCTGTACCGACCCATTGGCTGGTTTTACCGACTACTCTGACTTCTGGATTCCCCTGACCTTGGCCTGTCCCTGTTTACGCTAGCCATTCTAAAGTGGCTACACCAAACAACTCAAAATACTAAATTTGTAGTACTTGAAATGTGACTAACCAATAAAAAAAATAATCACAGGGTTAATGCTGTGATTAGCACTGAAAGGGTTACAAAAAAGAGTTGTTTTTTTTTAACTTCTCAAACTTTTTACACAGTGACTCTCTATGTGATATCAAAGATCTCTCTGCCTCCAGATCAAAGTGTATGTGGGGTACTGTTCTATTCATGTGATATAATAAAAACCTGGAAACATGGTACATGTGGGTACTGTTATATTCAAAATACAGTGTTAAATCAAAATACCAAGTCTCTATTGCACTAATATCAGGATTATGACATTTGAAAATGCAATTTATCTGATTAAAAAGACAAAAAAGTAGAAATCGCTACATGGGCCCAGCATCTCTGTTAAAATGGCTAGACCAAACATCTCAAATTATGCCATTTGTTATACTCTGGGTACCTACTTTTGAAAATGGTATGCCATAACGGTGGAAATGTTATTACCCAGGCTGCCATGCTCTCTCAAAGGCGAGATAGACCCAGAAAATCACTGTCAAATTGCCAACTTTGAAACTATTTTTGTCCCTGTGACTTCCCCCCCAAATCAAAAAATCTAGTACATGGGGGTACTGTTACATTCAGGAGACAATGTTAAATACAAATAGGGAGGCTTTGTTGCAATAACTCGTATCAGGAATTATAAATGTCCTGTGAAAATTGAGTTCATGTGTGTGAAAAAGCACAAATAAAGCTATCACCGCTATGTGGGCCCTTCATTTCTGATAAAGTGGTTAGACCAAACATCTTACAATGCACCATTTCTTTTACTCTGGGTTGCCTGCTTTTGAAAATGGTATGCCATAATAGTGGAAATGTTATTACCCAGGCTGCCATGCTCTCTCAAATGCGATATAGGCCCAGAAAATCACTTTGCCAAATTTCAATGTAATAAAGCCTAAATGGATAAGCCGTATAGATGACTAAATCCTATACATGGGGGGTACCATGGCGCTCGTGAGACATCACTGAACAGAACTAGGAGTGTTTCAGGGCAGTAAACTATATACTAACAATAATATCAGTGAAAGTACAGATTTTATGTGAAAAATGCAAAAAAAACAAACGCTAACTTTGGCTAGGTTTTGTGCCCAAGTGGCTACTACAAAAGACTGGGCATACCCCATTTTGAATACCCTGGGATGTCTAATTTTTCAAATGGTATGCCATGATGGGGGTAATTTTCATTTCTGGGCTGCCATACGGTCTCAAAGGCAACCTAGGCCACTCAAACCAATCTGTCAAATTTCTATGCAGAAAATAAAATACTGGACAAGCCGTATATTTGACCCTGTAACTTTCCAAAACCCCATAAAACCTATACATGGGGGGTACTGTTTTACTCGTGAGACATTTCTGAATACAAATATGTATGTTTTATTGCAGGAAAACCGAACAGTACTCTGACATTAACAGTTAAATTGCCATGCTGAAATTGAAAAACAACAAGATTTCTTATTTTTTTCAAGTGTTTTAGATTTTATTCATATAAAATGGAGTTCCATATATGAATGTTTGATATGAAACGAAAGCTCTGTTTCCACTGAACAAAATGATATATAATAAGTGTGGGTGCACTTAGTATGAAAGAGGTAAATTATTGTTGAACAGACATATAGTAAAATTCTGTGGTTTGTTTACATTTTTGGATCACAACTTGTAGATTTGGCTGCGATCTTAAGGGGTTAATATGATTATAAATGTATACAGCATCATTACAATTGTAGAGAGGGGATATCTGAACTAACTTTTGGGTTTAAAGGGATACAATAGTGTTATTAAAGGGACACTATAGTCACGTGAACAACTTTAGCTTAATGAAGCAGTTTTGGTGTATAGAACATGCCCCTGCAGCCTCACTGCTCAATCCTCTGCCATTTAGGAGTTAAATCCCTTTGTTTATGAACCCTAGTCACACCTCCCTGCATGTGACTTGCACAGCCTTCCATAAACACTTCCTGTAAAGAGAGCCCTATTTAGGCTTTTTTATGGCAAGTTCTGTTTAATTAAGATTTTCTTATCCCCCGCTATGTTAATAGCTTGCTAGACCATGTAAGAGTCTCCTGTATGTTATTAAAGTTCAATTTAGAGATTGAGATACAATTATTTAAGGTAAATTACATCTGTTTGAAAGTGAAACCAGTTTTTTTTTCATGCAGGCTCTGTCAATCATAGCCAGGGGAGGTGTGGCTAGGGCTGCATAAACAGAAACAAAGTGATTTAACCCCTAAATGGCAGTGAATTGAGCAGTGAAATTGCAGGGGAATGATCTATACACTAAAACGGCTTTATTTAGCTAACGTAAGTTAGGTGACTATAGTATTCCTTTAATAAAAGTCTGTATTCTTAACACTATATTGCCCTCTGGTACCCCCTTCCCTTGCTCCCCCCCACAATCCGCACACGAATGGCTAAAAAAAAAACCTAGATTCACATACCCAATACTCAGCACAGCGCTCAGTATTCTCCGTGGGGACCTAATGCACATGTATGTTACTTAGGCGACCTAGAGACTGTAAGCTCTTGGAAGTGCCTCTAGTGGCTGTGTTTTCCATTGCAGAACTAAGGGGGGCAGGGACACTGCACCCAGACCACTTCAATGAGATGAAGTCAGGGTACCTATAGTATCCCCTTAACGGGACTTATCCATCAGCCAGCAGGGACAAACATCTAGTCACCATGGTGACTAAAAAAAAAATTACACTAAGCTCACCTCTAAAAGATGGTGTATGTTGCATGGGCGACTGTGGCAGAGATGACATCTTGCTTGGAGATGGGTAGTAGTCGCATGCGCCTCTGGCGAACTTCTCTGCATCATCTTTTGATGGAAAAGCTTTGAATCTTGAACCCTTCATATTCTTAACAGCATGAAGAGCTTCTTTCTTATCTGTATAAATGTGAACTTTTTCTAGAAGAGAGAGAGTTACAATCAACACTTTTTTACATTTAAATGTACACTATATTTAACTAATCTATGTTCGGAGGAATTCCCCCGAATGTAGACCTGCTTGCAACTGTTTCTCCCCGAAATAAGACATCCCCCGAAAATAAGCCCTAGTGCAGTTTTCGGGGGAAGAATTAATATAGGACCCGGTCTTATTTCGGGGAAAGACTGAATATAAATATTTTTTTAAAAAAAAAAGGAGAGGTTAGATCTTCTTTATTCTTACAGTTCCCAGTCAACGTTTTAGCTCTAGCACAGAGCTTTCATCAAGACACACACACACACACTGGAACCTCGGAAGTCAAACTTTCCAGTTCTTGAACAATTCAGAAGTCGAACTAAAATGTCTCGGCACCTGAACACATCACGTGGCAGTCTAAGAGGGACTCACTGTTATCTCACTGTTAAAATACACCTACCATTAAAATTCTAGACTGATCATTTGTCAGTGGAAAAATGTTCAGAATCACCCCCCCCCCCCTGTAATATATATTTTTATTGTTTACCATTTTCTCTAAAGTTGCCGTTTTGTTTTTAATTCACTTGTTGCATAAAACAAAATTAACCAGACTGTAAAAATAATGAAGCCCATTTTAGCAGGCAAAATGTGTTTAAGCCTTTATTCCACTGCTACTGTATGTTGTGGTTTTAGTTATGTAATTACTGATATATTGTTCATAATTCTTAGCAGTATTTTATCCATTTGGCATCCAGTTATTGGGAAGTGACAAAGAATTTTAACTTCGACTTGACAGCTCTAGTCAATGTGAGCAACAACTGCATCTTCACTCATTTTCTTTACTGGAGTATTGCATCCTGTACTATTGTGTATTTCCATCTTCTTTCGAGAGTGATATCCATACTAGAAGAAAGGTGTTGTGCCATCTTAGAGGCACGGCTACGCTGATAGGGAGCCTTGTTACTTTCAGGCTCCCATTCATGTGAGAGTGTTCCTAGTTACCTGTCTGTAATTGTATTTATCATCTGCACTATATGCTTTTTTTTTGTATTGCTACCTCAAACTTCCTATGTATCACTTATATGAAGGGTAACAATTGTTCCACTAGTGTTTTACTTTTGGGGTTTTAGCATTGTTTTGGGGGTGGGGGGAGTTGTTAGCTGCTAATAATTTTACTAGTCATTTTAAAAGGGCTTTTTCCACACACTTTATTATATTGTTTTTTTTAATATAATCAAGTCATAGCCATCATATATGGCAGTAAACCATCGTATCGTTTCCCCCAAACCTCCTTGGTTAGAAGTATAAAAACGCTGTTGGAAATAAAAATTGTGCTATAGTGCTGAATCTTATTTAATGCTCCAGATCACATTAAATTACTGACTTGTGTTATATAAATAAAAAATAAAAATAAAAAAAAAAGTGTAAAACAAGAAAATAAAATAAAACGGAACTGTCCCAATATTGCAGAATTGGAATAAATCCATTTGTGTTCCCTCTCTCTTGCGTGCCCTTCTCCTCCCCCCCCCCCCCCCACTCCTGTATAGCCCTTTCACTTGGGTAAAGACCTACTTATACCTGTTGGCGGTTATGTGGCCAATGTGGAACATATTTGCACATGTGATCGATGTGCCCGGTAGTGGTGCCTTTTTAAAAGGAGGTGGTGGTGGTAGGGAGGGGGGTGATAAAATCTACTGGTTACTGCCTTCCAGAGGTCATTTGGATTCTTCAGCTGTTTCTTCTATCCAGGCCTCTGGAGGGTTTTCCCGAAGAAGAGGACAAAAACAAACATACTTAACATTGGCTGCATTGTAGTTGGATACTCCCCCCCGCCCCACCCCCAATTAATCAGGGAGGTTTGAGACAAAATGTCACTCATTTAATCAATCGCTTGACTGCATTGCAAGACAACACTTCCTCCTTGTAGTTTGTGCCTACTTTAATGTAATACTGTCACAGCAGGGTTCCTATCCTGCCACCCCCACCACTCTATCCCTACACCTCTCATGTAATTTCAGTAATCTCAACCTAATGTGAGCAACTGGCACATTTTCACTTTGACATCTGTACTATTTACATTGCTTGATTCATAAATAAAGAATTGGAGGGGGAAGGAAACACAAAAATTAAAGACCAGTCTTATAAAACTTTAAAAGCTTTTCACTGCTATAAAATAATTAAGCTTACCATTTCTTGCCAGTGTATCCTCAAACACCGGGCAAACCGCATAGTATAAAGAGGGTTCTTTATTATTCATCTGGGAGCAAGCCTGAGAAGAATAAACCGACCTCTCCACGGGTACAAAATCCTTGTCTATCAAAGATGGTTCTTCAAAAGGTGGGTTCAGACCAACACTGTACCCAAAATCCTGTTCATCAGATGTGTGTTTCTGCTCAGTGTAGTATTGCTGTTGTCCATTGTTAGTGATTGGACTTTCATGAGATGGATTTAAAATCTCTGATGAAGCCACACCTTGCTGTTCCAGTAAAGCACGAGCTAGCTTTTTTTCAAAGATAAACCTGGTGGTTGAGGTGACTGGACCACACTTTAAGCCAGCTTTCAGTATTTCTTCTCGAAGCTCATCAGGGTCCAAAAGCTTGAGTTGGGTAAGAAGTTTATCCATTCTTTGCTCCACTAAGAAAGAGGACAGAAAAAGTAATAGATTTCAAGCTGAAATTAGCAAATTACTTTTTAATCTATTATATACACCACACCCACAACACAACATTTAATACATTTTTCTCCATGCTGCTAAAAGGATTCTGCTACAGTAATTTGCAATATTAATAAGTTGAGCAGTGTCCTATCTGGGTCCATATATAGTCAGAGAGGTTTAAATGACTCCTTAACATAAATTACACTCAAATATTAGGTTTTGAAAAGCTGGGATACATATATACACAAAACTACAAAATCATGAAGAAAAAGGAAGCAACCATAAACAGTGTAAATACACACATATAATCTAACTGTGGGGAGAGGGGTGTGCTTACAAACACTTCCTCGTCCAACCAAACAAACCCAGCTTAATTTATTGGTTGTGATAAAGAATCCAAATCTTGGCTGGATGCACGCAAAGTCAGCTGCTACGAAACACTATGCACAGCCTCATTAAATACTACAAACCTACCCCACAAACCATAAAGCTGGCAAAGTCTCTTCCTGGGCTGGGAAAATGTATCTGCTATGCTTTACTTTGTAGCTACAGAGCGTTTAAATTATAAAGATATTAAATAAAAAAGGAATTACTTCCAGCCAGGCGTGATTTTGAAGCGGATCAATTTCTGATTTTTGGCTTATTTTGAAAAGATCACCCGAAAGTGACATTCTATTTGGGTCTCGTGGTCACAGGTGAGGTTTTATTTACCTCAGGCTGTCCCTCGAAACGACTGCGACTTTAAACTACTGTCCTCTTGTTGCCTGATGTCACTTCGGTGTTGTACTCCTGTGCAAGTGCGAGAGAACACTGAGGCCTATAGACGATCCCACAACACGGAGGGATCCTCTGTAGAGTCTGACTCCCACAGCCACCATAAAGTCGGCTGCTGGGATTGGGCAACAGCGGACAATGGAACTCTGCTTTTGTCAACCTCCATCTTTACTTTGGCTTATCGTATCTATGGCGTGTATCAAAATTTTCTGTATTATGTGGCTATGGTGCCAAGAGTACTATAGCATCCCCTCACTGAAGGGAGACTTCCTCCCCCTTCTTCCAAACAGACGTCCATCTGCACATCCCCCACCTCCAGCTTCAATTTGGCCAGTATGTGATTACGGCCAGCACCATTGCTTGTTCGGTTTTCACCTTTAGCAGAATCCTTGGGATTAGTCTCACCGGGGGGAGAAATGTATGCAAGGCTAAAGTCCCACCTGATCAAAAGCCCATCCAGTACCAGAGGCATGTCTGCCTTGAAGAGGGAAGCAAATGTGATCACCTTTGCATTTTATCTTCTTGCCATTAGATCGATGACAGGCAGACCAAATCTTTACTAGATATGAAAAAAAAAATGACCAGATTCAGAGACCACTCGTTCTGGGACCATTTTGATCAGCTCAAATAGTCTGCTATAATGTTGTCTATCCCTCGTAAGAGATTAGTGGACAGGTCATCTAGAAGACTTTGAGCCCAGGGCATAATCATTGTGGCAAAGGGAGTGCAGTTTTCTCACCCTCGTACCTCGTTTGTTCAGGTAATCCACCGTAGTCTGATTGTCTGAATGAATTTTCACCACTTTCTCCACAATGAGAGCTCTGAACTGATGAAGAGCGTATAAGAGGATTATAAACTCCTTGTAATTTGAAGATTCCCTTTTTTTGTCTTCGGATCATGTGCCTTGCCTTAAGTGACACTGCAGGTGAGCCACCCAACCTGTATTTGAAGCATTCATTGTAATCATAACCCAAAAGATAGACCTGCCATGAAACTGGTCTTTTTACAGGATCCGATATACTTCTCAAAGCATCCAAGTCTTCTTTCTTTGACCACTGCGCAAGAATTTCCCACTGTAAAGGCCTTGATTCTGCTCTGGATCATTTTACCCCAGTTAGGTGAATACAAAGTGTCTGACTTGATTAAAAGAAAACCTAGAAACTGAATTGACCTTGTAGGAAGCAGACAGGATTTTTCTAAGTTTACCCAACCATGTTCTTTCAGGATTCTGAGGGTGTAAGCCACATCCAACTCTAGAGTGTCTCTTGAATTTGCCTTTATGAACCAGTCATCCAAGTATGGAACAACTGTGATAGACATTAGGACCATTGTAAAAATACTGGGAGCCGAGGAGAGACCGAATGGAAGGGCTTTGAATTGAAATACCGCAGGTATTTTCTTGAGCCTACGTCCATTGGAATGTGGATTTAAAATATGCCCATCTTCAAAGTCACCATAAAATCACCTATTTGAAGGATATGAGTGACTGATGCTATGGTTTCCATTCTGAAATGCTGGTATGGAATCCTCTTGTTCAGCTCTTTCAGATCAAACATGGGACAAAAGGACATATCTGGTTTTGGGACCAGGAACAACCAGGAGTAGACACCCCGATATAGCTGGGTACTTGGAACTTTTTCTACAACACCTTTCTTTAAAAGAGTGACCGTAGCAGAGAAGAGGACTGGTTTTGGAACACCTACGAACTTTATTCTGTATCTTTTCGCAACCAGATTCAGAATTAAGGATTGACTGATTATTTTTCTGGTCGACATTCGGTATTTTCGGCATTATTGGTATCGGCAAATACAGATACCGATATTGCAGACCAGGACCTCTGGGTCCATGACAAGCCCAGCGGTTTTGGTGGGCCCAGCAAGCGCTTACTTACCTTCCGAGCAGCTCCCCAGTGTAAATCTTGCAAGTCCCGCGGCCGTCAGAGCGTTGCCACGGTTTACCATGGCAATTCTCTGCGTGGCACATGGGCTGCGAGATTTACACTGGGGAGCTACTTGGAAGGTAATTGCTTGCTGTGCCCCCCACTGCACAGTTCATGCCACCGGACCACCAGTGAATGCCATAGCCCCCCTCCCTGGCAAGGTAACAAGCAGAGGGGGGGGGGGTGTGTCGGGATTAAAAAAAATAAAGTGTTTTTTTGTTTTATTCAATTAAAAAGGCCTCCCCTCCCCCCATTTTACACAAATCCACACAGCTCCCCTGTCTAAACACACTGCATCCACTACACGTGGCATGTATATTTTGTGCCTTTAGCTTTAGAAATAGTTTATTTATTTTTTTTAAATGGTAAATGTACTGAATATCGGTAAGTTGTCGGCCTTAAAGTTCACAGATTAAATCGGTATGGGCTCTATTTAAAAAAATTCATATTGGTCGATCCCTATTCAGAATCCATGGATTTGCAGTGGTCTCCCTCCATTAGTAGGCAAATTGTATCTGTTCACCCACTCGTATGGCGTCAATCTTTTTGCTCTGTCAGACTTGATATCTTTGTGTATGTCAAACCTTGGATCTTTCCTTTGTTGACGAAAAAAACCTGGGGTTGTCTTGATATGGGTCTTGTACTGGAAATGTTGTATCTGGGTTTCCATGATTACTTCCTGTCCTGAGGGAGAGCCTGTTTGGTTTCCGATATTTGTCGTATTAATTCTTCCAAAAGGAGAACCAAAAACAATTTCTTCCACTCAAAAGGAAGTTCACACAGTGCAGACTTTGAGGCTGTACCAGACACCCAGGCTTTAAGCCATAGTGTCCTGCGGGCCACAGGTGTCAAACCCATGACACAAGCGAGATTTTAATCACCTCCGTGATAACATCTAGTGGGAATTCATTGGACAACCTTACATTTTGGAACAGGTGAGAAAGATCTTTGTCTTGGTATTCACCCAGGCCATCTTCCAATCCTTGAAGCCAAACGTACTGAGCTTTATCCACCGAAGCTCCTGCCAATGCTGCTTTAGCCTGAAATCCTGCTGCCTGATATGCTCGTCTGCTGGATGTTTCTGCCCTTTTATCCATAGGGTCTTTAACCCCTTAAGGACACATGACGTGTGTGACACGTCATGATTCCCTTTTATTCCAGAAGCTTGGTCCTTAAGGGGTTAAGACCAGAAACTTCTCCAATCGGTAGGTTAGTCTTTTTAACCCCTTAAGGACACATGACAAGTAGTTTGGTCCTTAAGGGGTTAAACTGAGCACCTTGCAAGTCTTCCCCCTTGTCTTCTCCCTGTAGTTTAACAATGCCCTTGAAATGTCTGGAAATAAATGCCCTTTTTTCAGGGTTCTTCCATTCTCTGTATACAAGTTCCAGAATCTGTTGTTGAACTGGAAGGGCTTTTCTACTTGCTTTATCTGATGTGTCATCAGATTAAAATATTCTGTTTTTGCAAGTATACATCTAGTTGCTGTTTGAACATCTGTATGGACTCTGATTATATATAAATAATTTTCAGGCAGCAGGGGGAGTACCTGTCATGACAGGCACTCCCCCTGCTGGTATTGATAGCAAGGACCTTGCGATCACATGGCCCAGGGGGGCCGAAGTGGACGGAGGGGGGACTCCCTGGGCTCCCAGGTAAGTCCCCATACCGCAATCGCCGGCGACCGGGTAAGTAGAAAAGATCGCAGGGCATTCTATGCCGCCCTGCGGCGTTTAGAGCCATATAAATAAGGACGGCATAGAACGCCCTGCGGTCTTATGGGGTTAAACCGCTGATGTTTGCCAAACTGCTTTTCTGCAGCAATTTCTCACTTAAACTGTGAACAGCTCTCTCTCCCTGCACTCGGATTCCTCTCATGCAACTGTCATCAAAACAAAACACCAAGCCCTCAGTGAATAATATTCTAGCAACCTACTTTTCCTGACATATGGTGGCAGTACAATAGGGATGTACTCTTCCCATGGGACAAGCACCTGAAACATAAAAGTTCCTCCCCCAACAGGTATAAGACACCAACCTGCCATTGAACCTCAGTTCTCTTTCTTGTTCCATCAGGAATGGACGGAATCTGAGGTTATAGAGTTGAGATTTTTCAGTCTCTAACCTTTAAGATCTCTGTGTCTATCTTTATTTAATTTTACAACAATTTTGTAATTTATGTATTGCCGATATGTCTAGTCCTGTCTCTCCAGATATTATGGATAAAGACAAGGTGCCTGCTCCTAAAATAAATAAATAAATAAAAGAAACATCTGAGTTGTAGTGAATGCCCCACACCACTACCAGATGGTTAAAAAACTGAAAACCTGTAATCCGTGTTCGTCCTTATCGCTGGAAAAGTCCAAGCAACAAGACATGAAGTCATTCTTGTCTTGGTTTCAAGACAATCTGGCCCAGACATTTAAGTCAATCTGCAAAGTCAAAGGTTACAACTCCTGTTAAAGCAACCAAACAAAGGCTAAAATGGAAAAGATCTTCGTCTGGATCAGAACTGTCCTCGGGCGAATGTTCTATTTCTTCCTATTCGGAAATTTCTAGCGAATCTTCAGTTACAAATGAAGTGTACATACATACATACATACATAATAAATATATAAATACGTTAAAAATTAAAATAATTAGAAATAGATAAATACCGTATATACTCGAGTATAAGCCGACCCGAATATAAGCCGAGGCCCCTAATTTTACCCCAAAAAACTGGGAAAACTTATTGACTCGAGTATAAGACTAGGGTGGGAAATGCAGCAGCTACGGGTACATTTCTAAATAAAATTAGATCCTAAAAAAATTATATTAACTGAATATTTATTTACAGTGTGTGTATATAATGAATGCAGTGCAGTGTGTGTGTGTGTGTGTGAATGCAGTGCAGTGTGTGTGTGTGTGTGTGTGAATGCAGTGTGTGTGTGTGTGAATGCAGTGCAGTGTGTGTGTGTGTGAATGCAGTGCAGTGTGTGTGTGTGTGAATGCAGTGCAGTGTGTGTGTGTGTGAATGCAGTGCAGTGTGTGTGTGTGTGAATGCAGTGCAGTGTGTGTGTGTGTGTGTGTGAATGCAGTGCAGTGTGTGTGTGTGTGTGTGAATGCAGTGCAGTGTGTGTGTGTGTGTGTGAATGCAGTGCAGTGTGTGTGTGTGTGTGTGTGAATGAGTGCAGTGTGTGTGTGTGTGTGTGTGTGTGAATGAGTGCAGTGTGTGTGTGTGTGTGTGTGAATGAGTGCAGTGTGTGTGTGTGTGAATGAGTGCAGTGTGTGTGTGTGTGAATGAGTGCAGTGTGTGTGTGTGTGAATGAGTGCAGTGTGTGTGTGTGTGAATGAGTGCAGTGTGTGTGTGTGTGAATGAGTGCAGTGTGTGTGTGTATGAATGAGTGCAGTGTGTGTGTGTATGAATGAGTGCAGTGTGTGTGTGTATGAATGAGTGCAGTGTGTGTGTGTATGAATGAGTGCAGTGTGTGTGTGTATGAATGAGTGCAGTGTGTGTGTGTATGAATGAGTGCAGTGTGTGTGTGTATGAATGAGTGCAGTGTGTGTGTGTATGAGTGCAGTGTGTGTGTGTATGAGTGCAGTGTGTGTGTGTATGAGTGCAGTGTGTGTGTGTATGAGTGCAGTGTGTGTGTGTATGAGTGCAGTGTGTGTGTGTATGAGTGCAGTGTGTGTGTGTATGAGTGCAGAGTGTGTGTGTATGAGTGCAGAGTGTGTGTGTATGAGTGCAGAGTGTGTGTGTATGAGTGCAGTGTGTGTGTGTATGAGTGCAGTGTGTGTGTGTATGAGTGCAGTGTGTGTGTGTGTGTGTATGAGTGCAGTGTGTGTGTGTGTGTGTATGAGTGCAGTGTGTGTGTGTGTGTGTGTGAGAATGCAGTGTGTGTGTGTGTGTGTATGAGTGCAGTGTGTGTGTGTGTGTGTATGAGTGCAGTGTGTGTATGAGTGCAGTGTGTGTGTGTGTGTGTATGAGTGCAGTGTGTGTGTGTGTATGAGTGCAGTGTGTGTATGAGTGCAGTGTGTGTATGAGTGCAGTGTGTGTATGAGTGCAGTGTGTGTATGAGTGCAGTGTGTGTATGAGTGCAGTGTGTGTATGAGTGCAGTGTGTGTATGAGTGCAGTGTGTGTATGAGTGCAGTGTGTGTATGAGTGCAGTGCAGTGTGTTTATAATGAATGCAGTGCAGTGTGT
The DNA here is from genome assembly GCF_036172605.1 of Pelobates fuscus. Lineage (NCBI taxonomy): Eukaryota > Metazoa > Chordata > Amphibia > Anura > Pelobatidae > Pelobates > Pelobates fuscus. The sequence continues at coordinate 145,609,895 of NC_086321.1, read as the reverse complement.
GTATGTGCAGTGTGTGTTTGTGTGAGTGCAGAGCATTGGTGGGGTGGGCATTTTATTAATTATTATTTAAATTTTTTTTTAATGTTATTTTTTTTAGGTAACTATTTTTTTTTTATTTTATTATTATTTGTATTATTATTTTTATGTTATTATTTTAATTATTTTTTCATTATTATTTGTTTTATTATTAATATTTTTATTTTTTCGTCCCCCCTCCCTGCTTGTTAGCTGGCCAGGGAGGGGGGCTCTCACTCCCTGGTGGTCCAGTGGATGGGCTGTAGGAGGGGGGCTGTCAGGAAGCTGTAACTTACCTTCACCGCAGCTCCTGTCAGCTCCCTTCTCTCTCCTCCGTCCGTGCAGCTCCCAGGTCAGCTCCCTCTGCAACTCTCGCGGCCGCGCGGAGCGTTGCCACGGTAACCCGTGGCAACGCTCTGACCCCGCGGCTCTCGTGAGAGTTGCAGAGGAAGCTGACCTGGGAGCTGCACGCACCGGAGAAGAGAGAAGGGAGCTGACAGGAGCTGCTGTGAAGGTAAGTTACAGCTTCCTGACAGCCCCCGGTCCATGTCTGTATTATGGCAATGAAAATTGCCATAAAACAGACAACTGACTTGAGTATAAGACGAGTGGGGGTTTTTCAGCACAAAAAATTACACGAGTAATTTTGTTCCAACTGTATTTTAAAATATATATATTGATATCAAAATACATGTAGAACAAGAATATATATATATATATATATATATATATATATATATTCTTTAAAATGAATACAGTTAGAACAAAATTACGCATCTATTTTTTTATGTATTTATAGATTTGTATTATATATATTTAATAAATATCATTGTACGTGTATTATGAAATATATATACTACATATATTTATGTAATAATTTTACATAATTAGGTCATTTTATTAATTACAATTTGCAGGACCTGCCTGACAACCCAGGCCGAAAGTTCAGGGAATTAAATTTTCTAGCACTATATTAAACCCTGAAACTTTCCAAATCACCATAAAACCTGTACATGGGGGGTACTGTTTTACTCGGAAGACTTCGCTGAACACAAATATTAGTGTTTCAAAACAGTAAAATATATTACAACGACGAGATTGTCAGTGACAGTGACATTTTTTGCATTTTTCACACACAAAGTGGCACTTACACCGACGATATAATTGTTGAGATACGTTTTGAAACACTAATATTTGTGTTCAGCGAAGTCTCCAGAGTATAACAGCACCCCTCATGTACAGGTTTTATGGGGTTTTCAAAAGTTACAGAGTCAAATATAAGGCTTGCGTTTCAGTTTTTTCACATTAAAATTCGCCAGGTTGCCTTTGAGACCGTATGGAAGCCCAGGAATGAAAATTACCCCCATGATGGCATACCATTTGCAATAGTAGACAACCCAGGGTATTGCAAATAGGGTATGTTCAGTTTTTTTAGTAGCCACTAAGTCACAAACACTGGCCAAAATTTGCGTTCAAATTAGTTTTTTGCATTTTCAAATATTAACACTAACTTTGGCCAGTGTTTGTGACCAAGTGGCTACTAAAAAAAAAAAAAAAAAAAAAAAAGGACTGGACATACTCCATTTGCAATACCTTGGGTTGTCTACCTTTGCAAATGGTATGCCATCATGGGGGTAATTCTTATTCCTGGGCTACCATATGGTCTTAAAGGCAACGTAACCAATCTAGCACATTTTAATGTGAAAAAAGTGAAATATGTAACAGGCTATATTTGACCCTGTAACTTCCCAAAACACCATAAAAACCTGTACATAGGGGGTACGGTTTTACATGTGAGACATCGCTGAATACAAATATGTGAATTGTATTGCAATAAAAGCAAACAGTATTTTGACATTCACAGTTAAAATGTCACGTAGAACAATTTTTTTTTTAAATTCCTATTTTCTCCCATTTTTTTTATATAAAATTATGTTCCATACCTAAATATTTGATGTTAAACGAAAGCCCTGTTTCCCCTGCATAAAATGATATATAATAAGTGTGGGTGCATTTAATATGAAAGAGGTGAATTACAGTTGGACAGACATATAGCGCAAATGCCAGGTTTTGTTTTGATCACAACTTGTACATTTGGCTGCGGTCTTAAGGGGTTAAGAATATCACAAGCACATGAACAACTAGAAAGGTATTGGAGAAGTCTAATTATACAAAGTTTCTATCTGGCTATAAACTGTTTAAATTTGGGGGAGCGCACAGCTCCTCCTAGGCTACTGAACTAAAAATAGAAATCTCCGTATGACTCATTATTTGGAACCGGGATGCATTCCTTCTTTAGAAGGGCAAGACGTTTTGCCAACATCATGATGCACAAACTATGCACTTCCTGTAACAGAGCAAGACATACAATGAACGCGGAGAAGTGTTTATTTCACCAATAATTACAACAGGATTAGCCCTGGCAAATTTTAGGCATATATATTTTTTTTTTAATCCAGTTACAATATGAGCAAAGAGGTGTGGTAAACTAAAAATGAGAAACCACGGATGCATGTCAAACCAATTTCAGCATTTGATATAAAAACACGTTCTCGCACTAGCCTCATCATAAAAATATATATGGAGTTATAAGAAGTACAAGCAATTTTAAAGTTACAGCTTTGAGTAGAATATTGTTTTCCAATGATTAATAGCACATGCATTTGTGAATATCTCAAAGACAGGAGGAGTCTAATAACAGTCTTTCCTGCCAACAGATGCAAGTACTACAATTCTAAGCTTGTCTCGAACGGATTAGATCTTCTACATCACATGGAAACATTAAGTATTCCACTCATTTCTCTATTGTTCTAAAGAACTGAAGTGGTTTCACTTGTAATATAAAATGCATATTTCCATGGAATAAGAAATAAGATAAAAGACAATATGGATATATCATGCATCTCCAACAATGTATAAACCTATATTAAAGACTACACCAGTATGGATTTTGAGAGTCTCAAAGATTTTCGATGGCGGAGTGTTTTCATACAGGTTCATTAAATTGTACAAGACTTGTAGCACTTGCAAATTTAGTTACACAAAAGTAAAGATCTCCACCAGAGATCAGTTCAACAAAAAAAGTTGGGGCCAACAATGCAGAAATCGGAATCAAAATGAATAAATATGGGACGAGATAGATCAAGAAAACAATGAAAATGTCCGGAGGCAGAGCTGTTCACACAGACATACAAAAGCATAATTTTTCATAATATATATATATATATATATATATATATATATATATATATATATATATATATATATATATTATATAGTTTATTAAGAAACATGCAACTTGGCACCTATAAGAACAATATTAAAAATAAATCTTTAGCAGACAAACTCTTAAATGTCCCCACTCTCCGACTAAATTACATTAAGGGGGAATACAGATTTTAATATAGATTATTTTTTTTTTTTTTTTTACATTATCTTGAAATCCTGGACTCTCAGCCTTAGTTTAACTTAGAATAATTTGCCCTTGCCCATCTATAGTTTAATGCATGTGCTTTTTGCTGGGAAAAAAAAAAGTAGCAACTGGCAGCAAGAGTTATATCAACACCACACTTTTAACATTAGGTCCAGAAATGTAGTACAGACAGGCATTTTAGGCTACATTTAATTTGTTAAAGCGTCAAAACCAGAAAGATAATGGCATGCCATCTGCCTATTTTAATTAATCATAGTAAAACAGTAACCTATTTCCCAGCCTTACTGCCAACCACACACACTACAACTTACAGATGGCACATGTATAGTGTCCTCACCTAGCAGCAGCTGGCAGCCAGGTTGCGTGGTGGCAGGAGGTGGCACTGAGTGAGACTGCTTCCAATGTCTCCTCTCTCCTAAGCGGAGAAGCCAGCCCACCAATGCCACAACCAGACAGGCCAGGAGCGCAGGCCATGCCTCCACAAAATCCCAGGAGGGAAGGATCCCAGAAACAGACATCTCCACACAGTGCTAGAACACATACACCCTGCAAACTACCCACACAAGTCTACACCCAGATGGACAGGGTGTCCTCACAGTGACCCAGTCCGTGTGCTCCCTGATAGCTATATGATAGTCAGTACAGGCTCATTGAGGTGACTGAATTTACACAGTGGCAATCCTCAGTATGCCCCCCACTCTCTATGGTAATCCTCACTGTATGCCCCCCCCCCACTCTCTATGGTAATCCTCACTGTATTTACCCCCCCTCTCTATGGTAATCCTCACTGTATTTACCCCTCACTCTCTATGTTAATCCTCACTGTATTTACCCCTCACTCTCTATGTTAATCCTCACTGTATGTCCCCCTCACTCTCTATGGTAATCCTCACTGTATGTCCCCCTCACTCTCTATGGTAATCCTCACTGTATGTCCCCCTCACTCTCTATGGTAATCCTCACTGTATGTCCCCCTCACTCTCTATGGTAATCCTCACTGTATGTCCCCCTCACTCTCTATGGTAATCCTCACTGTATGTCCCCCTCACTCTCTATGGTAATCCTCACTGTATGTCCCCCTCACTCTCTATGGTAATCCTCACTGTATGTCCCCCTCACTCTCTATGGTAATCCTCACTGTATGTCCCCCTCACTCTCTATGGTAATCCTCACTGTATGTCCCCCCCCACTCTCTATGGTAATGCTCAGTATGCCCCCCACTCTCTATGGTAATCCTCACTGTATGTCCCCCTCACTCTCTATGGTAATCCTCACTGTATGTCCCCCCCACTCTCTATGGTAATGCTCAGTATGCCCCCCACTCTCTATGGTAATGCTCACTGTATGTCCCCCTCACTCTCTATGGTAATCCTCACTGTATGTCCCCCTCACTCTCTATGGTAATCCTCACTGTATGTCCCCCCCCCACTCTCTATGGTAATGCTCAGTATGCCCCCCACTCTCTATGGTAATCCTCACTGTATGTCCCCCTCACTCTCTATGGTAATCCTCACTGTATGTCCCCCTCACTCTCTATGGTAATCCTCACTGTATGTCCCCCCCACTCTCTATGGTAATGCTCAGTATGCCCCCCACTCTCTATGGTAATGCTCACTGTATGTCCCCCCCCTCTCTATGGCAATGCACAGTATACCCCCCCGCCCTTATTATAGGTGTCTGTCAAGGTAATGTGTTGCAGTGCACACGGCGCTGATCCTATCACTATCCGGCACTCCCGCCAGATGCTCCTGTCTCCCGGTCAGTCTCGGCCCCCGATCCCCGCACTCCCTGCCAGTATCTCCCCAGCAATCACAGCCAGACCCTCAGCTCTCCGGACCGGGCGGATACCAGACACACACTGAGCACAGCCCTACCTCCTCTGCCTTATGAAGGATCCACCCGAGACCAAGCTGCTACACGCCTGCGACACTTCCGGTTCGGCCCGCCAGGACCCCACGGTCTCCAGGCAACAGGGCTGCCCCGGGACTGCCTGAAACGTGCGCATTGTATCTCTGTAACACACGGCACAGAGCGAGGTATCGCAGTAAGGGCACAGAGCGAGGTATCGCAGTAAGGGCACAGAGCGAGGTATCGCAGTAATGGCACAGTGCGAGGTATCGCAGTAAGGGCACAGAGCGAGGTATCGCAGTAATGGCACAGAGCGAGGTATCGCAGTAAGGGCACAGAGCGAGCTATTGCAGTAATTGCACGGAGCCAGGTATCGCAGTAATGGCACAGTGCGAGGTATCGCAGTAAGGGCACAGAGCCAGGTATCGCAGTAAGGGCACAGAGCCAGGTATCGCAGTAAGGACACAGAGCGAGGTATCGCAGTAATTGTGCAGAGCGAGGTATCGCAGTAAAGGCATAGAGCTAGGTATCGCAGTAATTGCACAGAGCGAGGTATCGCAGTAAGGGCACAGAGCGAGGTATCGCAGTAAGGGCATAGAGCGAGGTATCGCAGTAAGGGCATAGAGCGAGGTATCGCAGTAAGGGCATAGAGCGAGGTATCGCAGTAAGGGCACAGAGCGAGGTATCGCAGTAAGGGCACAGAGCGAGGTATCGCAGTAAGGGCACAGAGCGAGGTATCGCAGTAATTGCACAGAGCGAGGTAGCGCAGTAATTGCACAGAGCGAGGTATCGCAGTAATTGCACAGAGCGAGGTATCGCAGTAATGGCACAGAGCGAGGTATCGCAGTAATGGCACAGAGCGAGGTATCGCAGTAATGGCACAGAGCGAGGTATCGCAGTAAGGGCACAGAGCCAGGTATCGCAGTAAGGGCACAGAGCGAGGTATCGCAGTAAGGGCACAGAGCGAGGTATCGCAGTAAGGACATAGAGCGAGGTATCGCAGTAAAGGCATAGAGGTAGGTATCGCAGTAATTGCACAGAGCGAGGTATCGCAGTAATTGCACAGAGCGAGGTATCGCAGTAAGGGCATAGAGCGAGGTATCGCAGTAATTGCACAGAGCGAGGTATCGCAGTAATTGCACAGAGCGAGGTATCGCAGTAATTGCACAGAGCGAGGTATCGCAGTAATTGCACAGAGCGAGGTATCGCAGTAATTGCACAGAGCGAGGTATCGCAGTAATTGCACAGAGCGAGGTATCGCAGTAATTGCACAGAGCGAGGTATCGCAGTAATTGCACAGAGCGAGGTATCGCAGTAATTGCACAGAGCGAGGTATCGCAGTAAGGGCACAGAGCGAGGTATCGCAGTAAGGGCACAGAGCGAGGTATCGCAGTAAGGGCACAGAGCGAGGTATCTCAGTAATTGCACAGAGCGAGGTATCGCAATAAGGACATAGAGCGAGGTATCGCAGTAATTGCACAGAGCGAGGTATCGCAGTAATTGCACAGAGCGAGGTATCGCAGTAATTGCACAGAGCGAGGTATCGCAGTAATTGCACAGAGCGAGGTATCGCAGTAATTGCACAGAGCGAGGTATCGCAGTAATTGCACAGAGCGAGGTATCGCAGTAAGGGCACAGAGCGAGGTATCGCAGTAATTGCACAGAGCGAGGTATCGCAGTAATTGCACAGAGCGAGGTATCGCAGTTAGGGCATAGAGCGAGGTATCGCAGTAATTGCACAGAGCGAGGTATCGCAGTAAAGGCAACATGTGTCACGGTCACTGCGCCAAGCACCTTCACTAAAAACATTCATTCAAGGAGATGTTCAGCCGCTGAGCATCATGGGAACAGTAGTCCATAGTAAGTGGCATGGCTGCCTGAGCATCACCTGGAAGGGTAGTAACCCGAATATAATCACTATGGAAATGTAAATCCACATAGTGCGAGCTCCAGACCATCTCCTTGCTGGTTCTCGTAGGAATACTGAGTTGGAAGCTTAGTGTGAAAGTAATTAAATATCAGAGTCAGTGACTACACACAATCCATGGAGACCCCCCCCACCGCCACCCCATTTAGACACACATGGCAGAATGCCGGTATTCAGATAGTTGGTGATATATAAAAAAAAATAAAAAATGAGGATAGAAACACAAAATAATGCTCTCTGAATAATAAAAATAAAATGAGAAAAAATTGAGGTATACTAACAAGTGAAAAGCAAATAGGATATTCAATATATTGCTCAATATATGTAGGCGTAGGTGGTATGATCCCCACCAAGGATATCACTCCACGAGTCCTCCAGTGGGGGTGTTGGAGAGAGTTGAAAGGAATTATATTATTTAAAAAAATAAAATTAAAATAGAATAAAAGGATAGGCTTGGAGGTTCCAATAGCATACATGGGCTATCTTTATTGGAGACAAAAAAAAATCAGTAACTTAAAACAGCTTTAAAAAACACTAACATGTTTCTCCTGCAAAGAGGCTTTATCAAAGTATAGGCTCCAGAAAATTGCAAGTGCAATTCCTTTTCCTTCACTTACCATCACTTAAGATCGCAACATACTACACTATATCCGTGTCTTTTTCCTTCCCTCCTCCATATCGCTCTGAGCGTGGGAATTCCATCACAGGCGCTGCTCCCTGATCCTACGATCTACGTGCATCGTACTACCAGATAAGAAGAAACTCTGTTTTTTGGGAAGTTTCAGCAGCCCATAATATAATTACAATTACTGATATTCCACCTACCCCTCTATACATACATAAAGAGACACACACATGTAAAATATTTTAGTCACCCTCCTATTACCTACCTTTTAGGTACAGGAGGGTGACTTCCCTGGTGTCCAGTGGCTCAGGTTGATGGGAGTCAGAGTTCCCACTCTGACTCCCTCTCCTTCCTCCCGTGCGTCTCCCGGTGGTTGCTGGGAGGAGTGACCGGGGCAGTCACTTCCTCCCAGCATCTGCCATCATCAGAGGGGGCCCGGTCGCGCTTTTACCGGGCCCACTCTGATGATGATATTCATTTCCATTCGGTGGCCCCAACAACATGGGCCACCCGATCGACCCCTTCACATGTGGCCCAGCAATTATACCGCACGGCGGGGGCCGCAACACATGGTGGCAGGCACCCGGTTGCAGGGCAGCCAGGCCCCCTGGTGTGACTGACCCGGTCGCAGCTGCAACCCCTGCGACTGAGGTATATACGCCACTGATCAGAGTTATTCACTAAAGTGGGAATTCAAAGTGAATTTCAAATTTTACCATGAACTATTAAGACCAGATTAGCCAAATTAGAATTTCTCCCAGTCAGCATTGCTTCATTTTTGGCTACTGTAGTTGTAATTCATTTTTAATTTGCACTTTAGCAAATAACCCTGCATAATTTTCTGGGGCCTTGGAAGGGGACATTACTCCATACTTTGCAATATTTCAAATGGCCAAAGAGGCAAACGTTAACCCCTAACGACTGCTGCCATGCCATGCAGGTCTTTGAAGGAACACCCCACTGCCAAAATGGGCAAAAAAATTAATAAGAAAATCATTGGTTAGTAGATATACAAATAAATGCATTGTTTTTTTTAATGCATGTATCCATTGTAGTATATTGTAAACAACCTTGCAAAGTTTATCTTATGAGCTGCAGCCACAGCCACCTCCCCTTTTTTTCCCCCGGAAAAAACGTTGTCTCTTCACTGGAAATAACCCTATTTTTATTGGTCTGGTCTGATCTGATGTCTGTCTGGGAGGAGACAGACGCACTCAAGTAGAGCGTGACTGCCGCTTCTGTTCATTGGAGAGGACGGAAGGATGCTGCAGACCTCCTTGGTTGTTTTACAACCAGGGAAATATTCCCTGGTTAATGTATAAAAGTACATGTTTCTCATAGAAATCGGCACTTTTATAAACTGGGGTTAAACTAGGATTCTAGTCACCCATAAAGCACTTCGGCAAGATGAAGTGTTTATGGGATGCGGAATGTTTTTTGACGGCATCGACCGTCATGCATTAAAGGTACAAGCAGGGGTTAAATATTTCGACACCTGAGCGTTCCCTCTGTTAGCTGCGTCCAAAGTTAGTGGCCCAAAATTTACAGATGAACTAAAGTTTTTTTGTTTTTTTATCTTTATTTTTGCAATGGCAGATCGTATGGTAAAGTAACATTTTTAGGCTTATGCAAAAGCCATATGATAGTACATGTCAATTATATATTACAGAAAGAAAAAGACAGTAGAGAGTTATTTTGTTGAGGTTTTTCTTCCTGTTGTTGTGGTTGACATGGTTGCTCTCTGCCAGTTTAGTTTTTTGTAGTCAAAGGAGAACAATAACAGAAAAAAAACAAGCAAATAACCTTGGGGAGTGTTGCTTTCAACATGTTGTGTTGGAGTGGGGTTGTGTTTGTTGCAGTGTTGTTCAAGGGCTTTGTTAGCTGTTTTTATCGTGGGGAGTGATCAGAATCTGAGTGTGTTGAGTTGGTAGAGCAATGAAAGAGTGGTTATGTAGTCGGCGGTACATGTCAGAATGACATTTTGTATTGGTCATACAAATTTAGCTGCTTTACTACATTTAACAGATTTGCTTTAGGTATGTTTATCTAGTCATCGTGTGCTATTTATGTCTACCTTGCTTTGATTGTTCTGCATCCCCTGAATCTATATAGGTTTGCCTTTCACCCCTCCCTCCCCTCAGATTTTTCCAACGTCAATAACTATTTACAATTACCGGTCCACTGGACATCCCCACCCCCCAGGAGCCATGTATAGGTTTATGGATAAGTGGCACTGGGCAGCACGCCCAATGGACCCTTCCCGTCACCACCTCGGTTGAGAACCATGCCGTGTACTCCAAAGTTGCTCTAACTCTAGATTGGAAGGAGGCAGGGCCGCCATCAGGGGGTGACAACCATAACGGCCGCCCGGGCCCCACGTGTAGCGGCGGATCTGCACCGGCGCCCACACGCTGATGGGGCCCATCGGGTGGCCCATGCACTTAGGGACACCCGATGGGCCCCATATCTTCAGGGGCCCGGTCAGTGCTGTGGCCGTGGTATAGCGCGACCAGGCCCCTTTAAAAAAAAAAATGCTGCCGCAGCGCAAGTGCTGCTGGGAGGAAGTGGTCACTTCCTCCCAGCTCACTCCGCGCGGGAGGAGCCTGCGCCTGGCAATGAAGAGGGAGAGCCAGCCGACTGCCAGTCCCATCAGCCCCAGCCACCCTCCTGCAAAGACAAGGTAAGAAACAGGAGGGTAGCTGGAAAATGAGCTGTGTGTGTGCATGTCAGTCTGTGTGCATGTCTGTCTGTATGTGTGTATGTATGTCTGTATGCATGTCTTTCTGTGTATGTATGTATGTCTGTATGCATGTCTGTCTGTGTGTATGTATGTCTGTGTGTGTGTATGTCTGTCTGTGTGTCTGTATGCATGTCTGTCTGTCTGTATGCATGTCTGTGTGTATGTCTGCCTGTGTGTTTGTCTGTGTGTATGTATGCATGTCATTATGTGTGTATGAATGTCAGTGTATGTATGTCTGCATGTCATTATGAATGTGTGTCTGTCTGTCTGTATGAATGTATGTATGTCTATCTGTATGCATGTCATTATGTGTGTATGAATGTCAGTGAATGTATGTCTGTATGTCATTATGAATGTGTGTATGTATGGATGTCAGTGTCTGTATGAATGTATGTATGTAACTATGTATGTCTGTATGTATGTCATTATGTGTGTATGAATGTCAGTGTATGTATGTCTGCATGTCATTATGAATGTGTGTCTGTCTCTCTGTATGAATGTATGCATGTATGTCTATCTGTATGCATGTCATTATGTGTGTATGAATGTCAGTGTATGTATGTCTGCATGTCATTATGAATGTGTGTCTGTATGAATGTATGCATGTATGTCTATCTGTATGCATGTCATTATGTGTGTATGAATGTCAGTGAATGTATGTCTGTATGTCATTATGAATGTGTGTATGTATGGATGTCAGTGTCTGTATGAATGTATGTATGCCAGTATGAATGTATGTATGTAACTATGTATGTCTGTCATTATGTGTGTATGAATGTCAGTGTATGTATGTCTGCATGTCATTATGAATGTGTGTATGTCTGTCTGTCTGTATGAATGTATGTATGCCAGTATGAATGTATGTCTGTATGTCATTATGAATGTGTGTATGTATGGATGTCAGTGTCTGTATGCCAGTATGAATGTATGCATGTCTGTATGCATGTCATTATGTGTGTATGAATGTGTGTATGTCAGTATGAATGTCTGTCTGTCATTATGAATTTGTCTGTGTCTGTATGTCCTTATGCATGTCTGTCTGTATGTATGTATGTTAGGATGTGTCTGTCACTATGTACGCCTGTGTGTCTGTATATGTGTGTATGTCTCAGTATGTATGCCTATATGCGTATCAGTATGTGTGTGTGTGTGTGTGTGTGTGTGTATCTGTGTCCTTTTGTATCAGTGAATGTGTTTGTGTCTGTGTGTATTCCTGTGGGCGGGATTTGGAGGCGGGCCCCCAGGGGCCCAGACCCTGAGCTCAGTTAGGGGCCCCAAAATTTCTGGTGGCGGCCCTGGAAGGAGGTGTCAAGCGTAGAAATGTACCATTTCCACGTGAGAAAAATCTTTTTCACCAGAAGTTCCTTGTTGGTTAGGGTATGAAGCCATTCCATTTTAAAAAGGAACTTAAGTTTGGTTAAGAATAAAGTGAGTGTTGGGACTGCCCGGCTGGTTCCAAACCTGAAGAATGGTTTTGCGGCTCACCGCTGCTATGATCATAGAGAAGCGTCTATTAGGTATGGGGTCACCGCGTACGGATCCCAACAGTAGGAAACTGGGATTCAATGGTATGTTGTTGTTCGTTAAGTATTGTGTAAACTCTCTCCAGAAAGTCTGGATAATGGGACACTCCCACAGACAGTGATACATATCTGCTTTGTTGTGGTTGCATTTAAAGCAGGTAGAGGAGTCCTTCCTTGCCATGAGATGCAGTCGATGAGGCGTGAAGTATGCGTAGTGTGTGGTTTTCAGGAACATGTCTCGATACGAAACCATGGGGAGTAGTTGACTTTGAGTGTAGTGTGAGTTGAGTATGTTCTTAGGTGTGATGTCGGAGAAATGAGTCTTCCATTTCCCCAGACCTGTTTTTAGTGTGTTCCAATCGGGTGTGTATCGGAGAAGGGCATAGAGGGTAGAGATGGAGTAAAATGCTGGGTTTGTGGTACATAAGACGATCCAGAGAGTTACTCCAGTTGGAGGGTATGAGGCGTTTACTGACTTTGTGAAAATAGTGTCGTACTTGGAAGTATGCATACCAGGGTATGGGAAGGTCCGGGAAGCGCCCCCTGAGGGCACCCCATGTTGATAAATTTGTTTGTGTCAAAATCTAAAAAGGAACTCAGAGACCCCGCCTTGACCACATTGTGAATGGGTATGTGCTAGATCAGTCCTGGAACCCGGGGTTCTGGAGCAGGGGTAGGTGTATGGAGCATAGCGGACTTGCCCCCAAGCTGGCTCGAGCCATCTTCCAGGCTTTAGTCGTGACAGCCAAGAGAGGGTTTGAGAGAATTTCATCCGAAAGTAGGTTGTTTGGTGTGTGTAGGAGCATTGGCAGGGAATACGGCTGCGCCAGAAAGGTTTCCAGGGCTAGGTCTGAGTATCGTGACTGCGATTGGATCCAATCGAGCGCATGCCGGAGTTGAGCCGCCATACTATATTCACTGGCGTTCGGGAGATTAAGTCCTCCATTGCATTTGGTTTGGTAAAGTTTAGTTGGGCTCAGCCTGGCCCTCGATCCCTGCAAGAGGAAGTGCCTCAATTTTTGGTTTAGAAGGCATTCATCTTTTTTTGAGCGTAAGACTGGGAGTACTTGAAGTGGGTATAGTAGCTTTGGGAAACTAACTAGTTTATTGATTGGCCCGTCCTATGTATGAGAGTGGCAATTTGTGCCAGTGTTCCAATTCATTAAAGATGGAGGAGAGAACAGGAGGAATGTTCAGTTTGTACAGTTGGTCAATGTTTCTTGGGATCTTGATCCCTGGATATTGTAAGGCCGAGGTTTGCCATTTCAGTGGGACATCCCTTGGCAGCCTAGGAGGCGGTCCCCTCCCCAGATGTAGTGCACTGGATTTCGACCAGTTAACTTTGAGTCCTGCCAGGGCATGGAATTTGTCAAGTAGGTCAAGGATAGGTGGTAGGGAGGAAGTCGGCTCCGAGGTATATAGGAGTATGTCATTGGCAAAGGCTGAGGCCTTCATAGTGACATCTCCCAATGGGATGCCCTTGAAGCCCCGCATTGATTCAATGGCTCGCAAGAGGGGATCTATGGCAAGGTTAAATAATAGGGGTGATAACGGGCATCCCTGTGAGCTAAAGCTTTTTTAAAAAGACAGTGGTCTCAAAGTGATGCATGTAATAGTTTGCTAGAATAGAAGATACCTTGACTCAGCATGAGCCTACAACTACCATATCCGGCAGTGTCTACTCCCAGCATAAAAAGAAAGCCTCCAATAGGAATACATGGTCTCAAAAAGAGCCTTCAAATATCTTACTTAGCAATCTCTATCCTCCTGGAGTGACAGGAGACCCCTCCCATGACAAGATCAGGACAAAAGGAGAATTTTATCATGCCAACTTATAGCTAGCATACAGAAGACGTCTGCTTAAAGTCAACATACACAAACCCTTTAAGAATCACTACATCAACATTAAATAGGAGTACACCTATCAGGATAAAATGTGTTTCACAAGGGGCGGGGCAGGACCGTCGAGCTAAAAGGAAGCCATCTAATGCAGCTCCAGTCCTGAGCCTGAATAAACATTAATTTACCACACACAGACCAACCATCTGCCCCTCTAACGATTATATTTGAATAGGAGAATAAGCATGCATTACAGGGAGACCAGTTGGAGGCTGAATACCCCACAAATATGGACTCTGATTTCTCAGGCCTACTTGCGAACATGAGCCTGCGGCCTAATGCTGAAGTTGGAGAACATCTGCTCGTGTTGTATGAAACATCCCGGTATGAAGGTGCATGTCGCTCTTAACCTGCAACGATAACCAGAGAGATCGTGGTGCGGCCCCTCCTCCCCTCCAAAACCAGGGGGGTTATCCCGGTCACTTGTTTTCTAGTTTCAATGTGCAAGTTTTAAACTACAAATTACCATTTGTGAGCCTTCGTTTGCTGGACTTTGGTTACATTCTCGACCCTATGTATCCGGCCACTGCATGGGAGGCGTCGCTTACACTGTGGAGGTTCTCTTCTTACCTTTCCAGGGAGCATATGAGAAGGCTGTCAGGATACTCACCCAGGGGAATACCCGCCCATCGTTGTGGTGCCCAGGATGGTGTGCCGACATGCTACGGTGACATTATTGACCAGGCTGCCTTAGGTCGGATAGCAGTAGCCTCCAACTCTAGGTGATCTGGAGGACGGTGCTCAACATTGCTGTGAGCCCGGCCAGACTGGACTGTGGGTGGCTAAGGGGTCATGTGGCTTGTGCTTTAGGAGGTGTAGCTGGTGATAGAGCGGGCATGTTGAGGCGCCCTGTCCGACTTATCGGGTGCAGAGGTTGGTTGGTAAGCTCTTTGGGAGTTGGGTCTTATGGACTGGGGAGTCCCTTGAGTGCCCGCTGTGCCGAGGAGCTCTTGTGGGGGGCTAAGTCTGGTATGAGGTGATAGTTGAGAGGTCGGCAACCCCGGGGGCCAGCTGGTGGTACAACAGCTATGGCCCTATATAATATAGGCAAAGATTAAAAACAGAAATTCTAACTTGAGTTAGAATGCAAGCTATTGCATAAGAAAACCAAGACAAGCACTTTAAATGTGTTTCTGTCTTTAATTTTACTTAAATTATTCATGTAAATATTTTTTAAAAATGCTAAGAAGTTTGATTGCAAGTTCTTGGGACCATTCCCTGTAGCCTTTGTAAATATAAACCAAGATAAGCAAGATCTTGCAATCTATAAATCTCCAAATTCTCCCGTCTTCACTTTCTGTCCCACTCCATATTCACTCCTGCCTTCTTCAATTTTCTCCAAATTCTTCCTCCTCCCACATTCTGTCTTTCTCTAAATGACTTATTTCACCCTATTGCTTCTTTTTTGATAGCTAGGCCTCTGGCACTGGGAGCTGTGAGGATAAGGCGTGGAAAGCACTGAAATGAAGAATCCTGTAGAGAAAGCTGCATCTGGAGCAGCGGTGTACATTGTCCTAAATGATTCTCCAGACTCTCTCATGGTAACAGAGCTGCCCCTGTCCCTATACATCCGAACAGATGGAACTCCAGGGCTTGATCGCACTTATGACATCTGCAACCCTTGTACCTCTGCCACTGGTGATGGTGAAATACAGTTATTGACCTGACCCTCTGCATTATATCTATTTTTCAATAATGTGATTGCTTGACAGTTATCAGAGCTCATCATCTACTGCAGTGTTTGTCAACATTTTATGGAGAAGTACCCTTGCAGAAAAAAAAATAAAATAAATTTGTTAGCACCACCTACCTTGAGAAAGTAATTTCTATTGATTTAAATGCCAAATGAAACATGTAGACACTGATATTTTAATCATATATTGGAGAACAAGCCTGATTAAATGTAGTAAATAATAATCTTACAATATGACCCAATGTGAATATTGTGTATGTAAGGAGGAGTGTATGAACTACTAATCTGAAGTATAAAATTCACAAAATGAAAATATAATACACACAATAGTTACACACAGTGGACACAGACAGACACGCTCACAGTTCATGTTTATTATTTTAGTCCACCCAAGCTCCATACCTTTGGGATTGATGGAGTGGGTCCTTTCCCTGGGGTCTAGTATGGCTGCTGTCATCTTCATGGTCTTATTGCATTGTTTCCAGTTTAGTGATGCCAGGACCGGAGTGACATCATAACCCACCTACATCACAGAGGGAGCAGTGCTGAAAGAGCACAAATATTACAGCTCTCTCGCCGCCCAGCTACAGCCTCCCACCACCAGACACTGTATTTGAGCAGAATAGGCACCTGCCAAATGGGTAAGTAGGTGCCTGCTCTTTCTTCGTGCACAGCCACCCACCACTTGGAGGGCATTAATGTGACCAGCCAGCCAGCTCTGGGCATATCAAAGGTTGTGGATCTACTGAACTCTAGTTCCTCTCCCTCACCTTCCAAATTTCGGAAGTCAGCATTCAAAATTCTAGGGAGGTGGTATTGCACCCCTGCATACATTTACAACCACATCTGTTGAAGCTGTTAAGAAAGGATTTGGCATGTATATTCTTATTGAATGGTTATGTCCTCAGCTGATTACATTTTGGTGAAACATTAAAACCAACCATGTTTGGTGAAACATTGTCTCGTATGTGTCTAACTCAAATTTAAAGATATCCCCAACTCTCAGGCTGCTGCACCACACAGAACTACCGTTAACCCCTTAAGGACACATGACATGTCATGATTCCCTTTTATTCCAGAAGTTTGGTCTTTAAGGGGTTAAAGAACTATAAAAACTCGCTACTCGTTTGAGCAAGGCCTTTCCACCTCTAAACATCCCCTCTCTGATTGCAAAGCGCTGCAAATATATTGGCTCTATATAAACGTTAATAGTAAAAATGCTGCCAGAGCCTTGATCCCTGTATGCCGGTGTTCAAGCAACCCACCCTCAATCAGTAGGTTGCTTAGTAAGGGTAAAGAAATTCGATCTTAGAAGCTGCAGGTTGCATAGCTCGCTCATAAAATGTACAATGTGCCCAGGCCAGACTTACTATTCTTGGGATAAAGATTAGACATACTAAAAAAAAATAATATAAAATTAGATATAAATCTAATTGTATGGGAATAAAAAGACCCATAAGGTAAAAGAAGAGTCTTACCTAAAATGGATTATAGGTGTGCTGGAGGTCTGGTGAGTGCACACGTGTAACCGAAGGTGCCTAAAGCTTCTCTATGAGAAGCACTGGATTGGACAGTCATCCTGGAGGCACGATTCCAGGACGACATCACGCATTATCCCTTTAACCCCTTAAGGACACATGACATGTCTGACACGTCATGATTCCATTTTATTCCAGAAGTTTGGTCCTTAAGAGGTTAAAGCAGCACGGTCATTGTGTCAATGTGGGACTTTGCCACATTCTAAATCCGTCACTGCAGTACTCTCGCACATCCTGCGAAACCCTCCATAGATTAAGCCAATTCCCTGCCGCTGTCACCGACAATGGCTGCAAGGATTGATACCTCAAGAAAAGTCAAGTGGAAGAGAATCACAGAGACAAAGTAGTCCCTTATTTGTATCTGTATATCTCTTGACTGGGTTGGAATTTCAGTGAAATTCCAACAGTCATAATGAGTAGTTAATTCAGGTTCTATTACTGCTGCTTTTAAATTAATATTAACACACATTTTAACATAACTGGAAGTTTCTTTTTATTGTTAAAAAAAACAACAACTATATCACTCAAAAATGGTAACAACTTTTTACTTTCTTTTTTTTTTTTTTTTACCAAAAATAGTTTATTGCACAAAACTTGAAAGAGTTGTTATGCACATATCATTTTATCCACATGCTTTACACTGCAGCATTATATGTACAGTTTTAAATCGTTTAAGATATTTAACTTTATATTATATAGGAAAAGTACGCATTTCATATTAATCTTGCTTTGATACATTTTTCTTTCTATAAATAAAACCACATATAAACAGTGTTATTGGAAACCGTTCCAAAACAATACAATACATATTCAAGCAAACAGTCAGAACAAAAGCAGTACATCCAGACTTTCAAAATGTCAAAAACCACCAGTCTATTAATTTTCCATTATCACTCAGTAACATATAGATCATGTAAAAAAAAAAAAAAGTGTTGCAGGGGAAAAAGAAAACAAAAAAACAATGCCAAAAACTGTCCAAAGAACAATCAGAAAGTTATCTCTATATAGAACATGAATAGGCAACCAATTGGCCCTAAAAATGTAATGGAATTACTTACCCACCCTATGCTGTGATAAATGTAGGCAGCTTCTGAACTACATAACCGGTTTGTGAAAAAGAAACCACATGATCCTTCCAACAGTTGTAATAAGGTTATGAAACTACATAGATTTATCTTTGACAAATAAATATTAGCTAAATTAAAACTAATAAATATAACTTTAATTGTACTTTAGTATGTTATATTAGAATAGTCATATAGAGCTTCGCTCTAGTCCAATCATGCCAGTCATGAAATACTAACATGGCAGAAATATAAATTAGAAACCATGCCTGGTATGAGAGGTAAGCACTGTAACAGTATTTTAAGGAGCATTGAATCTAAACTTATTGGGAGGTGATCAAACCAGTCTGTTTTATTTTCATAAAGTCAAAAAGTACCATGTACCGGATTACTAATGAGGGATGAGCAACATGGGAGTAGTTATTCAGCAACAACTGAGGAGCTTGTAGGTTTTTCTACCCATGTTCTAGATAGAGAATATATATAAAAAAAAAAAAAAAAAAAAAGAATTCATACATCCATTACTGAGCAGCGATGGAGCATGAACAGAACAAAAATAAACTTGGCGGTATGGTGCACAAAGCAACATAAATGCACAAACCCGTATGACAATCCACAAAGAAAAAAAATTCTCTGTATTAAAACAAAAAGATAAACTTACCGGTGCTATGCTTCATTATATCTAAAAATATACATTTTTAGATGCTTTCAGTAGCAGCATGATTACAGAAAAAAAAAAAAAAAAAAAGACTACCAACAATAATAAACCAGAACATTTAATTTCGTCATATAGTGATGAGGGTACAAGCTTTGCAATTTGATGCAAAGATGCATTACTGGGAACCAATGGCATTTAAAAGGATGGAACACACTGTAGATTAATGTAAGTATTTCAATAAAATATAAAACATTTACTTTTTTGAAGTACCTCTCTCAGATTACTCCTGCAAGACATCACCAGTTAGACAATTCCATGGCTGCATATATATGGTGGTAGGATTCCACCCCCTCTCTCCCCTGCCCAAAGCATTATAATGCATAGCTGAACTTGCAGCTAATTGCAAAGCAGCTTGTGAAGGTATCAAGAGGTCTATCATCAACAATGCAGAATATTTTGTAATAAGCTTTTTGTAGACAAAGAAAGGTTAATGAACAAAACTACACACTGTCTTGGACTCTGAAACATCCTAATAATGGATGATTATATCGCATATGATGAAACCAAATCTCTATCATACAAGTCAAACAGGACTACTAAATATCTCTGCAAAGTTCACAGTGTATTGACAGCAAACCTTGTTACGTCATTGGATCGAGATATTGTGTTTCATGCATAGCTCAGCCAGTATTTTTTTCAAATTAAACATGGCTGGAGTCCTGTGAAATAAGGGCAGTCTTATACCATC
Source organism: Pelobates fuscus (assembly GCF_036172605.1). Classification (NCBI taxonomy): domain Eukaryota; kingdom Metazoa; phylum Chordata; class Amphibia; order Anura; family Pelobatidae; genus Pelobates; species Pelobates fuscus. Next base: position 145,590,184 of record NC_086321.1, on the reverse strand, counting down.
TGAAATGGAATTTACAAATACCTGTGGTTCCATTAGGTTGGGGGATTATCAAGGGAAGTGTTTATTGGTAAGGTTAGCTCTTACCAACAGTATTTGTTTAATCACACTCATTGGAGCTAGTAGCAAAAATAAATAGGATGACAGAGGTACCAAATACTACAATGGAAATGCTTCAAATAGGAATATATTAGAGAATATGTATATCTCAACAGCGTGAGATATAACTTACTGCCAATTAACTTGATTATACACCCAAACCCCATTGCTAATAATGACAGTTAAATACCAAATTAATGAGCATGAGTCCTGAAGAAGAATAGACAGGTGAAAACTTGAAAGTTATCCTGTGGATCCAACTAATCAATCTGCCAACTTTCCTCCATACAATATTTGAGTATTAATTCTGTAACATCTTACCAATTGGTAAATCTATATTCACAAATGGAAAATACACAAATTGCATTAGGGAGCACACAGCAAAAGGAATTGGATATGAATGCGCTTGGCATTTAGTCATCGAAATAAATTTTCTACAAAAAACAAATTAGTAACTTATTTGTAAACAATTTTAAATGCGTAGTACAGCGTTTTTACAATGCAGTGACAAGTAGAGACAAAGTGAACTGTGTGACTTAGAGTGGCAGTCTAAGGACCACAACTACTACAACATATAGTAGTTTTTATGGTGTATAGTTTTAGGGTGCCTCCATAGTTTCATATAAAATTGGGGTTCTCTTGGCCCCTCAAGACAGTCCATTTGCAGCCTCTCATAATTCAGGGACATTTTACCTCCCCATTATCTGTCCAACAATGGGCACCATTGGTAAAGCCTGTTCATTTGGTGCTTGCAAATCTGGGAAACTATTTTTTAAATATTTACGTATTCTGGATTTTTTCTTGCATGCATTTCAGGATGTGCAGAGGTACATGTAGCCCCATTTACCAGTATTACTACTGCTTATACCTCTATGCCACAAGCATGGAGATACAACATACAGTATTGAATATGGAGTAAAACATTATCTAAAAGTGCTGCATCACAAGCAGCAAATGCCATCTACCCCATTTTTTGCATGGCAGGTGCACTTTAAGAGCAAGGAACATAGAGAACAAAAAAAAGTGCTACGGAAATTTTTTTTTTTGCAATTTGAATGTATGTCTTGTTTTCAGAAAACTGTTCTGTATAAAGGTGCATTATTGCTCTTATTACACAACAAGAGTGTTTAAGAGATAGATTCAGAATAACAGCTCAGGTGATAACTTAGGAATGGAAGAAAATACTTACACAATAGAATATATGACTGCCCAGGAGCAAATCACTTGATATGGTTAAGCATGTTCCAAACATTTCATACAATACATTAACGCACCATGCACATACAGTGCTGGTGGGCTATAACCATATTCATGCCATGTTTACGCAAGTCTCAATGCCATTTTCTTTTTTTTTTCTGCTGTTATCACATGTGGAATTTATAACCAGGCATTGTTTTTGGAAGCAGATTTCTTGTCTTTTTAAGCGTTCAACCTTAAATTCAGTATATATTTTTTTGCACTGTGCTTTCTTGCTGTGCGTACAGTTTTAGAGATGACAGGCAAGGACACACACAAAAATGCTTGTCTCCCAGACTGCAAACACTGCTGGGATATACCATGCCAGCCAATGGTTACTGCCCTGCTCTCTCAAAGTCAGGGTCACTGTTAGAGTTCTGGTCCTTCACAGGAAAGCTAGCACTGGTCAATACTTGGGCTTCAGGTGCTGTGACATCCTGTAACCTTCCTTCGATTTGGTTCCAGGATGTCATAGATTCATGTACGGTTATTGTGTGCTCTTCCATCTGCCGCTGGAGGCTGTCCATTTCCTGTCTGTGAACAAAAAAAGCAAGGTATTACACGAGAATGATATTGGAGGCCTTTAAAAGTATACAAGATGCTCCACAGAAAAATTCTAATTCACAGTTTTGTTTGTACACCATGTATCAGAATAAAAGTAAAGTTAAAAGGACAATAATGTTGAAAATATATGTATTTTTTTATGTTCGAGTGTTCCTTGGTATCTGTTCATCCTTTATGACTTTTGTACAATCCAGTACTTGCAGGAACTAGGGATCTATGACACATGCGCGGCATTTGCAATTCTTTATGAGAAGTATTAACAGCATTCAGAGTCATCATGCAGGGAGTAAAGAATGTAAAGCCCTTCAATTTACCAACGTCTTAATGAGAAAATGCCTCATTAGTCTGTTAGTCTGCAATGCAATGTTTACTTTATTGAGATAGAAATGGGCAGCATTTATGCACCATATGTGGTATTTATGGTGCATATACTATCCCTTTAAAGTGAAAGCAAAGTAAATTTCAAATTGCAGGCCACAATAACCAAACTAGAAAAAGATATTCAAATCCGCTATAAATTCAATTCTACGATTTTGGCCTAAAATGTGAAATTCAACAATTTGTGTGGTCTTTAGTGCTCTTATTTCCTAGTGTGTTACAAGATTATTCCTTCATTAGTTCTAAACACAACAATATTGATGTATTTTCATTTACTATGATCCCTTAACCCCTTAAGGACCAAACTTCTGGAATAAAAGGGAATAATGACATGTCACACATGTCATGTGTCCTTAAGGGGTTAAAGGAGGAGCCAAAAACTATAACTTTGATTACCATCAATACTGGGCAAAATGCCACATTTGCTGGCTGTCCTTTATTATGATGGGGCCACCTAGCCTAAACAGCTTCCATGCCATTGGCATGGCCAGACACCTGCATGAGCTCAAAACCCAACTAAGCCTTCACATGAATTCTTTGGGTACACATAGGTGCATGTACCAAATGAATGTACAACCTGGCATCAGTTATGTTGGGGGTAAAAGTGTCGAGAATACTAGGGCCAACATTTTTCAAGAGTTTTATAAATAAAAATACCTGCAAAGCAAATCAATGACTTTCATGTATAAACAGGTTTGTCTGTTCTTTTAAGCACATGAAATGCATCAACATTTACCTTTTCAGTTCTACACAAACAAAAGGGTCTGGGAGACGTCAAAATATATTTTTAAAGATTATAAAGACAAATGTAAAGTTGTTACTAAATGGGCAACAGCGGAAAAATAAACTCCGTCAAAGAATACGTTTGTCCAGTGGTTCCCAAACCAGTCCTCAATGCACCCCTACCAGTCCAGGAGTTAGGGATTACCTAGTTGTGTACAAGGTCCTAGTACCTAGTCCCACCCCTTGCTTTTTTGTTCTTCTAAAAACACAATAGACACAACTGGGTAATCCTTAAATCCTAAACTGGTAGGGGTGCCTTGAAGACTGGTTTGGGGAACACGGAGTTAGTCCATGTGGAATATACATTAGGTTGTAGGTGAGGCAGATTAGAATAACTTTTAATGGAACCAACTCATTTAGAATACTATCTTGCAATGCACGTCTAAATGGCAGAAAATACACATATCATTAATTTCTTGGTACAGAACAAGAAAGTATAGGCTATTACTTGAGTTGCTTCAGACAGCTGTTTAGGTTTTTGATAGGCTCTTTGCTGATTGCCGATGGAGGTTTCAGCAGCTCTTCTAAAAGTGAGGCAGGTACAGGGCAGTCTGGAATCTTCACCGGAGTCACAGGATTGGAGGAGGTAACATCTCCTTTTTGTTCCTTTCTCTGTTGAAATATACAGGGATTAATGCAAAGTATCAATTCAACATTGTTTAGGCATTTGTTGTTCGTGTGAGGCCTACTAAAAGATAAACACATGGTAGAAGAATAGTTTGTTGAAAAGCACCACATTTAATCCAGTAATCCAAAACTCCGTGTATAATTTATATTTTAATTCTGCGTGTTTTCTTCTGCCACAAGCTTACAAAAGAACATGTGAAAGAGATTAAGAAAAAAACATGCTGTGCTAAGGAACATTGTGCTTACTTTTCCTGCAGGAATAATTATAAGCAAGACAATCTGATGCCAGCACATAATAACCCAGCAATTTTTGCAAAAAGCATGTTTAGCAGAGGCATTCCTGCCTCCAGAAAACACAACACATAGGTCAAAGATGACTATTGCATAACAACAAGCTACAGAACAGCTAGTAAACAGTAAGGGTCAGTGGGTTAATTGTTTGCAAGAACTAGAGACTGATTGTGATCTGAAAGTGACAGAAGCTGAGCATGTGAAAACCTTTTATTTATTTAAGAGAAAATGTAGAATCTCAAAAAGAAATGTTGTCAATTAGAAGCAGTAGAGAAAATAAAGACAATCTTTAAACACTTGTCAACATGTAGAGGTGTCCAGTCACAAAGCTGTACGGCTATCAGAGCATTATAAAAGCACACAGTTATTGGTATCTATTAAGCTTCTTACATGCTTTGTAATTAGCACAGTGGCCATACAAATATCTAGCCAGAACCCAATATGTCAGTAGTTCTTTATTGACGTAATGTAACATTCTAATAAACGTGTAAATCCAATAAATTGCTGAAACTGGTATACAAGCTTATTGGGTGTGCCAATACAAACATCAAACTTGGCATCAAATAAGAACAAACTGGTCTAAATGCATTTTCCATCCTCACAAACCAGTTACTTTGTATACTCAATGCAACGAAAAGCGTATTGACAAATTACTAATGAGCAAAGAGTATTATTACCTTTTTAAAGCGGCTCTGTCTCAATTCCAGCTTTAACTGCTGGTTCTGCTGGAGCAAGGTTTTCATGCTATTCTTTAACTCTGTCAGTTTTGCCTGCAGCATAAATTTGTCCTTCTGGGTCATTGTGAGATCATCCTGCACAACTTCCACCTCCGATTTCAAGTTCTGGAATACAGAATCAAAAACACACAAGTTACAGCAAGAAAATAAAAGCACAACGTAGTTACAAAATGTCTTCTGGGGTAATATATTTTTAAAATTATACGTCTTTTGTGATTTAATAAGGTGCTTTAAAGGGAAGCAATCACCTCTTTGGGTATCATAGCATTATCTATAACTTGTATTAGGCATAAAACTTGTATAACCTTTTATTCACGTGATGCTCACTTTTTTTGTTTTGTGAGTGGTACATGACAAAGGGAAAATTGCAACAAATATGCCATCAAAACTTTTGCATACATAAACTAGAAAAGCTACAATTTCTGGGGAAATTGTGTGAAGTGTTCTTGCCTCCACCAGTAGTCTACAACTGGAGCGGGCGGAGTAACTGTTATTATTTATTTATATAGCACATTTAATTGCAACGTTGTTGCCCAAAGTGCTTCACAGTTACATTAAAACATACAGTTATAAAAACATTAGCAGGTGCAAAAGGCCCTGTCTATGACATCACTTGCTGCTGCAGCCTGGCACAGGTTAGAGTATTTTTGTGGTTGCCATCTTCAAACGGTTGAATTTTAAAAACTATAAATCCTACAGTGAAGAGCTTTATATTGTGAGAATCACGAGACCCAGACCTACATTTTGATGTATAGTATGTCTCTGAGATATTAGCAATGAAGGCGCAGTCGCAGTTTAGAAATTGGCCTTCAAATGTGAGCTTTGCAGAGTAAAGTTTCAATGAATGTCAATGGACTGCGTGAGTTGCAAACAAATGGTCAGATTGCGAAAACTATAAGGACTATGGCTTAGCTGTGGACATTTTTAGTGGCAGCAGGGATAGCTGAACGTTTTGATATAAGATTTGTGTAGGTGGGCCTGAAAATGAGGGAGTGGTGGCAGTTTAGAAATCCTGATTTTTCAGCTTTGCCATTCATTCCTATGGGACAAATTTCGCCACAAGAACGACGATATTCCGAGAACCATTCGGCGAAACGTTCCACAAAGTAATAGCAATCCGATCGGGAACAATCTGCACGTTTTGGTAAATTTTTGTCTATGTAGTGTAAAAACTGTGGGAGGAGTTAGGGTGGCAAATTTGGCTATAATAATAATAATAATAATATATATGTGAGATAACATTAAGTGGTCTTGCTATGCAAGAACACTTAATTAGATATAACAATGTATATGTGAAACATCACTTTTAATAGATATAAAAACAGCTAGGACTAAGCCAGCAACCCAGGAGCACTAGAGGGTTAGACTAGATTGCCGTATGTCCGACCACAAACATGGTTAGATTAATTAATTCTATATTGCTTGCTAAAGACTAAATTATGGCTCTCAGCTTCTAAATGTTTGGAAAAGTAAAAGATGCTAAGGACTAAGGCTTAAAATAAAACTATGGAAATTCTTAACGACTAGGAAAGAAAGTATGTACATTGAGGTCACAGAGTCCTGCTTCCCCTCCCCAGACAAACAGATGAATTTGGTTATATTCCAGGTATGTTTGGTAGCTGAGCTCGTCTTTTGAATCAGATCGGACAGGTCCAGCTCCTGGAGGAAAACCGGATCCTCTGATGGTCCAGAGGCTTTAATCGATTTCCCATCTTGAGTGACCGTCAGAGATCTGGGGTTGGAATATCGATATGAAAGTCCCGCATTCTAAAGGACCTTGGTAAATGGTTGCATAGATTTCTGCGACATTAACGTTGCTCTGCTGAAGTATTGAAAAAGGGGGAGGTTGTCTGTCTGTTTTAAATTGCAATAGAAGACGTAGTTTGTCAGCATAGGTTTGACAGCATAAGATGAGGTCTCGAAAAGATGGGTTTGGCACTTGTGGAGACTTTGAGATGGGGGTAGACCCGATCAAAGGAAAATGTTTAGTATGTCTGGTAGGTAAGATGGATATTATTAGTCGCCTGACAAACTGGTCAAGTTCCTCAGGAGGGAGGGAATTTGCCACCCCAGGTATTTTTATATTTTCATATCTCCCTCTGTTGTCGAATGGTCCACCCAAATGGAGAGGTGTGACTGTGCGGACTGCAGCTGCTGTACTGTCTCACCTAGTGTAGCAAGGCCTTGTCTCAGGTACAGTATATCCTTCTCAGAGGCCTGCACCTCTGCCTTTACTATAGCTAGATCAGTGGAAATATTTTTCTGGATCTGTGTTACAAAGTTTTGTAGGATTCGCTTAGTGGCTTGAGCATCTCCCTCAGTTGTTGATGGGGCCTCAGCCACTCGGGTCTTCTCTGCCTGTGGAGCATCTGTGGCCTCAGGTGGCTCTGGTGTCAATCCCTCTGGTTTGGGTTGTGGAAGTTAACATCTGCCTGAGGTTTTGCGCCTCCCTGGTGGTAGTGGGAATTTGCTTTTGTGAGTTGCAACCCATGTCAGTAATAGGAGGTAGCGCTTGAGAGCCCCCAAACAGTAAATCAGCGCTAAGCGCGGTTCTTTTCAGGCAGCCGTCACCAGTTAGCTGCAGACTTGCCGTACAGTAGGCCGGACTATCTTGGCGGCAAGTTTTGGCACTTTTGGAGTACAAGAAGGGCATCCACAGATTTGGTGCGGTGTCCTGAGTGCAAAGGTGGTAATTTCGTGCCTGGAGGTGGAGTGCCTCAAATTTTAGAGGTTGGATTATTATTTATGCACTCTGAGCTGCAAGTAATTGCGTCTATTCAGCAGCGCTGCTTGGCTCCGTCCTCACTCACTCCCTTTTTAAAAATATATATTAAGGATTTAGCAAATAACACTATCCTAATACAGCTAGGGACTACATTGCATTGTAGGAAGATAAACTGAAATGGCAGGGCAGGAAGCTCCTAAGGAAGAGCATCCAGAAGGAAAAGGGCATGGAGCAGCACCTGGTGCAACCAGGTATAAAGTCAAGCCATTAAAAAACGGTTTGGCTATTCACATGGTGAGGGGGGGGGGGGGGGGGGGGAGAAGCTACCTGGTACTTGGCATCGTAACCTGCAGTGGTTATAGTGCTCAAACTGTTCTTTAAAAGGGACACTCCATTTAACCAATAACTGCACAGTCATTAAAGCATAAACAGAACAATCTGAAGTCCATTTTGTTTGTATAACATACCTGCAGTAATGTCTGAACACCCTCCAGTTCCCTGTTGCTGCGCTGCTCAGTCATATCCAACTGCTGCCTCAAGGACTGAATCTCATGCTCCTTCTGCTCCAACTCCCACTTCAGGTCTTCCAACTAGAAGAGGAAAAAAAAAAAAAAAAAAGAGAGACATAAGATGAGATCAAAATTTTACTTCCAATACTGTTGCCAATGAATACATCCTAAGCTTTACAGCAACAACATGAGCTATTGTGTGTTCCATACACAACTTTGCAGCGGTTATAGCAGCAGATAAATCCATTACCCAAGTATTTTTAAAGGGACACTATAGTCACCCAGACCACTTCAGCTCAATGAAGTGGTCTGGGTGTCAGGTCACTCAGGTTTTAACCCTTCACATGTAAACATAGCAGCTTCAGAGAAACTGCTATGTTTACATAGTAGGGTTAATCCAACCTCTAGTAGCTGTATTCCTGACAGCCGTTAGATGCGCTTCTGCAATGCTAGATGCGAAATTCGCAGCGTGCAGAACGTCCATAGGAAAGCATTGAGAAATGCTCACCTATGGACTGTTAGAATGTGCACGCATGTGCATTCCACTCCACTCGGAGCTGACTATAGTGATCTTTAAAGGAATATTAAAAAGTAATACATTAGCCCTCTCCGTGGTTCAAATTGAAGACAATCATTGAAATTTAGAGTACATCGAAACAGAGTAAAATAAAGCAGCAAGGGGAACAAGTAACATGTTTACCCTAGTGTAGTGTAGACTTAGCTCTGGTACTACAGAGGTTGCGGATTATATTCCCATGATGGTCAGTCCACCATTTGCTGGTACTTGGGAGATATGAATATTGATTGATTTTCAGGATTCCTGCCGTCAGCTGGAGCTAGATTTAGTGGTCCCACTAGTACAGAAAACTCAGCCAGCACAAGACAGTAAGAAGCAAATCTTTGTTTATGCTCATTAAACAATTACACGGTGCAGAGTTCTCAAAGAACTGCATCTGATTTAGAGAAAACCAAAACCCTGGGAGTCTCCCGACAACATAGAAAAACACCCCATTGATCATCTATATCTATTCCACAAAAGATGGCAAATCACAAGAGAAAAATTGGTAAATCTGAACGTATTTTTATTAATTACAAATTTAAATTAAATTAACCACTCTACATTAAGAGACGAAATTGAACTCCTAACATCATATTTTATATAAATATTCGCTTACCTCCTGGTTGACTTGCGGCTTTTTGCTCAATTGCTCGTCAAGCTCCTTCTGCATTAGCACTAGCTGAGATCGGGCTTCTGCCAGGTCTTGCTGGAACTGCGCCAGCTCCTCTGAATGTTTCCCATCCTGGGATCTACAAGATGAAAGCCCAATGTCAAGATTAGGAAGCCAAGTTCACAACCCCCGACAGATCTCTAGGGCTGACTGAGCAATGCCTTGCAGTATTTTCTTCAAATAAGCAGGATGGCATTTGCACACACAAAGAAAATGAAAAAAAGCATAGCGTAAGCACCAGTGGTAACTTAAGCTAACTGAGTGTATGAATCAGGCAAGTTGCGGTGTTAACATTTTAAAACTATTTTTAATCATTTGAAAGTTACAGGTTTGTTTTTTTTCTATCGCTTTCAACCAAGGTTTTCTAATATGCAAATGAAGGTTCCCCGACTGGTTGCTCATTAAATCTTACTTAAAACTAACTTTAACTGGTATAAAAAAACAGCGCAGCGTGTGACTTTAAACAGATCACATATGGAACTCCTTAGCAGCTATTTTTTAATGCAGATCAAATATTAAAAAAAAGGTACGCGCCAAGTACCACAAAAAAAACAAAGCAGAATTTACAAAGGCTTCAGGAAGGTGTCCCCATGCAATGGTGGATAACATTTTTTGCTCCTCATTTTAGTGTGTAACCATGCAATGCATAATAATGTCATGCAAACACTTAACGACATTCTGGGCATGTACATTAGTTTCCATACTAATGGTTACCTAGAATTTGCTGACCTGAATCAACAGTTAACCTAACAATATTTTATAAAGCCTGAATTTGCAGAAGGATATTGAATTATATTAAGCGGTAATATTTTCCAGAGTACTGTACAATGTGTTCACGTCACATACAAGTAAGCTCAACAAGATAAGTTTGACTTACAGAATCAAAAGGAATCTGCTGAAACGAGCTTAAAGGTTAGTGCTTTACTGCTATTAACTTTTGTGGCCCTGCAGCTTTTTAGTTCACATAAATAATTGCTAGTGTGGGCTAGGTTCCTTCTGAATCACTGGGAAGAAAACCATCATGAAAAAGAATTATTATTATTATTTTTTAACTTGTTAATATTAATTTCATCATTTTTAAAGGTGCTGTTCCTATATAAGTTCTCCACCATGTAAAGGGAAACTATAGAAACATATGTAGCATTATATTTTGTTTCTTTATTTTAGGTTATCATTTATATAGCACCAGCAAATTCCGTAGCGCTGTACAAGGGGATCATCCCGGTCCCATTAAAAAAAAATATATATATATACCGTATTTATCGGTGTATAACACGCACTTTTTTCCCCTGAAAATAGGGGGAAAATCGTGGGTGCGTGTTATACACCGATATCCCATAATTACTTACCTGTCCTGAAGCGTGGGCCGGCTTCACAGCGCGCACCGCGGTAGAGGAACTTTAATTTCAGGTTCCGGTTTCCGGCGGGACTGAAAGGAAGTGTGCACAATAGTGTGCACACTTCCTTTCAGTCCCGCCGGAAACTGGAACCTGAAATTAAAGTTCCTGTACCGCGGTGCAAGCTGTGAAGCCGGCCCACGCTTCAGGACTGGTAAGTAATTATGGGAGGGGAAGTACACTATGGGAGGGGAGGGGGGGGGGGGAAGTACACTATGGGAGGGGAGGGGGGGGGGGAAGTACACTATGGGAGGGGAGGGGGGGGGGGGGGAAGTACACTATGGGAGGGGAGGGGAAGGGGAAGTACACTATGGGAGGGGGGGAGAATACTATGGGAGGGGGGGAGAATACTATGGGAGGGGAGAATACTATGGGAGGGGAGAATACTATGGGAGGGGAGGGGGAGAATACTATGGGAGGGGAGGGGGAAAATACTATGGGAGGGGAGGGGGAAAATACTATGGGAGGGGAGGGGGAAAATACTATGGGAGGGGGAGAATACTATGGGAGGGGGAGAAAATACTATGGGAGGGGGAGAAAATACTATGGGAGGGGAGGGGGGGAGAATACTATGGGAGGGGAGGGGGGAGAATACTATGGGGGAGGGGAGGGGGGGAATACTATGGGAGGGGAGGGGGGGAGAATACTATGGGAGGGGAGGGGGGGAGAATACTATGGGAGGGGAGGGGGGGAGAATACTATGGGAGGGGAGGGGGGGAGAATACTATGGGAGGGGGGGAGAATACTATGGGAGGGGAGGGGGGGAGAATACTATGGGAGGGGAGGGGGGGGAGAATACTATGGGAGGGGAGGGGGGGGAGAATACTATGGGAGGGGAGGGGGGGAGAATACTATGGGGAGGAGAGGGGGGAGAATACTATGGGAGGGGAGGGGGGAGAATACTATGGGAGGGGAAGGGGGGAGAATACTATGGGAGGGGAAGGGGGGAGAATACTATGGGAGGGGAAGGGGGGAGAATACTATGGGAGGGGAAGGGGGGAGAATACTATGGGAGGGGAGGGGGGGAGAATACTATGGGAGGGGAGGGGAGGGGGGAGAATACTATGGGAGGGGGGGAATACTATGGAAAGGGGGGGACACTATGGGATGAGGGGGGAACACTATGGGATGAGGGGGGAATACTATGGGATGAGGGGGGAATACTATGGGATGAGGGGGGAAATTTCCTGGAATTTCTTTCTAAAAATGAGGTGCGTGTTATACGCCGGTGCGTGTTATACGCCGGTAAATACGGTATATATATATAAAAAGGAATTGAAAGTTACTGAGGTTTCCAGCAGTCACTCAAAGCCCTCCGCAACTTATGAAATCAGTACATCTAGTAGACATGAAATAGCAAAGCTCCATATACACAATGCTTCCCCAATAATAATCTGCGTTATCAACCTCAAATCATAAATATATATTTACACACCCACTGCTATTAACTTTTGTGGCCCTGCAGCTTTTTAGTTCACATAAATAATTGCTAGTGTGGGCTAGGTTCCTTCTGAATCACTGGGAAGAAAACCATCATGAAAAAGAATTATTATTATTATTTTTTAACTTGTTAATATTAATTTTAACATTTTTAAAGGTGCTGTTCCTATATAAGTTCTCCACCATGTAAAGGGAAACTATAGAAACATATGTAGCATTATATTTTGTTTCTTTATTTTAGGTTATCATTTATATAGCACCAGCAAATTCCGTAGCGCTGTACAAGGGGATCATCCCGGTCCCATTAAAAAAAAATATATATATATACCGTATTTATCGGTGTATAACACGCACTTTTTTCCCCTGAAAATAGGGGGAAAATCGTGGGTGCGTGTTATACACCGATATCCCATAATTACTTACCTGTCCTGAAGCGTGGGCCGGCTTCACAGCGCGCACCGCGGTACTTCCCCCCCCCCCTCCCCTCCCATAGTGTACTTCCCCCCCCCCCTCCCCTCCCATAGTGTACTTCCCCTCCCATAATTACTTACCAGTCCTGAAGCGTGGGCCGGCTTCACAGCTTGCACCGCGGTACAGGAACTTTAATTTCAGGTTCCGGTTTCCGGCGGGACTGAAAGGAAGTGTGCACAATAGTGTGCACACTTCCTTTCAGTCCCGCCGGAAACTGGAACCTGAAATTAAAGTTCCTGTACCGCGGTGCAAGCTGTGAAGCCGGCCCACGCTTCAGGACTGGTAAGTAATTATGGGAGGGGAAGTACACTATGGGAGGGGAGGGGGGGGGGGAAGTACACTATGGGAGGGGAGGGGGGGGGGGGAAGTACACTATGGGAGGGGAGGGGGGGGGGGGGGAAGTACACTATGGGAGGGGAGGGGAAGGGGAAGTACACTATGGGAGGGGGGGAGAATACTATGGGAGGGGGGGAGAATACTATGGGAGGGGAGAATACTATGGGAGGGGAGGGGGAGAATACTATGGGAGGGGAGGGGGAAAATACTATGGGAGGGGAGGGGGAAAATACTATGGGAGGGGAGGGGGAAAATACTATGGGAGGGGGAGAATACTATGGGAGGGGGAGAAAATACTATGGGAGGGGGAGAAAATACTATGGGAGGGGAGGGGGGGAGAATACTATGGGAGGGGAGGGGGGAGAATACTATGGGGGAGGGGAGGGGGGGAATACTATGGGAGGGGAGGGGGGAATACTATGGGAGGGGAGGGGGAGAATACTATGGGAGGGGAGGGGGAGAATACTATGGGAGGGGAGGGGGAGAATACTATGGGAGGGGAGGGGGAGAATACTATGGGAGGGGAGGGGGGGAGAATACTATGGGAGGGGAGGGGGGAGAATACTATGGGAGGGGAGGGGGGGAGAATACTATGGGAGGGGAGGGGGGGAGAATACTATGGGAGGGGGGGAGAATACTATGGGAGGGGAGAATACTATGGGAGGGGAGGGGGAGAATACTATGGGAGGGGAGGGGGAAAATACTATGGGAGGGGAGGGGGAAAATACTATGGGAGGGGAGGGGGAAAATACTATGGGAGGGGGAGAATACTATGGGAGGGGGAGAAAATACTATGGGAGGGGGAGAAAATACTATGGGAGGGGAGGGGGGGAGAATACTATGGGAGGGGAGGGGGGAGAATACTATGGGGGAGGGGAGGGGGGGAATACTATGGGAGGGGAGGGGGGAATACTATGGGAGGGGAGGGGGAGAATACTATGGGAGGGGAGGGGGAGAATACTATGGGAGGGGAGGGGGAGAATACTATGGGAGGGGAGGGGGAGAATACTATGGGAGGGGAGAATACTATGGGAGGGGAGGGGGGGAGAATACTATGGGAGGGGAGGGGGGAGAATACTATGGGAGGGGAGGGGGGGAGAATACTATGGGAGGGGAGGGGGGGAGAATACTATGGGAGGGGAGGGGGGGAGAATACTATGGGAGGGGGGGAGAATACTATGGGAGGGGAGGGGGGGAGAATACTATGGGAGGGGAGGGGGGGGAGAATACTATGGGAGGGGAGGGGGGGGAGAATACTATGGGAGGGGAGGGGGGGAGAATACTATGGGGAGGAGAGGGGGGAGAATACTATGGGAGGGGAGGGGGGAGAATACTATGGGAGGGGAGGGGGGAGAATACTATGGGAGGGGAAGGGGGGAGAATACTATGGGAGGGGAAGGGGGGAGAATACTATGGGAGGGGAAGGGGGGAGAATACTATGGGAGGGGAAGGGGGGAGAATACTATGGGAGGGGAGGGGGGGAGAATACTATGGGAGGGGAGGGGAGGGGGGAGAATACTATGGGAGGGGGGGAATACTATGGAAAGGGGGGGACACTATGGGATGAGGGGGGAACACTATGGGATGAGGGGGGAATACTATGGGATGAGGGGGGAAATTTCCTGGAATTTCTTTCTAAAAATGAGGTGCGTGTTATACGCCGGTGCGTGTTATACGCCGGTAAATACGGTATATATATATAAAAAGGAATTGAAAGTTACTGAGGTTTCCAGCAGTCACTCAAAGCCCTCCGCAACTTATGAAATCAGTACATCTAGTAGACATGAAATAGCAAAGCTCCATATACACAATGCTTCCCCAATAATAATCTGCGTTATCAACCTCAAATCATAAATATATATTTACACACCCATATTTAGACTTGTGTGATGATGGTGATGTGCCAGAGGAATGCTTGTCACTATATTGCAAGCATAGTAGAGGCACATTACACCTTTTTGCACACACAACATTGATAAATCACACCTTTTACAAACATAACACTGGGACATTACACAATACCAGTGCTGGACTGGGGATAAAAAAAACCCCGTAAAAAGTTTTATACCAATTCACAGGACTTCACAGAGATTGTGCTCACATGACTTGCCCTAGCACCCATAGCTTACCCAACACTGAGATTGCCCTCACAGGACCTGCCCCAGAACTTACCCCATCACAGAGATTGTGCTCACATGACTTGCCCAACCACCCAGGACTTACCCTGGCATTTAGATTGCACTCACAGGACTTAGCCGAGGACTTCAAACAGCACCATGCAGAAGGAAAAAGATGCCAGATATGAGATATCCAGCGACAACAAAGGCGGCATCACATTGGCCAAGAGAGTACGCTCTCACACTCTCATGGCCACATCTGCATCCCGCCACTGCCAAATTCTTAAAGGCCACATCCCACAGCAGCCGCAGGGTAGTCTGGCCGTGCACCCTATTACAAACAGGAGTCTTTACTGGTGTCCCTACATTTTTGTAAGTTTTTTTATAGCTAACAAATACTTTGGTTGTAACCGATTAACTCAGGCTGTCGGAGTATAGTGGGGACTGCATGTGATGTATTGGGCTGTCTCAGTGTAATGGCTACAGTTTGTGTGTGAATTTTTTGGCTGCATGTGATGTATTATATTGTCTGTGTGTGTGATGTTATTGAGCTGTGTACATGTGATGGAAACTGTGTGTTGGCATTGGGCTGGCTGTGTGTGATCATTTTGTGCTGTCAATGTGTGATACACCCCTGATTAAACACACTGTGTTGGGCGACTTACACTTTTGGACAGATTTAAAGTCATTTAAGTATTCAATATGATTATATTTCATGGGTGTATGTATATCTCCAATGAAAGCATGTAACTAACTTAATTCTGCCTCCAATATTTTACAACTTGAATAATCTTTTCGGGGGGAAATTACTATACTCAAAATTTAACAAACAAAAAACCCTATACACACACACACACACACACACATCATAACAAAACATC
This sequence comes from Pelobates fuscus, assembly GCF_036172605.1. Classification (NCBI taxonomy): domain Eukaryota; kingdom Metazoa; phylum Chordata; class Amphibia; order Anura; family Pelobatidae; genus Pelobates; species Pelobates fuscus. The sequence goes on along the minus strand of NC_086321.1, from coordinate 145,574,367 downwards.
ACTTGGGGTCAAAGTAGTTAGAAGGGTCGGTGTGTCATGTGGAGAAAGGAAACCTGTACTGCTTGTTGAGCCTTAAATCACACTTACTGCAGTTTCTCAGCTTCAGCCTGCAGTGCTGTCACTAGCTGCTCTTTGGCCTGAAGCTCCTTCTTTACTTCACTCAGCTCTAAAGCTGCGGCTTTGTAGTGCCGTCTGTTGTGTGCCGCTTCTGCCTTGGTTGCTGCAACCTGTAGAGAGAACAGGATTCAACATTGATCACTACTTCAGTTCGGCCAGCACAATTACAGGTTGTGAATAGATAAACATACAGAATGCATAAATTACATTCATCTATCAGAATAAATTTTGAAGGAAATAAAAATAAATAAAAATAGAAGTACCCAGAAAGCACATTTGTAACGCGCCATGAAAAGTTTTTTGTACATCTACGAGCACGTCAAAGACAAACCTTTTGCAATGTGCATGTAAAATTAATATGCTCCCACTCTTGCTTGTTAGCTCTTCCTGATTGCATGCTGCCCAAAGCTGGGAGGTATGTGCCTAAATAACTACTGACCCACTTACTCATCTCAACAAGGGACTGAACTACTAAAATCCCTTAAGTCACTATACTTCAAAGAAAAAAAAATTAAAAGTACATTTTGCTTAATTAAAGAATCAAAAGATTAAATCTCAGCCTGACGTAAAAAAAAAAAAAAAATATATATATATATATATATATATATATATATATATAAATAAATGGGAAAAGGGGGGGGGGGGGGGGGATTTTTTACAGATGCACACTTTAAACTGACCGTTATCGGACAACCAGTTACAACATTAACTGAGATTTTTGTCACTAGTGTAGCAGTGAAGCTACCAACACTCTATAACAACAGTTTCATTTGTTATTCATTCTTGTATGATTTTAGCACAGGTGACCAAGGTAGGATCCACAGTACTGATTACATATCTAAGAAACAAGTACATAGTAGTTAATAGGGAAGTCTGTATAATTCTAAAGGATCCAACAGAGATAAAATGCATGAGATAAATGTATCATGAAACAGGGGGGAGGGGATGTGGATGCATTTATTATAATCTTTACCTATACTATTTATTTGGCAAACATTTCTTTGTGAGGTATGAAAATGAACCAGTAATCCACAAATCTTTACCCTGCAAATGGGTGCCTTCATCTAATCTCACTGTGAATCAAGATCATAAATGTTCAGCTTTTCTGCAATTGAACATAAGTGGAAGAGGAATGAACTGTAACTATGTGTTATCACCTGCTAGATCTTTGATACACAATTTGAATGATAAATGAAGAATCACATAAAAATATCTTAAAGGGGGTGGGCCCTGACTGTCATGGTGGGGAGATGTGCTCTACATGAGCTCCTCTCCTGCATTGCTTATATAACATAGGTTTACTGTCTCCTCTAACCTGCTTCTAATCGAATTTAACAGATTACATGGTCTTTGTCCTGGTTGATGTACACAGCACAGTCTGGAGAGGTGAAAGAAGCTGGTCTTCTACACTGTTTGAAATATGCAGTCTGGGAGTGGCAGCCAATCTCCCAGGTCACAGTTGCCCAGCAGCAATCAGCATTGTGTAAGTGCCCCGCTGCTGCCCCTCTGGGCCGACTGGGCTGATCCAAGTCCACCCCTGAATCTACAACAAGTGCAGACAGCAAATCTAGCGACGCACCCAATTTGGCGGCACGGAAGACTTGCATGACACTTTGTCCAAGTTTGACAAAAGCTTTGTAACCTTCTGGCAGAAGCTGGAGAGCAGGACGAGTAGGTCTGTTCTACAGCAGCTGAGAAACCACTTACCTCGCAAGCTGAGTACAACCCACAACAGAAGCCCACAGCCTTGGCAGTGAAACAGGCCCAAAATGACGCCGGAATGGGAATCACCCATAGCTCCAACAAAAGTGACTACGATCTACGGCTGGGTCTTTTACCTTCTCTGAGGTGCTGGGGGGGGGAACCCCGATCATGACAAGTGGCTTAATCTACCAGTCCACCTTGAGACGCAAAAGCCTGCAGTACTCACCCTGGTTGCGGGACTATGTTATACCCATGGCCAGCGTAGGTTGATCTGGTGATCTCTTAATACTGGTGAGGTGGGGACATATACGGGCCACTGTGTACCATTCAAGCACCCTCTTCTGACGTTTTTGAGTCATTTGCTTTTCATTCACCGGGTAATGCCTTTAACCAGTTAGATGCCTCCTAGACGACTTATCGTCTATAATGCTTGCTTGTGCTATACTTTTGTTTTTCAATATTTTTCACCTGCATTTAAGCATGTATTCTCACAATATTCATGTATATAGCTAGCCTACTTTGCTCATGCATTCAGCAATTAATCTCAGTCTAAACATGACAGCCTAGCTTGCATCAGCTTGTTATTACTGTACAAAAATGAGGTATAGCTGAGCTATTTCTCACTATCTGTACATCATGTTTTGATTCCTTTTTGTCATCCTACTTACCTCAATAAAAAGAGATTGTAAAAAGATCTTAAAGAAACAGGCACTATGACCACCATCTAAAACTAGAAGGTAATTCTGTTCCATGTGGGCATGGTGCTCAAAATTAATTTGGACATTTTGAAGGAAGGTTTTTGGCACACTAAGTGATTTTGAGTGGTTTTTGTTTTTGCACCATTGTAAATTCCAGAAAATTGACATTTCTGCTTGAAGTCTCTCTGGTAAATATGTGTTTAACTGGTGGCAGATTAGAGTCACTCATTACCTGATCTGCTAAACTGCTGACTTTAGCTCTTTCTTTCTCCAGGGAATCTTGTAAAGTCTGAACCAATTCTTTCATTTGTCGGTCTTCCTCCTCTTTGCGTTTAAGGACAGCTTGAACCTGTTGGAATGTCCATCAGAGAGTCAAAAAAAACAAAAAAAAACTACAGATGGTGCAGTTATAATTCTGATCATTGTAAGGATTTGTCCCTCAGTTCATATCCCAGTGTTTGATGCCCTTACATCATTAATATATGCACAGCTTTTTATTATGTATAGCTGTAAAAGGAACACACTGTGCTGTTAATCTTTACTTATCAGAAGATTCACTGGCAGCAAGTAATCTATTTGATCAAAAGGATTCACTTTAAATGTATAGACTTAAAGGGACACTATAGCCACTAGAACAACTACAGATTGATGTAGTTGTTCTGGTGAGTATAATCATTGCTTTCAGGCATTTTCAAGCAAACACTGCCTTTTCCGAGAAAAGGCAGTGTTTTTACATTGCCCCTAGGAACACCTCCAAGTAGTCACTCCTCAGATGGTCACTGGAGGTGCTTCCTGGCTCAGTGCTGCACAGTAGTCAGCACTGCCGTTCAGAGTCTCCACGCTCTGCATAGGGATGCTGAATTTTGGGGGATGCATCTCTATGAGGAGGTGCTGATTGGCCAAAACAGTGTTTGGCCCCACCCCTTGCCTATTTTAGCCAATTCAATGCGTTCCCCGTGGGAAAGCATTGGATTGGCTAAAAATCAGCAATTCTGATTATGTCACCAAGGGAGGCAAAGCCAGCAGCGGCGGACCAACACGGCACTGGAAATAAGGTGAGCTTTATTAACTTTGAAGGGGGGCAAGCCACCTAAATGGTGGGTTAAACACCAAAGGGTCAGGAATACATGTTTGTGTTCCTGACCATATAGTGTTCCTTTAAGTGACCTCTTAACTTCGATAACAATATGCTTCTTATGTACTAAATATGATGTGAATGATTTTTATTTTGTTTTCACAACATACTTATTTTGTTCAAAAAATAGATAACTTACAGTGACATTTTACTCCAAATTCCCATTTTGCTGAAAACTTGTACATATGTAGGAGTATTTTTGACACATTACAATGGTACATTTTTAAACTGGACATAAGATAGCCTGGTCATGTAGTAACTCTTTACGTTTGAAAAGTCTAAAAAATAATTATTAGAATCTGGCTATTGAAGAGAGTGGTGAATACATAAGAATGGGCTCTACAGCTATAAATGAACAGCAAATACCTGCAGATTCAGGTTCATCAGATCTGCTTCTCTCTTTGCCAGAGCTGCCTCCAAGATGTTGTTGTGCTCCCGTAATGCAGAATTAGACTGTCCAAGTCCTGTCAGTTTCCCTCTCTCGTGTTCCAGCTCCAGTGTCAGTTTCTTATTCAGCTCTTCCAAACGTTTAATCTTGCGTTTAAAGCCACGAGATTCTTGAAGCTGTTCAAAAATAATGTGTGTTCAAATCATAATGGAGTACACATACTGCTTTCATTTGTGATGCTCATGCAAGATGCAAGCCATAAAAAAATAATATCTACAGGTAAAACAGATTGATGCTTCAAATATGTGTTTAATATCTTCTTATTTATTTTGATAATTCGTTCTCAGTTTAAAAATGTAGTGGCACTAAGGTACTATCTTCACAAATATATATCTGTACAGTCAGAAAATAGAAACACAAAAGGGAGACTTGAATTTCGTATTCTCTAATCTTGGAAGCCAAAAGTGGTAAAAACCGATCAAGAAGTATCCTAATCCCCCCTGATACTGGGACACTGAAAGTAATAGAGGCCTCAGAAATACATGGCACGCTCTAGAAGATTGGGCTGTCCATTGCCTCTGAGAGATCTCTGCCCACAGTCGACTGCCTGAGATCCCACAAGAATGCTATAAAGAATGCTATAAAGAGAAAGATGCTATAAAAGGTCTCAATATGAAACAAAGTATGAGATCCTCTGCATCACCTGGATATAAATGTAGCCATATAGGAGTGAAATAAGTATATAGATATGAACTAAATAAGCCGTAAAGACAAATGAGGTCATAAAGACCAAAAAAAGATAAAGAAATAAAGTATGTACAAATAACGAATACCACTATATCTCCAAGGTAAGGACAGGAAGAAAACCATATAGGTGTCACTGCTGGGATTGATACTCATTTTTTTAGCCTGTTCCTTAATAAAGCTTTATTCCAGTATAGTATATCCCTTTACTTATTTAGCAGTGGTTTTCTTCCTGTCCTTACCTTGGAGATATAGTGGTATTAGTTATTTGTACATACTTTATTTCCTTATTTTTTTTTGGTCTTTATAACCTCATTTGTCTTTAGGGCTTATTTAGTTCACATCTATATACTTATTTCACTCCTACATGGCTACATTTATATCCAGGTGATGCAGAGGGTCTCATACTTTGTTTCATATGGAGACCTTTATAGCATCTCTCTCTTTTTTCGTTTTTTTACTAATATAGGGGTTAAGCCCCTGGAGTCTCCGCACGGTACACAGGACTGTGAGTACAGACCGGCACTTTCCTTCTAGGATCCAGTGCTTTGGTCTGTCTCTCGCTATCTTGTTTCTATTTCTATACAAATGCTAATAATACCAATAACTTTACAACTAACAAAGCACACCAGATTGTAATAAGGGGATCTTACCTCATCTTCTAACTCAAGGACTTTCTCTCTGTATTCCTCCAGCTCTTGACTTGTCAGAGAAATTACCTCTTGGAGTTCCCGCTCCAGCATTGCCTTACTATTGCTGACGGCTTGTAGCTCAGTCTTCAAACTGTTCAGTTTCTCCTGCAAATCCGTAGAGTCAGTCAGCAAGAAACATCTTTTATTTAGGTTTAGTAATATTCTGACAGGCACTGACAAACAAAACTAAAATCAAAAAGGGCAAATGGTTCCTTTTTCTACCTGGAAGGCTTGAGAGTCCCCTCCTTCTGTGAATTGCGCCTTAAGTTTGTTTAGCTCCGCCTCAGCAGTCTCCTTTGCGGTTAGTGCTTCCTGTAATCTACGACTCAGGATGCCCACTGCATTTTCATATGCTTTGTGTTTAGCTTTCATCTCCTTCTGAGCACTTGTCAGGTCTGTACCCAATCGTTTCATCCTCTGTTTTTGCTCTGTAATCGCCCTAAAGAAGAAAAAGAAAAGGATCAAAACACAGTCAGTGCTCTCATTTATGACCATGTACACACATTCTTGAAATGTTCTGATAATGTATCTTGTCTGGGTGAATGACAGAAAAATAATGATTTTAAGCAAAGAAATTTAAACATGTAACTGAATTAACGTGGCAGTACTTACTTTTTAGCTTCATTTTGCATCTGATCTACTTGCTCTTTCAAAGCAGCATTGTCCTTTGTCAGGATGGTTAACTGATCTCTGTCAAAGTGAAGAGACTGCAGGAAAAAAAGGACAGATTGTAAGTAAACAGAAAAAAAACCAGCAAAACAATCTTAAAAGAAGAATGCAAATTAATACTATCATGTGTGAGAAAAGACGCAAATGTTACATATGACTGGTTTACAAATTGTAGCTGTAGAATTATGAAGTAAAATTTTCAATTGGTGTAGTATTTTAAATTATATTGGGTGTTGACATTTTTACATCATTACTTTCTTACAGCTGTATGTCTCTTCAAATTATGAAGCCATACCTGTAGGCGGCGTTCCATTTCATCCCGGTCATTCTGCGCTGCTTGGAGATGGGATTCAAGTTCATCCACTTGCTGCTGGATTTGCAACATCTCTTTCTTAATCCGTGCCTGTTCTACCTCTGCTGTAGACTTCTCACCCTGTAGCCTCAGCAGTTCTTTTCTTAACTCCTTAACCTCCGAGTCCAGCTTCTTCTTGGTAGACTTTAGCTCACTTATGAGTTGGTCCTTGGAGCTAGCATCTCTCCGATACGCTTCCACCATCACCTGTATTGGAAATGGATTGTCTTGAATTTGAACCCATGAATCCACATACCGATTTTTCATGGGAAATATTTTAATTTGGTTTTAATCCATAGAGCCAAATAAAAAATAAATACCCCCTTAAAAAACTGAAATGCCATCTAAAACTACTGGTTTCCCATCCCAAAATAAACAGCGGCGATATCCAATACGCATAAAGTTGTTATAATTTGTACTTACTTTTTGCTGAAGATACTGTTCTTTCACTTTCTGGGTCTGTTTCTTCATACTGACATTCTCTTGCTGCAAATATTCCACCTGAAATGGAAATATATAATTTAAAAAAAAATAAACACTAAAACAACCACACACATACTTCCACTGTTCTGAATTTTTGGAAGATATTAAAATAAATAAAAATTAACTAAACTGGTCATGTGGGCTGGTCATTTACTTATCTTACTGATCAGTTTTAAATGCATAAACATGCCCCATAATAATAGTTCCCATAAGATTTACAGGGTTATTCAGTAAAGTGAGAATTCACATTTAAGGCTAGTTGCTGAACTAGAAGCATACCATACCTGAATTTATCCAGGTTAGCCATTAGGGACTTCATTTTGAAATTCACTTTGATTTCTCGCTTTACTGAATAACCCTGTTAATTTATTTAATTAAGATTAACCCCAACACAATAATTAAAGCAGATTAATTCACATGTATTAATCACTTTAAGTCACTGATTCATCTCAGGTATTTATGTTTTATAGATTATCATTGTGAAAGTAAAAACATGATGCTTTTGTTGTTCTTCGTTACCTGACTAGATTTAACAGCAAGATCTTGACGTAGCTTTTCTAAAATTTCTGCAGCAGCATCTGTTCCATCTTCCAAGTTTTTGGCTTCCTGGCCCAATTCTTCATGCTCCATCTTAGCTGCTTCCAAGGCCACCTCAAGGACAATCTTTTGGTTCTGAAGATATTGGATTGTGTCATCTTTAGTCAAAGAATCACTTTGGAGTTCTTCCAACTTGCTCTCAAGCTCATCATATCGCATTTGCAGGTCACTCAGGGACTGGTCTTTGGTGTTCAGAGTCTCTTGGGTCAATGTAAGCTGCTTCAAGATATCTAGGTGCTCCTGCTGAAGAGCTTCAACCTGCAAATCCTTCTGATGCAAACCGAGCTTCAACTATTGGACAACATCACAGAACATTAAAAAAAAATAAAAAAATACGATTTTAATTTTTAAAACAAAATCATAACAAGCTAGCACACTGCACAGTAAAGACAAACTGGTTTCCACCAGAATCCAGAGGGATTAGGGGCTTTGGTACACTGTGGAGTTTATACATTAAACAATTACAGAAAACTAAAAACCGAACTGCAAAATTTAGGAAAAATAGCTAAACAGTGAAACTTTATCAGAGTCTGAACAATTTTCCAAACCAGACATGTTTAGCTAAATTATGCAATGTTTTTTTAATTTATAAACGCCTTTGTTTTGTAAACTAATTTGACCCTTAAAGGGTGAAGCCAGTTAAACATTAAATGTATTAATTTAAAACATTAATGATCAGTCTGGACACTTTATAGAGTTGGAGGAAGACCAAAAAGTCACTTTAAAATATATACCGGTAGTTGCTAATAATGTGTGTTTTTTTGCTCTGCTCCCTTTCTGTAAAGCATCCAGTCAAAGACTGATCAAGTCAACTTTCCTGAATGTCCCTGGGTTCCTCACAAGCTTCATTTTTGTACCTGGTTGCCCCAGCAATGAAACGCGATGGAATATGCATATGTCGTCTAGTGACATCATGAAGGCAGGTCACGTGGGAGGAGCCAATGGACCAGATGGGAAATGAGGGGGGAGTGGCTATTCAAATGCCATAAATGAGGTGTCATGTATTCTTGTCGGTGATTTGTGCATTGACAAACTGCTGTGAGTCCCAAATGTTTGCTTGTTTTTGTGCCCACTGCTATATGCAATAAAGTTTTAAGTGGTATTAATGCACCTTTTGCATTGATCCTCTGTGCCTTTATTATATTTAGTTAAAAAGGATCTGTCTATGACATTGCAAAATCAAATAACTAGCTAAAAGTATGAGATTAGAGGCGCTAATTTTCCCCACATATAATTTCTATTTAATTTATTTATATATGAAAACATCTGATAGAAGACTTTTCTGGTATAGTGACTTGTTAATTCCCATGCATGCACGCAGAACCATTGGAAAATTATTCCAGGCAAGCATGGTCTCCTGGATAAAAAATAAATAAAAAAAATAACACCACGACATCCACCAAACAGTAACTTTCACGTACCTTCACCTCAGCATACTCTACAGTGCAACTATATATAGATTTTACTTGAACAAGTAAGCAATGGCACAGATGAGTGATAACTATTTATTTAAAAGACTAAAATTAAAATGCCTAACTGTTTAAGCAATCGCAGGGCTGTTCATAGCTTCCAATGCTAAATAATCAGCATATTGCATGCTGGCACAAGAGTGCGATGAATGCATAAAATATCACCCGTCCATTACGGGAAAAGTGGGTAGAAAGATCAACAGGTTAAGGTTTCATTTTGTTTTAGGCTCAGCCTAATGGTGGAGACTTTTCTGGGATAGTATCTTCAAAGCCTGCAAGTACCTTAATGAAGGGTTGAGGTGTAGATGGAGGCCGGCCCACAAGAGGGTACCCCCGCTGCAGGCATCTGTAGATTTCCAGGGTTTATACACCCCTTCCTTCGCCTACTCACCATTCGTAGCAAGTGGCTTGCCTAGTACAGCTTGAAAGTAGGACTGTCAGTCCACCTCTTAGGTCGTGTCATTTGCAAGAACCTTTTCCTGGGACTATTACCTTTCCATATGAACCAAATTAGGAGGATACGCAGGGATGTGAAGAAAGCCATGGTGACTGTAATCAGAAGCATTTGAAAAGGATATAGGACCCTTGGCAGTATGTTCATTTTTCTCATGGCCACCTGTCTCAACCAGGAGAAATGGGGAAATACCTGCTGTGCCAAGTGTTTTTGAATAGTGCTCAGTAGTGGTACAAAATTAGACGGGTCAAATCTCCCATGAGCCAGACACCCAGGTATTGAATTGCAGAATCACTCCATTGAAATGGAAAGTTCTGACAGATAGGATCATTACATCATTGTGGGTTGTGGGGTGCCCACTTTTAAACTGAACATGTCTCCATATAGCTTAAATTCAGCCATTATGATTGAGAGGAAGACCTCAGAACTGGACACAAAAAAAATAAACAAATATATATATATATATATATATATATATATATATATATATATATATCACCAGCATATGTTGGGAAATGTTCAATATTAAATAAGCTCACCTGCTCAAGCTCACGTTCTAGAGCACTGGCGGAGTCTGCTAGCTTCTGTAACTGCTCCTTCTCTACCTCAAACTCCTCCAGCTTCCTCTGGAGGTCTTCCTCCACCATGACCTTTGCTTCTTGTATCTGGTGAAAGGCAGCTTCCTGGTCCAGCATGTCAGCCTGGCAGAAACAGTAATTATCAACACTGGATGCCAATTTTAAAGGATACAATCTACATTAGCAGATGCATGCCTGGGCTTGATAAATGACAAATAATGCAGAGTTTAAAAAAAGACAAAAAAAACACAGAAAATCAAAACAGTTTGGGAAAGATGAACACAGCACGGTGTCACTAAAGATATATGTTAAAAAAAACAACAAAAAAAAACAGTACTTCGAACAAAAAAAAGGTTAATTTTAGGGGAGGCCAACACAAGCAGACTTCAATACATGAACCGAAAAATTAAACTCATGAGGTTTAGTTTTATCTGTGAAATAAAGTGGTGAAAATCTAGTAATTTTAGAAAATGTAACAACTTCCTATGAGAATGTTACTATAAGTACAGGCCATTTTGCTGAATTGGATGAGATTTCAATTATATTTTATCAATATAATTCAACACAAATGAAACGACACACTGCTTAGACTCGAGTACATGCTTGCAGTTGGAATAAAAAATGGCTACAGATTGCAGAGTTTAGTTGTCAATGAAGAAATCAGTTCTCTCCTAGGTGTGCTCTTTAATCTGTTTGTCAGTGGACTTACAAAGGGCACAGAAATTCGCTCACAAGGTTATTTACTAAAGTAAGAATTCAGGGTGAATTTAAAATGTAATGCTAAATTAGCCAAATTAAAAGGATAACAGATTTAGAGATACCCAGTTTTAAATTAGAACTATAAGAGTGAGTACAAAAATGCTTCCTGGTGATCAGTTCTAACAGGACTCTACAAAACACCCAGTCATTCTATGCAATATGAGGAATTCAGATTTCACGTGAATCAAAAGGGTCTTTATACTAATAATAAATGTACAGTATTAAATACCTAGAGAAATAGCACCATAGTTCTATAAAACACAATACATAACATCGTAAATTGCAATTACATCCCCCACCCCTAAAGTTTGTAACACCTGTATTTTTGTGTGAAACAGAGGATATTAATAAACAAAAAAATCTCTTACTTCAATGTTCTGAAGCTGTGCAGCAATACGCTCTTTTTCCTTTATTGATCTATGCTGCGTTTCCGTGAGCTGGTGTGAAAGAGTCACATTCTCTATTTTAAGGTGTTCCAAAAATCCAGCCTGTGTCATCTGCCCAACCTAAAAAAAAAAAAAAAGATTTGCCTTACTTTGTCCACAATACTGTAAGTCTAATATATAAGCAAGTCAAAATGTGTGAAAAATATGAAATAAGTTTACCTGTATGTTTGCCATCTCGCTTTGAAGTCGAACCCTAGCTTCTTGGGCCAGTGACAGCTGCTGTTGGTACCACTCACGTGACTGCTGCAGGGAAGCAATCTCGGTCTTGGAAGCCTTCAGTTTGTTGGTAAGTGTGGTGCGGTCTAGTTGCACTTGCTGTAGCTGATATTGCAGTGACACTGATTGCTGGCGCAAATCGTGCACTATCATGAAAAGAACAGTTAACACAAATGAGTTGCTTTGCAAAGCCTAAAAGTTGTAATCTAGTTAAGAACAATAAGCATAACTACAAATAAGTCAGCATTTGCCATTTGCTCGTTATAGAACAATGCAAAGATAATGGCAGAGGGTATAAGAGTAATAGTAAGAAAATATATATTTATATTTTTTTTATTGGATTCGGATACACACACGCCCTTCTACATTTACCAAGATGCAGACCAATCTTATCAACATTTTGCGTTCTAGCAAAATATGTGCCTCACATAGCCATAGAAATTAATTTATGTTCGCAGTCTTCTTAAGCACATAGCACAAAATGACACTGAATACAATATTTAAATTAATAAAACTAATTCCCATGTCAAACATGTTTAGATTATATTGAGACTTGCATATGTGAGAAGCTATCTTGGTCAGATACTTGTAATTATTAATGTAAGCAAAACTTTAATGACCATTGAGCACTCCAACTCACCTGTGTTGTCTTTCTGAATGATTGTCCTCTGGAGTTCTTCTACTTTCCCCATCAACCGTTGATACTGCTCTTCTGCCACTTGCAAGTCATTGGCCAAAGACGCTAGACTTCCATTCTTTGCCTCCAAGCTGTTCTGTAAGTCTGCCATTGCCCTTTCCAGATCTAGACAAGATTTCTTTAAACTGATCACTTCGGTACCTAAAGATTCCTGCTTTTGCTGGCTGGTTTGCCTGTGCTCCATTTCAGCTTGTAGTTTAGCATTTACTGCTGCCAACTGGGCTTGCAGCTCAGCTCTTTCTTTTAAAGCCTGTAACATAAAAATGCACAAAGTATACATAATATCTCTATATATCTATATCAACCAGACATTACATACAGCATGGCATGCAAATTGCACTTGTCATGCACACTACACCCTCTCACATGCAACAAACTGGAAATAAGTCACCAATACATGGACAAGTCAGAAAAAAGCACTAACATGACACACACACACACACACACCACATCCAGTATCCACATGAATACGATATATAGCAGTCATAATGCACGCACAGCAACTGTATCATGTACGGCACCCACATATTTAACTACCATCACACCCACATATTATTTGTATTAAACCAATTTAACACACACCATGTATAAGGAGCTGGTGACAGTAAGTGTAATATAGATTTGGCACATTTGTGAATTTTACCAGGAATTAAAGAGTGGTTGCCGGGTAGAAGAAAGAAGCTATATGGGGCCGGAGGAATAGGCAGTGCTACCCTTTCACCACATTGCCTGCCATAGACTCATCAGGCACAAGAAAATGATCTATAGGTAGCATGATGATTAAGGTGCATTGGCAATGATGTGAGAGAACATAATCTTTAACATACATAAATACTAGAAAATAAAATAACAAAAAAAAACTAAAAAAAATAATTGCCGTAAAAATAAATGATTTTTGATTTCACCTCATAAATAGCACTCCTTACTGTTTTATATGAGTAAAGCCCTAAAAAGAGTGTGGTGTTCCAATTACCTGGCTTGCTTCTGAACTTATAGTTTCAAGTTGCCCTTCAAGCCTCATTTTGTCCTTGAGAACTTGCAGTAGTTCATCATGAGTCCCCGCAATAGAGCTTTCCATGGAAACACTATTTAACAGAGTAATGATTAGCATTATGGCAACATTAGAAACATTACAGATGTCAATGACAGATAAATAGTAGAATATGAATATATATACATTCATATGATATGGGGGTATAAAAGACTGACAAAAATGAAAGCATAGCGATTATTGAAGAACTGGCAGATACTTAAAGTGCACTTTAACATTCTACATCATAAATTAAAATGTAAATGTATTTGAGGTTGATAATGATCTTTAATTTTAAATCACAACATACTAGTTCTATTCAAACCTGCTTGATATGCTATCGCGTCTGCTTCTGGGTTCTCCATTAATTTCTTGCTCTTGAGCATGTTGTTCAGCACTAGCAGCTTTAAGTACATCTCTGAGTGAAGGATACTGTCCAACATCTTCTGCTGATATGGTCTGGCCATTCACGGTATACACTTCTTCCCTTTTGAGAGATGAATAGGCTAAATATGCTCCTGTTCCAGCTGATACACTACTATAGGTGGAACTGTCACTCTCATTGCCGTCGTGTCTTGTGCCTACATCGCTTCCTTCCAGTTCTGAGCTGTTGTCTGCATAGCTTGAGTTCTCTAAAGGTTCCCCCCTGTCCACACTGATTTCAGATACTACTGATGTCATGCTCCCTCTGTTAGATTTCAAGGACCCTGGGGATGTATCCGAATATCCCATGTTACTGCTGCCTTCAGATGTTTCTTTCCGATAATCTGCCAATGAACGTATTTTACTGGAAGACTTTGAGGACTTAGAAGACTTCTTCTCTTTGGAGGATTCTGGAAGTCCAAGACTGCCCAGCTTTGGTCCTCGTGGGACACTGGTACGCAAGAATGAATACTCTTTAGTCATTGCAACAGTACTGGCCCGAGGCAGATTTTCTGGGTTGAACATTAGTTCAGGATCCAATGTACTTGAGGGGCGATTTTTGGAAGTGGGCTGTTTAGACTGCAATAGAAAGAAAAACACAAAAAATAGTGAGTCTTTCTTTATAAGGATATTTTAATTATCGTCATGTGTGTTTATATAACATTTTCTTTATAACCTTAGCACTTTTTCCCTATGTTTTTCAAAGTTCTAGTACTATTAGTACATGTTCTTACATATTCGAAAACAACATGGGTCTGACCATTAAAGTATTCTCAGTAGGCATACTCTAAGCACCATACCAACTTTTTATTATTGCAAAGTTTAAGGTGCTAAGAGTACCCGTCATGCTCCCCACTTTCAGCCAGTGAGTAACTCCCCACTCACAAAATTGCTTGAGAAACATACATTAATTTCTCAATCAGTTTTGTGAATGGTGAGATACTGATCGGCTTAGAGCGTCAGCTGGTGGCTTCAGTCAATCAGCATCGCCCCTGTGCAAGGCTTCCATTTTCAAGGTTCTGAGCAGCGAAAAGGCAGACCGATCCGAGGCTGGATAAACCGTATTGCTTAACCCCTAAATTTAAGCTAGCGACAGGGACCACAAAGAACCACAGCTTCTTAATTCCAATTAAGTTGTTATGGTGCCCAGAGTGTTCATTTAAAGGGACACTATTGTCACCAGAGCTACTACAGCTTATTGTATTTGTTCGGGTGAGTAGAATCATTACCTTCAGGCTTTTTGTTGTAAGCACTCTCTTTTCAGAGAAAATGCAGTGTTTACATTACAGCCTAGTGATAACTTCACTGGCCACTCCTCAGATAGCGGTTAGAGATCCTTCCTGAGTCATGGCTGCCTAAAATGCATCCAAACATTCAGTATCTCCTCCCTCTGCATGCAGATACTGAACTTTCCTAATAGAGATTCACTGATTGGCCAGGGCTGTGTTTGAATTGTGCTGGCTCTGCTCCGATCTGCCTCTTTGTCAGTCTCAGCCAATCCTATGGGAAAGCATTGTGATTGGATCAGGCTACCACTTCTGCTGATGTCAGCAGGCAGGTCCAAGGAAAACTGGGACAAAGTAAGCAGCTCCAGACTTGAATACAAGTAAGAGTTTACTATATTTAGTGAGGCGTGAGGGGACCAGGGTGGCTAGATGGTGGTTTTAACTCTATAGGGTCAGGAATACATGTTGGTGTTCCTGACCCTATAGTGCTCCTTTAAGTAAATTTAAGGGTTTCCATTAAGGTTTTGGCAGTATACACATGTGAGATTAGATATACCAAGATCACTTCTTAAAAGGACACTATAGTCACCAGAACCACTAAAGCTTAATGTAGTGGTTCTGCTGTCTATAGCATGTCCCTAAAGGCTGAGAACTTTTTCAGAGAAAAGGCAGGGTTTTACATAATGGCAGACATTCAGGTGGCCACTAGTCCAGTGCTGCACAGTGTGCAGCACCTATGTTCAGCATCACTCTGTAGTGATTCAAAACAAATCTGGGGAGATACAGATTGGTGAAGCGTGGTGTTTTGTTGTGCATGCACAATAGCCTTTCAATGCTTTCCTATGGAAAAGCTTTCGATTGGCTGAGATCATCAAGACTGATGATCTCAGCCATTGAGGTTGGGCCAACGTAACTAGACCAGTGCAGCATGGGAATATAGGCAAGTAAAACCACATTTCTCATGCGATCGGAGAAAAGCCGGTCCCCTAAATAGTTATTAAACACTATAGTGCCATGAATACATGTTTGCAATGTTTTCTTGGACTTTGATTCACCACCAGCAATACCATATGCCTTAATGTGGAGTCTTCAGAGGTTATGATATCCAGCCTGTAATGTTTAGTATAAATGGCCACACTGTAGATCTGTTTTGGAGCTGTGCATGCCTTCATGGCCTAAGACACTGCAACATACTTAACGGAATGATCCGTATATGCTGAATGAGGAGATTTTCCCAAAGAAGAATAGGCTAAGTTGATGGTCTCTTCATCTTGCTAAGAATTCTTAGATATGCCAATTCCCATTGCTGTTTTGTGATTCAGGATGAACAATTGTTCAGCAGAGCAAGAGGAACACATTTTCTGTAGATAACGCAAAGTCCTTTGAAAATCGAGATGGTCAAACTTCCTTTCCAATCCAAGGATTGATTATGACAAAATGTAAGCAGAAATACCTCAGTTAAGAGTAATTCGAATGAAAAGCTCAAACACCTTGAGTGGTATCACCTAAACCACCTCTACAAGATAAATAAAATATACAAACGGCAGAGCTATGTAAATAGAATACAGTATAAATCTGTAAAGATACAAATAATGACAGAAAATAATGCAATATTGCCAGAACAGGTAATACATGGATCAGTAAGGTTTAGCGTATCAGTCACAAGTAAGGAGCCATTAGCATCATATCACTCGGATGATAAGCTTGGATGGACACTTAATAGGATCGGAGAGAACTCCTTTTTCTCTCCGATCCTCTATATGTGGCTGTCAATTTTGACACACAGGATACCAGAGAATTTTCCGTCCAAAGGGTCCTGATTGAGAGGAGCTGTATTCAATACCTTCAGACCAAAAGATTGTAAATAAGGAAACAGTTTTCCCTTATTAAACATGGCATAAGGGGGGGGGCGTGGCCTGGGCATCATGGCTGCTGGCCGCACATGGAGTGAGCTCCCAGCTTGACTCACATACTCCGACTATTTTACTGCAAGACAGATCGCCACAAACGACTTACACAGCTACATACCATGTCTGGCAACCTTGGGGGAAACTCATGAGACTTTGTGCGACTTACCAACTTGAATTTACCACGGAGTTCCCACTGCGGCCTACCATTGCTGCAGGACGGGTGAAACGGCCGATCACCCGCTCTGTGCGACGTTGCGGTGTGCCACTTAACACCCTGCCCCTCCCCCCCGGACCGGTGGGGGATATCCCGGTTCACTTTTTAGTAGGCTGCACAAACTCACTGGCTGAGTGAGGGGATACCGAAACAGCTGCAGAGGTTTCCGGGGACACCCCTAAGATGGCAGACGCCACATGTGTTCCTGACGCCTCAGAGGGCAAACAGGATTGGGAGTCCAGGCTGGATAGAATTTTCAGCGAATTCTGGTGTAAGCTCGAGGAAAGACTGCATAAACAAGCCCAGACACAACCATCTACCTACTCACCTCACAAGCGGATACCTACCTTGCAGCACAAGTCCACTGCAGCGGGAACAATGCAGGCCCCAACATAGCGGCGGCGCAAGACGCACAGGAACAAAGCAGCAAGCAGGAGGGTGCCGTTTCAATCCAGCACAAGAAATAACCAGAACCTGGTAGCAGCCGGCCACTGGACTTTTAATAAAGCAAACGAACAGCCAACCTATAAGTCCATACGACAATGCGGGGCAGCACCGGCTCAAAGCTGGGAGGAAGCACAAAGAGATGAACAGGAGGCACAGGTAACCCCTCCAGGCACAAGCACCCACAAAGCCATAACGTCTCGCAAGCAGAGCCCACCTAAGCTGCGGCCGAGCAGGGGAACTTGCCCTAGACACCGGCGGAGGCAACCATCCTGGGGCTTCTGTCACATCCCGTCAGGTAGGGACTTGGACTCTGTAGCGAGCCCCCAGGACCGTGGTGTAATAATGCAGGCCCACAACTTGGCCCGGGGCCGGAAAGTTGCCACACAATGCCCTTGCCCACCACATCAGGACTGCCCTCGCTCACTTCCAAGTCTCGGTGTGGGCTGAGTATATTACCTTGGATCAGGGTCTGAAAACACGCTACCAGACCATAACACCCCCAAACTTTTCCAGCTGCCCAACACTCTGACCACTATCGGGGGTTGGCTATATCAGAACTTGGCCTCATGAACTGAGATATGTTTCTCCCTAATGTCATTATGATGCTGCAGCGGGCTATGCCGCACACTTTTGTTTTTCTTTGGTTTCACGTTTGTGTTCACCTGTATTAGCCTTAAATTCCAGGTTCAGCTTTAGAGGAACGGCACAGTAATAATGATTTTAGCACGTCTCAGTATTAAATCTCAATAATTTAATTAACTCGAAATAGTTAACCAAGCATGTTATCTTCTCTAAAACTCATTTCACGCGGTTTTCTAGACAACAATATTGTTTAATAAGACAGTCCAGCATGTCTTCACTATCAATTAGCCTTGTGTGTCTACTCAGGCTTTACTTACTTTCATAGTTTTATCAACATGTCTACGACTATGCAAAGCTTAGCCACTAATGACTCCAGACATATGCTGTTTAGCCTATACCCTAAGCATACTATAAAAAAATTTTAAAAAATGTGCCAATTATGCGAATGCCACAATACTGTTTTGAATGACTTGTTCTCTTTCTGTTTGCGGAAGCTGTTGTGGCTTACCAAACATTGTGTTATCTCTTTGCACTCTATAAATAAAGAATTAAAAAAAATAAAAAATAAAAAATACATGGCATAAGGAGGAATGGAGCAAAGTGGTTGTAATTCATTGATATTTTTGGCAGGCATTATAGCTACCTCAAAAAAGCATTTTATGCATCAAAAAGTTCTCATAAAGAGACTCTGGAGTAGATTAGTAAATGGATAGGTTTTTTTATTTTTATTTTTTGTTTGCCAAAGACAATGATAAATGAAGGAGGTAGACTTCTTGGCTAAACCAAAAAAAGTGTAAAATCACATTTTCATCCAGAACTGTAGGATCATAATTTCACAAACCAGATGTTTAGAAGAAAGGTTTTCAGTGACTGAACTGGAACTCTTTTGAATGCCAAAATCTCTTCCGAATTTGTAAGAGGAAAACTCTCCCTCATAAGGTCCGTCAGGTAAATTAACCAAACCCTCCTGTACTTCCATATACTGTAGACATACATTCTGAGCTTTGGCAGCGGAGGTTCTAAAAACTTAAGTCAACATTGATTTGTAACTGCCTAGAAAACCTTTTCAAAGGAGGTCTCTGCTTCTGTAGTGGATATGGTGCCACAATTACCTTGTCACCCTACCACAGTAAGTAGTCAAGTGGTTTACGAATGGCTGGCACTCTTAGCCAGTGAGCTTGTCATGCATGTCAGTGCTTAACTCAGTGGGACCAACACAAGTTTACTCTCAGAGGGTATCTTGGCAGTGCTGGCACAATAACAACTACAGAGTTTTCTTAAAACACTAGTTTTTGGTTGAAAACACATTAGAGAACTCACTCAACAGGACTGTATTGACAGTAACATTTGAGTTTACACTCTATGGTAATGCAGTTATGAATAGAAATATGTATATAAAGTTTGTGTTATGATTTTTTTAAATTGAACACTGCAGTTTAATACTGTAGCCTGAGAGAACAAATCAAATACGTATGGCCTCTCAAGTTTATGAACAAATCTATTGTCACGGGACATAGGTTGAGCTACATGCATGTTAAAAGTGAACACCTTATCAATTACATTACTTACTCTTTCCTGATGCCTCTTCACCCTGTATTGCTTCAACTGCTCCTCAAGTCGGCGTCTAGCTTGCAGGCGGATTTGCTCCTCTCTCTCCAGAGGAAGGGGAGTTTCAATGGAACCTGTAGAAACCATTTAAATAAAAAGGTGAACAAAATATGGCATCCAGTTGCTAAGTTCCAAGTCTAATGACAATATAGTCATTCAAATGGGCAAAGCAAGAAGCATGTGCAAGCAGAGGAGTTTTATATAAGCAATTAAAGTATATACACAAGGGCTGTCTAATGGCTTATGGGGTCTTTTTTTTTATTTAAACAAGGACATGAAATATGGTCTATTCATAATAACTGAGGGGGATGGCTTTGTTTCTTCGCAGAAGGCCAAGCAAACTTGGTAAGAAAAATTTAAACTTTTTAGAGGACAGAAAGCGCTTTCTCCCCGCCTGAGGAAAGAAGATGGGTTGACCTGGAAGCATCCCTTATGGGGATGGATATGCCTCAGTTCTATATGTGGACCCCGAAGGAGCACAGACCGAACATAACAGTGACTTGTCCAGCGATCTCTAACTCGCTGAAAATATGGGACACGGCTGCACCTAAGTATGGCTTGGCGTCCTCCCCCTCACCGATGACCCCTCTATTGAGGAACAAAGCATTCTTACCAGGGATGTCGGCCCGGGAGTTTAGAGGCATGGAAAGGGCGGGACTGCAAAGGTTATTTCAGCTATACGAGGGGGGCTCGATCGTGACTTTTGACAATCTGCAAAATAAAACACCTCTGCGACCCTTTGACTATTTCAGGTACCTTCAGATCAGGGATTATGCCCGTAACATCCAGGTTAAACAAGCCGCAGAGGCACAGATGACGTTCTTTGAGAGAATGTGCGCAAAAGAACGATTCCCAGGAAAAATGATTTCACTTATCTACTTACATTTATGCCACAACACTTCAGAATGGGGAGGACTAACATACATGGCCCAATGGGAAGCGGAATTAGGAGAGACATTAGAGGGAGTGGAGTGGCAGGAGATGTGGGAGGCGGCCGCGCAGGCTTCTATGTGTGTCTCCCTGCAGGAACAGTCCTATAAGACGCTATTTAGGTGGTATACCACACCGGTAAAGTTGAGCCGTATGAATCAAATTACTACAGACCTATGCTGGCGAGGATGTGGTCTCAAGGGCACATATGTCCACATGTGGTGGGAATGCCCAATAGCACAAGTGTTTTGGCGACAAATTGCGCAATTGCTACGAGACATATTTGAGAGGGAGGTTAAACTAGACCCATGGGTGTTCCTGTTAGCCAGACCTATAGATAACTGGACCAAAGCGCAACTAACCCTATTGAATAAGGTGACTCTGGCAGCTAGGAGAGCTCTGGCACAGGGATGGTTGAAACAGGAGGCCCCAGGGATTGATATGGTGATCAGGAAAATTAAAGATAATTACCTCATGGATGACCTCACAGCTCGAGTTAGGGGTACGACGAAAAAGTTTGAAAAAATTTGGGGCCCTTGGGAGGCCAGCGCAGCCAATACGTGAGTTTAGCTCACACGACATGGGATGGCCGGACCCTCCTGACGTCACCCTCCTCCCCCCCCCCCTTTTTTTTTTTTTTTTTTTTTTCTCTCCCCTAGTTTTTCCTTTTTTCACACTCTGATATCTACTTTCATCTCTCTGTTCCTTTCCTTCTCTCTTGTGAGATCTTCTTAATTATTTCACGAAAGCCAGGCAGGCTTTCAGTACCACGAAAGGATTGGGACATGGGCTTACTGGTGCAATTGGATAGAACTTTGTAAGAGTTTGACAAAAAATATAAAACAGCAAACGAGTTGTTAGATTATCATGGAAACACAGGATGGAAAATAGGGCATGTCCTACACATATTTAACATGCGAACATACTAGTATGACATATATGGTGCTGTTTGACCTGCCTTATTGGTTTCTGTTTTTGTCTTATTACTGCCTTTGCTTATCTCTCATCTATGTTATAAGTTTAAAAATTTTAAAAATAAAAAACTGGGAAGGACTGGTTAAAAGCTGATAGCCGCATTCCAGGATACGTTGGTGAAGTGAAGGTTTACTAGGAGGGATAGTTTAAGGTCATTCCAAATACGATGTGAACCATGCATATATAATGTAACAATATCCTGTATCGGCTCGTTTTGATATGCAATTATTGTAATGTTCTTCCTTGACATAAATAAAGAATTTATAAAAAAAAAAAGAAAGCGCTTTCTTTCAATACTATACTTATAGATGTAATACTTATTTTAGCATGAAGAAAGAAAAAAAAAAAAAAAGTAGGTAGGAAAAAGGTAAGAACATTTGAAAAAGGCATGGTTTTGCCTACAATAATTATAATGCAACATGGAGCTGTGGAAACTATTTCACTGCCTGCCTTGTGTCCCTGCTGCTGTTAGGAGGCAATAGCAGGGGGTGTGCTCCTTGTACAATCTGAGAACCGTTATTGGTGTCCCTGCACGGAAATAAGCAGCGGTGGGGACATGATCAGCTAAAATCACTACTTTAGTGATCTTAAGCTGTACCTCCATCTAGAAGTCAATCTGAGCGATCGTGCAGCAGAGGGAAGTTAAGTATGGCCCTGTTGTGATGGGAATAGTCCTTCACTTACACGCTGGGCAATTTTAACTCTGCACATGCACAGAATGATTAAGTAGGGCTTAAAATGCTGACCATGCATTCCTTACATAGTTGGCCTTTAAAACCCACTTTTTACACCACATAAGAGGCACTTTGACTTGACACTCAAAGGGTTAGAGCACTGTTAGTAACTAAAGCAGATAGAAAAATGTATCAATTGGATAGGCAGATAGCATATAGGTTCATTTGGAAATAGCAAAAAAAGTGAAGTGCAAGTTAGCGTTTTTTGTCTCTGCTCTGTCACAGAGACAGAATTTTCATGTTAATTATATAATAAGTATGGATTCCTTTACAACCAAATTGATAGTTAATGCAATGGCAGAGAGAGGAAAGATGGTTACAAAAATTACCCTTGCCGTTTGAGCTGCTCACTGAAAAGATTTGCCATCAGGAAATACACAGCAGTGGGCACAATCAATAAATAAATACTTTATAAACCAACCAGTAAGCAATCAAACTTTGTTTGGGCATAGAAGTTTTTTTTGTTTAAACTCATTTTTAATGAATAATCTATTTTAAAGTTTTCGTGGATAAAACGTAATATGTCACATGCCGAATATGTGGCTTTTATAGCCTCATAGTAATGCTAGAGAGAGTGACTAGAGAGTTCTGATGCCACATTGTGATCATAATAATATTAATAATAAGAAGAAGAAATTCTGGGACAAAGTTCTACATACAAAGCAGCAGCTATGGAAACAAGTGGAATGTTTCTACAGATTGCTCCAACAGTAAAACTTTGCCCTACAATTATTCTTAAACAACCACCATAGTCACACAATTACCATTACAATACTAATAAACTCAAAAGAATGTTCCATAAATTCCTTTCTATTTTAATTCAAAATGTTCTAAAACACTTCTAAAGCAGAATTATCTAGCATTCAGTATATGTATATAGTAGGCCTGAGTACATAGGTGTCAGTTACTGAGTGGGGCATCACGTGCAGGGAAGGTTAAGTGTGCAAAGAAAGAGAAAGGCTCTCCATTAAAACATGTGCTTACACAGGTCAGTTTCCTGCATGTGAAGGCTTAGCTTCAGCGACTGCAAAGCTTCTTTTCTAAGAACTACGCTGTCAGTACTAGACTCCAATAGGTTGTCATGGAAACCAGCCACACCTGGGCTACTGATAGAGTCCGTAGATGAACGAAGTTCTGGGTAGAGAGACTGTGGTCCATTTTGGCAGGCGTCCTCTAAGCCGTTGGTCTTCATATTGCTACCTCCCTTTGGTAAGTTGGTTGAATTAATACTTGGTACTAGAAAATAAAACAAAGCACAATTATACTGGTTCAAACAGATATATATATATATATATATATATATATGCATGTAAAGTGTAGTGTTCTGAAAAGTCTAAAATTACTTGAAGTGGGGCAATCACATGGAAACTAGAAGAACCAGTAGGCAGAGGAATATGCCCCTTTCCTATATTTGCATAATTTTCTAGTCTTGGCACTTTTTATATACAACCCCAAAAATATTTAGGCAATAGACCTTAATTAACTGTAGCAGCATTTATCTCCCCTGTGTAAAGAACCATATGACAATGGGAAGATTCAAGTAATGTGTATCACTGGATGTAGATTTATATCAACCCCATTACAAATGACAAAGTTGCCACGGACTTAATTGCACAGTTAAATATGTATGGTCTTAGAATAGTATCATGTGTTTAATGTTCCCCTTACCATCTATGTCCTACATAAAGGGACACTCCACGGTCCAAATACAAAAAAAGATAAATTAGTAAAAAAATAAATAAAAAAAACAAATTTTTTTTTTATAAAAATAACAGATATAACCCTATGAAAACTAATGAATTGACTTGTACATTTTCTTCATTGGCGGTATACCTAAAAACGTCTTGCAAATGTTGCGGTTCTCTTGACTGTAGCCTTTGCAAGTCCACCCCTTCTAACCCCACCCCAATCACAGTCTTCCCAATGCAGCTCAAAGAACATCTGAGCAATTGCTTGCCTCTTGAATTTATCTCCACTGAGCTAATCTACCAGGAAGTAATAGGATCTATGTCTGCTTGACTGCAAGAAGGGTGTAAAAAGGTTCATATAAGAAAGTGGATATGAGACCGCAAAATGGTACCGCAGAGAACTGGGGACCCGGTCACTGCAGACCAACTCAAAATTATGCTGGCGGAACTCCGCAAAGACCTAGCAACTGACATGGCCTGCTATAAAGAGGCTATTGAAGGGGCCGCATTGAAAATCTCACACTTAGAGACCTGCTCGACTAACCATGAATCTAGAATCAGAAAGGTGGAAAAGCAGGTAGCAGATCTGGCACAGCAGCAACTAACCACGGCGGAAAGGCTAGACGCCATTGAGGATCAGAGATGGCGCTATAACTTAAAGGTCAGGGGGATCCCTGACTCGGTCGACATCACTGACTTACCCCACTACATACACTGTTTAATCGGAGGCTTGCTCCCACCAAAGCAGGCAAAAGCCCTAAAACTAGATGGTCTGTTCCGGCTACCAAAGCCAAATAGAGCGCCGGCAACGGCCGATTTGATCCTCAGATTCCAGACCCTCTCGGACAAAGCCACACTTCTAGCAGCTTTGCGAGGGAAAACTCCTATACCGTTCGAGGGCTCCTCCATCACAGTCTTCCCAGACCTAACCAGGAATACCCTCACAAGGCGGAAGTCTCTACAACCCCTGCTGCAACACCTCCGTGCCAACGAAATTCCCTACAGATGGGGAACACCGCGAGTGGTCCTATTCACGCATAACGGAACTACCCTCAGAGCACAGGGATACCAGGAATTAGAAGCGCACCTGAAATCAACGGGTGTTTGGTGTGCCCCACTGCCGACGGGAATGGGACTGTCCAGGCTAAACCCAGCTACCATTCCGGAATTTACCCCAAGAGGGAAACAGCGGGCCTCGCCTAACAAACCACCAACCTGAGTAAACAAAGGCTGAACCACCCAAGAGGACTTTGTATGCCGCTATTATTTTGCACTGTACCCACCACAGTTGAAAAAAAAAATGCTTTACTTTTAAAAGTTTTAAAAATGCTTTATGTTAAATGTACCGGTAAATAAGTTATTGGTTCTTATATTTGTATCCTTAATTGACTTGTCAAGCCTAACAGCCTGTATGTGACCACCCAAGCAGTTGCTCAAACAAATGCATAACACTGGCACTCTGTATAGGCTGATACACATACTACACCGCCTAGTAACCACTATTGCTCACCAATCCACACCCCCCCCCCCTCCTTCCGGGTATCCACCTCTAACGAACGTACTCCACACATAGGGGAAGGAGTTGGAACCCCATCATGGATCTTACCAAGCTGACTCACACTTTTAACACACCCGCAAGGGGCTCACTTGTTGATTTTTCTTCATACTGTCTTGTATAATGTATTTATAAAACAGAAAATGTGCTATGTTAACAGATGCCGACAACTATGCACTAAATGTTGAAAATTAAGCTAGCGATAGCTGTTGGGGCATTGCTTGCATATTTGTACTTTACATGCACGATTAAATAAATAATTTAAAAAAAAAAAAAAGGTTTGTGTTTCAGGGCAGTGGAGCGTATTGCAGCGGTGGTGTCGTTCGTGTAAGTGCTGTTTGTGTGTGAAAAATGCAAAAGGCGTTACTTTTACTCGCGATGTCGTCGTTGTAATGTGTTTTGCTGTTTTGAAACATTAATATTTGTGCTCAGCGAAGTCTCCCGAGTAGAACAGTAACCCCCATGTACAGGTTTTATGGTGTTTTGGAAAGTTATAGGGTTAAATATAGTGCTAGCAAATTAAATTCCCTTTACTTTCGGCATGGGTTGTCAGGCAGGTCCCGCTAATTGTAATTAATTAAGATATCCAATTATGTAAAAATATTACATAAATAATTAATATATGTATTTTTTTTATTTTTTAAGTTTTTTATTCACTCTATCCTGAGGAAGGTCCCTGTGTGGACCGAAACGTTGATTTTGACACATGGAATGAAACCGATTTTTCATTCTTGAAACTACAAAAAAAAAAGGGGGGGATATTTCTATTGAAATCTGCACTTTTTGGAAAATTAAATTTTTTTTTTTTATTTATTTATTTTTTTTTTTAAAAGGACACAACACATCTCAAAAAGCTAAAGTGCGTTGAGGGTCTGGAGTGTCCTTTTAAGCCTACTTTCTGCTATTCGGGTGCACACAAGAATCACGGTCAGTCGGCAGATTTCAAAATAGCAGTATGCACCGATTTTAATTTTTTATTTTAAATTAAAAAAAAAAAAACACCACCTTTAGTAAGCCAAGGACTTCCCTACCACGTGTACTCAATAATACTTTGCCCTACTAAGATATAAACGTAATGTTGACATTTTGTATTACATTTTCAGCCCACTGGCCTAGATTCATCTTTAACCCCTTAAGGAAACATGACATGTGTGACATGTCATGATTCCCTTTTATTTCAGAAGTTTGGTCCTTAAGGGGTTAAACTGTTGTAGCTTGATTATGAGTTGCCTATCCCAGCATTAAAGTAACACTATAGCGTTAGGAATAACACGGCGAATAAATGGTTAATTAACTGTTTATTTGCTTACCTTAATCCAGCTCCGGGATCTCTCTGCGCTGGTGATCTCTCCTACTCCATCAACGTCAGCTCCCGAGTGGGACCAAATGCACAGCCAGAGGCGCGCGCGCTCAAACCTGCCCAAAGGAAAGCATTACTCAGTGCTTTCCTATGGGGATCTTTTTTGACTCTGCCAAATAAGTGCGATTTACTCAGTGTAAATAGCAGAAGCGCCTCTAGTGGCTGTCAGGGTGACAGCCATTAGAGGCTGGATTAACCTGTGTAAACATAGTTTCTCTGCAGGGTTAAAACTAGGGGGACTTGGAACCCAGACCACTTTATTGAGCTGAAGTGGTCTGGGTGCCTAAAGTGGTCCTTTAAAATTGTGTTTTACAATAAAGTTCGTCATGAGTATCAAAAAATAAAGCCCTCTCCTAAGTGCACTGCAGGGCAGCTAGTTGTCTTGGAAAATCAGCATGATGCAGTCTCCCTACAAAAATAGCTGGACTATTTACAATGTAGCACAGGGGCACACCTGCCACCATAATAACTACAAAACGTAGTAGTGGTTATGGTGTTCCGGTAAATGTTCAGAGTTATAACACGGTCCATCACTGCTTATACTCCCATACCTTTTTTTTTTTGGAGACATCAGGGAAATCATACATTAGACACGTAGCATAAACACAGCATTCCCTTCTGCTTTTATTTTTGAACCAGATAGAAAATATTTAACTGGCTCTCAGACAACCTTCTTTGCAGTTAGATAAACTTAGACACTGCTGGGACGAATGTTAAACAAAGATTAAAAGAATACCGGTTTTGATTGCTTGTATAAAGAAATATATATGGAAAATTGTCAATTATGCGATTATCTTAACTATGAATACTAGAATTGGCTATGGTCATTAGAATTTACGTTGGAAAAAAAGCTATTGTGGATGATTGCACTCCCCGCCCCCTTTTTTTCTTCCCCTGTTACACCCCCCCCTTTTAAATGTTTTGTTCTACTCATTGTAAAAGTTATTTTTGTTATTGTAAAAATATATCTTTAATAAAATATATTTGAAAAGATATTTAAACAAATACAAAATCAACAGCCAACCAGGTACAGACATTGAGATGCATACTGGGAAATATAGTTCAATGGAAAATATAACTGTTGGAGTGTTCTTAAAATTATCTTAACGTTACTGAACAATTTAAATATGTAAAGTTTATAACGTTTCTTTTCAGGAAACATGTTCAATAATGTTATTTTAAAGCCGTGGCAGGAAAAAAAAAAAAAAAAAATATATATATATATATATATATATATATATATATATATATATATATATATATATATATATATATATATATATATATATATATATATATATATATATATATATATATAATTAACGTTTCTCCGTTTATATATTTTGAACTACATCAGAAATACACTCACGGTCTTAACGCTATGAATCATGTTTTTCCAGTTTGACCCACTAACTTTATGAAAACATAAATCTAAACTTGACAAAGAATCTATTTGTAGTTCATAAAAAAATAATAATAAATAATATACAGATTATGGGATCCCAAAAAAATAAGATCCCCAGCTTAAGTAGTTTTAAATGGCTTAAAAGCCTGAAAAGCATCCCATGAGCTATAGTTTTACAAAAGGTGGGATATTCTACATTTTGGCCAAACCACTATAGACAAGTTAGCATGTGCTGCGGAAAAAAAGGTGAAAGTTTGATTGACTTGTCCACAGTAAAGGAAAATGATCAGATCTATGTAAAGCCCCAGCCCTGGTCCCTCTTCAATTCCACTGCTAAACAAGCTTCTTGGCGCACACACAGAAACACTTACATACACTGGCATGCACAAATGCA
This sequence comes from Pelobates fuscus, assembly GCF_036172605.1. Taxonomy (NCBI): domain Eukaryota; kingdom Metazoa; phylum Chordata; class Amphibia; order Anura; family Pelobatidae; genus Pelobates; species Pelobates fuscus. The sequence continues at coordinate 145,545,688 of NC_086321.1, read as the reverse complement.
CCGACATACACAATAATAATGATGATAATATATGGCAGCTGCAATCCTTTTGTAAAGAGAGTACATAAGCAGTGCTGCCGGCTCTGCGCTTTTTTAGTTTCCCTTGCCCCCTTTCAGTGCAACACCAATGGACTACTGGAACTAAGAAAACTACATTGTGCGATAGTGGTTATGGTGCTTAGACTTGGATCACCAAGTGCACTGACCCAGGACATCCTTGAAAACTAGAGAAATCTCAATGTAGCTTTCCTGGTAAAATATTTAATAAATAAATTGTAAAAAAAAAAAAGTGGTTCATAAAAAGGTCATTCTAGTCCAAAAAAACAAAAACAAACAAAAGAAAGTGTCTTCCATTTCTTTGAGTTTACATTTCTTAAAGTAGTTCTGTCTCCTCCAAACCTACCATTCCCCCCTCTAGTGTTTCTCTCCCAAGTGCAGTATTCTTGACTTTTCATGTTATCATTACTATCTTTCATTGTGATATATAATTCACCTGAATTGTTAAACTATGCACTACAAACAAAAAATAGGATAGGCCCATTTTCGGCCGGAAATTTGGTGCATACTGGAGGGACTGTAACCTGTCCCTCCGGTATTTTCAATATAAACACTGCTTATTCAGAGAAAAGGCAGTGTTTACATTGCTGCCTAGTAACACCTCTAGTGGCTGTCACTCAGACGGCTATTAGAAGGTATTCATATCTCAGTGCTGCAGTGTACAGCACCTACGTTCAGCATCTCACTCTGCCATTAGATGCAGAATGCTCCACATGAGATGTACTGCTTCAATGTATTTCTGTGAAGAGATGCTGACTGGCGAAGCATGGCTTTTTGCCACGCATGTGCTAAAGCTTCCCAATACTTTCTAATAGGAAAGCATTGGATTGGCCGAGATCATCCAGACTGATCATCTCAGTCATGGAGGCGGGGCCAGCCGTAGCAAAATAAGTGCAGTGAGAAAAATAAATTTTAAAAAATTATCTGAGGGGAGTCAGACACCTAAACAGCCACTCCAGCACTATAGTATTAAGAATACATGCTTGTATTCCTAACACTATATTGTTCATTTAATGTTAAACAGGAAAATGCAATGTAATACATGCAAAGCAAAAAGTGAATAAGAAGCTTGTTTTATTCTTTAACCCCCTTAAGGACCAAACTTCTGGAATAAAAGGGAATCATGACATGTCACACGTCATGTGTCCTTAAGGGGTTAAAAAAATAAAACACAAAGAAAATATTTACTTGTGCAATACTATGCATATTTTAATAGCAGGATGGTTTTAGTACCACTAAAAAAATGGTCATTCAATGTAAGCTCCCTTACCACGTAAAGGCAAATCTATTAGAGGAGTCCAACACTAACAATTTTTACCTTGCTTACTTCAGCTTCAGAATTTTTTTTTTTTTTTTATTATATTATAATATATATATCCAATTAGTGTTTTTCTAAACCCCTACATACTTATTAACCCTTAATAGTGAAAACACATGGAGTAAGCAGCAGAATTGAAGCATGTGTTTTTTTGTTTTTTTTAATTCTTTAGCATAGTGCTACATTGTTTCACACACAAAAAAATCTTAATGGGCAATGTAAACAACTGCAAGAATGAAACAAAAAAATAAAAATGTGCAATGCTACAGAGATAAGCAAGTAATACCACACCATGTTTGTTTGTACTGAAGACAGTTCAACATTTAATAAAGCAAAAATGCAAGCAGACTCAAACAGAATTAGGAAATGATTGCTATTTTAATACACAGCACTGGTTAGGATTTTCAATGAAATACAAAATACTGGACACGTCATTCTCTGGCTTTAAAAATAATGTATTGTTTGTTCTCCAGCAAGCCAAGATATTTACTAGGATATGACTGAATAAATAAACCGTCCGAATATTACACTCGTCATTAAAAGGGACATGCATCACTTGAAAGAAAGAAAACATTTTTTTTTAGCCAAGAAGCACTAAAAAGGACCACTCCAGTCATTTTTTCCCCATAACATGCTAGAAAAATGTAATTAAAAATATAAATAAAACACTGTTTAGTAGATATACCCCCAATGAATACCTGTATGCTTTTTTATGCATATAATCATTGGGTGTATATCTCAAAATAACTTGCGAAAAGTAAAGTATAGTTCTTATGAACTGCTGCCATTGCTGGAACTCCCACGTTTCCGTAGAAGAGACTAACAGGCTCTTCACAGGGAATAAACATATCAGAGGCTTCCCAATGACAAGACTCCAAATCTGTGCAAGCAGACAAGCACATGATCTGAGGTCTGTGGAGGCACTAACAGAAAGATGAAGCAAACCTCCCTGGCTGTCCGATTGACAAGACAGGGATTGTGCCATAATTTAATTATAGAAGTGCCAGTTTCTCATAGAAGTCGGCACTTTTACAAACAGGGGTTTGAAGTAGGATACTTCAAAACAAGCTGAAGTGCCCCTTTAAACAAATATACAAAATAAAGCAAGACAAACTTTGAAAAGTACGTAATAAATATTTACAATCTCACTACAAACTTGGTCAGATTGTTGGGCACGCTTCTCAGTTAGGGGGGTTTCTTCAGCCACCCATTTCTGTTTCAGACAAGTCCAATAGTGAAAGAAAAAAGGCATAATCGAGCAGCAACAGGAGAGAGAAATCGTACATCACATGTGTAAATCTGTCAGGCATGCCCAATGCAATTTTCCAGCATTCCTAGGGAAAGGACACTAATGGCTTAGAACTGGGGAGGGGAAATATTTGTATTCCAAGGACAAGTGTTTACATCTGGACATTTTAAGCTTGCCACTGTGGAAAGGAACACTGGATTTCCAGTAAGGAGTCTTACATAAAAACTTCACTAGATAAAATGTGAATGGATGATAAAGTGACAAACCTATACAAACTGTACAATAGTCTCAAAACACAAGTGCTATCAATTGATAAATTGTATAGAAAATCTTGATTTTGTGCAAACTATGTTAAAATGATATACTAGATAAAAGAAAATATAGTGATGGGCTTTTTGTAGGAAAATAAATATCAAAAGGCAACACTGGGATAACATATGAAATGGTTTATAAAAATGATTTCTTACCATTATTTTCTTCCCCACCAACAGGCATGTTAAGTGTGTCTTTGGCATATGTGGATTCTAGTTGAATGTTGGAAATTGGAGGCACTGGGTCTATATGAGAGGCCAGTGGAGGGTCCATGGCTTTGACTCCTTACTTTGTGATTGCACAGTATTATTACGGTTTTGCTTGCGTTTATTCTACAATTTTCTTTTCCTCTCCACTTGAGTCAATGTGCTCATATTAGATTTACTGAGGGGATAGCTTCCATACGCAGATTCACAGATCATAATACAACTTCTGAAGACAGTCTTGAATAAACCAGCAAGGACTCTGTTTTAAATGAAACAAAAGGAATACACAAACACATCAGCAACTGAATATCCAAGGCAACATTCAGTACACAGGATAATTACAGGGTAAGCTCAAGCCTATTTTCACTTACATACAGATAAGGTCCTGATACATTATATAGTCATAGAATTATGTATGCAGAATGATTTGTGCTGGTACTAAACTAAATGAACAACAGAGCCTGTTTTGGATAGCCTGTGAAAATTTCAGCACAGCCAATTGATTAATGAAGGGTAAACGATTAGGTTTGGTAGCGTAACATATAGACCCCAAGACATACTTGGAAACTAGCAAGAAGTACATTCCCATTGCCTGATTAAAATGCTTTATTCTTGTTATTATGGAATAACACACACATCAAGAGGTGCATACAACTATAGAGCTCAAAAAGAATTATCACATAAAAATAGCTATACACAGAAGTTCTATGCAGTGGCAATATGGTGGGGCTGTGCAGTTGACAATGCTGTCAATCTAAGAATAATAAGGATGACATTCAGTCTTTATGGTCATGTATTCCCCAGGCTATGGAATGGTCTGACATTGCATTGGCTTAGACAAAGTCACAAAAAAAATAATGTATTTAGCTAAAAATACACCCCTTCCCCCTGGCTGGTATGAAGAAAATAAAACCAACACAAGTCCAAGTTGCCCTGCTACATATCTCTAGCTGCCTGTCTGCCACTGGCTATGTAAATAGAACCCAGCTGGTTGGGTGCAGATAGCAGGACACCCAGGAAGGACTTACAGGGGGGCTGTGTGTATTGATATAGGGTGTCAGGCAGTGGGAGGAGGGTGACAGTGCACTATAGGGAGCCACGCTGGCAATAAATGGGGACAGTGTGATCCTCTCACCGGGGGGCAGTGCTGCTCCTCTCCCTCACACCTCTGTCTGTCCCCACTCTTCCTCCCCCAGGACACACACTCTCCAGCCGCTCTCCCCTGCGGCCTCTCCCACAAGACGTGGCTCTTGGCGACCGGTCTGGGGTCTCTAAATTTTTCTTCCCCGAGCAAACAAACGCTCTCCGGAACCAAAGGATCGGGATTGTTGGTGACCGGCGGCGCACGGCTTACTTTCCGGCGCACATCGGTAGGTTTCCTGTGTCCACTTACCGCCTGCCCACCTCACACTGCCAGCCCGGTCCGAGCAATAGAGTCCTATCTCGGTATGCATGTATATGATGGCATTGTTTCCCACCGGAAGACAGAGCGTGGTGCACAATATACTTCCTGTAACACCTGGAGCAGTGGGCGGGGCCAGCAGGTTAACCCGTTGTTTGATTGACATCTGCAGAGAGGCACTCAGTGATTGGCATTCTTAGTTCTGTATTGCATGGGCTGTTATATACCTAATTGGTGTATAAGGGCATGCATGATTAGGGCACCAATGCCAGGTCTATAGTAATACCTTAGGATAGGTGTTACAAAAAAATAAAATAAAGTTAATCTACATCTGTTTTGATTCTTAATCATTTATTGATTTTTTTTTTCCCCAGTAAACTTGTGATTTTGTTAAATTAAATCCTAATTGCAAAATAAAATTTCAAAAAGTTTGCCTATCTTGACAATAAGATTTAGCCTTTTGACACATATGGCACAGATAGATTGAGAAGCAGCTAAGAATTATGTGGTCCTGTTTTTGTCATGTCTTTTACCATTCCCCTAAGGGCAAAAGAGACACCCTTTTCAGTAGAGGTTATAGATAATCAAATCCATAAATCCCACGACACATCCCCTTTATGTTTTACAACTGTTATTTTGCATAAGGAGGAAACAAAATTGCAGATGACTTGACCTGTTGCGTTTGATTGCCATGGCAATCCTTGCATTAATTGTCATTAAGGAAAACAAAGTCATGGGCTCCTGTGTGTCACATATAATGCACATTTCCTGTTATACCTTTATATACTATAAACACTTCCCTAGCCTCACCTTTATTTACTGAGATTCGTTTGCTAAATGCTGTTTTGAACGGGGACTTTGATAAGTGAGAAGATGCCTACTTACCTCCACACATGTCTACTATTGAGTTGCAGTTTGACACTTTGCACCTAAAGAAAAAGTTTTCACTTTAAGGTGATGAGACGAATGAAGAATATGTTTGAGAAAAGTTTTCTTCTGGTCCTCTCTCTCGCCTGCAGGAGACAGTTCTTTCTTTCAGAAATGAAGTGTGCTTTCTCGTACTGCTAATCATCGAGCTTTTTAGTCACATTAAAGGGTCTAAGATTTTTACAGAGCTCGATTTAAGAGGTAGGCATTAAAAGGGACACTATTTGTGGAATATGGTGTTTTACAAGGTCTTGTCAGTGAAAGACAGAAAAATGCCATCATCACACCAAACTCAAAAGTGGTGACATTTTACCACTTGCCAAATGTTGACAAACTTATTAGCAAAATATCTGGGATAGATTCAATGGGTGAAGGCCTCTCTAAATGAGTCACTAGCCTTTCACAGACTGTTATTTACTTAAAGCCGTATCCAGTCAAAAATATATTAAACAGCTCTTCCAAATGTTAATGTTAAAATGGCAAGACAATTTTACTAAGAGTTCACTGAACCTTTCATCCCTTTATTCACCCAGTCTCAAATCTTACCACAGTTGTCTAGCTATCCTTAGCCATTTTGTGACCATGTGTTCAGTTGTATTGAAATGATTTTGTATCACAACATTTTTTTTTTATTGGGTCCACTTTTAGAGGCATGGAGTTACTCTGGGAGGCAAACTGTGTGGACTCATCAGCCAACTTCTATAGGGTGGTGGGAGAGATGCAACATCTTTGATGCTGGAAACACATTTTGAAATTTTATTTACTAGGATTTACATAGTGTGCTGGCGACAGATTACCAGTGGCAGCATGCGCCCCTACTCCTGGTGCCGACAAATTCTTCTCTCAACGTGTCCCCTGCAATGAAGGTGATTGATGTCATCTTAGGAGGATCAGGCTACAGGGGGATCTTGGCCTGACATGGTATCTAAGGTATATTTAGTTTTATATATTTATTTTTTGTTTTGGGCAGAGGGGGAGACCATGCCAGCAACGGTTACTCTAACTAAAGACTGTTTTATTTAAAAAACAAACAAACAAAAAAAACAAACTATGTTTTGGTTAGAGTGATTATTTTAAAACTCTTCAGTTATAATATACCAAAGTCATAGAAATTGATATTTATTCAAGTTAATATAAGCAGGAAGAAGGCAAACCAGTATTGGTAAAACAGTAGAAGTACACTTGATACCGGAGAAACTGACGGAAGCCAAGCACAGAGAGATGGACACAGGTTTCTTCAGGAAGGAAGAGATTCTTTATTCGGTTCACCGATCGGGACTCAGAGGGACTAATGTCACCAAAATACAACAGGTTCTGAGCCCCGGACAATAGTGCAGGCTCCTTATATAGGCATATAACTCCTACCATATTAAGCTCCACCCGCACATTCTCTTGACCAATCAAAACAAATAAGAATTAACTTCCTGCTTGACCGCATAGCTTGTCCAGCACAATGGAGGAGGGGAATACTACATCCTGTATTCCTCGCACATGCTCCGTACACTACTGATCGTATCTTGCCACGTGCAACCAACCGACCGATACGTCAGCATATGCACGTACACATGCCATGTGGTAATCTCGGCCTACTAAATTTATTTTTACAGAGATTCCACCACATTCCCCCCTTTGATATTTCACAATTACTTGAGGCATCACTTAACCTTGGTTTGCATACACCTCAGGTTACCATGAACCAGACCAGACTTTTCCTGTGATGTGAATCCCTCAACACTCCTCTTCCTGCATTGGTTCTCCCTGATCTAGAGCCTTATATTTATATATAGCCATTATCTGTGCTGCAGCCTTCCTTTCTGCTATATTTTCTATCAGGCTTTGCACAGACCTAACTACTAAGGGGATAAGACATGGCAGGAGTAGACACAACATTAAAATCAGTATGACTCCGCCTACCAATGCCTTAAGCCCTCCAAACTGCTCATACCAGTTACCAAACCAACTACTTGGATTGTACCCTTTCCATACCTGAGTAGGCACATGCGCTAGTTTAACCATATGGCTGGTAAGCTCAGCTATTGCTTGCCCTTCGTCATCTATTTGAAGACAGCAATTGCTCAGGTTAAACTTCCCACATACACCTCCCTCTACTGCCAATAGGTAATCCAAGGCTAATCTATTTTGGTACACTGCTGTCCTCATCCTGGTATTATGTTTTGCTAAAAGATTGAGCGCTTGTGAGGTCTCATTAGTAATTATCTCAACCACCGCCTGTAATCTTATAATGCGGTTGAGCATATAAATTGGGGTTCTATATCCGAAAGTACCATCCTCTGCCCATGTGGCTGGCCCATAATAATCTATAATACGCTGGGGAGGCCATTCATCATCTTCCCAGGCGCCTATCTCTATGGGTCCCCTTTTCTTCCTATGATTCACATCATAGACTTTAACACCCAAAGTCTCACCTGTTTCAATAGGTAACAAGAAGGATGGTTTGAGCATACATAACACACATGCCCCTTCCCAGTCCTGTGGCAACTCCGAATATGCCTTCTTACCACAGATCCAGTACAAATTTGCTGGGGCTTTCCAACTAGATGTGATAGATAAATCAAACCATACGTCCTTTAAATTGGCATATCTTGCAAACGGGTTAGATGGTTCTGAGACATTTGAAGCCGACCACCAAGTTGTATTCTTTGTATCATCATCATAAGCTTTTTGCCCTAGACAAGTTAACTCTCCTACAGAAGTATTAAACATCATTCCTTTCCTTGCTATGCAAACATAACCTATGATGGAGGTCTTTAATCTCCACTCAGATTTACCTCTAACACTCATCTGATAATCGGCTTGTGAGGATATTAATTGTTCAACTGCCTCAGAACCGGACATTACCTCCTTTGCTTCCCAAGGCCATTGGTCTCCCATGTTAGTACCTCCACACACATAGCAGTTGGTTACATTTAGACTACCGGCAATACTTTCAGCTAAATCTATGAACAGGTTTTTAGCGTTATGGGGGATCTTATTATCTATACTCATCTCTTCAGAAAACGAATGGAATACCTGATGAGTTTGGGAGGTTACCGTATCGGTCTCTATCCCTATAAACAATACTGTCCCAGGGTCTAAACCTGTCCCGTATATTTGAAACCCAAATAAGTTACCATATCTAAGAATTGGTCAGGATTGTTTATAAGAATATGGACTGGATTGCATTCCATAGACTTACAGTATGGATTGGTAGGCAACTTAGTCACAATCATGTCCTTGTCTGCTGTCTGTCCCCAAGTTGCCCACCCCACACAAGACCAATATGGGCAAAAATTATAATCCCTATTTGGGCATCTAGGACTCACATACTTATTTTTACTACTGGGACAAATATATTTATCAATAGACCCATACGTTCTCTCCCATCTAAGATCCCCACATACATTCCACGGCTTTCTACCACTTGATATTGCTTTACATGCATCAAATAGCAGAACACCCGAAGAATGTACGGATTCTAACACTGTTTTATTTATTAGGGTCCCCTGAGGATCTCCATTCCTGAGAGTCAACCAAATTGTACGGGGTTGATACTCTGGATTGAAGCACTAAGGTTCTCCTATCCCTAAATGGCATACACTATACTCTACATTTAAGTATCTACACCTAGACACATCACCTTTACATTCATATTGCGAATGCCAAATTAGGGTCTGGGAAATATGGTTACCTGTTCTTGTAGTCTTAATGCATACCTCACAGCTTGGAGTGTCGGTACCTCTACCTTCCTGAATATAAAAATACATATAAATAAACATTATCACAAATACATCTTTCGTCGGCTGCATCCTCAGTCTTCGTCCGTGCGATGGCACCTCAGCTTCAAGGATGTAAGGGCTGCAGGGAATGGAGTTCTGCTCGTCTTCACAGGGGTCCCTTCGAGACTTTCCTGGCTTTTTAATTACACGTTGGTGAGCGGACAGGCTTTATTATAGCCGTCTAAAACACTCCCTTACCAATCTCTGAAGCAATAAAATTTGTAATCCACAAGTTTCCTCGTCACTCCGACTGAGTCGTGCGCTTTAACCGGATCTTGCAGGGATTCTCTGGATCTGGTGTAGCTTGCCAAGAATCTACCGCTGCTGGTTTAACCCTGGAGTGATGAATCCACGGAGTCACTTCAGCCACTTTTATCGCTGCAGGGGTAGACAAAAGAACATCATAAGGACCTCTCCACTTGGGCCCTAACGGTACATTATTCCACTCTTTAATCCACACTTGGTCTCCTGGGTGGTAACTATGAACAGGGGGATAAATATTCACAGGTAATCTATCTTGTACCCATTTCTGTACCTCCTCCATAGTCTTACCCAACTCTACAACCTGCTGCCGGGTAATTCCTTCTCCCAACTGACTCAAATCCCCCCTTAAGTTACCAAGTATGGGAGGTGGACGCCCGTACATGATTTCAAAAGGAGAGAGACCCATCCTTCTGGTAGGTGTACTGCGAATTCGCAACAGAGCTATAGGCAAAAGGACGTTCCACTTAAGTTGGGTTTCCTGACACATTTTTGCCAACTGATTCTTAATAGTTCTATTCATTCTCTCTACTTTACCAGAACTCTGAGGTCTATATGCCGTATGAAGTCTCCACTTTATACCAAGCATATGAGTCAGTTGTTGTAGGCACTGATGAACAAAAGCTGGACCATTGTCCGATCCTATAGAGCAGGGTAGTCCATATCGGGGTATTATTTCTCGTAGCAGGAATCTCACAACTTCTCCTGCTTTCTCTGTACGAGTAGGACATGCTTCTACCCAGCCTGAATAGGTGCACACAACTACTAGTAGGTAGCGATGTCCACCAGATTTAGGCATTACTGTATAGTCAATTTGTAGATCGGACATAGGGAGTCCCCCCATATACTGAACTCCTGGTGGCTTTACTGGTCCTTGTCTTGCATTATTTCTAGCACACGTTACACATCTTCGTACAATGGCTTGAGTTAAGTTGGACAATCTTGGTATGTAGAAATGTTTTCTGAGAGATTCTTCTGTACTCTCTCTTCCAGAATGCGTCCCGTTATGATAGTTTTGGACGATTTCTACCGCTAGTGATGCTGGAATAACTATTCTCCCATCTTCTAACTGATACCATTTGTTCTCCAAATACTTTCCAGGTTCAGTCTTTAACCACTCCTCTTCTTGAGCTGTATAAACCGGAGTCCATTGAGACAGTGGAGTTGGAATAAGAGCAGCTATATGTTCCAAATATTCCTGTCTTCCTGATTCAGCGGCACGCTTAGCTGCACTATCTGCCATCCGATTTCCTTTGGTTACATCACCATCTCCTCTCAGATGCGCTCGACAATGTATAATACCGACTTCTTTCGGTTCCCATACTGCTTCCAATAGTTGTAGTATTTCAGCTGCGTACTTGATTTCTTTGCCCTCTGAATTCAATAGTCCTCTTTCTTTATACAAAGCTCCGTGGGCATGAGTGGTTAAAAACGCATACTTGGAGTCCGTGTAGATGTTCACTCTTAAACCTTCAGCCAATTGTAACGCTCGTGTCAGTGCTATCAATTCTGCCTTTTGTGCTGATGTTCCTTTTGACAGTGGGCGAGCTTCTATCACCTTATCTATCGTTGTTACTGCGTATCCTGCATAGCGAATCCCTTCTTTCACATAGCTACTGCCGTCTGTATAATATTGGACATCGGGGTTCTGGATAGGAAAATCACGAAGATCTGGTCTACTTGAAAATACTTCATCCATCACTTCCAAACAATCGTGTTGACTTTCAGTAGGTTGCGGCAGAAGGGTAGCTGGATTTAAGGTATTTACAGTCTCTAAATGCACTCTTGGGTTTTCACACAACATTGCTTGATACTTGGTCATACGGCTGTTACTAAACCAATGATTTCCTTTGTAATCCAACAATGTCTGTACTGCATGTGGAACTCGTACATAAAGTTCTTGACCCAGAGTGAGTTTATCGGCTTCAGCTACCAGCAGACGGAATAGATGGACTTAACGGGGGCTGGTGTCGGAAGGGGAGGTTTATAATGGCGTGGGGTGGATTCTGAACTGGAGGAGGAAGTAGATGGGGACAACGGGTGAGGGGGTATGGAACTTCCTGTACTTGTATCACCTCCCCCTACAGGGAAATAAGGGGGCGGCATAGGGATCTCGGACTCAGGGGGCGTGTCCAAAATGGGCTTAACCGTAGTCCTAGTGGACAAACAAGTCCTGGCCACCATGAGGCGACATTGCTCCTCGTGGCATATTCGGACCCATCTTGGCAAGTCGTTTACGGCCTGCCTCCAACAATCAATGTATGGAAACTGTCCGTAAAGTTCAGGCCTACCTGATACAGCCACGTGTACACGCTGTACCAGATTTGGATCTAAACGGCCACGTGGCGGCCATGCCGCAACCAAAGTAGGCCATTCCCTAGTGCACAAAGTGATCAAACGGGCAGGAGACATTTTAACCCCAAAATCACATACTGTGAATCCCTTTTTAAAATTCTTTACCATACATCCTAAGGGATCCAAAATCGTCGACTCCGACGCGCCCATACTTATCAATGGAGCGTCGTTGACAACGAATGCTATACACACACTCTATTCAACAGTCACACCCGTTCCCTCGGCAACAGCACCACGTGGTACAGTTACCAAGTGAAACGTACACAGTAACACAATAAAAACACTCAGGGAATTCCCGTACACACACAGCTGTTACACCAGTCACTAAGTAATCGAAATTATGCCCTTTGGCGAAACTATACCGTCACCCACGCTATAATTCTCTATATATGAATTACCCGTCTATAACACACCCCAGTAACATCGTCTTTTACAAACAGCAGTTACAGTACGGTTAGCATAGGTCAAAGTACAATTTAAGGTCACAATACAATTATTAGTGGTTATGGTGTTAGACATGCAATAGACGACAATTATTAGTACTTATATACAGTGTCAGTAAATATACAGGGTTATGGTACCGTGCACTATAATACAGCAACACACTATTAACACTCTCGCTAGACGGCAGAGCTCACGCTATCTAACAAGATATACACGTTACTAAACAATCTTTATCACATATACAATCCCAACTAATCTATTGGCCAGTACCTTGATGGACTACCTAAAACTATCTACATCCGTTTTGGTTAGCCACACTGCCCAAGCACCACATATAGCGAACTAGAGGGCGGAATTTACAACAGAACCCTTTTAGTCTTTCTACTCTATCAATAGTCTAGTGGGTTCCAAATTTACACGCCTTCCCACTTAGCCAAGATAGCTTGAGATCTAGCGGACCGAATTTACACAGACGCCGCTTAGTCTCCCGGTCCCTCCGACCTAGCGAACAAATTGTACACCCTAGAACGCTAGTCTAGACAAGGCACCGGTGTCCGGCTAGGGCTATTTACACAGAACCCCGCCTGACTCCAAACCAAATCAAACGGTCTTACTAAAGAGCGTTCGATTGAGCGGTGCGCCTTCGCTCCTTCCCTCCAACAGAGGGGGCAGATTCCATACACAGATTAACCCCTTATGGGCCTACTGCACAATCGGTATACCCCTAGTGGGTCCGCCGTCTAAAACAGTGTTGCGGTCACCGGCCCGCCGAGCCTCACGGTCGTGCCCGACCGGCACGACCGCTCCGACTACACGAGCTTACCTGCTCGTCGGCGAGCCGGGAACCGCGCGTGTAGTTCTTCCGGGCATCACGCCCGAATCCAATATGGCGCCGACCACGTGGTCGCGTCTATGGATAGCCCCGCCCCCGAGAATTATACTAACGTGTGCGTGACGTCACGACGTCAACGCACACGTACGTTCTGGGGTCAGAGGTCGCCCTCTGACCAATCATAGCTTAGAGAGGGGTATTTAAACCCCTAATTCACCCTAGTACTTTGCCATGTCGTGGTTTCAGTTTCCTGGTTTCCTGAAAGTGCTAGTTTCGTGTTTCTGATTTCCTGGTATCCTGATCCTTGGCGTTTCCCTGGTTATTCTGATCTCTGGTTTCCCTGACTTGGCTTGTCTTATCGGTATTGAGTATTTTCTGGCTTCCTTGACCTCGGCTTTCCCTTTGACCATTCTCTGTCTCTAGCGTATTAGTCCGGCCATTCTAAGGTCCGGTTTACGCTCTGTCCTGTTATTTTTCCTTTTCTGACTTATGTATATGTTTACATAGATTCTGCGTGCTGGACCACATTACTAGTCGTGACAAACAGCGGTCGTCTTACCTCCTCGTTCCTGAACCTGAGTTCACACTCATCGACGGGGACACCCCAGCACTTACTACGTAGAGGCCGATGATCTCCTGGACAACAGACCAGGGGCGCCGAGACGAAGGGAGGTCCACGCAGAAGTTCAGGAGTGCAGCCGTAGAGAACGTGGGCAAAGATAGACCGTCTCACGCCTCTGCTTCTCAGCTACCGTTGAACGATGAGCTTCCCGGCCAATGCACCAAATGATACCGGAGAAACTGACGGAAGCCAAGCACAGAGAGATGGACACAGGTTTTTTCAGGAAGGAAGAGATTCTTTATTCGGTTCACCGATCGGGACTCAGAGGGACTAATGTCACCAAAATATAACAGGTTCTGAGCCCCGGACAATAGTGCAGGCTCCTTATATAGGCATATAACTCCTACCATATTAAGCTCCACCCGCACATTCTCTTGACCAATCAAAACAAATAAGAATTAACTTCCTGCTTGACCGCATAGCTTGTCCAGCACAATGGAGGAGGGGAATACTACATCCTGTATTCCTCGCACATGCTCCGTACACTACTGATCGTATCTTGCCACGTGCAACCAACCGACCGATACGTCAGCATATGCACGTACACATGCCATGTGGTAATCTCGGCCTACTAAATTTATTTTTACAGAGATTCCACCACATTCCCCCCTTTGATATTTCACAATTACTTGAGGCATCACTTAACCTTGGTTTGCATACACCTCAGGTTACCATGAACCAGACCAGACTTTTCCTGTGATGTGAATCCCTCAACACTCCTCTTCCTGCATTGGTTCTCCCTGATCTAGAGCCTTATATTTATATATAGCCATTATCTGTGCTGCAGCCTTCCTTTCTGCTATATTTTCTATCAGGCTTTGCACAGACCTAACTACTAAGGGGATAAGACATGGCAGGAGTAGACACAACATTAAAATCAGTATGACTCCGCCTACCAATGCCTTAAGCCCTCCAAACTGCTCATACCAGTTACCAAACCAACTACTTGGATTGTACCCTTTCCATACCTGAGTAGGCACATGCGCTAGTTTAACCATATGGCTGGTAAGCTCAGCTATTGCTTGCCCTTCGTCATCTATTTGAAGACAGCAATTGCTCAGGTTAAACTTCCCACATACACCTCCCTCTACTGCCAATAGGTAATCCAAGGCTAATCTATTTTGGTACACTGCTGTCCTCATCCTGGTATTATGTTTTGCTAAAAGATTGAGCGCTTGTGAGGTCTCATTAGTAATTATCTCAACCACCGCCTGTAATCTTATAATGCGGTTGAGCATATAAATTGGGGTTCTATATCCGAAAGTACCATCCTCTGCCCATGTGGCTGGCCCATAATAATCTATAATACGCTGGGGAGGCCATTCATCATCTTCCCAGGCGCCTATCTCTATGGGTCCCCTTTTCTTCCTATGATTCACATCATAGACTTTAACACCCAAAGTCTCACCTGTATGAATAGGTAACAAGAAGGATGGTTTGAGCATACATAACACACATGCCCCTTCCCAGTCCTGTGGCAACTCCGAATATGCCTTCTTACCACAGATCCAGTACAAATTTGCTGGGGCTTTCCAACTAGATGTGATAGATAAATCAAACCATACGTCCTTTAAATTGGCATATCTTGCAAACGGGTTAGATGGTTCTGAGACATTTGAAGCCGACCACCAAGTTGTATTCTTTGTATCATCATCATAAGCTTTTTGCCCTAGACAAGTTAACTCTCCTACAGAAGTATTAAACATCATTCCTTTCCTTGCTATGCAAACATAACCTATGATGGAGGTCTTTAATCTCCACTCAGATTTACCTCTAACACTCATCTGATAATCGGCTTGTGAGGATATTAATTGTTCAACTGCCTCAGAACCGGACATTACCTCCTTTGCTTCCCAAGGCCATTGGTCTCCCATGTTAGTACCTCCACACACATAGCAGTTGGTTACATTTAGACTACCGGCAATACTTTCAGCTAAATCTATGAACAGGTTTTTAGCGTTATGGGGGATCTTATTATCTATACTCATCTCTTCAGAAAACGAATGGAATACCTGATGAGTTTGGGAGGTTACCGTATCGGTCTCTATCCCTATAAACAATACTGTCCCAGGGTCTAAACCTGTCCCGTATATTTGAAACCCAAATAAGTTACCATATCTAAGAATTGGTCAGGATTGTTTATAAGAATATGGACTGGATTGCATTCCATAGACTTACAGTATGGATTGGTAGGCAACTTAGTCACAATCATGTCCTTGTCTGCTGTCTGTCCCCAAGTTGCCCACCCCACACAAGACCAATATGGGCAAAAATTATAATCCCTATTTGGGCATCTAGGACTCACATACTTATTTTTACTACTGGGACAAATATATTTATCAATAGACCCATACGTTCTCTCCCATCTAAGATCCCCACATACATTCCACGGCTTTCTACCACTTGATATTGCTTTACATGCATCAAATAGCAGAACACCCGAAGAATGTACGGATTCTAACACTGTTTTATTTATTAGGGTCCCCTGAGGATCTCCATTCCTGAGAGTCAACCAAATTGTACGGGGTTGATACTCTGGATTGAAGCACTAAGGTTCTCCTATCCCTAAATGGCATACACTATACTCTACATTTAAGTATCTACACCTAGACACATCACCTTTACATTCATATTGCGAATGCCAAATTAGGGTCTGGGAAATATGGTTACCTGTTCTTGTAGTCTTAATGCATACCTCACAGCTTGGAGTGTCGGTACCTCTACCTTCCTGAATATAAAAATACATATAAATAAACATTATCACAAATACATCTTTCGTCGGCTGCATCCTCAGTCTTCGTCCGTGCGATGGCACCTCAGCTTCCAGGATGTAAGGGCTGCAGGGAATGGAGTTCTGCTCGTCTTCACAGGGGTCCCTTCGAGACTTTCCTGGCTTTTTAATTACACGTTGGTGAGCGGACAGGCTTTATTATAGCCGTCTAAAACACTCCCTTACCAATCTCTGAAGCAATAAAATTTGTAATCCACAAGTTTCCTCGTCACTCCGACTGAGTCGTGCGCTTTAACCGGATCTTGCAGGGATTCTCTGGATCTGGTGTAGCTTGCCAAGAATCTACCGCTGCTGGTTTAACCCTGGAGTGATGAATCCACGGAGTCACTTCAGCCACTTTTATCGCTGCAGGGGTAGACAAAAGAACATCATAAGGACCTCTCCACTTGGGCCCTAACGGTACATTATTCCACTCTTTAATCCACACTTGGTCTCCTGGGTGGTAACTATGAACAGGGGGATAAATATTCACAGGTAATCTATCTTGTACCCATTTCTGTACCTCCTCCATAGTCTTACCCAACTCTACAACCTGCTGCCGGGTAATTCCTTCTCCCAACTGACTCAAATCCCCCCTTAAGTTACCAAGTATGGGAGGTGGACGCCCGTACATGATTTCAAAAGGAGAGAGACCCATCCTTCTGGTAGGTGTACTGCGAATTCGCAACAGAGCTATAGGCAAAAGGACGTTCCACTTAAGTTGGGTTTCCTGACACATTTTTGCCAACTGATTCTTAATAGTTCTATTCATTCTCTCTACTTTACCAGAACTCTGAGGTCTATATGCCGTATGAAGTCTCCACTTTATACCAAGCATATGAGTCAGTTGTTGTAGGCACTGATGAACAAAAGCTGGACCATTGTCCGATCCTATAGAGCAGGGTAGTCCATATCGGGGTATTATTTCTCGTAGCAGGAATCTCACAACTTCTCCTGCTTTCTCTGTACGAGTAGGACATGCTTCTACCCAGCCTGAATAGGTGCACACAACTACTAGTAGGTAGCGATGTCCACCAGATTTAGGCATTACTGTATAGTCAATTTGTAGATCGGACATAGGGAGTCCCCCCATATACTGAACTCCTGGTGGCTTTACTGGTCCTTGTCTTGCATTATTTCTAGCACACGTTACACATCTTCGTACAATGGCTTGAGTTAAGTTGGACAATCTTGGTATGTAGAAATGTTTTCTGAGAGATTCTTCTGTACTCTCTTCCAGAATGCGTCCCGTTATGATAGTTTTGGACGATTTCTACCGCTAGTGATGCTGGAATAACTATTCTCCCATCTTCTAACTAATACCATTTGTTCTCCAAATACTTTCCAGGTTCAGTCTTTAACCACTCCTCTTCTTGAGCTGTATAAACCGGAGTCCATTGAGACAGTGGAGTTGGAATAAGAGCAGCTATATGTTCCAAATATTCCTGTCTTCCTGATTCAGCGGCACGCTTAGCTGCACTATCTGCCATCCGATTTCCTTTGGTTACATCACCATCTCCTCTCAGATGCGCTCGACAATGTATAATACCGACTTCTTTCGGTTCCCATACTGCTTCCAATAGTTGTAGTATTTCAGCTGCGTACTTGATTTCTTTGCCCTCTGAATTCAATAGTCCTCTTTCTTTATACAAAGCTCCGTGGGCATGAGTGGTTAAAAACGCATACTTGGAGTCCGTGTAGATGTTCACTCTTAAACCTTCAGCCAATTGTAACGCTCGTGTCAGTGCTATCAATTCTGCCTTTTGTGCTGATGTTCCTTTTGACAGTGGGCGAGCTTCTATCACCTTATCTATCGTTGTTACTGCGTATCCTGCATAGCGAATCCCTTCTTTCACATAGCTACTGCCGTCTGTATAATATTGGACATCGGGGTTCTGGATAGGAAAATCACGAAGATCTGGTCTACTTGAAAATACTTCATCCATCACTTCCAAACAATCGTGTTGACTTTCAGTAGGTTGCGGCAGAAGGGTAGCTGGATTTAAGGTATTTACAGTCTCTAAATGCACTCTTGGGTTTTCACACAACATTGCTTGATACTTGGTCATACGGCTGTTACTAAACCAATGATTTCCTTTGTAATCCAACAACGTCTGTACTGCATGTGGAACTCGTACATAAAGTTCTTGACCCAGAGTGAGTTTATCGGCTTCAGCTACCAGCAGACGGAATAGATGGACTTAACGGGGGCTGGTGTCGGAAGGGGAGGTTTATAATGGCGTGGGGTGGATTCTGAACTGGAGGAGGAAGTAGATGGGGACAACGGGTGAGGGGGTATGGAACTTCCTGTACTTGTATCACCTCCCCCTACAGGGAAATAAGGGGGCGGCATAGGGATCTCGGACTCAGGGGGCGTGTCCAAAATGGGCTTAACCGTAGTCCTAGTGGACAAACAAGTCATGGCCACCATGAGGCGACATTGCTCCTCGTGGCATATTCGGACCCATCTTGGCAAGTCGTTTACGGCCTGCCTCCAACAATCAATGTATGGAAACTGTCCGTAAAGTTCAGGCCTACCTGATACAGCCACGTGTACACGCTGTACCAGATTTGGATCTAAACGGCCACGTGGCGGCCATGCCGCAACCAAAGTAGGCCATTCCCTAGTGCACAAAGTGATCAAACGGGCAGGAGACATTTTAACCCCAAAATCACATACTGTGAATCCCTTTTTAAAATTCTTTACCATACATCCTAAGGGATCCAAAATCGTCGACTCCGACGCGCCCATACTTATCAATGGAGCGTCGTTGACAACGAATGCTATACACACACTCTATTCAACAGTCACACCCGTTCCCTCGGCAACAGCACCACGTGGTACAGTTACCAAGTGAAACGTACACAGTAACACAATAAAAACACTCAGGGAATTCCCGTACACACACAGCTGTTACACCAGTCACTAAGTAATCGAAATTATGCCCTTTGGCGAAACTATACCGTCACCCACGCTATAATTCTCTATATATGAATTACCCGTCTATAACACACCCCAGTAACATCGTCTTTTACAAACAGCAGTTACAGTACAGTTAGCATAGGTCAAAGTACAATTTAAGGTCACAATACAATTATTAGTGGTTATGGTGTTAGACATGCAATAGACGACAATTATTAGTACTTATATACAGTGTCAGTAAATATACAGGGTTATGGTACCGTGCACTATAATACAGCAACACACTATTAACACTCTCGCTAGACGGCAGAGCTCACGCTATCTAACAAGATATACACGTTACTAAACAATCTTTATCACATATACAATCCCAACTAATCTATTGGCCAGTACCTTGATGGACTACCTAAAACTATCTACATCCGTTTTGGTTAGCCACACTGCCCAAGCACCACATATAGCGAACTAGAGGGCGGAATTTACAACAGAACCCTTTTAGTCTTTCTACTCTATCAATAGTCTAGTGGGTTCCAAATTTACACGCCTTCCCACTTAGCCAAGATAGCTTGAGATCTAGCGGACCGAATTTACACAGACGCCGCTTAGTCTCCCGGTCCCTCCGACCTAGCGAACAAATTGTACACCCTAGAACGCTAGTCTAGACAAGGCACCGGTGTCCGGCTAGGGCTATTTACACAGAACCCCGCCTGACTCCAAACCAAATCAAACGGTCTTACTAAAGAGCGTTCGATTGAGCGGTGCGCCTTCGCTCCTTCCCTCCAACAGAGGGGGCAGATTCCATACACAGATTAACCCCTTATGGGCCTACTGCACAATCGGTATACCCCTAGTGGGTCCGCCGTCTAAAACAGTGTTGCGGTCACCGGCCCGCCGAGCCTCACGGTCGTGCCCGACCGGCACGACCGCTCCGACTACACGAGCTTACCTGCTCGTCGGCGAGCCGGGAACCGCGCGTGTAGTTCTTCCGGGCATCACGCCCGAATCCAATATGGCGCCGACCACGTGGTCGCGTCTATGGATAGCCCCGCCCCCGAGAATTATACTAACGTGTGCGTGACGTCACGACGTCAACGCACACGTACGTTCTGGGGTCAGAGGTCGCCCTCTGACCAATCATAGCTTAGAGAGGGGTATTTAAACCCCTAATTCACCCTAGTACTTTGCCATGTCGTGGTTTCAGTTTCCTGGTTTCCTGAAAGTGCTAGTTTCGTGTTTCTGATTTCCTGGTATCCTGATCCTTGGCGTTTCCCTGGTTATTCTGATCTCTGGTTTCCCTGACTTGGCTTGTCTTATCGGTATTGAGTATTTTCTGGCTTCCTTGACCTCGGCTTTCCCTTTGACCATTCTCTGTCTCTAGCGTATTAGTCCGGCCATTCTAAGGTCCGGTTTACGCTCTGTCCTGTTATTTTTCCTTTTCTGACTTATGTATATGTTTACATAGATTCTGCGTGCTGGACCACATTACTAGTCGTGACAAACAGCGGTCGTCTTACCTCCTCGTTCCTGAACCTGAGTTCACACTCATCGACGGGGACACCCCAGCACTTACTACGTAGAGGCCGATGATCTCCTGGACAACAGACCAGGGGCGCCGAGACGAAGGGAGGTCCACGCAGAAGTTCAGGAGTGCAGCCGTAGAGAACGTGGGCAAAGATAGACCGTCTCACGCCTCTGCTTCTCAGCTACCGTTGAACGATGAGCTTCCCGGCCAATGCACCAAATGATACCGGAGAAACTGACGGAAGCCAAGCACAGAGAGATGGACACAGGTTTTTTCAGGAAGGAAGAGATTCTTTATTCGGTTCACCGATCGGGACTCAGAGGGACTAATGTCACCAAAATATAACAGGTTCTGAGCCCCGGACAATAGTGCAGGCTCCTTATATAGGCATATAACTCCTACCATATTAAGCTCCACCCGCACATTCTCTTGACCAATCAAAACAAATAAGAATTAACTTCCTGCTTGACCGCATAGCTTGTCCAGCACAATGGAGGAGGGGAATACTACATCCTGTATTCCTCGCACATGCTCCGTACACTACTGATCGTATCTTGCCACGTGCAACCAACCGACCGATACGTCAGCATATGCACGTACACATGCCATGTGGTAATCTCGGCCTACTAAATTTATTTTTACAGAGATTCCACCACATTCCCCCCTTTGATATTTCACAATTACTTGAGGCATCACTTAACCTTGGTTTGCATACACCTCAGGTTACCATGAACCAGACCAGACTTTTCCTGTGATGTGAATCCCTCAACACTCCTCTTCCTGCATTGGTTCTCCCTGATCTAGAGCCTTATATTTATATATAGCCATTATCTGTGCTGCAGCCTTCCTTTCTGCTATATTTTCTATCAGGCTTTGCACAGACCTAACTACTAAGGGGATAAGACATGGCAGGAGTAGACACAACATTAAAATCAGTATGACTCCGCCTACCAATGCCTTAAGCCCTCCAAACTGCTCATACCAGTTACCAAACCAACTACTTGGATTGTACCCTTTCCATACCTGAGTAGGCACATGCGCTAGTTTAACCATATGGCTGGTAAGCTCAGCTATTGCTTGCCCTTCGTCATCTATTTGAAGACAGCAATTGCTCAGGTTAAACTTCCCACATACACCTCCCTCTACTGCCAATAGGTAATCCAAGGCTAATCTATTTTGGTACACTGCTGTCCTCATCCTGGTATTATGTTTTGCTAAAAGATTGAGCGCTTGTGAGGTCTCATTAGTAATTATCTCAACCAGAGGCGGCTCTAGACTTTATGAGGCCTTAGGCGAAACGCAAACATGAGGCCCCACTAACAAAAAAGTGTCACATATACACATTGATGCACTGTCTACCTGTGTATGTGCCTGAGAGTATCCTTGTGTGTGCGAATGTATGTCTCTGTGAGCATGTTTGCGTTTTTGTCTGAGACCCTATGTGTATGGGGTAGCTGATGGTGAGAGGGAGCGGGGGGTGTGATGGTGAGAGGGAGCGGGGGGTGTGATGGTGAGAGGGAGCGGGGGTTGATGGTGAAAGGGAGCAGGGGGTTGATGGTGAAAGGGAGCAGGGGGTTGATGGTGAAAGGGAGCAGGGGGTTGATGGTGAAAGGGAGCAGGGGGTTGATGGTGAAAGGGAGCAGGGGGTTGATGGTGAAAGGGAGCAGGGGGTTGATGGTGAGAGGGAGCGGGTGGTGATGGTAATGTGAGAGGGAGCGGGTGGTGATGGTAATGTGAGAGGGAGCGGGGGGTGATGGTAATGTGAGAGGGAGTGATGGTAATCTGAGAGGGAGCGGGGGGTGATGGTAATCTGAGAGGGAGCGGGGGGTGATGGTAATCTGAGAGGGAGCGGGGGGTGATGGTAATCTGAGAGGGAGCGGGGGTGATGGTAATCTGAGAGGGAGCGGGGGGTGATGGTAATCTGAGAGGGAGCGGGGGGTGATGGTAATCTGAGAGGGAGCGGGGGGTGATGGTAATGTGAGAGGGAGTGGGGGGTGATGGTAATGTGAGAGGGAGCGGGGGGTGATAGTAATGTGAGAGTGAGAGGGGGTAGTGTGAGAGTGAGAGGGGGTAATGTAAGAGTGAGAGGGGGTAATGTGAGAGTGAGAGGGGGTAATGTGAGAGTGAGAGTGGGGGGTAATGTGAGAGTGGGGGGCTAATGTGAGAGTGGGGGGCTAATGTGAGAGTGGGGGGGGTAATGTGAGAGTGGGGGGGTAATGTGAGAGTGAGAGCGGGGTGATGTGAGAAGGAGGGGGTGATGGTGAGTTGGGGGTGGTGACGGAGGGTTATGCTGAGGGTGGTGATGCTGAGGGTGGTGGGGGGTAATGCTGAGGGTGGTGAGGGGCGATGCTGAGGGTGGTGATGCTGAGGGTGGTGGAGGGTGATGCTGAGGGGGGTGAGGGGTGATGCTGAGGGTGGTGGGAGGTGAGGCTGAGGGTGGTGGGGGGTTATGGGGGATGGTGAGGCTGAGGGTGGTGAGGCTGAGGGTGAAGGGGTGAGGCTGAGGGTGGGGAGGGGTGTTGGTGGTGGGGGTGAAGCTGAGGGTGGTGGGGGGTGATGGTGACTGTGGTGGTGGGTGTAGCTGAGGGTGGTGGGGGTGATGGTGGTGGTGGGGAGTGAGGCTGAGGGTGGTGGGGGTGATGGTGGTGGGGGTGAGGCTGAGGGTGGTGGGGGTGATGGTGGTGGGGGGTGAGGCTGAGGGTGGTGGGGGTGAGGCTGGTGGGGGGTGATGGTGGGGGTGAGGCTGGTGGGGGGTGAAGCTGAGGGTGGTGGGGGTGATGGTGGTGGTGGGGAGTGAGGCTGAGGGTGGTGGGGGGTGATGGTGGTGGGGGTGAGGCTGAGGGTGGTGGGGGTGAGGCTGAGGGTGGTGGGGGGTGATGGTGGTGGGTGAGGCTGAGGGTGATGGTGGTGGGGGGTGAAGCTGAGGGTGGTGGGGGTGATGGTGGTGGTGGGGAGTGAGGCTGAGGGTGGTGGGGGGTGATGGTGGTGGGGGTGAGGCTGAGGGTGGTGGGGGTGAGGCTGAGGGTGGTGGGGGTGATGGTGGTGGGGGGTGATGGTGGTGGGGGTGAAGCTGAGGGTGGTGGGGGGTGATGGTGGGGGGGTGAGGCTGAGGGTGGTGGGGGTGATGGTGGTGGGGGGTGAAGCTGAGGGTGGTGGGGGGTGATGGTGACTGTGGTGGTGGGTGTAGCTGAGGGTGGTGGGGGTGATGGTGGTGGTGGGGAGTGAGGCTGAGGGTGGTGGGGGTGAGGCTGAGGGTGGTGGGGGTGAGGCTGAGGGTGGTGATGGTGGTGGGGGTGAGGCTGAGGGTGGTGGGGGGTGATGGTGGGGGTGAGGCTGGTGGGGGGTGAAGCTGAGGGTGGTGGGGGTGATGGTGGTGGTGGGGAGTGAGGCTGAGGGTGGTGGGGGGTGGTGGTGGTGGGGGTGAGGCTGAGGGTGGTGGGGGTGAGGCTGAGGGTGGTGGGGGGTGATGGTAGTGGGCGAGGCTGAGGGTGGTGGGGGTGATGGTGGTGGGGGGGTGAAGCTGAGGGTGGTGGGGGTGATGGTGGTGGTGGGGAGTGAGGCTGAGGGTGGTGGGGGGTGATGGTGGTGGGGGTGAGGCTGAGGGTGGTGGGGGTGAGGCTGAGGGTGGTGGGGGTGATGGTGGTGGGGGGTGATGGTGGTGGGGGTGAAGCTGAGGGTGGTGGGGGTGATGGTGGGGGGGTGAGGCTGAGGGTGGTGGGGGTGATGGTGGTGGGGGGTGAAGCTGAGGGTGGTGGGGGGTGATGGTGGTGGTGGGGGTGATAGTGGTGGGGGTGAGGCTGAGGGTGGGGAGGGGTGGTGGGGGTGAGGCTGAGGGTGGTGGGGGTGATGGTGGTGGGGGGTGAAGCTGAGGGTGGTGGGGGGTGATGGTGGTGGGGGGTGAAGCTAAGGGTGGTGGGGGTGATGGTGGTGGGGGTGATGGGGGTGAGGCTGAGGGTGGTGGGGGTGAGGCTGGGGGTGATGGTGGTGGTGGGGGGTGAGGCTGAGGGTGGTGGGGGTGATGGTGGGTGAGGCTGAGGGTGGTGGGTGGGGTGGTGAAGCTGGGGGTAAGCCTGAGGGTGGTGGGGGGTTGTGGGGAGGGAGAGCCTACCTTTCCCTGGTGGTCCAGTGGGCTCCCTGTTGGTCCGGTGGCCACTGCTCACGGTCTGCAGCTCCTCAGAGCTGCAGACCGTGTAATCTCGCGAGATTTCAGAGCGTTGCCGTGGTAACCCGCGGCAACGCTCTGATTGGCCAATTCTCGCGAGTCACATGGTCTGCAGCTCTGCACACTGCGGAGCTGCAGACCAGTGTCTGCGATGGTGGCCGGGCAGCCAGGAGGGGCCTCGCACCCGGCGGCATACCGGGCAAGCCGCCGGGCCCCTTCCTGGTGTCAGGTCCTCGGTCAGTGACCGAGGACCTGACACACTCTGCCAACAGGCGGTTTAGGCGGCCGCGAGGCCCCCGCCAGCGCGAGGCCTTAGGCGGCCGCCTAAACCGCCTAATTAGAGAGCCGCCTCTGATCTCAACCACCGCCTGTAATCTTATAATGCGGTTGAGCATATAAATTGGGGTTCTATATCCGAAAGTACCATCCTCTGCCCATGTGGCTGGCCCATAATAATCTATAATACGCTGGGGAGGCCATTCATCATCTTCCCAGGCGCCTATCTCTATGGGTCCCCTTTTCTTCCTATGATTCACATCATAGACTTTAACACCCAAAGTCTCACCTGTTTCAATAGGTAACAAGAAGGATGGTTTGAGCATACATAACACACATGCCCCTTCCCAGTCCTGTGGCAACTCCGAATATGCCTTCTTACCACAGATCCAGTACAAATTTGCTGGGGCTTTCCAACTAGATGTGATAGATAAATCAAACCATACGTCCTTTAAATTGGCATATCTTGCAAACGGGTTAGATGGTTCTGAGACATTTGAAGCCGACCACCAAGTTGTATTCTTTGTATCATCATCATAAGCTTTTTGCCCTAGACAAGTTAACTCTCCTACAGAAGTATTAAACATCATTCCTTTCCTTGCTATGCAAACATAACCTATGATGGAGGTCTTTAACCCCTTAAGGACCAAACTTCTGGAATAAAAGGGGATCATGACGTGTCACACTTGTCATGTGTCCTTAAGGGGTTAATCTCCACTCAGATTTACCTCTAACACTCATCTGATAATCGGCTTGTGAGGATATTAATTGTTCAACTGCCTCAGAACCGGACATTACCTCCTTTGCTTCCCAAGGCCATTGGTCTCCCATGTTAGTACCTCCACACACATAGCAGTTGGTTACATTTAGACTACCGGCAATACTTTCAGCTAAATCTATGAACAGGTTTTTAGCGTTATGGGGGATCTTATTATCTATACTCATCTCTTCAGAAAACGAATGGAATACCTGATGAGTTTGGGAGGTTACCGTATCGGTCTCTATCCCTATAAACAATACTGTCCCAGGGTCTAAACCTGTCCCGTATATTTGAAACCCAAATAAGTTACCATATCTAAGAATTGGTCAGGATTGTTTATAAGAATATGGACTGGATTGCATTCCATAGACTTACAGTATGGATTGGTAGGCAACTTAGTCACAATCATGTCCTTGTCTGCTGTCTGTCCCCAAGTTGCCCACCCCACACAAGACCAATATGGGCAAAAATTATAATCCCTATTTGGGCATCTAGGACTCACATACTTATTTTTACTACTGGGACAAATATATTTATCAATAGACCCATACGTTCTCTCCCATCTAAGATCCCCACATACATTCCACGGCTTTCTACCACTTGATATTGCTTTACATGCATCAAATAGCAGAACACCCGAAGAATGTACGGATTCTAACACTGTTTTATTTATTAGGGTCCCCTGAGGATCTCCATTCCTGAGAGTCAACCAAATTGTACGGGGTTGATACTCTGGATTGAAGCACTAAGGTTCTCCTATCCCTAAATGGCATACACTATACTCTACATTTAAGTATCTACACCTAGACACATCACCTTTACATTCATATTGCGAATGCCAAATTAGGGTCTGGGAAATATGGTTACCTGTTCTTGTAGTCTTAATGCATACCTCACAGCTTGGAGTGTCGGTACCTCTACCTTCCTGAATATAAAAATACATATAAATAAACATTATCACAAATACATCTTTCGTCGGCTGCATCCTCAGTCTTCGTCCGTGCGATGGCACCTCAGCTTCCAGGATGTAAGGGCTGCAGGGAATGGAGTTCCGCTCGTCTTCACAGGGGTCCCTTCGAGACTTTCCTGGCTTTTTAATTACACGTTGGTGAGCGGACAGGCTTTATTATAGCCGTCTAAAACACTCCCTTACCAATCTCTGAAGCAATAAAATTTGTAATCCACAAGTTTCCTCGTCACTCCGACTGAGTCGTGCGCTTTAACCGGATCTTGCAGGGATTCTCTGGATCTGGTGTAGCTTGCCAAGAATCTACCGCTGCTGGTTTAACCCTGGAGTGATGAATCCACGGAGTCACTTCAGCCACTTTTATCGCTGCAGGGGTAGACAAAAGAACATCATAAGGACCTCTCCACTTGGGCCCTAACGGTACATTATTCCACTCTTTAATCCACACTTGGTCTCCTGGGTGGTAACTATGAACAGGGGGATAAATATTCACAGGTAATCTATCTTGTACCCATTTCTGTACCTCCTCCATAGTCTTACCCAACTCTACAACCTGCTGCCGGGTAATTCCTTCTCCCAACTGACTCAAATCCCCCCTTAAGTTACCAAGTATGGGAGGTGGACGCCCGTACATGATTTCAAAAGGAGAGAGACCCATCCTTCTGGTAGGTGTACTGCGAATTCGCAACAGAGCTATAGGCAAAAGGACGTTCCACTTAAGTTGGGTTTCCTGACACATTTTTGCCAACTGATTCTTAATAGTTCTATTCATTCTCTCTACTTTACCAGAACTCTGAGGTCTATATGCCGTATGAAGTCTCCACTTTATACCAAGCATATGAGTCAGTTGTTGTAGGCACTGATGAACAAAAGCTGGACCATTGTCCGATCCTATAGAGCAGGGTAGTCCATATCGGGGTATTATTTCTCGTAGCAGGAATCTCACAACTTCTCCTGCTTTCTCTGTACGAGTAGGACATGCTTCTACCCAGCCTGAATAGGTGCACACAACTACTAGTAGGTAGCGATGTCCACCAGATTTAGGCATTACTGTATAGTCAATTTGTAGATCGGACATAGGGAGTCCCCCCATATACTGAACTCCTGGTGGCTTTACTGGTCCTTGTCTTGCATTATTTCTAGCACACGTTACACATCTTCGTACAATGGCTTGAGTTAAGTTGGACAATCTTGGTATGTAGAAATGTTTTCTGAGAGATTCTTCTGTACTCTCTTCCAGAATGCGTCCCGTTATGATAGTTTTGGACGATTTCTACCGCTAGTGATGCTGGAATAACTATTCTCCCATCTTCTAACTGATACCATTTGTTCTCCAAATACTTTCCAGGTTCAGTCTTTAACCACTCCTCTTCTTGAGCTGTATAAACCGGAGTCCATTGAGACAGTGGAGTTGGAATAAGAGCAGCTATATGTTCCAAATATTCCTGTCTTCCTGATTCAGCGGCACGCTTAGCTGCACTATCTGCCATCCGATTTCCTTTGGTTACATCACCATCTCCTCTCAGATGCGCTCGACAATGTATAATACCGACTTCTTTCGGTTCCCATACTGCTTCCAATAGTTGTAGTATTTCAGCTGCGTACTTGATTTCTTTGCCCTCTGAATTCAATAGTCCTCTTTCTTTATACAAAGCTCCGTGGGCATGAGTGGTTAAAAACGCATACTTGGAGTCCGTGTAGATGTTCACTCTTAAACCTTCAGCCAATTGTAACGCTCGTGTCAGTGCTATCAATTATGCCTTTTGTGCTGATGTTCCTTTTGACAGTGGGCGAGCTTCTATCACCTTATCTATCGTTGTTACTGCGTATCCTGCATAGCGAATCCCTTCTTTCACATAGCTACTGCCGTCTGTATAATATTGGACATCGGGGTTCTGGATAGGAAAATCACGAAGATCTGGTCTACTTGAAAATACTTCATCCATCACTTCCAAACAATCGTGTTGACTTTCAGTAGGTTGCGGCAGAAGGGTAGCTGGATTTAAGGTATTTACAGTCTCTAAATGCACTCTTGGGTTTTCACACAACATTGCTTGATACTTGGTCATACGGCTGTTACTAAACCAATGATTTCCTTTGTAATCCAACAACGTCTGTACTGCATGTGGAACTCGTACATAAAGTTCTTGACCCAGAGTGAGTTTATCGGCTTCAGCTACCAGCAGACGGAATAGATGGACTTAACGGGGGCTGGTGTCGGAAGGGGAGGTTTATAATGGCGTGGGGTGGATTCTGAACTGGAGGAGGAAGTAGATGGGGACAACGGGTGAGGGGGTATGGAACTTCCTGTACTTGTATCACCTCCCCCTACAGGGAAATAAGGGGGCGGCATAGGGATCTCGGACTCAGGGGGCGTGTCCAAAATGGGCTTAACCGTAGTCCTAGTGGACAAACAAGTCCTGGCCACCATGAGGCGACATTGCTCCTCGTGGCATATTCGGACCCATCTTGGCAAGTCGTTTACGGCCTGCCTCCAACAATCAATGTATGTAAACTGTCCATAAAGTTCAGGCCTACCTGATACAGCCACGTGTACACGCTGTACCAGATTTGGATCTAAACGGCCACGTGGCGGCCATGCCGCAACCAAAGTAGGCCATTCCCTAGTGCACAAAGTGATCAAACGGGCAGGAGACATTTTAACCCCAAAATCACATACTGTGAATCCCTTTTTAAAATTCTTTACCATACATCCTAAGGGATCCAAAATCGTCGACTCCGACGCGCCCATACTTATCAATGGAGCGTCGTTGACAACGAATGCTATACACACACTCTATTCAACAGTCACACCCGTTCCCTCGGCAACAGCACCACGTGGTACAGTTACCAAGTGAAACGTACACAGTAACACAATAAAAACACTCAGGGAATTCCCGTACACACACAGCTGTTACACCAGTCACTAAGTAATCGAAATTATGCCCTTTGGCGAAACTATACCGTCACCCACGCTATAATTCTCTATATATGAATTACCCGTCTATAACACACCCCAGTAACATCGTCTTTTACAAACAGCAGTTACAGCATAGGTCAAAGTACAATTTAAGGTCACAATACAATTATTAGTGGTTATGGTGTTAGACATGCAATAGACGACAATTATTAGTACTTATATACAGTGTCAGTAAATATACAGGGTTATGGTACCGTGCACTATAATACAGCAACACACTATTAACACTCTCGCTAGACGGCAGAGCTCACGCTATCTAACAAGATATACACGTTACTAAACAATCTTTATCACATATACAATCCCAACTAATCTATTGGCCAGTACCTTGATGGACTACCTAAAACTATCTACATCCGTTTTGGTTAGCCACACTGCCCAAGCACCACATATAGCGAACTAGAGGGCGGAATTTACAACAGAACCCTTTTAGTCTTTCTACTCTATCAATAGTCTAGTGGGTTCCAAATTTACACGCCTTCCCACTTAGCCAAGATAGCTTGAGATCTAGCGGACCGAATTTACACAGACGCCGCTTAGTCTCCCGGTCCCTCCGACCTAGCGAACAAATTGTACACCCTAGAACGCTAGTCTAGACAAGGCACCGGTGTCCGGCTAGGGCTATTTACACAGAACCCCGCCTGACTCCAAACCAAATCAAACGGTCTTACTAAAGAGCGTTCGATTGAGCGGTGCGCCTTCGCTCCTTCCCTCCAACAGAGGGGGCAGATTCCATACACAGATTAACCCCTTATGGGCCTACCGCACAATCGGTATACCCCTAGTGGGTCCGCCGTCTAAAACAGCGGTCGTCTTACCTCCTCGTTCCTGAACCTGAGTTCACACTCATCGACGGGGACACCCCAGCACTTACTACGTAGAGGCCGATGATCTCCTGGACAACAGACCAGGGGCGCCGAGACGAAGGGAGGTCCACGCAGAAGTTCAGGAGTGCAGCCGTAGAGAACGTGGGCAAAGATAGACCGTCTCACGCCTCTGCTTCTCAGCTACCGTTGAACGATGAGCTTCCCGGCCAATGCACCAAATGATACCGGAGAAACTGACGGAAGCCAAGCACAGAGAGATGGACACAGGTTTTTTCAGGAAGGAAGAGATTCTTTATTCGGTTCACCGATCGGGACTCAGAGGGACTAATGTCACCAAAATATAACAGGTTCTGAGCCCCGGACAATAGTGCAGGCTCCTTATATAGGCATATAACTCCTCCCATATTAAGCTCCACCCGCACATTCTCTTGACCAATCAAAACAAATAAGAATTAACTTCCTGCTTGACCGCATTGCTTGTCCAGCACAATGGAGGAGGGGAATACTACATCCTGTATTCTCGCACATGCTCCGTACACTACTGATCGTATCTTGCCACGTGCAACCAACCGACTGATACGTCAGCATATGCACGTACACATGCCACGTGGTAATCTCGGCCTACTAAATTTATTTTTACCGAGATTCCACCACACACTGACACAGCACAACTCTTTGTCTTCCTCAGGTGTTCTAAATTCTCACTGGCCTTTACTACATGTATATGTAGCCCGATCAATAATCCTATTTTCATGGCATTTGGCACACTTTTGGGTTCAGGCAGATGCCTAGCGTCACTTCCTACGCGTCTGGCATCTCCATCTTGTATGTCTCCACAATCGGCTCACTTTTTCGTTATGTTTATTCCA
Organism: Pelobates fuscus; assembly: GCF_036172605.1. NCBI lineage: Eukaryota > Metazoa > Chordata > Amphibia > Anura > Pelobatidae > Pelobates > Pelobates fuscus. Next base: position 145,513,871 of record NC_086321.1, on the reverse strand, counting down.
AAATGTCACTTCCGGTGCAAGATCATGCTGGAAGTCCTGAACCTGCCATGGTAGTAGTCTTTTTCGTATTCAAGATTAAAGGAACACCGTTACTCAAGTTCATTCTCCATCTCTACCTTTTCTCTCTTGATCACTATGATCAACCTTTCAACGTAAAAAAGCAAGCGTAATAAACATGGGAAGTGAGAATAACAATGTTGACAAACTGGTCCTAGGTTTAGCTTATGTGGGCCGCAATCGCTGACCACTAGATCTTCCTATCCACTTTCAAAATTGTTTGTTTCATTGTTTTACATATCATCTTCTTTTTAAAAAAAAAAGAAAAAATATCCAGACGGGCTACTTCTCACCGTACAACTACAAACTTACCTTACAAACATCAGTCATGATCGCTAACAATAGGAGCCATGTTTTAAAAATCTCTACGGCTTCACTTCTACTTGCCTTACACTGATAAACATGGCCACTGTGCATATACGACTGACTGACTGTATGCATTATTGTCTTGATACCTATGTGATGTATATGAAAACCTGTCTTGAAGTAAAAAAAAAAAAAAGAATTTATATAAAAAAAAAAAAAAAAGATTAAAGGAACACTATAGTGTCAGGAATACAAACCTGTATTCCTGACACTATAATGTTAATCTAACTACTTAGGTTACCGTCCCTCCTTGCTACAAGGTAAGAAGTAAAAAAAATATTGCATAGTATATCTGTAAAAGTCAGTCAATGTAAACTTATATAAAAAATGTATATATAAAAAAAAATAAATGTATATATATGTAGCCATATATAATGGCTCAAGTTATTACAGTATGTGTTTAAGGATGCTCAACAGTTTGCAACCACGGTTTCACAGGTTCTCCAAAAAGAGTGAAAATAATAAAGTCATAAATGGATTCAGATATTTATTCAAATAAAAAATAAAACAGCTCTTCTCCAAACAGCATGGGTAAAACAGTAGAAGTACACTGAAGCGCACAATGTATTTTGACTCTATCTTGCACAGAAATTCTCACTGTTCTTTACTACATATATATAGCCAGATCAATTCATCCGATTTTTGCACTTTCTCCGCCCATGAGTTCTCACAAGCCCATCAGATCATCTCCACCTAACACCCTGCGAACTGGGAAAAACTCCCAGAAAAGACCAGGCTCCAGGTGGCAATCCTCCCCCCATGTGTTGGTTATATGATTAAAGGACCACTCTAGGCAGCCAGACCACTTCAGCACTATGAGGTGGTCTGGGTGCCAGGTCCCTCTAGGATTAACCCTTTTTTTTTATAAACATTGCAGTTTCAGAGAAACTGCTATGTTTATAATAGGGTTAATCCAGCCTCCAAATCCTCTAGTGGCTGTCTCACTGACAGCCGCTAGAGGCGCTTGCGTGATTCTCACTGTGAGAATCACAGTGAGAACACGCAAGCGTCCATAGGAAAGCATTATAAATGCTTTCCTATGAGACCGGCTGAATGCGCGCGCAGCTCTTGCCGCGCATCCGCATTCAGCCGAAAGGGAGGATCGGAGGCGGAGAGGAGGAGGAGAGCTCCCCGCCCGGCTCTGGAATAAAGGTAAGTTTTAACCCTTTCCTCTCCCCAGAGCCGGGCGGGAGGGGGTCCCTAAGGGTGGGGGCACCGTCAGGGCACTATAGTTCCAGGAAAACAAGTGTTTTCCTGGCACTATAGTGGTCCTTTAAGGGGCTCGGCATAGGACAGAGGTGGACAGCTCTAAGGTGAATCCCCAACTATCTGTTCCAATACCTCTGATCTTCCCAGCCGCATCACTTAAAGCAAAAACATATCTACACTTCCCCTATCCTGTAATACGCATTTGCTTGTTGGGTGGGTCATTGTGCCAGTCATCCCCAGAGTATAGCTTTATAACCCAGAGACAGAGGATCTGTCACAGTAACAAAGAAATAGAAGGTCGTCTGCATAAGCTGCCACCTTATGTTCCGTGACCAACCATTCATAAACCGAGATGTTCTGATTACGGCAGTTAGCTATTAAAAATTATTCAAGACAAACTGCAAACAGCAGAGGTGAAAGAGGACATCTCTGCCTCGTGCCATTGAGGATTGAAAAACTCGGGCAGGTGTATAGAGCAGCAATCCAGCTCAGTAACATCCTCAAATCCCATAGATTTATCCCTACCTGGGATAAATCCTGTGTGAGCCTGGTGAATTAGATCAGCCAAAAATACTTGCATTCTCGTGGCTATGACTTTCGTGATCAATTTAATATTCATGTTGAGGAGCAAGATTGGGCGAAAGCTGCTGCTTGCCTCAGGATCCTTACCAGGTTTTAAAAGAATAGTGATTATGGCTGCCAGAGATTCAGTATAAAATTCCCCCTCATCCAGCAGCGCATTCAGTGCATTTATTACTCTAGGCACTAGATGTCGTATGACTGTCTTACAATAGCCAAGAGAGAAACCATCTGGCCCAGGTGCTCTGCCAGTTTTAGCAGTCTTGATGGCAGCTTGTATTATTTCCTCACTACTAGGAGTTTCTAGCTTATTCAAAGGAAACCACACCAGTTTTGTTTTTCTCCAGGTAGCAATCAATTCTAGAGTTATAGTCCACCTCATTGATGACCACTCCTCGGAGATATTGTACAACGAGGAGAAATACATCCAAAACTCTCTTGCGATAACTTAGGTTAGTTTAAGTTTATATATCTGCATCTGTGGTTGTGGACCTCAAAACGTTTGAGCTAAAAACATACCACCTTTATTGGTTTCAGTGTAGAAAAACCTGCTGTACCTCACCGGAAGTGCCTACACATTAAAAGCTTTTTCAGCTTACGTCTGGTCCCCAGCAATTCTCTATAAACCCCTCAAGTTGCGATCTTTTTTGTTGAAACTCAAGATTGGCAGTAAGGTCATGTAGATCAGCCATCTGGTGTGCGCTTTTTTTTTTCCTTCTTGGTGGCTATCCCTATCAAACACCACAGGATGTCTTTGTAGGCTCCCACTGCTTAATTGGCGACATGCCTTCAGGTAATTTTCTTTAAAATATAGGTCAAAGGCCCGAGTCACCTATTCCTTAACACTCAAATCCATTAGCAACGACTGATAACTATCCATGTTGTAACGGCTTACCTTGGTTGGGAGTCTGTAGCGCAGATATATGCTCACCCTTGCAATTAAACACAGGCCAAGGTGGTCAGGAAAGAACTCACCTGGCCCGTGAGTCTGTGCACGGGGGCTGTGCAGGTTAATGCTTCAAGTCGCAGTACAGAAACGGATAAACCAGGAGAATAGTTGTGAATAAGCCAGAGGTCAGTGGGTGCCAGAAATCAGGATAAGCGAGTAGAGAGCCGAGGTTAGAGGATGCCAGAAGTCAGGGTACAAAGAAATAACAATCCAAGGTCAGGAGAACACTAGAACACGGAACAGCAATACTCGAACCAGAGTCAATGAACTGACACTGCCCTCAGGGAGAGGCAGTGTCTTATACCTGGCTCATTGGTGATCAGCCACAGGTGTGCTGAGAATGTTGGAGCAGCCACAGAATAACGTCCAGCCCCCAGTGCTGGATACAAGGCAAGATTATACTTCAGGCAATTTCTAGAGCTGTATAGTGGCTCAGAGGCAAGAGAGCAGGTCCAGGATTGCAGAGTACCCAGGTTCAAGTCCCTCATCGGGCACTTCTGGGGCAACTTTGTCTGGCTGTCTGCATGTCGTGGTCAGAACCGTGACACATGTTCACTCAGCCTGCCTGGACAAGGGAGACTGCAATGTTATTTTATTAAATTTTTTTATATTCTTTATTTTTGCGTGCATAAAGAAATTAAACAGTTACATTAGCTTTTGCAGTGCCCTGACAGCATCTGCATTCGCCATAATAACAGACAGTGACTTATGAAAGCATAGCTATGAAAACACAATGCACATTTTTATATTGTAGCACGAAGTGTAAGCTTAATCATGGGGACAGTGCTATTGAGGGGTTGACCATTGCGGCATAAATGTGAGAGCTATAGGCACTGTGAGTAGTTAGGGATTCTCCCGGGAGGCCACCCAGGTAGATTAGGTCTTGAGTCCCGCTGTGATAATAAAGGTAATGGAACATGCTAATGCGGTGGGTTAAACATGGGTTAATCTGGGCACATGGTGTGGGCACCGAGGGTGCACTGCTGGGGTACCATGGTACCTGTGCTCAGTCCTGAGGTCATCCTATACCGTGCTGGGGTACTCCGCTTCCTTGCCCAGAGAGTCTCGCTATTGTACCCTGTTGCCCTCCCAGGTAGAGACCCGCATACAGGAGTCGAAGGTGAGGCCTTGTCATGGAGGCGCTGAAGCCTCTCCTGTGTGGTCTCAAAATCAGGCTGAAGTTGTGAGGCAGGCTACTAGGGGCGGTTCGGTCGCGTTGTGACAGGTTAGTTGTTGCGTTGTTTACCGCCTTTCTTGTGCTGGGATGCCTTGCTGTGTTCTGATGGGCAGTGTGTAAGCGGCTCGAGCAGGGTCGCGTGGTCCGCCATTTTCGGGCCCTCTGCACCTTGGGCACCAAGGGTTTGCCACTGGATCGCGGAGGTGTCTTGCGAGGTAAGTGTTCTGCCTTATCTTGTGTCTGAACCTGTTGTTGCCTCAGTTCCAATTTGTTCCAAAAGGCAGTGAACAGGCTGTTCAGTTTATGTGTATGTGAGCATGTGGCCTCTGCCATTTTCTGCTTCTCTACAGCTGGATGTTGCTCATTCATTGCCTGGTCGTGTTTCTTGTGGAGCAGGGTTGCCTCCCTGGAGTGGACCGGGATCACCCCCGCCGGTCTCTGGGGGGGAGGGGAGAGGTAAGCTGTCGATGAGATTGTGCTGCTAGCAGCAGGACAGGGAGAGCTGCAATGTTATTTTAACCGATTTCTGATTTTCTCAAATGAGTGAGATTGTCCAGCTCTACGAACAAATAGTCTATTCAGCAATAGTGTCTATGTACGGTTGAATAATTTGCATAGTCTTTACCATTGGGATTAGATACCCTCCAACAGTCCACAAATCGTAGCTCCCTGAGAGCGATGCAAATGGCTCAAATATTCCTCTTAACGTTAATACAGAAAAAGACGGAGTCAGGAATAGCCAAGGTCAGGGATATAGAATTACGGATAAACAGAATACCGTTGGCTAAGCACTTTTTGGAATCAAGGCATACATTACCGACCTTTAAATTCATGGCCATATACTACATACAGAAAGAAACGATAATTTTAATGAGAGTTATTTTGGATAAGGACTCTGCATAACGTGCCCCAATTTAAAAAAATTTTTTTGGTCTTTTTCTTATTTTCTTTTCCCTTGGATTCATTTCTGAATGGTTTTATGTGTCAGATATGTTGGTACAAAGTGGTGTAGGTATATTTCATGAAAGTTCATAGCAACACAGTCCTTGTTGTAACAATGCCCAGGTTCTTTTCTCTTGTAGTCATTTATGGCTATTAATATGGACCCTAATGGTGTAAACCAATGCATGTTCTAATCAGGACTTCATCTGTTGTCATATAGAGAGTAATTCATTAAAAAAAATGTTTTTTTTAATAATTCTTATTTTTGCGTGTATTGCATAGAAAACATGTACAGTATACACATTGATGCATTGTAAGACAGGAGTTCATATACAGTGTTGCTGAGGTTTTGCACTTTTTATTATTTTTTTTAATTCTTTATTTTTGGTGCAATAAAGTTTACAAACAGGCCTGTGGTGCCGCGACAGCAGGCACAGGCAGGATAATGTAGACAAAGTCATGACGATATACAGTTGCACATTTTTGTTATAAGACATGTTGCATTCGTAAGTAAATTCGTTGCGAGTAATTTAATTGTGTTGGTAATGAAGAGTTATATTAGTAAAGAGTGACTAGAACACAAAGTGTAAGCCTTGCCATTAAACGTTCTATCATAACATGAAGGCTGGCATTCATATATATTCTCATGAGTGGCTGCTTAATTTTATGCATTAATAGATGTCGCTGCGTCTGACTAATTGAATCTCGCTAGGTAACTAAGTTGTCAAGGTAAATATAACATGGAAGCGTTCTCAGAGAAGTGACATGACATATACATGGAGAACATGACATGCACGAACATCTTTGCAGCAGTTAGCGGATATCCGTGGGTTACACAACTTAGTAGGCTCGCCATGCCGAGTAGTCTACGATTTACTTTAAGTACCACATATGCATTTAGGGAACTCGACATATAGAGCATCTCTAGACTATTAGCTGCAAATTCTGTAGGAGTCAGAAACACACATAGAAGAAGCTTAACCTTTGTAAGTCACTAGTTTTTTTAGGGTGCGCCTGCATCCAGCTATGGGGGTGAAGGACTAGACCATTAGGCTAAAGAGGTATACTTGACTAGAAAAACAAAAACAGAGCAGTCAGTTAGAAAATTATTGGTAATACTCAGGAGGCTACACGTATCATTATGTTATAGATAGGCAAGAGCTTTAACTGGCATGCTAGTATTACTTAACTGGCATATAAGCATTTAGGAAACTGGAAATGGCGGGGTAGGTGGCGATGACAGTAGTGCCGCCATGACATAAACAATAAGGCTGAGGCAAGCTAGGTGTTAAAATCAGGAGTTAGTGTAAATAAAGTGGTCCGTGTATATATCTTAGCTCTTAGTGTCCATGGCAGGTAACCCTCTGACTTAGAGTCCGGCAGTAGGATCAGCCAATTCCCTTCAGTGGAAGCGATGGTACCTGTTTAGGCAAGTCCAGTTCCTCTGCCATCCTGGCGCTCCACTTGGAACGGCATCGCTGCTGACGTCGATCGGAACAGTGGTGGGAGTGTCTGGCCCAGTCCAGTCCTGGGCTCTCCCACAGCCGCGGGTCGTTGATGGTCCAGGTAAGAGCTCGGGATCTGCTCGCGGATTGCTCTTTACCTACTGCCCAAGGGTGACAGCTGGATCGGGGTTCAAGTAGGCAGCTGTGTGATACATGGCGGTGTCTCCTGTGGCGGGGTGTGCTCTGTGGTGCCCCTCTCCTTCTCTCTTAAGCTGCTTTCCAGGATTGCGCTTCTGTGCGGTCTTGAGTGCAGGCTTCCATGCAGGCCTCTGTAGTGGCGCCATCTTAACTTTTTGAGCTGCTAGGGTAGGCGTTCTGCCCGTAGGGAGCTTTCCCGCCAAGTCCTTTGGGCCTCTCCTCGACCCCTGTGTAGGCTGGTTAATGATAAGGCGTGCCTGCAGCTTGTTCCAAAAGGCTTGAAATATTACCTCCAGCCTGAGGTCAAATGATTCGAGGTGTGTCTTATATGTTTGCCTGGGGGCCAGCGAGGTCTGTGGAGGAGCCTCCGCCATCTTGTGTGGTCTGGGCTCCACTTCGTTGCTGCTATGCTCAATGTGCAGTTGCGGTAGGGTGAGAGCTGTGCTTCCACTGGGGACCGGGATAACCCCCGCTGGTCTGGGGGGTGGGAGATCCTCAGTGTCACTTGTTGGGTCCGGCTCCGAAGAGAGCGTCCGCCTCCCCCCAGCTCCTTCTCCAGTAGGCCGCACATGGCGTTCCGGTTGCCCGGTTCCGATTGGCGTCTATTAGGCATCATTCTGCTCAGTGGTGCATTCCTAGTGTGGGAAATGCACTCCAGTGAGTCTGTGAGCTCCATAGCCGCCAATTTTGCCTTAAATTTCGCCCGTTTAGCAGGAGCTCACGGTATTCAAGTCTGTGCAGCTCCGAGGTCAGGCTCCGCCACAGGTTTTACACTTTTTATATATTTATCACGAACATTTTCCTACAGGACATGGTGGAAAATAGTGTAACAGAGACACTTAGGTAAGTACCATGTCTTATTCTAGGCGGGTGAGGTACAGTATAAGAGTGGTCTGAGATGGGTCTGAAAATGTTAGCGCATTTATACTGGATTACTAATAGTTAACGAGTTCCAATCAAGAGTTATTCGGAAGAGGTAAAAATGTATTGAATGATGCCCTCAGGGCAATGATGCCCTGAGAGAAGAGCTAGCATGAGTAGTATGCATGAATAATGTGCCCTTCAATAGCCTACTCTAGAAGGGCGATACCCCTAACCAAGGGGGCGTTGGGTACCTGTTGATGGTATTCCAGGTACATATGTGGGAGCAAACCGGCCTTGTGCACATCCTATCATTGAGCTTGGTCATATCACAATGATCTAAAAGGTTTTCTTGAATTAAGAGCGACAGAACTTAGCCATAATAAAAACAATGAAAACAGAACATTTTTCCTTCCCCTTTTAAAAAAAAGAAAACGAAAACATAAAAAGAACCCAAACAGGAAACAAGGTATCTCCGAAGGATTCAGGGTGGTTACCAGCCAATGTTAATAGGTGAGTTTATCACTAGCGTTAGTCAAGTGACTAATGGGTTCATCCCCCCCTGTCCTTGGCACGAATAGTACAACGGTGACTGGGTACCATGCTGGGGTGGTGTGGTGGTCAGAAGTGGCAGTCAACACTTCGGCGATGCCCAGCGCTGATAAGATTGTATGTGCTTCAATGCCATTGTTGAGTTTGTGAGTTGTCCCGTTGTGAGTGAAGAAAAGGGCTCTTGGTGTTCCCCATCTATAGACCACCCCTGCCAAGCATAGGTGGCTGGTGACTGCGTTTAGGGACCTTCTCCATTGTAGTGTGGACTTAGTCAGATCCTGGTAGAAGGTCAATTGTGAGTCTTCAAATACAAGTGGTGTTTTACCCCTCAACACGGTCATGATATGTCCCTTATCTTGGGATACTGAACAGCAAAGAATGACATCTCCAGCAGCAGGTGCGGTAGTTTGCGACGGTGTAGGGAGGCGGTAAATCCCAGGTACATTTTTACTGTGGCAGGTGGTAAGATTGAGGCCAGGAGTCGGCGTATATCTTTTTGCAATCTGTCCTTTGTGATTGCCGATGGTATGCCTCTGATCTTCACATTGTTGCGGCGGTATCTGTCTTCTTGTGCTGAGAGTTGCAGGAACAGGGCTTGTTGATTAGTTTGTAGTTGGAGTATGGAGTCCTGCATTGTGGACATCTCATCCCGGATTTCCCTGACATCCCCCTCTGTGGCCTTCATCTTTTCTGATACATGCTGCATACTTGTTTTGAGAGCAGGCAAGTCAGTGGTCAGCAAGCTCTGTATTTCTTGCAGCATAGTTTGTAAGTCTTGTAGGTCCTGCTTAGTGGCAGGTTCTGTACCTCCAGTTGCTGCTGTGGTTGGTTGTCAATTGCCTGCCTGTGTGAATCGCCTTGGTGAGGAGGCCTGAGGTTATATGTAACCGGCTGTTGGAGCTGTTGAGACGTCCACTGCCGCCATCTTGGTTGGGGCTTGCTGCCGGAGCAAGGTATCAATATCTCGTTGGTCGGGCAAGGTATCCGGCTGGGGTATCTGGGATCGGCGCCCCATTGCTGGTGTGGTGTTAGCAGGCTGGTGCTGCAGTGTATCTGCCGATCTATCAGTGTAGGCCCCACTCAGGAACTGCTACAGACCGGGGGTGGTTCTGTGTTTTGGCTTTGCCAGCTTCGGGGTATACAAAAAGGGCATCGAGCGGTGCTTTGGGAGCCCTTCTACCTGGACCCGATGTTCAAGAGGCTGGATGGGTTCGCAAAGTCGGAATAATGAGTAGATTGTGCTGGAATATCGTGAGTTGCCAGAAATGGCGTCTGGTCAGTCCCCCTGTCGAGCTGCACCCCCAGAGAGTAATTAATTTTTAAAAGTAGGCACGCTGGGTATTCCAATTGTGGTATTTTGAGTTGTTTGGTCTAGCCACTTTTTAATGGCTAAGCATAAAATAAAAAGGGACAGGCCGAAGTCAGGGAATTCAGAAATCAGAGTAGTCTGTAAAACAAGCCAATAAGTCAGTACAGGCAGCTGACAGAGTAATCAGGACAAACAGAGGTCAAGAATCCAGAATATCATAAAGAGTCACATACTGAGTGTTCTGGATTAATAGTTTAACTCTCTATGGTATACATTAAAATATTCAGACATGCATAGGCCAGGTAGAGATGGGCAGTAAGGGCAATAATAGATAGACTCCATACTAATTCCTTTTTTGTAGCAGACTTTACACTTTTTTGGGGGTGACGTTTTGTAGGGTGTAGCGAGGATGCTGTTAGGGAAGTGTCACCCACAGAGTTTTTGGCCATTTTCAGATTGCAATGATGAGGGATTAGGGGGCTGACAAAAAAAATATCAGGCACCTAAAACCCAAAAAATTGATCAGAGCACAGGAAGGGATTAACAAAAAACAGAAACGGTTAAATGGTCATGATTTTAACAAAAAAATAAAAAAACATATGTCCTCCCCCCAAAAAAAAATCTAAACAGTACTAGTATGGTTATCACTCTGATCACAGTATTAGCGTTGTGAAAAGGGTTAAATAAAATGATTTAAATAAAATGATAAAAAAATAAAACACATTTGGAACACAGCCAGCAAAGATCTTTCTGCCTCTCTTGCCTCAGATCAAAGTGTAACGATACTTTACCTTTCCTCCTCGGACCCGCGCAGCAAGGCATCCTCTTCCGGTGAGCGGCACAGCCCTTCTGACGCCGGCCGCTCACACCGCTCGTTTTTTTATAATACGGCGCATGCGCACCGTAGCCGGCAAGTAAATGCCGATGTAACTCGTACGCGGCCACGCCCCCGGACCTTTTGGGGGCGTGGTTTTAAAGCAATATACTCCACACTATAAAAGGGCGTCCCTGACAGTTGTAAGGCACCCTAGTGTGGTTCTTGTTGATTCCTCTAGTGCTGTTAAGCTTCCTTATTGATTGTTTCCTGGTTATTGACTTTTGGCTTTCCTTTTTGACTATTCTACTCTCTGGTTCCCCGTACGTTGGCTAGGTTACATCGTTTATCCGTCTTCCGTACTCCCTTGATCTCTGGCTATCCCTTTTGACTACTCTAAACGTTAGTCCGGCCATTCTAAGGTCTGTTCTGGGTTGCACTCTGTGAGAAGGGGTCACTATCGTGACATTACACTAGGGCCATGGACCCTGCAGGTGTTAACCCTCTTGGGCCAGTACCTGACAATCGGTTTGAGGAACTGGATCATCGTATGGACCAGATCGCTCTAGCCGTACAAACCTTACTAACCCGTACTGCTCATCTCCAACCGGAGGAGCAAATCCCTACCCAGAGACCTCAGGAACACCCTATGGAAATGGTTGCTGCAATGGTTGCTGCAATCAGGCTACGTCCCCTCTTCGATATGGGGGTCGAGGTTTCTTGAACCAAGTCAGCATTTATTTTGAACTCCATCCAAGAGCATATCCTACTGACAGGGCTAAAATTGGTTATATAATTACCCTATTAGTAGATCGAGCATTAGTCTGGGCTAATCCCTTGTGGGAAAATGACAACCCGATAGTTTTAACTATACTGAATTTGTCGCAGCTTTTAGAAGAACCTTTGACCCCCCAGGGAGAAGGACTAACGCTGCCAAAACTTTGTTACGTTTGAGACAAGGCCCATGTTCCCTAGTTGACTATGCTCTGGAATTCCGTACTCTTGCTGCTGAGGTTAGATGGAACGAACAAGCGTTTGTAGATGTATTCATGAATGGATTATCTGACAAACTCTTAGATGAAGTAGCAACCCGAGATTTAGCTAATACTCTGGAGGAATTAATCACTTATCTGGCTCACATTGACGAACGACTCCGGCATAAGCAAAACACTAGGGAGAGACCTAGAAGGGTGCCGGAATGCCTAGCCTTGACTTATCCCTTGTCTGAGACAACAACGGTTACTCATCCAGAGCCAATGCAATTGGGAGTTACACGGTTGTCTGAGACAGAGAGACAATACCGTAGAAGGGAGGGCTTATGCTTGTATTGTGGCAAGAAAGGGCATTCCCTCTTTACATGTCCTAACCGGCCGGAAAACTCCTGCACCTAAACTCCCACACCTAAGGAGGACAGGCCTTGGGTGTTATGTGTATGTCCTCCTTCAATGATAAGAAATATCTTAGGCTTCTTCTACCTGTGACTATAGAATGGGAAAGAAAAAAGGTATCAACCATTGCTTTAATAGATTCTGGGGCAGCCGAGAATTTTGTGGATCACGAATTCGGTCAAAAACATGCTCTCCCATTTCAAAATAGATCTGCACCCTTGGCCGTTGAGGCCATAGATGGTAGACCACTGTCGGTACCTCTAATTACTCAGGAAACAATTCCACTGGTATTGTCCGTAGGTTTCCTTCATAAGCAGGTTATTACCCTGCAACAAATAACTTCTCCCATCTTTCCTGTTATTCTTGGTTTCCCTTGGCTCTCCTAGCATAATCCTTCAATAGACTGGGAAAGAAAAGAAATTCTAAAATGGGGAGATTCTTGTCTCAGAAAGTGTATTCCCCCAATCAAACCAGTAGGTCTGATTAATATACCTACTATGGAACCTTTGACCACCCAGATACCCAAACAATATTCAGATCTTAAAGCTGTCTTTGAACCACAAGAGGCAGAAAAATTACCTCCTCAATGTGCATATGATTGCGCCATCGACTTGTTACCCGGCACTATGCCCCCTAGAGGCACTGTATATCCCCTTTCTATGGCTGAGAATAAGGTATTAGAAGAATACATTACAGAAAATGTAAGAAAAGGGTTTATTACTAAATCATCGTCTCCAGCGGGCACTGGTTTTTTTCTTTGTTTCCAAAAAGGAGGGGGATTTAAGACCCTGTATTGATTATAGGGGATTAAATAAAATAACTATACGGAACGCTTATCCTATATTATTAGTTGCTGAACTCTTTGACAGGTTGAAAGGAGCAACTGTCTTTCCTAAATTGGACTTGCGGGGAGCATATCATTTAATCAGGATTAAGAAAGGGCATGAATGGAAGACTGCATTTAATACTCGCTAAGGTCACTACGAGTACTGGGTTATGCCCTTCGGGTTATGTAACGCCCCTGCAGTCTTCCAAGACTTCATTAATGATGTTTTAAGAGATTATTTACAGATGTTTCTAATAGTCTATTTGGATGATATACTGATCTACTCTAAAAACATGAAAGAACACTATAAACACATCAGGTTAGTTCTTTCGAAATTATTAAAAAATGGACTCTACTGTAAGCTGGAGAAATGCTTGTTTCACAAGGACGAAGTGCATTTCCTGGGTTACATCATATCAGGAACTGGTTTTCAAATGGAACCAAAAGAGCTAGAAACCATTCAGCAATGGCCCTTGCCCGTTGGACTTAAAGCCATCCAACGCTTCCTGGGCTTTGCCAATTATTACCGGAAATTTATTAAGGGGTTTTCCTCTATAACCGCCCCTATTACTGCCATGACTAAAAAAGGAAGGAATCATATGGAATGGGGTCTAGAGGCTAAAAGAGCTTTTGAGAGGTTAAAAGAGGCTTTTTATTCAGCCCCGGTGTTAAGACATCCTAATCCTTCCCGTCCTTTTCTACTTGAGGTAGATGCATCCGAAACAGGTATAGGAGCTGTACTATCTCAAAGACCTTCGGATGATCAACCTCTACACCCCTGTGGATTTTTTTCGAAAAAGTTAACTGAAACGGAAAAAAGATATGATATAGGGGATAGGGAATTGTTGGCTATTATTTCTGCTCTTAAGGAATGGCGTCACTTGCTTGAAGGGTAACCCATCCCTATTTCCTTTCTTACTCACTGCGATCATGTGACTCTGATCGCAACCGATTGGCTGCTGGGGACTGCCTGGGTTGCCAGGCAGTACACCGGATATAATTCAGAGGGAATTTAGGGGGCTACAGGTGCCCCCCAGTCAAACAACTCCACATGAAATTAAGCCCCACAGATACATGCTGGCACTCCTGGGGCGCAAAGGGTACATACATACATATGTGGTGGGATGGCCCAGTCATCAGGCACTTCTGGACCAGTGTGATGAATCTGAGTTCCAAAATACTACAAAGACACCTGGACTTAAACCCATGGGCATGTCTCCTATCTAGGCCCACGGAGGGATTATCACATCACGAACAGAAATTGCTTAACATGCTCTATCTGGCCGCCTGACGGGCAATGGCTCAGAACTGGATCTGCCCAGAAGCCCTTTCTCTGTCACTTGTAATCACAAAGATTAAGGATAATCCCCTTATGGCCAAGCTTAACTTACAGGTTTGGAACACCACAACGACCTTCCAGAAGGTGTGGGACCTGTCTGAACAGTACTCTGAAGAAACAGGGGTATAAATTAACCGGTCCCTAGGAACCAAGACAGCAATATGGGATTCAACAACATCCATAGAGCCGTGAGCTTGTCTGTCACCTCTCACCTTCCCTTCTTAGTTAATGTTTTAGCCTATCTTCATCCTGCTTAGAAATTAGATCCCACCCTAAGCTAAGCTAGCTAATTTAGGTGCTGCTGTGTGTGATCTAGTGTGGCGAGAGGTCTGTGGCAGAGCAAGGCCCTGTATTTACCGCTAACCAATGCTCCTCAGTGGGTCTACACAGTCCCGATCAGTGAAATGTCCAGTCAGGCAGGGGAGGTGTAAGGCTTCGTCTGTCCCTGGTGGGTTCAGGTAAGTGCAAGCTTGTGGTGTGGCGTTGATCATAGCCTGGGACAGCGACCCTGCTCTTTGGTGTTTTGCCTTGTATTGTACTGGAACTCTCAAGGGGTGCGTGTTGTGCTGATGGTGGTGGGATGCAGCCAGTACGAGTCGGTGGCTTCCAGCCGACCTCTTTGCTTTCAGCGTTGTTATGAGGATTCGCCTATTGGGCTGCAGCTGACTGTGGCACTTTATGTGAGTCGGCTGTGCTGTAGTGGTCCTCCTCCCATGGCTGCCTCGATGTGGGTCCGTTACAGCTGTATTGCGGGTTGTTCTCCGTTTCTTTGCTGCCGAGGGATGGGAGACCCCGGTAGCCTGTGGTCGCTGTGTGGAGATTACCTGTCTATGGGCCCCCACTGCGAGCTTGTTTCGCCACTTTGAATCAGATGTCGGAGGTGAGTAGTCTTGCCTGCTTGCCCTCCGTTGCCTCTCTTCGAGCTTGTGCCAGAATTCCATGAATATTGTGTCCAGCTTTGTGAGGGTCTCTTCCCTCAGGCCTTGTGGCGTGTTGTTAGGACTTGCGCCCGCCATCTTGGCTCCCGCCGATCCCTCATGATCGTGTGCTGGGTCATCGGGCTGTTGGGTGGTTGAGAGTACGGTGTGGGTGCTGGAGCCGGGATAACCCCCGCCGGCAAGGGGGGGGGACGGGAAACCCCGCTGTGTTCACGTTTAACAGTAGGCTGGCCAGCAGGAAGATCGTCCGCTTCCTCCACACTAGCCCCCCCATGTAGGCCGCAGTTGTGCATCGAGGCCATGTTGCTTCATTTGCGTCCAAAAAGTTGCCTGGTGTTGCGGAGATGAAGCCAGCCCCTCTCCAGTCCCCAGGTATCCGACCTTGATGAGGTAAAATTTGAAATTTAGGCACTTTTGAAGCTTTTCATACGGAGCACACTCTGCATGCGTCTGTTTAGGTTGGCAGCCAGGCCCTGCCCCCCATTTTATCTATTTTTAACTGTAAAATTAGAATGAACGGAAGGCAGTGATAGGACGCACACGCTGAAACTTAGGCCTACCTACGAAATCCCACTATAACACCTACACGTAGCAGCTTTACATATCACACATATTGACACTTTATGTATTTGACAGTGAGCGCAGGTATGAGTGGTGAAGAGCTCCCTAACTACAGAATAAACAGATAGGTCACCAAAACAGAGCAACACTTTAGGAGCGTAATGGATGGAGCTTCAGGTGTCGCCCGCCACTCGGCCTCTTGTGCTCTTTCGGGGTTGTTCCGATTGGGGTCACGGCTCTAAACCCATAAAGGAGCGTTGGCCGGTGCGCTATCGATTGCTCAAGGGACCTTAAAGGGAGGCTATGATGCTCTCCGATCCTAGATTTAAGGGTAGAGGGTGGGGGAAAACAGTGGGGTGGGGGGTGGGGGCAGGGGGATGAGATGGTGTGGCTTGTGACTCCATCCAAACATCTGTTAGAAATGCAACTATGTTGTCCTTTTAAAGTACTCTGTTATTTATTTTTCTTGGAGTTTTTCTTTTCCTTACATATTATAAAAACTTTGACAGTCATACAAATGTATGACATGCCTTGTATTCCTTTCTGTTCCAACCATTGATATTTGAAACTTGATTTGGCTTTTGCATAAGCCTTTATACAGTGGATATGCCACAACGGCTGTCATTGCAAAAATAAAGAATTAAAAAAATAAAAATAAAGAATTGTCACTTTAAAAATCTTGGGAGTGCTGCAACTCCAGATATTCCACTACCACCTTTTGGTTGGAAAGTGGGTTAATAGACCGCTCAGGTGTTATTAATGAACCAACACTTTGATGTCTGCTTCTGAGTAAGCACTCTTTGAGGCATGAAATGTGTTAAGCTTTTTTGGGGGGGATGCCTGCTGGCTTTCATCTAAACATGTGATGTTCCTGTGTATGGTCTTTATTCGGATCAAAATAAAAGCTAAGTATTGATGTTTTTAACAAAGGTCAGTTGGCCACTATTAATCATGGAATGTGTTCTCATGTAAATTTATCAATTTTTGAAGACATCTTAAAAAGAGTGATGAGTGGAAGATACTTTTTGTCATTAGAAGTAGTTATATAGTGGGCCATCCTTGTTTCACAATATATTCATCTACAGAAAGACAATGTTGATGTTTTTCAAAAGGAAGTGAAAGAGTATGTACATGAGGGCCAATGTGACCTTTATCTGTCCGTAAGCCTTGGTCATACTTCTTAATGAGCTTCAAAGTAGAATTACCACCATGAAGAGGTAACATGGTGATCTTGAAGAGTGTGGATTGGTTCTCAAAGATTCTCATTTTATTACCGCTTCCATAATTGCAATCTTTCATTGAATTTTTTTTTATTTTCTTTAAAAAAAAAATTATTTATTTTTGTTGTGCATTGTTAAAACAAAACAGTGCCCAGCATAACATCGCAGCATGACATTGTAAATTATTGAAGTAATGATATTGTGAATAACTGCACAATTTTTAAAGTAAGGAATAAAGCAGAGTTGTGGAACAAATCAAGACAAAAGCTATAAGACAAGAGTAGCGTGTAAAACATATCTTGTCTATGCTTGAAAACCCCTAGGAGGCCCCCATCAGGACAGGAATTTAAGCCAGAGGAAAATAGAAACAATGGATTTGTGATTAAATGACATCAGTATAGGGTGCTTCAGGGCATTATGCCAGCAGTACGTGTACTTGGACTTCATTATATGAGCAGTCCATGCCCTGCCTTGGCCATGCGTAGACCCTCCGCGGACGTCCCAGCAGTAGGCCCAGAAGCCCACTCGTGCAAGGTGTGTGAGCATCGTGCGTCAGATGGGTAAGTCTCTTGTGGTCAGCGAGAGTTGAATAGTCCAGCTTGGTTCGGAAGGCATCGACTGTATCTTTGGCCCCACGGTATTTCTTGGTTGATGTCTGTGCTCCAGTCGGATATGTGCTGGATAGATGCCGCACTCTGGATGTATGGCCACATGTCTGGGATGCTCTGCATTGGTCCCATCCTCCAGTATGGGGGGGGGGGGGAGGGGAAGGGGTCCCAGGCTCTTCCCCAGCTGTGCCCCAAAGGACCTGAAATGGCCATTCCGGAGAAGTAGAACATTGCTGGATTTGTGGGGGAGCATGCAGCACCTGCCATTTTGTGAGTGCTGGAAACAGTTGTGCATTCAGCAGGTATGCCAAGCACCCTCAGCAGGATAAGGGAACCTTCAGAGGGTAAACCAGGATGATGGTCCAAATGGTGGGGGGAGGTACAGTGCCAGCGCGACTCAGCACAAAGGGTCCAGATTGCTGCAGAGAGGCAGGATAACAGGGCGGCAGCAGTCCACCCCACTCACCATCTGTGTAGCTTTCTGATGTCAAGTGAGGGATTAATCTGCTTTTGTAAGTCAAAAAAGTC
This sequence comes from Pelobates fuscus, assembly GCF_036172605.1. Lineage (NCBI taxonomy): Eukaryota > Metazoa > Chordata > Amphibia > Anura > Pelobatidae > Pelobates > Pelobates fuscus. Next base: position 145,496,005 of record NC_086321.1, on the reverse strand, counting down.
TGAAAGTCATGGGAGCTTGTCTTCCATGCGACTAGTCAGCATGGCGTTCCGTCCCCGTCCACCTCTTCCATTGATTTTTTTTGACATTGCTAAGATAGTAGAGATCATAAAGGCACACAATTCATATCTCGATTCTGGATGTGTTTAATGCAGAGCTGGGTATCCAACAATTCTTTTCATCTGCATATCACAATCAAACCAAAGCGGCTGCTGGATTTGGTCATCACACTTTGGAGCAATAGTTAAAGGAACATTTTGTCAATAAGAAGCCCCATAGTCCATAATCCTTTAACAACTCCATACACTAAACTAGTTCAACTCAACAAAGTATTGCGGAAAATCTGTGGTTTAAAAAAGGCCTGGGTGGAAACGGAAATGTTGTCATTCCACTCCATTAAAATCTGCAATGTGGGATATATACAATGTGTACCCGGACATCTTTTTCTTCACCTTAATGAAGTCTTAGTCCATTTCCAAACAATTTGCTCCTAAGCTAGTCCCCGAACTCACATCTGGACTGTCTTCTACCCCCACTGCTCAGCCATCATAAGAGAGTGAAAAGGGAAGCGGTGGGAACTGGTGATGATCACAGACCATCACTGGCCTTCCACTGCAAGTAGCAGTACCATGTGGCAGACCTTGACGAAGATTAAGACAGTTGTGACAAAAATAGTCAATGGTTTTCTCATTCCTTGGAAAGGTAGACTTGTACAGCTGCTATGCAGTATGTTGGAGGGATAGGAATTGCAACCTAAGGGCTCAAGTAATTTTATGATCCTTAAAATAAGTATTTTTAAATTGGAGTAAATAGCACTTAGAGATTTTACAGTGTAGTTGTCCAATATTTCAAATATATGTTTTTGTGATTTATGAAAAAAATTATATTTAGGAATCAACACATCTTTACCCTGCAGCTAAGAGCCTCCATCTTAGCGATCTGTCAGTCATTGTTATAAGCTCTTTGCATCTGGAAGTCTGCATAGAGAAAGCCAACAGATAAAAGAGAAATTAAACAGTATTTGTCCTTCTTGTTTGCAATATGTGTCCTGGCTCATTTAGGATGGTCATGTCACTTGCTAAATATCACTTTAATATATATTTAGATTAAAATGAAGCATCACATGGTAAAAAAAGATTAACACGAGTTATAGGTGAATTTCAATGTTTTATTCAATGGTGTAACTTCCAGAAAATAGACATTTCCCCTTTATATACATCATTACAGCTTGATTAATACAAAATATTTATCCCACAAGTTACAGCAGTATTTCGTCACAGCAGTAACAGCAGTAACACATCTAAGAAGATATATCCACCTAGTCTGTTTAGAGTCATCGTGAGTGTAGGGGACAGCAGTAATCTGAATCACCTAAAACTAGTAATATGCCTTCTGAAGTGAGTCATAGATGACAACTTAGGTAATTATGTTGGCAAGACTCAAGAAATGTCTGCCGGGAGGCCTCGTGGCCTCAATAGGTAGCCTAGAGATGCCAGGGCTAGTTAAGCTAAGGCCCTTGCAGAATACAAAAATAATCTGTAGAATAAAGCTCAGTAATTGAAAGCATACAATTATGTTAATAATAATAAAGCAAGACAAGTGCTCAATAGGTATTAGCATGTGAGATGATGGTGAAGTATGATACCAGAGGTTACGTCCTGGACCCCTCACTTCATGCAGCCAGTTCCCTGCAGGGATTGAGAAAAGTCCCTCCATGGTAAATTTCAGGGTCTGTTAGTTCAAGCAATGTTGTCATTTAATTATAAGCGTTTGTGTCCGTGTATGGTATGCTTGGGCTGTATGGAAAGTCCAGGTGATCCTATTTAGCCGATGCCCTTGCGTGAGGCCGGTTCCAGCGGGTCCGTCGATGGTGCCGATGGGAGCTGTTTTTTTGTTTTTTTTATTCTTTATTTTGGTTATGCAGAAGGTAACAGACACTATCGCTCAGCCACAACGGCTATTGTCATCAGAGTAATAAACAGTTATTGACATTGGTATGGCTCTATGTACATTGCATATTTTATATTTTTGGTTACGAGTGGTAGGTAGTTAAACCAGTAGCTGGAAGTACTCGCCCTGGTTGAGTTTAGTGAGGTGTTGTCTATGTTAAATGCCTAGTGAGGTTCGAGGTAGTCAAGGCATGGGTTAAGCTGTTGTGTGAATGTGGTCCAGCCTATTCGTTGGTACAGGATATATGTGTAATGCATCCCGGGCAGTACATTCAAGTGTATAAATTGCGAGTGGCTATTTCCTTAAATAGGAAATGTGCTTTCGTGCTATGTATAGTATTGACGCCTGGCTATGGCGAATTAGTTCGCGGGGGCTCTAGTGGAAGCAAGTCAGGCGGGGGGAGAGGTTATGGTGGTTGACGGACCATCCGGTCAGTACGATGCGTTCAGCATAACTATTGTAACGAACATTTAAACTTAATTAAGGCGAAAACAACATTGTAAATTAACAGAGTGTCTCTGTAGGGTTGTCCTACGGCTGCTCAGTTCAAGTCGGTGCTGTCTCCGTCTGGTCCTGTTTAGATCCTCGCGGGACAAATGGGGTCACCCTATCTGGGTTCCATTGGTGAGTTGTAGGAGCTGTTCCCTGAACCATGTTGGGGTGTAGAGATTCTTTCGGCAGTCCCAGGATAGGTAGCAAGGCTGTTGCTTCTGTGAGATCACTCACTGTGTGTTGGACTTCTCCATGTTGGATCCCCAGAGTGCGGTTCTTTTGCCACTTATATTGTATGTCCTTTTGTCTCAGCAGTGTGGTAAAGGGCTTGAGCGATCTCTTCCAGGCCAGTGAGCCCCCAGTTAGATCTGCATAAAACGAGAGTTTCATTGCTTCAAATTTGTAAGGTGAGTATTGCCTGGTCGCTGCTACTACCGCTGCTTTATCTTTGTGTAGCTGGAACCGCAGGATAAGGTCTCGGGGTGCCGTGGTGGGTGCTTTAGCCGGCTTCGGGGCCTGGAAGAAACCATCTAGTTGGACCGCCTAAGCCTGCCGTGGTGGAAGCAGGGCTACTATTAGGCGTCTAAGTAGGTGCGGTATTTCGGTTACTGGAGTGTCCTCCGGGATGCCCCTGACTTTTAGATTGTTGGCCCACCGTGCATCCTCGAGTATCGCAAACCGGCGCTTGTTTACCGCTTTATTTTGCTGGAGTTCCTGTACCGCTTTCTGCAGTGCAGCTATTTGGGTAGAGTGTCATTGGTCGCTGTCTCCAGGGCTCCGATTCGGCCCGTGAGGCCGTGAATGTCGGCTCGGAGGGAGGCAATGTCCGACTGGAGAGTCTTCTGGAGGTCCGCAAGAAGAGACTTCAGAATCTCTGTTGTTACCGGTGAGGCATCGGTTCTCTGGGCCACCGGCTTTGGTATTTGCACCGGAGGTAGGTCTGCCGTCTCTTCTCCCGAGGAGAAATCGTTCGACAGCTCGGAGTAGGCATCTGGGTGGGCGGCCATTTTGGGCCCAGTTGCCCCTTGTGTCTGCCTTAGGAGTTCGGCGATGTTTGGGCCCTGTCGTGGTTTGTCCGGTCTGGGCTTTTTTGTTTTGCGGCCCATTGTGCTGCCCTGTCACCAACAGCCTCCAAAAGTGGGTAAAAAAGTGTTTAGGTGATTCCAAACGGGTAGTTTTGGGCCTGAAATTGCAGGAGCTCATATGCCATGCGACTGTTCAGCTCAGTTGCTAAGCTCAGCCCCCCGATGGGAGCTGTTTTCATGTGTCCCGGGGATGTGGCCTGCGGGAGATATTTGTGGGTGATTGCCTGCATGTAGGGAGCGTTTTCAGTGCTGTCGCTAATGCAAGGAGCCTATATAACAAAATGGGGGAACTAGAGGCAATAGCATACACTAAACAATACGATATAATAGACATAACAGAAACATGGCGTGATGAGACACATGACTGGGCAGTTAACTTAAATGGGTACACGTTATTTAGGAAGGATAGGAAAATCAAGAAGGGTGGTGGGGTATGTTTGTATGTCAACCATGAGTTAAAGTCAAATCTTAGGCATGTGGAGTGTGACGAGGAAAATGTGGAAGCTTTATTGGTAGATATCTGCTTGGGGCAAACAAAGGGAAATACGTTATTGGTTGGGATATGTTATAAACCACCAAATGTAAATATTAATGAGGAAGAACTGCTGTTAGAGCAAATTGGTAAAGCTGCAAATCGGGGTAACACGTTAATTATTGGAGATTTTAATTACCCGGACATAAATTGGGATAGAGAGACTAGTACTTCAGCAAAGGGAATCCGGTTTTTGAATGTGTTAAAGCGGCACTGTCATGCCGAACTTACCTTTCCTCAATCTCTTCCTCTTCTCCCCCTCTCTCAGGATCTGTTATTCTTTTCTTCCTGTCTTCTTTAGTTTTCTTTAAAATAATAAGACAAAGTAGGGACTCTTTGCCTTATGGAGGATTCCTCCGCTTGACCAGCTCTGACCAGCGGAGGAGCAAAGTGTGCTTCATTTCCGCTGGTCAGAGCAATTTTCCCATGATCCCTAGCTTTCCTCCCTGTTCCCACAATGCTTCCTGTCAGTGTTGCCGAACGTCCTGTCACTTAGACAGAACGCCGGCAAAACTGCCGAATTGCATCCTAACAGAATGAGAAGAGTTTCTCCATTGGTGTTAGGATGCAATTCGGTACTTTGATCGTATCAGAATTTCATTCTAATGAATGAAACTCCGATCCTATTCATTGCCGCGGCTGCATCTTGCAGCCGCTTAGTAGATAACTCCCTAATTCCCACGGTATCAGGGAGCTATCTACTAAAATGCTGAAAGACCTAAACTGGTCTTTCAGCCAACTTTACTAATACTAAGTAAAGATGACTTAGTATTAGTAAATAATATGCCCCTACTCGCTATACCGCGAGTAGGGGCATGTCTAGTAAGCAGTGAGCAGCCTGTGGCTGCTCACTGTAAAAAAAAAACAAAAAAAAAAACTATTGCCCCCACCCCTAAACGACGGGTGGGGTCCGTAAAGTAAAATAAGGGAGGGAGACCTATTGTCGTCCCCCCCGGCCCCCACCCCTGAGCGGTGGGTGGGGGCCATAATGGTAATAAAGGGGGGGGGACACCTACTGTCCTACCCCCCCCGGCCCCCACCCCTGAGCGGCGGGTGGGGGCCATAATGGTAGTAGGGGGGGGACCTACTGTCCTCCCCCCCCCGGCCCCCACCCCTGGGCGGCGGGTGGGGGCCATAATAGTAGTAGGGGGGGACCTACTGTCCTCCCCCCCGGCTCCCACCCCTGGGCGGCGGGTGGGGGCCATAATGGTAATAAAGGGGGGGGGACCTACTGTCCTCCCCCCCCCGCCCCCACCCCTGGGCGGCGGGTGGGGGCAATAATAGTAGTAGGGGGGGGACCTACTGTCCTCCCCCCCGGCCCCCACCCCTGGCCGGCGGGTGGGCGCCATAATGGTAATAAGAGGGGGGGGACCTACTGTCCTCCCCCCCCGGCCCCCACCTCTGGGCGGCGGGTGGGGGCCATCATAGTAATAAGGGGGGAGGACCTACTGCCCCCCCCGGCCCCCACCCCTGGGCGGCGGGTGGGGGCCATAATAGTAGTAGGGGGGGGACCTACTGTCCTCCCCCCCCAGCCCCCACCCCTGGGCGGCGGGTGGGGGCCATCATGGTAATAAGGGGGGGGGGACCTACCGTCCTCCCCCCCGGCCCCCACCCCTGGGCGGCGGGTGGGGGCCATAATAGTAATAAGGGGGGGGACCTACTGTCCTCCCCTCCCCCGGCCCCCACCCCTGGGCGGCGGGTGGGGTCTATAACGATAATGGGGGGGGACCTACTGTCCTCCCCCCCCCGCCCCCACCCCTGGGCGGCGGGTGGGGGCAATAATAGTAGTAGGGGGGGACCTACTGTCCTCCCCCCCGGCCCCCACCCCTGGCCGGCGGGTGGGCGCCATAATGGTAATAAGAGGGGGGGGACCTACTGTCCTCCCCCCCCCCGGCCCCCACCTATGGGCGGCGGGTGGGGGCCATCATAGTAATAAGGGGGTAGGACCTACTGCCCCCCCTGGCCCCCACCCCTGGGCGGCGGGTGGGGGCCATAATAGTAGTAGGGGGGGGACCTACTGTCCTCCCCCCCCAGCCCCCACCCCTGGGCGGCGGGTGGGGGCCATCATGGTAATAAGGGGGGGGGGGACCTACCGTCCTCCCCCCCGGCCCCCACCCCTGGGCGGCGGGTGGGGGCCATAATAGTAATAAGGGGGGGGACCTACTGTCCTCCCCTCCCCCGGCCCCCACCCCTGGGCGGCGGGTGGGGTCTATAACGATAATGGGGGGGGACCTACTGTCCTCCCCCCGCCCCCACCCCTGGGCGGTGGGTGGGGGCACTAAGTAAATTCCCCCCCCCCATCAAGGTGACTAGGGGTCCCCAAGCCCCTAGTCACCCACCCCCCACCCAAATAAAAAATGCCCCTACCTACCCCCCTCACCCTAAAAAATAGTGAGGGGGGAATAAAATTGCTAACTTGTAAAGTAAAATTAAACTTACCATTCGACGTCTTCTTTTTTCTAAAATCTTCATTTTTCAGCCCCAAAAAAGGCCAAATAAAAAACCATCATAGCCGTCGAACTAAAAATAAAATAAAAAACCCGAGCGCAAAAAAAAAAACCCCCGAAAAAGAAAAAACCTGAGCGCACAAAAAAAAATCCATCTTCACCCATGGAGGGCTCCGCGCAGACTGAGCTCCGCAGGGCGGGGAAGGCTTATAAAGCCTTGCCCCGCCCTGCAATTAGGCTAAGAACACTCTGATTGGTGGGTTTAAGCCAATCAGAGTGCTCTTTGTCATTTTACAAGCGTGGGAAAGTTCTTTGGAATTTTCCCACACTTGTAAAATGACACAGAGCACTGTGATTGGATGGCTTGAAATCCATCCAATCACAGTGCTCTGTGTCATTTTACAAGCGTGGGAAAGTTCTTTGGAATTTTCCCACGCTTGTAAAATGACACAGAGCACTGTGATTGGATGGATTTCAAACCATCCAATCACAGTGCTCTGTGTCATTTTACAAGCGTGGGAAAATTCCAAATAACTTTCCCACGCTTGTAAAATGACAAAGAGCACTCTGATTGGCTTAAACCCACCAATCAGAGTGTTCTTAGCCTAATTGCAGGGCGGGGCAAGGCTTTATAAGCCTTCCCCCGCCCTGCGGAGCTCAGTCTGCGCGGAGCCCTACATGGGTGAAGATGGATTATTTTTTTTGCGCTCGGGTTTTTTCTTTTTCGTTGGGTTTTTTTTTGCGCTCGGGTTTTTTATTTTATTTTTAGTTCGACGGCTATGATGGTTTTTTATTTGGCCTTTTTTGGGGCTGAAAAATGAAGATTTTAGAAAAAAGAAGACGTCGAATGGTAAGTTTAATTTTACTTTACAAGTTAGCAATTTTATTCCCCCCTCACTATTTTTTAGGGTGAGGGGGGTAGGTAGGGGCATTTTTATTTGGGTGGGGGGTGGGTGACTAGGGGCTTGGGCACCCCTAGTCACCTTGATGGGGGGGGGGTTTACTTAGTGCCCCCACCCGCCGCCCAGGGGTGGAAGCGGGGGGGAGGACAGTAGGTCCCCCCCCCATTACTATTATGGCCCCCACCCGCCGCCCAGGGGTGGGGGCCGGGGGGAGGACAGTAGGTCCCCCCCCCTATTACTATTATGGCCCCCACCCGCCGCCCAGGGGTGGGGGCCGGGGGGTGGAGGACAGTAGGTCCCCCCCCCCTTATTACTATTATGGCCCCCACCCGCCGGCCAGGGGTGGGGGCGGGGGGGGGGAGGACAGTAGGTCCCCCCCCTATTACTATTATGGCCCCCACCCGCTGTCCAGGGGTGGGGGCCGGGGGGTGGAGGACAGTAGGTCCCCCCCCCTCATTCCCATTATGGCCCCCACCCGCCGCCCAGGGGTGGGGGCCGGGGGGTGGAGGACAGTAGGTCCCCCCCCCCCTCATTCCCATTATGGCCCCCACCCGCCGCCCAGGGGTGGGGGCCTGGGGGGAGGACAGTAGGTCCCCCCCTATTACTATTATGGCCCCCACCCGCCGCCCAGGGGTGGGGGCCGGGGGGTGGAGGACAGTAGGTCCCCCCCCCTCATTCCCATTATGGCCCCTACCCGCCGCCCAGGGGTGGGGGCCTGGGGGGAGGACAGTAGGTCCCCCCCTATTACTATTATGGCCCCCACCCGCCGCCCAGGGGTGGGGGCCGGGGGGTGGAGGACAGTAGGTCCCCCCCCCCTTATTACTATTATGGCCCCCACCCGCCGGCCAGGGGTGGGGGCCGGGGGGGGGAGGACAGTAGGTCCCCCCCCTATTACTATTATGGCCCCCACCCGCCGTCCATGGGTGGGGGCCTGCGGGTGGAGGACAGTAGGTCCCCCCCCGCTCATTCCCATTATGGCCCCCACCCGCCGTCCAGGGGTGGGGGCCGGCGGGGGAGGACAGTAGGTCCCTCCCACCCCCCTTATTACCCTTTTTTTTTTACAGTGAGCAGCCACAGGCTGCTCACTGTTTAGTGGACATGCCCCTACTCGCGGTATAGCGAGTAGGGGCATTGGGGAGATTTAAATCTCCCTTATGCTATTATGGGGGTCATATTGACCCCCATAGAGTGAGGGGAGGACCTGGGGGGCTAATGAAGTGGTGGGGAGCACAGCTCCCTGCCGCTTCTGTCTTTACATATTGCAAGGAGGGAGCTGCACGCCGGTAGCTCCCTCCTTGTAATAAACCGATCGAACAAACGAACACTGATACACAGTGTTTGTTTGTTCGTTTGATTTTTTCTATTCATTCATTCGTCTGTCTGATGAATGAATGAATAGGTGAAATTCCCGTTCGCATGTCCAGGTGTTTCACTGATGACGTGTCCCACAGGGACTTCACCTACCCACACAAAGATGGCGGCGCCCTGAATATAGATCGGGGCAGAAAATAAAGAATAAAAAATAGGTAATGTGGGGGGCATAGGGGCATTTGGGGGTGACTAGGGGGTCGATTGGATGTAGTGGAGGCGGGAGGGGGGTTAAAAAAAAAACGGAATTAGGCATGACAGTGCCGCTTTAAATGACACCTTTATGTCACAACTGGTACAAGCACCAACTAGAAAGGATGCTTGTCTGGATCTCGTTATAACAAACAATGTTAATCTTTTAACCAACATTGAAGTAGGAGAGCATTTGGGAAATAGTGATCACAATATGGTCACTTTTGAAATAAACTCAAAAAAGCAAAAGCACGTGGGGTATATTAAAACGTATAATTTTAAAAAAGCCAATTTTAATAAGATTAGGGCAGCTCTACAGCATATCGACTGGCATAAACTCCTTAGTGATAAAAACACTGAGGATAAATGGAAACTATTCAAACACATATTAGAAAGGTACATTTCACAGTATGTACCATTGGGTAATAAATATAAAAGAAACAAATTAAAACCAATGTGGCTTAGTAGAGAAGTAAAACAAGAGATTAAAAATAAGAAAAGGGCTTTTAAAGCATTTAAATCGGACAAAACAGAGGCATCCTATATAAGATATAAGGAAGCCAATAATACTTGCAAAAAGGCAATTAAAGTGGCTAAATGAGAAAATGAGAAATTGATAGCCAAAGAATGCAAAACCAACCCCAAATTTTTTTTCAAGTACATTCATTCTAAAAAAACAAAAAATGAAAGTGTAGGTACACTGAAAACAGAGATGGGTCTGTTAGTCAATGAAGACCAGGAAAAGGCAGAAATTTTAAATAACTTTTTTTCTTCAGTATTTATTAATGAGGATTCTATGGCAAGAGATATGCAAATGATTGCTGCAACAAACTTGCAGATAACTTGTGATTGGATAACTCGAGACAAGGTGCTACAGCTATTAACCCCATAAGGACCGCTGACGGTTCAGGACCGTCAGCGGTAAAACGTGCGTTTGGACCGCTGACGGTCCTGAACCGTCATAACGGTCTTGGGCAACTTACCTGATCGCCGTCGGTCCCACGGCGGCGATCAGCTCTCCTCCCGGTCCAGGGGGGTTGCCTGTCTGCCCGGGCAGTCCCCCCTCAGCAGATCAGGACCCCACGGCCATGTGATCACTCGATCACATGACCGCAATAGGTGTCTGTGTATCTGCCTGCAGGGGGACTGTCTGTGCTGACAGGCAGTCTCCCTGCAAGTGAAAAATCAAAAATAAAGTTTAAAAAAAAAACAATCAGTGTAAAAAAAATATATAATATGTATATATATATGATATTTATACATGTATTATATCTATACATACCTATATATAATATATGTATATATATCATATATATAATGTCATACTAAGTGTATTTTTATATTTATATATACGTATATTAATATAAAAATACACTTATATTTAAATTACACACGTATATATACAATATATATAATAACTATATATATGGTATATATATTATTATAAAATACAAATAATATGTTAATAAAAATAAATAACAAAAAATAAAAATAATTTTTAATAATTAAAAAAAATTATATATATATGCAATTTTATTCTAACAGTATTTTGATATTGATATATATATATTTATATCAAAATACACTTAGAATGTAATGATATATATATCTATGTATAAATAAATAAATAAAAATAATACGAAATATACATATGTCCACATAAATAATTTCATAAATATACACGTAGACGTCAAATATATAAATATGTATATATATTAAAATTATACGTGCATATTTATGTAATATTTTTACCTAATTAAGTAATTTTAATGATTGCAATTCGAGGGACCTGCCTGCCAACCCAGGCCGAAAGTCCAGATAATTTAATTTGCTAGCACTGTGTTTAACCCTGTAACTTTCTATGACACCCTAAATCCTGTACATGGAGGTACTGTTTTACTCGGGAGACTTCGCTGAACACAAATATTAGTGTTTCAAAACAGTAAAACATATCACAGCGATGATATTGTCAGTGAAAGTGACGTTTTTTGCATTTTTCACACACAAACAGCTCTTTCACTGAGGATATTATTGCTGTGATATATTTTACTGTTCTGATACACTAATATTTCTGTTCAGCGAAGTCTCCTGAGTATAACAGTACCCCACATGTAGATGTTTTATAGTGTTTGTGAAAGTTACAGGGTCAAATATAAGGCTTGATTTTACTTTTTTTTTTTTATTGAAATTTGTCAGATTGGTTAGGTTGCCTTTGAGAGCGTATGGTAGCCAAGGAATGATAATTAGCCCCATGATGGCATACCATTTGCAAAAGAAGACAACCCAAGGTATTGCAAATGGGGTATGTTCAGCCTTTTTTAGTAGCCACCTAGTCACAAACACTGGCCAAAGTTAGCGTTTTTTTTTTTTTTGTTTGTTTTTTTCAATTCTTTATTTTTGACGTGCAAATACATAGTACAAGCAGGCGAGAGGTGCCCCAATAGCAGTCCTCAGGCTTTTCAACGTGGAACATGTGGGGTACATGAGTATCAAGCACATTTTTTATATTATCAGGCGGAAACAATTTGATTTAAACATAGAGTGGAGGTATATGAACGTTAGATCGTTGCAAAAGCCATGCTAGAAGCCACCCAATTGGTGCATTGATGTGTCATAAGTTTAACAAAAGGCTTTCCATTTTAGTATTATCAACATATTGGTCTAATCACAATGCTGTATCACACCCATTCGGTGGCATTAGATATTACTGCACATTTCAAACACTTATGCAAAAAGTGACATTGGTAGGTATCAACACAAACATAAATTCAGGTTATTAGAGTATATAACGAGCATTAGGAACTTTTAATGTTTAGGCATATGCATAACATAGCGTGACCTCTCTTCACTTAAACAAAAATTAAGATGCTGTGACAAGAGCTATGTAACCTTTGAGTAAAGAACCACTGGTGTACAAGTGTAACCTTACGTGAACATGTCAATGTATGGCAGGGGGTCATTATTCTTCATGGGGTTGCGAAAGAGATGGCTCTATGCTAGGGTCCCCTGCGTGTGCCGTTTGTAGCATGGTCGCGGGTTTAAGTGATGGGGAGCAGTGGCGTGTTCCTACGGGGCCCAGCGCCCCTTCCCGCCTTGGAGACTTCAGGTACCTGCGTTGCCGGATGGCCGCTTTGGAGGCTCTGGGTAAACGCCTGTACTGCCTGCGTCTCGCTGTTGGCCTGATCCAAGCGGCCACCATTAACTCTGCTTGGTGGTAGGTAGCACCTTGATTGTGCAGTGCCTCCCAGAATTTGTAGCATAGCCAGTCAAATGTCCTTTTAGGCGGTGCGGGCGGTTTATTAGGTGCCCGTGTTTCGTGGTATCTGCGCTGGGCAGCCATCTTGGAAGTGCCTTGGTGTCCTGTTTCCCCTGCGTATCGTGGGGTGGGCTCTCCTGTTTTTGGCTGAGGTCGGTGCTTCCAGTGGGGACCGGGATAACCCCCACCGGTCCATAGGGGGGGGGGGGGAGCAAGCTGTATTAGTGTCGCTTGAAAGCTCCGGCGCCGAGGGGAGCGGCCGCCTCCCCCCGGCTCCAGTCTCAGTAGGCCTCATGCCGATGTCCGCTTTCCCGGCTCCGACAGGTCCCAGGGTCGCAACCGTCGTTTCAGCGGTGCACCCCCGACGTGGGTGGTGCACCTTCCAGGGGCTTTGCGCCATGTAGTCTCCGCTTTTCCCCAATTGCGGCTCCGGCCACCGGGAGCTCGTGGCAGGCACGTCTACTCGGCTCTGTGTCCAGGCTCCGCCCCCCGTTTTTTGCATTTTTAACACACAAACAAATATAAATGCTAACTATGGCCAGTGTTTGTGACTAGGTGGCTACTAAAAAAGACTGGACATACCCCATTTTGAATACCCTGGGTTGTCTACTTTAAAAAAATATGTACATGTTAGGTGTGTTTCGGGCATTTATGACAGATAACGGTGTTACAATGTCACTATTAAAACATTTAAAATATATATATATTGAAACAGCAATTTCCTACTTGTATTTATAGGCCTATAACTTGCAAAAAAAAAAGCAATAAAGCATGTAAACACTGGTGTTTTTAAACTCGGGACAAAATTTTGAATCTATTTAGCAGTTTTTTTTCATTAGCTTTTGTAGATAAGTAAAAGATTTTTCAAGTAAAAGTCCAAAAACATGTTTTTTTTAAATTTTTCACCATATTTTCTTATTTTTTTTTTTAATACAATATATGACATAATACAAATAATGGTATGTAAAGAAAGCCCTTCTCGTCGTGAAAAAAACAATATATAACTTGAATGGGAACCGTAAATGAGAGAGCGGAAAATTACAGCTAAACACAAACACCACAAAAGTGTTAAAACTGCTCTGGTCGGGGGCGGGGTTTGGGAGCGAAACTGAACGGACGCCATCTCCATCGGCTCCCAACCTTGCGGCACATAACTCCTAAATATCCCGAATCTCAATACCCGCACAATCGATACTAGCACACCACGAGACCGGGGGCACCGTGCAGAACCGACCAATGCCTTTTTTCCAGCAAACTAGGACTGGAAAGGCGAAACGATACAACCGGGCCTACCTCAAGCCCGCGACCCAAGGCCTGGAGACTCTCCTCGACGGCATAGGGGCGTACTACCACCCAGCCAGGGAAGAGACAGCCATCCCACCAGACACAGACATCTCTGCAACCATGGGACGCCGCACGCAGAAACCGCAACAGGCAGCGGCGGCAGACCAGCCGAACATTGGGGAGATGTTACAGAGACAGGCTCTGTCCAAAATGGCCGCCACGGAGGCCTCCCCCGCTCAGCAGCAGAAAGCTCACTCACCAGAGACAAGAGCAGAGGACGCGCAAACAAACACATCCCCGGCCCATGGAGGCTCTGGGGACGGCACCTTTGCCACAAAACAAGACCTGCAACACTGGATGCAGGAGATACAATCCCTGCTGGCCGCGGACCTCGGAACCCTGAAAACGGAGGTACGTCAAACTACAGAGCGCATGAGTGCTGTGGAGGGAGAAATTCAAACATTGCACGGTGGCGTGTCGAACCTTACTGATACCCTGCAGTCTTTACAGTCAGCCCATCAGGCGCTGGCGATACAGGTGGCCACCCAAGAAGACCGCCTGCGCCGCAATCACATTAAACTCAGAGGAGTGCCGGTAACCATCTCCTCAGAGGAGCTCCCTCACTACACAAGAAGACTTCTGGCCACAATCTTGCCTCCAAACATGGCCCGGAAAATCACCCTGGAGGGCGCATTTCGCCTACCGGCCGGGAACAACACAGCCCCAGCGGAGGCCAGAGATATCATACTGCGATGCAACACCTCCCAAGACAAGGCATCAATAATGGCAGCAGTGAGAGGCAAAACCCCTTTACCATTTGAAGGATCCAACCTGCAATTATTTCAGGACTTGAGCAGATCAACTCTGCACTGGCGGAGATCGCTCCAACACCTAACAAGCCGTCTACGGACGGCGGGCATACAATATAGATGGGGACTGCCGAGGGTACTCTTGATCACCCACAACGGGACTACCCACAGAGCCACATCAGAGGTTGATGTCCTTGCACTCTCCACTCGCCTAGGACTTCCAGACACCACCCAGACACCTGCACAGACGGGGCTATCCAAAATGGGGGACCCAGCTACCGCAATACCGTTTGCCCCCCGCACCCCCCGCAAGGACTTAGCGACATGACTAGTGAAACCAACCACTCCGGACAAACTCCGGACAAACCGGACCCACTGTTATTGCATGCTGTTTTGTTATAATCTATTGTTTTTGTTTTTGTTAACGTTCATCGCTCAATGCCGTAGTCCGTACGCAGACACACCTCACGAGGCTAGGACTAACACCACGACCTGTTCCAGGGATAACCGCACAGATTCACATTAGATTCACACACTCTCTCTCCCCCCCCCCCCCCCCCCCCCCCCCGCTGCCCCCTAGGTTAGGGGCAATCACAACCCTAGCAGTAGCCGGGACCTAACACATGACCCCAACTCCCCCTCCAGAGGGCACAAAACGGAAGGCTAGTGCAAAACTGGAAATACACTACCTTGTACAAAAACACTGACACCACAATCTGCAATTGATTGCTCTTAATAACCCAGAGTACCACAAGCACACCACGTATAGGATGACACTATAATGTGGAGGGCCGTGAATCAAGGAGCGATCAAAAGCACTATTGTTGACAATTGTTATGTAACATGGGAAAAAAGAAAAACGTGTGCTGTTTCACCTGACATTACTGCGATGTACACACCATTGTAAAACGATATGCTTTACCTCCTGTAAAAGTCAATATAATGCGCAGCTTTCCACTGCACCAATAAAATAAAGAATTAAAAAAAAAAAAAACTGCTCTGGTCCTTAACATACAAACATCGCAAAAACAGGCCGGTCCTTAAGGGGTTAAAGAAAATTAATGTAAATAAAGCTCCGGGGCCTGACGGTATCCACCCACGAGTACTTAAATGGGGAAATAAGTGAACCTCTGCATTTAATTTTTCAAGATTCTTTTGTTTCAGGTATTGTACCGGAGGATTGGAGGAAGGCAGATGTTGTTCCTATATTTAAAAATGGTTCAAAATCCTTGCCTGGAAATTATAGACCTGTGAACTTAACTTCTGTGACTGGGAAATTATTTGAACGGCTATTAAGGGATAATATTCAGGAATTCATTGGGAAGAACTGTGTTGTTAGCAATAATCAGCATGGTTTTATGAAACATAGGTCATGTCAAACTAACCTAATTGCATTCTACGAAGAAGTAAGTAGAAGTATAGATCAGGGTGTTGCAGTGGATGTGATCTACTTGGATTTTGCCAAGGCATTTGATACGGTTCCTCACAATAGGTTAGTCTTCAAACTAAAAGAAATTGGTCTAGATGAATATTCTTGTTCTTGGGTAGAACATTGGCTTAAAGGACCACTCTAGTGCCAGGAAAGCATACTCGTTTTCCTGGCACTAGAGTGCCCTGAGGGTGCCCCCACCCTCAGGGACCCCCTCCCGCCCGGCTCTGGAAAGGGGAAAAGGGGTAAAACTTACCTTTTTCCAGCGCTGGGCGGGGAGCTATCCTCCTCCTCTCCGCCTCCGTTCCTCCCCGTCGGCTGAATGCGCACGCGCGGCAAGAGCTGCGCGCGCATTCAGCCGGTCACATAGGAAAGCATTCATAATGCTTTCCTATGGATGCTTGCGTGCTCTCACTGTGATTTTCACAGTGAGAATCACGCAAGCGCCTCTAGCGGCTGTCAGTGAGACAGCCGCTAGAGGCTTTGGGGGAAGGCTTAACTAATTGATAAACATAGCAGTTTCTCTGAAACTGCTATGTTTATAAAACAATTAGTTAACCCTAGCTGGACCTGGCACCCAGACCACTTCATTAAGCTGAAGTGGTCTGGGTGCCTAGAGTGGTCCTTTAAGGATAGAGTACAACGAGTTGTCATAAATGGTAAATTTTCAAGCTGGACAAAAGTGGTAAGTGGTGTCCCTCAGGGTTCTGTTTTGGGACCGCTTCTATTTAACATATTTATAAATGATCTTGAAATGGGCATTGAAAGCCATGTATCAGTGTTTGCAGATGACACAAAACTTTGTAAAGTAATAAAATGTGAGCAGGATATTGCCTTGCTGCAGAGGGATTTGGATAGATTGGGGGACTGGGCACTAAAATGGCAGATGAAATTTAACGTAGAAAAATGCAAAGTTATGCACTTCGGGGTTAAGAATGCACAAGCAATTTACACCCTAAATGGTAGTGAACTAGGGATAACCACACACGAGAAGGATTTGGGAATTGTTATAGACAATAAATTAGGTAGCAATATGCAATGTCAATCTGCCGTTGCTAAGGCCAGTAAGGTTTTGTCATGTATAAATAGGGGCATAAATTCTCGAGATGAAAATATAATTTTGCCTCTTACCAATCACTGGTAAGACCACACCTTGAATATGCTGTGCAATTTTGGGCACCTGTTCTAAAGAAAGATATCATGGCACTAGAAAAAGTGCAGAGACGAGCTACAAAATTGATAAAAGGAATGGAGCATTTTAGTTATGAAGAAAGGTTAAAAAATTTAAATCTCTAGTTTGGAAAAACGGCGCCTGAGAGGGGATATGATAACATTATACAAATATATTTGGGGCCAGTACAAACCATTATCTGGAAATCTATTCATAAACAGGGCTATACATAGGACACAAGGTCACACATTTAGGCTTGAAGAAAGGAGATTTCATCTAAGGCAAAGAAAAGGGTTTTTTTTACAGTTAGAGCAATAAGGATATGGAATTCTTTGCCTGAAGAGGTGGTTTTGTCAGAGTCTATACAGATGTTTAAACTGCAATTGGATAAATACTTGCAAAAACATAACATACAGGGTTATAATTTCTAATCAGTGGGGTAAAAGCTGCTTGATCCAAGGAGACATCTGACTGCTATTTTGGGGTCAAGAAGGAATTTTTTCCTAGTTTGTTGCAAAATTGGAAGCGCTTCAGACTGGGTTTTTTTGCCTTCTTTTGGATCAACAGCAAAAGCATATGTGAGGAAGGCTGAACTTGATGGACGCAAGTCTCTTTTCAGCTATGTAACTATGTAACTATGTAAAGATGTGCCCGTCTGTGGGAAGCTTTTCGCGCCCTCAGAGAGTATTGGGGTCTCCGTGGCTAGCCCGTTTTTTTCGTGGTCCCTTCGGCAGTGCACGCATGGTAACAATGGCGGACCCCGCCTCGTGTTTATCGCTTGGTGTTCATTTGATCCTGGGGTGCTCCCCTTGTTGATGTCTGCCCCTAAGAGGTGTGCTTCCCTGCTGTACCTGCATGCGATGGTCAGCTTTGCGTTCAAGCTTTCGCCAGAATCTCTGGAACAGGTCATCCAGGCGCTGTTCTAACGTTTTGTGTCGCTCTCCATGTCGTGGTCAGCTGCCGCCATCTTGTTTTTTTGTGGCTGTAGAGTTAGCTGTCCAGTGGGAAGAATCAGGTGAGTCGACTGAGCTCTTATTATTTCTTCGCTATAGGCATGCACAGTGCACATACCTTAATCGCTACTGTTAAGCTGTTTCAATAACCTATCACATGTAAACTATGTGGAATTTGACTTTTGCCTCTATATACTTGCCACAAGCATACAGTGAATATAACTCTCATCACACCCGTTAAGCTGTTAAAAATACCTAACTCACACTGCACTACTGACAGCGAGAGTAGCCTACACTCCACTACTGCATCACTCTGTAACTTCTTAAACATGTACTCGCACCTAGGAAGAACAGCAAAGTGCACAATCTCAATATTATGCTAACCCACTCCTGCTACAAGAATATTACTCACTAACATATTTAGCACAAACGACATTACACAGAATCTTTTCTGGCTGACCATACGAATGTTACCTGTTTAAAAAGAAAAATGTGCAATATAACCAAGTTATAACAATGTAAGCTTTAATATGCTTGTTGATGCTGTTATGGCACTGCAGGCTTGTATGTTAACCCCATTGCACGAAAAATAAAGAATATAAAAAACAAACAAAAAACAAACAAACAGTTTTTCTACCTACAGTGTGGGGGCACCAGGGTACTCCTAAAACCATAACCACTACAGAGAGCGTCACTTTGCAAGGATGCGGTAATAAAAATACCACTCTACTTCCATGTTATGCTTCAACAGCAAATTTTTACTACGATACTTTATGCAGATACACATGTTCATGGCTACCAAATAAGACACACGTAAAATGAAAGATGATTATGAGTTATACTAAGAGATGCCTTTTAATGAAAAATGTTTGAGAAAAAAATCAGAGGTAAAAAAAATCTGCACCTTTCTACCAGAAAAAAATTCTGGAAGAGGCATATTTATCTATTGTGATGTATTTGAAATGCTGTGAGCCTGTACTATAGCAATTATTATGAAGGTCATGTTTAACAGTTTAGTGGGAAAGAGAGCCAAATGTCTTGGGTGGTAAATTTTTTTTAAAGTTTTAAGCTTTCTGTAGTGGTTAGGGTACCAGGAGTGCCCTGCCCCTCTCCCTATTGTATATAGTCAATCCATTTGGATCAGAGAGCTGGAAGTTCCAAAGTAGTACAGGTGTGAGCTCATGGGTTAAGGGCATAAAGTAATTCGTCAGCATAGGAACCTCTGCCTCCCGGGCATTAGTATAGTAATGGAGGTCAGAAACGGTTTGTTTACTTATGGGGGGGAGGGGAGGATCTTGAACTGTTCCTTTAACTTGAGGAACTTGTACATGGTATCCACTGGTTTACTATTGGTCTAAGGGGCTTCAGATTTTCTTTGCATATAATGTTTATCATCCTCCACCTCACACACCATACTGTTGTGGAGGAGGGTGCTATTCATCAAACTCCCTCACCAGGTAAATGATGCAGCTGTGGACTCATGATTGCTGACCCATGTAAAACCTTACCATTGCCCAATAAATACACAAACAACTGTATAGTGGATAAGGACAATGACCACAGCTTTATTAAATTTTTGAACCAGCATTAACTTCCACCTGTTAGCTGATAAGGGTGATCATTCCACCAGACAGATATAAATTTCTGTTCCCAGAGTCCAAAGCAGCCTGCCTTCCGCCTTCAGCCCAAGCAGGCTGCGACTCCCCAATCCGAATTGGCACTTCCCTTAACATGTGCTGGCCAGGTATCCCGCCACCACAAAGCCGGCTTCCTTCACACTCCCTTGGCATCGCCTGCCGCTAGTGCCCTCTCAATCCCTACTTGCAACTCAACATTAAATATATCCAGCTCTGTAAGATTTAAGTGGACCCCATCGTTCTGCATCAAATTGGTGTTGTCCTTCTTAAAATCGACATGCCTGACAACTATACCCCCAAGTCATCGAACAAACCTAGCAATGGTCATGTTCAATTTGCCCCTACTGCACTCGAGCCCGTTAGCATACGGCAGCCTGGGAACCACCTCCGACCACACCACTGTAACCTCCTGAAACAACGCCATACAATGGGCAACATCACCTTTTATGTAATGAACCAAGTCAATTGTACCCCCCACGTGAATAACCAATATTACAGACCCGGAAATTAACCTGCTGAGAAACTGGCACTCTGGATACACTTGACTCCACGACAAACCCTGAACACCCCTCCACCAGACACGAGCTGTGTCATAGGAAAACCTCAAGTTGCGACCATAAGGGCGTTGCTCTGCCCGCCTTGCCGCCCAGTATGAGTGCTCTAATATCCATACGTATCGGGGAGGAGGACCTAAAAGGAACAAATAAGGAAACCGTGAAGAAACAGACATCAGATGAGGCTGAACATACAATTGAAACCATCCCGAATTCCACCTACCTAACCTCTGCACCGACGCCGAGGAATAACCCAATATGCTAGCCTGCCTGGCTGCCCCAATACGGAAGGAATGGGTCAAATAACCTGTAGGACTTCTACCACTAGCTACCAAGGAATCCTTCAACACCTTGGAAAATTTATACCACGTCAAAGGAGACCCGTCCCGATACACCAACAGAGACCTTCCACCCGCCGGGCAGATCTCCAAGAAGCGAAGAAACAAACGCACCGGGCAAAACTCCCCGCCCGCTATACCAAGCCGGACCCACGCACCCACTCCTGCTTGATCTGTCTTAGATTTGTGGATTCTTATATCCACAAACCCGTCCAACCATTGCACGTCGGCCAGCAGTAGCGGAGACTCCACCTGCCAGCTAGCAGCCACCAATTCCCCTATCCGCAAAGACCCAAAGAAACAAAACAAAAATGCCACCCCCGACAATAAAGCCTCATATTCCGAACTGCACACTCGCTGGAGCGACGCCAACAACTCCCACATCAACTGAACTGAAATTGGCCTCCGCTGATCTGGAACACTCCTACTGCGCCAACCCCTAAGCACTCTTTGAATACTAAACTCCCAGGTAAGGTCCCTCCAACCCAGGAATTGGAAAAAAAATGACAGCGCTGAAAGAGACTTCTCCGCCGTGGCACATGACCGCCCATCCTCCAGCAAACTATTCAAGAACAGAAGGGTTACTTCAAAGCGCCCCGTGTCTGATGCCAGGCTCCTGTTCCCATCCACAAAACCCAGCCATTTGGACCAAACTGCCCTGTATGCTTTCCACAAAGCCGCAGACAACGACTTTGACACCAAATTCATCAATCCTCCGAACCGAACTCTCATAAAGACTGTGGGCAAGGCTGCCCGTCCCGAACCACCTCCGGTGCGCCTCTTGGAAACAATGCCACTGGAACCAAGAAAGCGCATCAGCGATGACATTTAACACCCCGGGCACATGACATGCCCTAACCCACACATTTTACTGCAAACTCAACAGGACCAAGCGCAGCAGCAATGTCAACGAGGAACGATTAATCACATGGACAACTCTCATGTTTTCCGTGTGAAAACTAACTGTCCTATTCTGAAAGTCCTCACCCCACAAATCGAGATCCACCGCATTTGGGAAGAGTTCCAAAAATGTGAGATTTCGCATGAGATCCCTATCCTTCCAACCCTCCGGCCATGCACTGGCACACCATCGTCTCTTAAAGTATGCCCCAAAGATGAGGGATCTGGACACATCCATGTTGGCGATGGCCGACTTGGGGTCATAAGAAGCAGCCAGAGACTGTCATCTTATGTCCCAAAATCCAACCCGGGGCACATCGCCATCTTCTGCTTAAACTGCTTGTCATATTGGAACACGCCCTGCAGAGCTACTTGCACGAACCCTGTCACCAGCACCCCTCCCATCCCATGTGCCTCGCCAGGCAAACTGTCAAATAGCACCCTAAGCAAGCGCAGAACCTTATCCTGGGCACCCACTGCCTGGCACCCAAACTACTCCAAGCGCGTGCGTAGGCCAACTCACTGGACACAGGCAGACTGACAGGCACCGGGTTCTCAGGCTGGTCCTCCTGCTCCTCTTGCCCCTTCCAGTCTAGAAGTCTAATCCTCCGCTCTCCACAGCTGACCACGCCGTAGGCCGCCATCCTCTGCCTCCACTGGCTGACCACTGCTCAGACCGCCTCCTCCTCCCTCCCAGAGCAGACCGCTCAACCGGCCACTGTCCTCCACCGCTCAGGGAGCCCCTTCCAGGCCAGCCTCCCGGCTCCCTGGCTCTCCTGCCTGCTGTGCCCTGCTTAAAGATGGCGGGACCTGTGATGTTGGCACGTTCTGTTGCGCCGTCACATACGTGCCCCGCGTCCCATCTGCTGACATCCGTCTTCCTGTGTGACCGGCACGCACTGACGTCAGATCCGGAAGAGACGCTGGAATCCTCGAGTTCGCCATCCTGCTACCGCCATCTTGGGCCCGCCGACCCTCCAAGCCGCAGCCGTTGACCCATAGCTCGGACAGGGACTCCTCCATCCACGGCTCCGCCTCCTTCTCCACTGTCTCCTCTCTGTCTGACACCTCTCCACCGCACCGGACTGGGGAAAAGGTGTATAGGAGGTCTGGACCGCCTGGCTTCCTACCGCCATCATGTGTCTGGCTGACCTCCACCTCAGCTGGTCGCCTGCAAACCAGCCATCACCTCCGTCAAGGACCCAGTCCCATTTGCTGCCAGGTAGGCCTGCAGCATCGCAACCACCGCCTCACGAGACACCGCAGCTATAGCCAGGAAAGCGAAACAGCGAATCAACCGTGAGTAATCGATTAGTTCACTTTTCTTACTGATGTATTTTTTTTCCTTTAGGAAAGAGTCACTATCCAGGAAAAATATCTATATTTATATCACTAAGCTGCTACCTTTGAAGTGGTAAGTGTCCACCCCTAAACTTCCTTTTCATCTGTACCTTAACTTTTTGCAACATCGTCTCCCCATTGATCCAACCCCTTTCCTGGGCAGCAGTCATACTTCCCTTCCTTGGAGTCCAGGGAATCTCTTTCTGTTTGTAGGAATTTCTGCCTTTTTGTTTTTCCTTAGTGACTCGTAGTTCTCCTTGATGGAAGCTAGCCATGCTTTCCCCCTCCTCTCTTTGTCCCTATGCGTGCCAACGGACTGTGTGCACCAAGTTAATCCCTGTGACAATTGACGGTAAGCAACAAGTTAATTCCTGTGACAACTGACAGTGTGCACCTAGTTAATCCCTGTGACAACTGACGGTACGCAACAAGTTAATTCCTGTGACAATTGACGGTCAAATTAATCCCTGATCAAGCCGCCTCAACAGCAATTCTCCAGCCTCGCGCTAGTTATCAAGTTGCTTCCTGCCCATGCTTCAATTGCGCAGCACTTACTGGGATTAAGAGTATGCTGCTTAAAACTCTTGCAACTCATCTAAACAGTTAATCTGCATTGTCCTTCTTTACGTCTCATTTAGTGTTGTGTAGTTTTCTGCCCACGATTAGTGTGAGTTACTCCAGGTGAAAGCTAATTCCATTTTAATAACAGCAACTGAAATACAATAAAGTCCTTCCCTTAACCCCTACAGTACACTAACATAATTACCCTTTGCATTAAACCCCTACATTACATTACACATCACGTACCTTTATCCCATACGTTATGCTAACATGAACTCATTTGACCTTTTATGTGTTGCTGCTGTTCCTTTCTGTTCAGGCTCTTTGCAATTTGTGAGAGGATTACGTGCCCACTAACAGTCTCACTCACACTGCAAACAGCAAGGAGAGAAATGAGCAGTGACGGGCTGCACAGGCACAGTCACTACACTAACATTATTAACACCAAACGCACAGCAGTGCGCCGGGGCCTACTAACATGTTGCTGCACCACAATTAAGTAACTTGGATGGCACCATAGCAATTAATTAAAAAAACATTTTTAAAAAAAAACTCAGCTAGCAGCAACGGGCCACCAGTCCAACAATATTTTGTAAAGAAATGTCAATCCATTTCAAGGCAATAAACAGTTTTCTCACTATAAAACTGGAGACAAGGAATTGTTTAAGTGTCCATCTTTGATTATTTTTTCCCACTTTCTATTTTGTGTTTTTTTTATTTTTTTTATTTAGTTTCAACGTTATATAACATGACAAATCCAGAAGTCTACATTTTAAAGAACTAAAGAAAACAATATCTGCATAGAGTGCTACTATGTGGAATAGAAGGCAGAAAGGGTTAGAGGAATGTAGGATCCGTTTAGAAATTCCTTATAAAACAGCTTAAAGTTGTGACCTCAATATGGTGATCCTCTCTGATACTAATTAATGCTTTAGAACAGAGGTGCCCAAAAGTGTGACATCCAGCTGTATAACGACTCACTAGAGTTAATCATTGGGTAGACATCAAGACAGATTGAGTCCTGCAACAGCTGGGGTCTACTTTTTGGTCACCCCTACTTTTTTTAATAGCTGTGTCTGGTCCTCACTGATGAATACATTCTCAGTGGAAGATACTTACTGGCTTACTTACTGAAGTCCAAACCTAATCCAGATTAGGAAAATTCATTGAAAATCAACAGATATCCATCAGATTCAGTTTTCACATATTTTCAGGGACAACAAGAATTACACCCTGACAGATTTTTTTACTTAAAGGGACACTATAGTCACCTGAACAACTTTAGCTTAATGAAGCAGTTTTGGTGTTTAGAACATGCCCCTGCAGCCTCACTGCTCAATCCTCTGCCATTTAGGAGTTAAATCCCTTTGTTTATGAACCCTAGTCACACCTCCCTGCATGTGACTTGCACAGCCTTCCATAAACACTTCCTGTAAAGAGAGCCCTATTTAGGCTTTCTTTATTGCAAGTTCTGTTTAATTAAGATTTTCTTATCCCCTGCTATGTTAATAGCTTGCTAGACCCTGCAAGAGTCTCCTGTATGTGATTAAAGTTCAATTTAGAGATTGAGATACAATTATTTAAGGTAAATTACATCTGTTTGAAAGTGAAACCAGTTTTTTTTTCATGCAGGCTCTGTCAATCATAGCCAGGGGAGGTGTGGCTAGGGCTGCATAAACAGAAACAAAGGGATTTAACTCCTAAATGACAGTGAATTGAGCAGTGAAATTGCAGGGGAATGATATATACACTAAAACTGCTTTATTTAGCTAAAGTAATTTAGGTGACTATAGTGTTCCTTTAACTTTTTCACTTGGCAGTGAAAAGCTCAAGATTGACAGGGTTTAGCATTATTGTATGGAGATTCCTTTATAAGCTGATAAAAAGGTTGTAATGCAAGCGCGCACACACACACACACACACACACGCATGTCTCTGTATCTCTGTATGTCTCTGTATGTATGCATGTCTCTGTATGTGTGCACAGTGGTGGATCCTGGTTTTGTGCTGCCCCAGGCATGACAAAACTCAGGCACCCCTGCCCCCCCTCCCCCCACCCCACCCCACCCCACCTTCTAAATACACATACGCACTCACTGACAGACACATATACACTCAGTGTCAGACACACACTTTCACTGACAGACACACATACACTATCACTAACAGACACACACACTCATACACCCACAAACCAACAGACACACACATAGTAACACACTCCCTAACAGACACACACACTAACACACACTCACTAACAGACACACATACATTTACTAACAGACACACACACACACATGCTCACTAACAGAGACACACACACACACACACTCTACTATAAACAAGGCTACTATAATAACTTTAAGGCTCCTTACAATCTCACTGACTGGAATGGATGGGACATCACATCTTCCCAGTGATGCTGTATAGGAGAGAAATGGAAGCCACGAGGGCAACATGTATGGCTTGGGAAGATGTTTATATCTCTCAAACCACCCAGTGTTTTGCCAGGCCCTTACTGGAGTATTGGCTGTACCCCCTTGTGGAAAACCTGACCATCATCTTATTTACGAAGCCATGAATTAACAAGGGAATTGTAAATTGTAGGCCAGAACACCTAGAGTTTTATTTACTATACAGAGAATGGGGGTAAATTGAAAATGCAAGTTTAAATCACAAAGTAGTAGAATAATTTTTAAAATCAGCTATTGTGGTTTCAGTTTTACAGTTTGTTTTATGGTTTACCCCTATTCGCTGTTATGCAGTTATAATGCCCATTCCCTGGTGATACAGTTTGTGACAGGTTGGCATCTCACCTGGGTTCCCGCCAGACACAGAGTCTCCTCTGAGCCAGGTGACGTGCATCCGGCTTCTGCAGAGCTGCTGAATCCAGATGTCGACCCTGTCAATTATTCACTGGCTGAGAGTGTCAGCTGATCACTCTCATCCATACCCTCTGTGCATGGAATATGTGCAGAATTGACAATAGACAGGCCGGAACTCTTGTTCCAAGGCTAATGGCATATGAATGATGCCTCCAGGGGATTTTATTTGCTGTCTTACCCATGCAGGTTCCAGTGACTCACATCTTATTGTATGCGTAATTCTATTTTTTTTTCAGTATTATAGAAATAAAATCAAAGTACAGAATTTTTTTTTTAAATTACATTACATTAATACATGTATTGTATAACAATTATGACTAGAATGCATGGACAATATTTCACTCTCTATTAAGCACCAACAATACAGGTGCTCTTTGCTGCTTTTTAAATGTATGAAAAATAAGAGGGTTAACACATCTTTACACTTAAAGGAACACTCCAAACACCATAATGCATAAAGCCCGCTCTAGTGGTTATGGTGCCAGTAGTACTCTGGCACCCTCCTAGGGTAAGTAGTTGAATTATTTGTGAATGGATTAACTAATTGCCTGGGATGCTCCTCCTCTTATGACCCCAGAAGTTCTGCATTGAGGTAACCCTGGCGGTGCAGGGCTTAGCTCATTGGCTGAGATCACAATTTATTGTTCATTTTTATTTAACATTTTGTAATTCTCTCATTTATTGTTGAATTTACCCCTTTAAAATCTTGCAAAGGGGCGGGGCCTGACAGCCAAGATGGCAGGACGTGCTCCATGAGGGCTCTCATGCCAATGAGCACAAAAACGCTTAGCCTGACCAATCCAACCATGCTAGAAGCGCAGAATGCCCAAAACCCGATCCAGGGCCACACAGGGAACAGGATGATATCTGTCCCACATCGACACACAAAACGAGCACCCAAACTAGCCACGAGGCCTACACTGGAGCGGGGCCTGAGGCCTGGGGTAGGCGGCCGATCCCTCGACACGGGACCTGCTCATAAGACTCACTCGGATGCTGCCCCGCTACCCCCCCCCCCCCTCTGGACCGGTGGGGGATATCCCGGTCCTCGCTGGGGACGATTACCCCCACAATGCGGCACAACCAAGCGACCAAACCCGCAAATGCACGGGACTACAGGGGCCTACACAAGATGGCGGCACAAAACACCCGCATCAGACCACCCAAGCACACCTTAGAATTCTTTGACCAGCTCCGCACTAGCCTCTGGACATTGCTCCACACAAAGGGTCGGCACTTCAAGCTGGCGATGCAAAAGGCGGCGGCATAGATCCGCCCAGCTACCCAACGCCACCTGAGCAGAGGCCCACCCCGAGCCCCCAGAGCAGCCTCCAGACAGTGCCAACCTCGGAGTTCAAAACGGCGGGGAACGGCGAAGTGCCTCTCGGACTCCAGCATCCACCCGCACACATACCAGCTAGAGACCAAGCCTTCACGAACCACATACTGCTCAGCAACACCGGAATCCTCCAGCCAAAGAAGCACAACCTTGTGTTCATACACCCGAATAGACGGCCACAAGGCTTACCTTAAAGCAACACAGCTTCCAAGGGGCGAAGGACGCGGGCAGGGGGTCCCTCCGGGACATACAGGCGACGGACTCTTGCTGCTGCACCAACTCCGCAAGTACCCAAGACCCACCTGTCAAGCCTCCAGAGCTGGCATTGGCTGAATAGGATGACATGCACCGGAGTTGGACTATGCTCCTGCAGGCCCAATAACAGGAACAATACATGGTCCTACTGTTCAGGTCGTAACGAACGCTATGCCCTCCTGTATACTGTTGCCGAGACTAGCCACCACATTGTACATAGTTTGACCACTTTAGTGTACACCTGCTCGTTAGCCATGCTCCTCTTTTCGTTATGTTAGCATGCTATGGATACTTACACGGGTATATTAAGATTAATGGTATCCTATATCGGTTAAACCATGAACCCCACTCATTGGGCACACACCCAGACAACCAGCCTATAGTTACTAGCATGGTAAAACCTCTGTCTGCTTGCTGACCTATGAGTATACCCATTCTAGGGCCTGTTAAGCCTTAAGTATCGGCTTGCAAGTGTACCCCATACTGATGAATACCATTACTCAATCTTTCGGTACGGCACCTCTTGCAAAATCACTGCCGTTGCTTCATACATTTGTTTGCCTCAACCGCTCACACATTTTGTGTCTAGCTATTCTTCACTAACTGGGCAACCCAGGCCTGTTTAAATTTAAAAGTTTTGGTTTATTTTTAGTTTAAAAACTTGCTATCAGTGCCTTAAGCGCACACCTATACTCTTATAGGCTGGTCTCCAGGATACCTACAATACACTACTGCTAGCGTGTACCCAGCCTGTTCAACACAAGACACAAGCATGTCATACACTATTGCTAACAAGTACCCAGCCTGTTTACCACAAGACACAAGCTTGTCATACACTACTGCTGGCAAGCCCCCAGCCTGTCTACCACAAGACACTAGCTTGCACTTCATTACGGTTTCTCATTTAGACTAGAATACTTAATTGAACGCATCAGTTATATTACGCTTGTTAAAAAAAAAGAAAAAACGTGCAATTACTCATGCCACAGTCTAACCTGTCTACTTCTATGTACGCTGTTGTGGCGTTTGATTATGTCTTGTACTCACCTGCACAATAAAAATAAAGAATTAAAAAAAAAAAAAAATCTTGCAAAGTGCTGTGGAATATGTTGGCACTATATAAATGCCAATAATAACAATGATTAGGACAGAAAATGACAGTGGGATTTTGACCCCAAAATAGGGACTGTCCTTCCTAACTAGGGACACTTGGGAGGTATGCTCTTGGGGGATAAACTACTTATTCCATAAGAATAGATCCCTTATATAAGCATAAGAGGAGCCTCATTAGGATAGAAGAGGAGCCTTCAGCTGCTGGCAGACCCAATGAACAGTGTCATTTACTAAGGAGTAAAAAGCTCTCTGAATGCTATAGTTATAATATGCAAGTCAAGTGAAATATTGTTGTTCCCATTTGTGGCCAGCAGAGGGCGCCGCTGTTCTTGTCCCAACACAGCAGGTAATTGACCCATGTGGGGAGGGAATGAGATTGAGGAAGGTTGAGCCAAAGAGAGGGGTCCAGGGTGGGGAAGCCAGTATCTAACAGCTCTCCAAGCCTCACACCACCACTTAGCACTGTCCTTACACAACTGCAGTGGCTCCTGCTATGGGGACAGCTCCTGCACCATGGATCATTCTGACAGCAGTATTCCTATGGATGGCTGTACCTGTAGAAAGCAAGGTAATTGTGACCATATATCCAGGTTTTTTTTTTTTTTTTACCCCCCACAGTAATAGTTTCCTATAATGATTTATAATCACCAGACTTGTACAGAAAGGCTATGCATCTAAAGATGTTTAAAAAGTCGCTGGTGTTTCTACCATGTGTATAATTAAAAAAAAAAAAAAAAAAATTTTATATATATATATATATATATATATATATATTGTTTTAGGGTGACGTGCTTTCTTGGAGCAATCTGATCACACATCAAAGTTTTATAATAAAAGTAAATGCACAGATGAAATAAACTGGCTGCAAATTTAAGCTTCATTGAATGCAGTTTGCCCAAACCTGACTGTTTAACCCCTTGAATCCAAGGGGGTGAGCCCCCACCCCCTGGCACCCAGAAGGTTAACCCAATAACACACAGAGCCTCTCCCTGATTATCTGAAATCCTTGGGTGTGTTTTCCTTCTCTTGTTACTGGCTATTCTGTTCTAGTAGATCCCAGGTGTTCAGAATATCGCTAGCTTGATTTAACTTCAAACAGAATGAATTGTTTCCCTTAACAATAGGATGCAATGAGCTGGCTTGCTTGGTCTTGTGTCTGCACATTTATAGGACATGTTCTGATATTTAGATGTTAGTCAGTTCCTAATTAGAGTCTCTTAGAGCGGGTATACTGTGCTTGTACAACATTCTATTGGTTATGTGTTTTCCTCCACTGGCTGGAATGATGAGAGTTGTAGTCCAACAAGAAATGGACAGCTGCCTTTTACCACTACCTTTATTATTTTTTTGTTTTATTTTTTTCCTCTTCAATAAACTTTTTGGTTTTATCCATTTCTTGATAAACAAACATGACTAACAATCTGGAAATTATTTGTTTGCTTTACAAGAATTTTGTGTGTGTGTGTGTGTGTGTGTGTGTGTGTATATATATATATATATAGATCAATAATCTGTTACACATGTGCTATGGATAAAATCAAAATGTACTTGTCTATGCAAGACTTCACATATGGAATTAAATTTTTTCACTTGTGTACTACATTTTCTTATTCCTTATAAGTTAATGGACCAGCGGAAATTTCCAGCCTTGTGTCTACATTACACGCATATTTTCTGATCGTATGTGTACATGCAGCGAGAAGCCATGCTTTGGAACCAAAGAGAAGCCTTCCAGCCTGCTTACCAGTGACTGCTGCTCTTAACCAATTTCACGCCTACCTTAGCCAGTGAGGTGCACCCCCCTTTGGAATGCAGTCCAGTTATTTGAGGACACAGGGCTGCATTGATTCTGCAGTTTTGTTTCTGCTCAATCTAATTAAAAGTGCATTGCTTGGCTGGAGAGTGGAGGTAGCCGAAAGAAAATATATATAATTGCTCCCCAGTGAAAACTGTAAATTCAGCATTGTACCATTCTTTATAATTAGGGTGTAGTTTCATTTTATGTTTGTGTGGGTTTTATTTATTTCTTTTTAACTTTGCCTTTGTCCTCCTTTTGGGGATCAATGATAATCTCCTTTATATATTATTTTTCTTGATCGTTATTATATAAATCGTAACCCTTTGTAGTATTGGGCATGATTGATCATTTAAGGTTTACTGATGTTATTGTCCCGTTCAAAACAAAAACCAGCACCTATGATGGGAGTTTGTTGTAGGTTTCAAAGTAACTTCTGTGTGCCTTGTCCATGTTTAAAAATGCTCCTGTATAGTTATAACAGAATTTACAAAACTTTATTTATTTTTAAATAACAAGCCGAGAACAGCATGAATCTTAAAGTGGCACTGTCACTATTTGTGGACATTCCAGAATTCGCAAAGACCCCCGGCGGTGATATTGCTTCTGGGAGGCGTGCAGGTAAGGGTGAGTTCTGCCCATTGAGGCACAGAGGTGTTCTTTTCATTTGTTAGCTCTATAGAGCGCACCTGACTTTACCTCTCCTGGCTGTGTGTGCATTTTGGCTTTGATGTCTCAGTGAGCTGTAGTCTTATAATGAAAAGTTTGCTCGCTTGCGTTCTGACTACAGAGGCTTCTCAATGAAAAGCATCTGGTCAATCCACTGGCACAGACAGGGAAAAAAAATAGGAGGGCTTGCAACAGCTGCTGTTAAAAGCTTCACTCCTCGACCCGCACCCCCCACCCCACCCCAAAAAAAAACTAACAACCAAGCAAAAGTAAATACATGCATGTTTTGTTTGTGGACTTATATATCTAATTTTTTTCCCCCCTCCAGTGAAGTGTTCCTTTTTAAAATTAAAATAAATATATATGTAATAAAAGCTTATAGAGCAAAATTTGAGTTGGGGCATATCGGCTTAATTGTGAGCTGCCACTGGCGACTCAGTTACTCAAACAAGCAACTGGGTAAGCTATTGCAGCATTGGAATGGGGCCACTAAATTATCGTGGGTGAGACATGGCACTGCCCCCCATCCAGTGGGCATCATATTGAGGTTGTACATACTCTATAATAATATGTGGCGGAACTGAGGTGGGTGCAGATTGGATTTTTGCCAAGGGTGATACAAATCCTTACAGTGCTACAATTAGGGATAGTTTCATATCGCTACCACATAAAATAACTGAAAAAAAGTATATTCATCTAAACCTGCACAAAGATGCAGGTTGAAACCGATCAAAACAGTCTGTCTGGTCCATACCTTGTAGACATCTCTCAAATAGTCTTTCTAGTTCTACAGGCACCATATCTCTAGGCCAGTGGTTCCCAACCCAGTCTTCAAGTACCCACTAACAGTACAGGTGTTAGGGATTACCCAGTTGTGTGTTT
Organism: Pelobates fuscus; assembly: GCF_036172605.1. Classification (NCBI taxonomy): domain Eukaryota; kingdom Metazoa; phylum Chordata; class Amphibia; order Anura; family Pelobatidae; genus Pelobates; species Pelobates fuscus. The sequence goes on along the minus strand of NC_086321.1, from coordinate 145,463,868 downwards.
TTAGAATTTTTTTTTATTTTTTAGCCACAACAGGGTAATGGACTGGTAGGAGGTACATGAAGACTGGGTAGGAAACCCTGCTCTAGGCAACTAGGATTTTACCATAGTCTCTCCTCCTATACTGCTCCTGAGTCTGTTGCTATCTTCAAATACTGCTGGTCCACAAGGCAAAGTGATGATCATACTGTATGTCACTATACACTGCATGAGGGAGCAGAGCAAAAAAAAAGCTCAAAGCTTACAGGATCCACTCCAGCTCTCCCAAAAGTAGGGAGGCTGGGTGGACGTAAAGTAAAATAAAAATAATTTTTTTGAGCGTATGAGAAAGAGAAAGTGTTTTACTCCCCTTTTTTCCATGCTTTTCCACTGCGCGTGCACTAATCCGCATCTCCTTGTAGAGATGTATTAAATCAATACATCTCTATGTGAAACGTTCACCGCCTCCATGCAGAGCATGAATGTAGGTGCTGCACACTGTGCAGCATTGGACTAGGAATCGCCACTAATGGCCATCTGAGTGACAGACACTAGGGGTGTTACTAGGCAGCAATGTAAACACTGCCTTTTCTTTGAAAAGGCAGTGTTTACATTGAAAAGCCTACAGGGACAGGCTATAGACACAATAACCACTTCATTAACCCCTTAAGGACCAAACTTCTGGAATAAAAGGGAATCATGACATGTCACACATGTCATGTGTCCTTAAGGGGTTAAAGGGACACTAGAGGAACCCAGGCCACTTCAGCTCATTGAAGTGGTCTAGGTGCACTGTCCCTGTCCCGTTAGCCCTGCAGTGTTGAACATTGCAGTTTTTGAGATGTCTGATCAAACGTGTTGTTTATGTTTTTTTAATTATTACTACTGCAGTTTCCTTCCCTTGTAATGCCCCTCTATTGCTGCTCAGGGTCAGTAAAATAAAGCATAACCAGATTCATCCTAGTTTGCCCAAATTCTGATTAAATCCTGTGAGAAGTTTTTTGAATCATCCTCATTAGCTGTCTGAGGGTGATTTACTCGTTTTTCCCACTGTATCCTTTTCAGGCAGTAAATATGCTGCTCTAAAAGACGTCTGCCTACTGGACAGAACTCCACTTCCCCTGATGCTGCCTCCATTTTGGGTCCATGCCTGCTGCATTGTTTAACCCTTTAAGGACACATGACATGTGTGACATGTCATGATTCCCTTTTATTCCAGAAGTTTGGTCCTTAAGGGGTTAAGCCAGCTGCTTCTGCAGCAATGTGTAGAGACAGTATCTGACAGCTCTTCCCCCAACTCCATGCTTCGAATACATCCTGCAGTCTCTGATAAGCCTTCCCTGTTTCCATGCATTGAGTTCATCCCTCCCTCGCTTTAGCCATTGCAGTCTCATCCAGGCAAGAATTGAAAGCACAGTTCCTTAGTCTGATACTCTGCATATATAAATTGAACTAAACTGCTTTAATATTGACCTCTAATAGTAATGTCTTATCTTTAGCACTGCAGTTCTTGCGGACTACATTTCCAATGAGACTCAGGCAGCCATTCATCTGGCTAATAGTGTTATTCACTAAAGTGAGGATTACCAGGAATTCAAAGTGAATTTCAACATGTAGGACAACATGGCCAATTTAGGGAAACAAAATCCCCATGTGAATTTTATCATTTTGGCCTTAAATTTGGAATTTTACTTTTACAATTCTCCCTTTAGTAAATAATCCTGTACATGTCTTGAGAAATATAATGTACTTGACATGGAGTGTTTATCAGTAAGGCATAAGCGTTATAAAGCATGAAATATATAGTTAAATAACAGAAACCAAAAACCTTATATATTTTTAGTATTGGCATATAAAAGGGGTAATATAGGCAGAGCAGGCCTGTGCATGGGTCCCAATGGGGCAACGGCCCCAAGAGGCACTTTGATAGGGGCGGCGGTGTGCCATCCCTGCAGTGCTGGAACTGCCGCTAGTACAGCTGCACCAGGGAAGGCATTGTGGGCCTATCGGGTAGTCTGTCTACTTAGGGCAAACCCGATAGGCAGGCAGATGTGATAAGGGGCTTGATTGGGCTTTAGTAGTATGACTGGCACCTTAAGTGTCCACAGCCAGTGCTTCCTCCCACCTTACAGACCATGCGGGCTGTGAACACGAATGAAGCACGGAGTGGGTCAGCAATTCAGGCAGCCTGGACAAGTTCAGACTTCCATAAACCTCAGCCAGTCCAGGAAGCCACCCTCCTGCACTCAAAATGTATTAAAGCAGTGGGGTGACTACAATTATGTAAATTGAGTCTTCTGTATGTGTCATTGTGGGTATCGGTCACTGTGTGTGTGCATATGTGTAAATATGCATAGATCCCAGCATTCATATTCAAACATCAACACTACACACAAACACATCCCTCCAAAAAAACACCAACACTACATGCAATCAAATACCAACATGATTTGCAAACACACCCTTGCCATCAGACACACCCACTACATACAAAAACACTGTGGCAATCAATCACCAACACTACATGCAAACAAACCCCTGCATTCGAGCACCAAACTTTACACATATACACTCCTTCATTCAAACACGAACACTTTATACAAACACACACCTGAATTCAGACGTACTTCCCATAAGTATGCCACTATTTTCAAGTGGCAACAGTACATACAAACACGACGGCAATCAAATGCCAACACTACACACAAATAGACCCCTACCTTCACATACACCATACACAAACATGCTTACATACAAATACTGCCAAATAAAACTTTTTTCTATGGGGGGAGGGCTTTTAACTTGTCTGATTGCAGAGCTTTTGATATTCCAGAGGTTAAGCTCTTGCATGGGTGTGGGTACTGCTGAGGAGTGCATTGATGTCTGCATGAAGACATCCAGCATAACCAAAAACTACCATAGAAAAAGCATTATACAAATCCTAATGCGAGTGCGTTAGCGGAGGAGGAGCGGAGGCTGAATGAGGGACTTCGGGATACTGAGGAACATCGGTAAGTGATAAAAGGATTCTTAACCCTTCAGCACCACTAAGTGTGGCACGAGTGAGGGGGGCACTGTATGAAGCTATAGTGCTAAGAAAACAACTTTGAAAAGCTTAAAGAGACTCTCTATAAGCAACAACAGCACTACAGCTTAAAGGGACTCTCCAGGCAGAGGATTTTAGTCACCTGGTTCCAGCGCCGGGTGCCTCGTGAAGCCGCGCCCCCTATTTTGTCAAAATGACGAAATAGGCGGGCTCGAGCAGGGAGCAATCAGACGCTTCCGTTTGGAAGCGTCATTGCTCCCTTGTGCACATGCGCGGCTTTGCCGCACATACTTCAGAGGGCGGCATTCATGCCGCCCTCTGAAGTCCTGATGCAGGCGACTAGTGAAGTATGCGTAGACTCATTCCCACAAACTAAACTCAACTAGTACAGATATGAGAATTAAAACACGCCTTAGCAGTGGAGCAGTCTCAGGGGCTGCGGGGTTACGTGTCTACGTGGTGGTTAACGGGCGGGTTGGAGGCCTCCTCCAGCCCCAGGCCTGTTTGGAGGATGGCATCTGTAGGCCACAGACTCGTTGGCTCCAGGAGGCTGAGTCTTCCCCTTGACGGGCGCATCGGAAGACCCGGGTGTTCAGCCGCCGCCAGCGGTGAGTGGTCTTCCTGCGGTGTGGTCCGTGCCGCCGAGGTAGTTTTCTCTGGACCCTCGGCCCGGGTAGGCGTGTGGTGTGGAGGTTCACTGCTGGTGTCTGAGCTTTGCCCGGGAGAGGCCTTTTCCGCCGTCCGTCCCCTGCACTCCTCCATTCTTCCGGTGCAGTATGTGGAGGGTGGCAACGTCACGCCTCCAGCTTTGCCCAGAACCGCTGAAAGATGTCATCAAGCCGTTGGAGTGTGTGCTCCGCTGTGGCATGTTGTTGTGCATGAGGCTGCGTGGATGTGAGCTCTGAGGAGGGATGCTTGTCCGCCATCTTGCCCCCGTTAGCCATGCTCATGTGTGCTGCTGCAGGGACGTGTCTTAATCCAGTGTGGACCGGGATGACCGGGGGGAGAGGGGGGACGGGTCCGAGGAGGTGGTGTCTTGTGGAGCTGTTCTGCGGAGCTCCGCAGGCAGGTAAGGCGGCGGCCGTCTGCCCCATCCGTAACTCCAGTAGGCTGCAGGCTTCAGTCGCACCAGCTCTCCCTAGAGCGTGTCAGGAACTTATTTAAAGTTTCGCCGGTGGCATCTGTAGCCTCCTCTGTCTCTGCTTGCTGCTCGTAGGTACCGTTTGCGTTGATTATTGGCTTTTAGGCAGCTTATGTTCAAATTTCTGGCAGGAGCTTGTCGAGTGTGTCATTGGTCTGTGACTTTGTGCTGCAGTCCCCCACAAGGTCCAGAGGGGAGCGCCCCTTGCATTGGGACATGCATATAAGGCCAGTTGTGGCTGCCATTAAATCATTCTCCAAAACTGTGTGTTGTCCTGTTATTGGAGGGAAAGAAGATTTACTCCTGTGTCTGTTTTTCTAGCTTGCAGGGGATTCAACGGGGAAAGTCCTTGTAAGGACTAGAGCTCCCAGGACTAAGTGGCGTCCAGTGCCTGGGGGTGTATAGCGCGAATTCCCCATTCGGCTTCAGGAAGGAGCGGTTCCAGAGCCCCAGTCAAGTCACGGCAACTATGGGCAGCAGTGCTGCGGTTTGTTCCCTGTTCCAGCTAGGATGCGGTCCTTTGGCGGAGGTACCCAGTAGGGGTACAGGGAGCTCCGCTACAGTAATGCTCATTGCAAAGGTTAGCTTTGAATGAGTCAACAAATAATTTTGCTGATAATATATGGTGCAGAGCGTTCCCCTAACACAGTAACTCTGCTTTGCACAGAGTGGTAGACAACTGCAATCCAATTAAAATATTATTATATATAAAAAAAATTCTGCAGCTACAAGACTAACCTGCACTCTCGCCTTGTCTAAGGGAGTAGACCAGTTCGTGACAAATTTGTTTGAAATCTAGGAGCCAGCTGAAAAAGTTAGGAGCCGGTCATTTTCAACGAAAATGCTATTCTTAAAGGGACACTATAGTCACAAGAACCACTACAGCGCTTGATGTAGTTGTTCTGGTGTCTATAACCTGTTCATGCAAGCTTTTTCAGTGTAAACACTGCTTAGTAACACCTCTAGTGACAGTCACTCAGACAGACACTAGGGTCCTGGGTCATTGCTGCATAGTTTGCAGCACCCACGTTCAGTGTCTCCAAGCCCTGCATGGAGGCGCTAAACGTTCCTCATAGAGATTCATTAATTCAATGCATCCCTATGAGGAGATGCGGATTGGCACATTTGCTGTGCATGCACAAAATCCTCCCATTGCTTTTCTAAGGGATCTCAGCCATTGAGGTGGTACCAGCCGTGATGAAAGTGGCATGGCGTGGGGAAAAAAGAGGAAAAATAAAAAAACACCTTCCTCATGCGATAGGAGGGGGCAGGTAACTAAACGCCCACACACTCTGACCAGTAGCGGATCCAAAGGGGGGGAGTGGCACTGGTATTGGTTTGTAGTGGGGTGATAGGGGGGGTAAGAGCTGTAGTAGGAGGGTTAAGGACTGTAAATGGAGTGTTAGGAAGGGAATAGTAAGGGAATAGAGGCTGTAGTACAGTCACACGCTCACTCACTCAGACAGGCTCACGCACGCGCTCAAGCACTCACTCACTCTGACAGGCTCATGCACAGACACACGCTCACACACACACTTTTTTTTTATTAGTCTTCTTACCTTTGGGAGAGCTGAGTGGGTCTTTCCCTAGGGTCCTGTAGTAATCTTCCTGCAGCTCCTCTCTGCTCCCTGCGCACTCTGTAGTGATGCCGGGGCCAGAGTGGCGTCATATTCTGGCTGCTGGCATCATTAAACAGTGCGAGGGAGCAAAAAGGAGCTGCAGTAAGATTACTGCTTCCTCATGCACCGCCTTCAAAGCTGGTGGCCACATTAAAGAGATGGCGAAATTTCTAGTCGCCATGGCAACCTGGCGCCTGGAGTAGGCTTTACATTTTTTTATTTTTTTTTTGCACATTTGAAATTTTTACAAGGCATTACAAAATTGAGGTCACTTGCAGGGGCGGACTGTAGCCTTAAGATTTACACAATCCATCTTTCTGTGAATATGCATGTCATTGAATAGAAATGTTAATGCATGAACCACATGGTGAGAAAAGGTTTTGTAATATTCTGCTGCTTACACATCTGTTTTTAAGAGATTTGATTGTGGGTGCAACTTGACATTTGCACAGACGTTATTCGGCAAGTGCTATAACCTTATACTTAAATAAGACACGGACACCGATAATTCTGTTGGAGTACGAAGTCCACAGCTTTATTAATTAATTATAATAAATTAACATAATTTAGGGTCATTGTCCAACTATACATTATGTTACTATACCCCCCACACAGTACCCCTGACAATGACCCTACCAATTGAACAATAAATAACAACCAAATAACATTTCACTTGAAACACACTGCCTACCAAAGAGGCCCCATATCATACGGTTAAATGTAGGGGTGTACCTCAGACACCCCTACACCCCCAGGTTTGTCGCCACCAAAGAGCTAGAACAAACCAGTCCTTAATTCCATCCGGCCTACACCTTGGCCTGTCCAGTTCAAACTTCACGCAAATTCAATTTTTCACTACGCCCTGTTCCGCCACAGCACATGGCTTGACCCCCTTAAGAGCATGTGCGACCCCCACCACACCTAAACAGGGCCTGTTCTATGCCCTCGTGAAAGCCTAGGTTTAACAAGTCATTCCCAACATCAGACAGATGGATACCATCCCTCCTAAAATACCCCGGCAACATACCCTCCAACTCCCTGTGACGCACCACTACGCCCCCTGAACATCTAATAAAAACTGCCATAATCTTGTTGACTTTACCCCTACATCGGGCTATTGCAGCTGGATCCCTGACGTGCCTCCATCTAAAGCGAGGCACCATCTCGGACCAAACTACAACCACGCCAGGGACCAGCTCCCACAGCCGATCTATATCCCTCTTCATCCTCCGAACTAGTTCTCTTTGGGGAATCCAACCGAAGTCGTCCCCCCCCCCCCACCATGAACCAATACCACATCTGGGACCGACCCCCCAGCCACTTTTCTAAATAATACACTGCAGAGACTCTGCCAACTAGCACCCCGAAACCCAAACCATGATAACGCCACCCGCTCCAAAGGAAAGCCCAGCTGTGATCCGCTTCTTTGAACTGCGGCTCTCTTCTCTGCCCAGTACACATACGAGTGGCCCATCAACCAAACCTCCAAACCTGAAAAGAAACAAAATTAATTGCAGAATAGAGACAACGTCCCCTTTTCCCGAAATCCTTCAAACCATTTAGTTACACCAACCTGTCCGTCCTCACGTACGAGCGGAAACGCATGGATTCCCACCTCCCGATCCATTTGATCCGCTCGTCCCCCAAACCTAAACGTGCTGCCTCCGTCGCCGCCCCTATGCGGAACGAGTGCGTCCCAAATTGCTTTGGCTCCAAACCCAGCCTCTGTAAACCCATACGAAAAACCCGTAGAAACTGAAAACGGGACAACGCCGAGCCATCGGCGTGCATGAAAAAGCAACCAGCTATCCTTGGACGAACGTTCAAGTGCCGCAAGCTACCGGGCATGCCCCTGAGCCCGGCAACTCATACAACACCACCGAACAGCCTTTGCCGAACACTACATATGTCCACATCCTCGAGCAGTAATCCGCCGCCCCCCAACCTGTTGGCACTCACCATCTCCCCGATGCGGAAAGCACCAAAAAACGCCCAGACAAACGCCCCCGAAAATAGTGCTACTTCGAAAGGAGAATCACACAGCCCAAGTTACGTCCCCAACAGCCCTCGTAAAACCGAGAACAACACCGGCCGTCTCGTGTCAACGCGCCTCTTTCCCCTCCGAAAACCCCTTATCGCCTGGCGTATTACAAAATTCTTAGTGATGTCTTCCCACCCGTTGAATTTAAACACAAACGCCAAGGCAGACATGTACCTATCCACCATGGCCAGTGAAGCCTGCCTTGCGAACAAGCGACACAGTAGCCATAAAAGCACATCCACCCGCTGACCCGGCAAAAATTCGCCCCCTACCTGTTGCACCATCTCTTCCCATTCCTTCCAAACCATAACGTAAGCCGACCAAGTGCTCGGCGCTAAAGAATTCTTTATATACTCCCCAAGCATGACGTCCCGAGCTGCCACACCTCGTCCGGGCAAGCCTGCCCCTGCTCCTGATAGTAAGGCGCCGCTTCCCGGAATCGTTCCCACTGAAAACGAGAGAGCGCATCAGCCACCACGTTCAACAAACCCGGGATGTGTTTAGCCCTAAATACCAAGTTGAAAGACCTGCAGAGAAGTACAAACCGCCGCAGCAAACTTAACACCGGGGGGGATGATGCAGACAAACTGTTGATCGCCTGCACCACCGCCATGTTATCCGAGTGGAACACTATTTGTCTGTTCGCTAACACCGGCCCCACAATCTCACCGCTACTACGACCGGGAACAATTCCAGAAACGCTAGATTTCTTATTAGCGGGCTTTCTTTCCACGCCTCAGGCCACGCCTCGGCACACCAATTTCCTGCCAGATAAGCCCCAAAACCTATGCTGCCGGAAGCGTCGGTATACAGCCCCACTGCTTCCGTCGCCGCCGCCGGTTCTCTGAAGAATACCCTCCCATTAAAGTCCTGTAAGAACCGGTCCCACACCAGTAAGTCAGCCTTCATATCCGCCGAAACCCTAATGTAGTGAGACGGCAGCCGCACCCTACTCGTTGCTCGCGCCAGTCGCCTACAAAAAAAAAACCTTCCCCATGGGTATAACCCGGCATGCGAAGTTAAGACTCCCCACCAACGATTGGAGTCCCGCAGTGTCACCTTTTTAGCCCTCCTTACTGTGTCTACCAGCTCCTTCAGACGCACTAATTTGTCCCCCGGTAACCGACATTCCCCCTTTTCGGAATCGATTTCTAAACCCAAAAAACTAAGGCACGTCGTGGGCCCCACTGTCTTGTCCTCTGCCAAGGGAACACCGAATGAGTGTGCAACCCACTGAAACACTTCCAATACTTGCCTACACCGGTCCGATTCCCGCGGGCCTACGCAGAGAAAGTCGTCAAGGTAGTGCACTACCGCGCCCCCTGCCGATTCCTTCAATACCACATATTCCAAAAAGGTACTAAACTTCTCAAAATAGGCGCACGATATCGAACAACCCATTGGTAAACACAGGTGCTCAAAAATTTCCCCATCGAAACAGCACCCGAGCAGGTGGTGGCAGTTCGGGTGTATCGGAAGCAGCCTGAAAGCTGCTTCCACATCTGCCTTTGCCATCAGCGCCCCACGCCCCATTCTCTGGACCAACTCGACCGCCTTGTCGAATGACGTGTAGGAGACGGAGCTGAGGGCCGCGTCGATGTCATAATTTACCGATGCCCCTTTCGGGTACGATAAATGATGTATCAACCTGAACTTTCCCGCCTCCTTCTTGGGGACCACACAGAGTGGGGATATCCGTAAATCAGCCAATGGCGGCGACAAGAACTGGCCCGCCATCCTCCCCAGTTGGACTTCCTTGCCAAGCTTATCCCGCACTACCCCTGGGTGTTCCCGAACTGACTTGAGATTACCACACATCGTACCCGGTCCCCTGACTACAAAGGGGATAAAAAATTATTTCCCGAAATCCCCGCCATAAAAACACCTGCATCCGCCCTATTGGCGTACTGCCTTAGCCAAGGCAACATCACGTCTACCTTCACCGGGGACACCCCCAGCTGTAGCCGCGGGGGCTGCTGCCCCCCCAGATCACCCTCCCCCGCCAATCTTACCTTTTTTGAAACATCGGCTGGCGCCGTGAGCCCCCCGCAGCCGGAACACTCGTGTCGGAACCTGCAAGTATTTCCCCATTTGCAATGTCCCTCGTTGTACATCCAGCAGAAGCCTTTCTTTTGCCCAGCCGACACGGCTCCCCCTGTGGCCGTGCCGGCTGCCACAGGAAAGGGCGCAGCCTTTCGCGCCATCATAAGGCGCATCCATAACGGCAGATCCATTTGGTCCCACCGCATGCTCGTATTCACTGCTAGACGTTGGCGAAACTGTTCGTCATACCTCCACCATGCTAAACCTCCGTAGGTTCGATACGCATCTCCTATCCCATCTAAGTAACAAAAAAGTTCGGAACAACGACCCAGAGTCTTTTCCCCTATAACGCTAGCCAGAATACAGAAAGCCCTCAACCAATTCCCGAAAGTCTTCGGTATCTTGCGATACCTCCGCCTTTTCTCATCCTCCTCTTTCTTGGCATCCTTTTTATCCTCCTCCTTCAAGTCCAAGAACTCCTTGAGGGGAAGGAGGGAAAATATCTCCACAAACTCACCTTTCCATATCCTGTCCTTCACCTCCGCTTTTAAATGGCATCCTAGGGGCCCCGCGAAGGACACGTGCACGTTTTGCCGCGCCGCATCTGGGATATCACCGCACCCTTCCTCTCGCTCCGTACCCCCTTCAGCCAACCCCGCCGACCCCGCTGCGACGCCTGACTCGCCTCCGCCTGACCCCGACGGTATCGCCCCCGCGAGCCCAGACGCCGTGTCCCGACTACCTTCCTGTGCCCACACCCGCCCGAATTGCGGAGACGACCCCTCCTTCCCAGACCATGACTCTAAAAATGTTTTTAAATCGCTTAATAACTGCTCAGAGTGTCGTTTGTGTGGGGACTCACTGCTCGAGCCCCTGGCCGCAGAGGCGCCGTCCTTCCGTCTACCTTTCCAGGCACCGGAGCGTCCTGTTGTCGCCGACTCCCATCCGCCTGGTCTCGCCTCGAGACCGTAGGTGTACTGCTCCGCGACCTGTAGGGAGAAGAAATCCTGGGTAGTCTGTTCAGAGCCGGACCTACCCGCCTTTCCACCCCACGTTCCTCCCAGCTATCCTTTGCAACGCTCCGCCTCGCAGTACGACTGTCCTCGCAATGCGCTCTCCTCATCTGTTCGTGGAATCTCCTCTCTGGTGAACCAGATGTGCTACGCTGCCTCCTCCTCTCTCTATCCCTGGAAATGGACCTCCTGCAACAGGACCTTGCTACGCTGCACCTGCTCCGCGCCGGGGTCCCCTCCCTGCTTGAACTCCCTGCTCTGCTCCTCGTGCAGCTGCGCCTGACGCTAGTACAGCGCCGCTCTTCCCTCCTCCTGCTCCATGGGTCCTCCATGTCTTGAAGCTGCCTCTGAGAGCAGCCGGAAGGGCCCTCTCGCCTACTGCTGACGCTCTTAACTACCTCAACTTGGGGGGCACTTTGTATCCCTCCTGCAGACGCTGTGCCTGGCCTCTCCTCAGCCGCCCTTCCTGCCAATGCTCCAGTATCCCTGTCCTGGCAACTTGCCGTGTGCCTAGACCCAGTCTCCTCTTGCGAAGTCTGTCTGCCCCTGCTGCTGTCTCCCCTTCCAGCCCCAGCCTGGGATGTTCCTGCGCTGGCCTCGCCGCCCCAGCCTCCCCCTGACGCCTGAGGGGCCGTTTTTTCTCCAGCCTCTTTATCACTTCCCTGCCCCACAGTAATGCCAATAGTGGCCGACTCACCGGGACGTGTAGACTTGGAGCTGCCGCTCACGTGGCCTCCCGCCGACCTGGCCGCCGGCCCGGCCGCATTACGAGATTCCTCTGCTCCATTTCCTCTGCCAGCCGCAGAACCGCGTGGCGTAGGTCGTCCTGACGTCGTGCGCTTCACGGCCGTCCTTGCCAGACCGCTGCCGCGCCCGCCGGGTCGAGCCGTGCGCCTGCCTGGCTCCACAGCCAGGACCTCTCCTGTACCAGCGGACACCTGGCATCCCGCTGAAAGGCTCCTCCGACGCCTCGCCGCGGGCCCCGCGCCCGGGCTCAACCGCTGGGGTGGCCTCGTCCTCCGCGCCGGTCGAGCAGGCACCGCGGGAGCAGGCCCGGCAGCACCCAACTGCTGATGCAGCCATTCCAGCCCTCTGTCCTTCACTGCCGCACGGACTACAGCAAGGATCTCTTCTAACGACGCCATGGACCTGCAGAAACGACAAAGAAAAAGAACCTCGCCGACCTGCAACAATTTACAGGTAAGAGAGGCTCTGGTTAAAATGGCCCCTACTCTAACATGGCTGCTCTTTATACTCCCTCTCTCCACCCCCAAGCTCCATTACCCTAACCCAGCCCCCAAACACTAGCACCTGCCCACTCCCTGGCTCTGTCAAGGCCCACTCCCCCACTGCGTTGTTCCATGGGCTTCATTCTGTGCTGCGGTGGGGCAGTTTAATAAATGAGCTTAAAAAAAATTAGTTACTTTTTTTTGATCACCTGCTTTATATAACTAGTGTAAAATATTACATGACGTGTTGCTGGTTGCAAATAGCTGTGAATGGTGTTTTTATTTAGTGGGTATTAAATGTACTAGTTGGAGAGTGTGCCATGCCAGCCTCTTTGGCTTGTTGATCCAATGATAAAATCGTTGAGCTACATGAGGTAAAGAAAGCGTTAGAGGTTAAAGTTCAGTGTACTTAATTAGGTCTTGAAGCATTTTACATTTTGTAGAGGTCCATGCACTGACATGTCCCTGTGTAATAAACTTTGACGTTTCCCACTGTTTAAGTGCATTGGTCATTTGGAAGAACAATTAATGCAGCCTAGTATAAAAAAGGATCATATAAACAAAAAATTAGACGGAATATCTTACATATAAACAGTAGAAATTCTGGTGGTGTGAGTATTATTCCTATAATAGGATAAAAAGCAAAGAAAACAAATAATGGTGCAGTATCGTTTGTACTGATGGGAGGATTTGTATTATTCCCAATATGATCCCAATAAATTTGCACTCACAAACAAGGAGCCAATCAATATCCGGCTCAGATCATCAGCTTTGTGGGGTATCAGAGGTCCCACTCCCTCCTTTGTGTGTGCAGAGTCTTCCTTCAGTTGCAATAACAGGCATGCAGTAGTAGTTAAAGTGCTTTATTCCATAAAGTGCACATAAGTGATAAAAGTAAATAAAAACCTTACAGTCTGTACTGGTTAGTCCTGGATAAAATGGCAATACGCGTTTCGCCTCTCTAGGAGGCTTCCTCAGTTGCTGGTTTAGTGTCCATGGGGTTGTCGTCCTTTTAAGTCCGTTTCTTAATTCGTGAGGTGTGTTACTTCCGGGTCGCGCCTATTTCTTACGCATTTCCGGTTTGCGTTCCACCATTGGAACGCATAGGGGAGTTATTCGCTGACTTCCTGTATGTCTGTCTACTGGAACGCATCTTTGCGTTCCACTCCGCCGTCGATCTCCATTCCGGATGAAACTTTCAATGTCCATTAAAGTTCTTTATATAGTCCCAATACTATTAAACTCCACACGTTTCTCAAATGAAAAAATAGAAGGAGAGGGGAGACAAAAAATAGATGGGGGTAGTCAAGGGTCGAAATGTACTGTTTTTAACGGTTAAGTTAACCATTCCCTAATATCATAATTTTGTATTTATGTGTCCAGTGGATGTATAAAGTGTTAAAAAGTGTTGTCAAATGTATACCATTTCATACCCTTATTCTTATCCTTTATGTATCAGTGGGAGAAAGGCTTACCAGTATTTCTCAAATATTGCCAAAATTACCCCAATTTTCAAATGGATAGGGGTATAAACATAATGATAGGAATATAAACATGGTCATAAATACAGAGTGGGTGAGCGAATGGTCGGATATTTGTATGTCTCGGTGAAAAATCAGAAAGGTATAAAATGGTAATGTTAAAAATACATAAGGTGCATGCTATGCAGGAGTGTCAATCATAATAAAATCACTAAGGCATCCCATATGTACAATATTAAATGTATAGACTAACAGTCGGATACTTTCTCCGAACAAGAATAAGTAAGGTGATGTATAGAAGCTATTAGTTAGCAGGCAGTATTACACCCATAATCAACAATAAAAAAAGGTATCTCAAAGTCGTGTTATGCACAAAATATAAACCATAAAGAGGTTGTATATAGAAAGATGGGCTTTTAAAATTTTTTATTATCTAAAATGGCAAACTTCAAAATCTAGGTTGAGGCCATGGGGGACTAATGTTTTAAAATTATAAATAAATCTCATCTCTTCTTTTCCTAATTGTTTTATATAGTCTCCTCCTCTCCAATCTTTCTTTACTTCTTTAATAGCACAAAAAAACAGGTTTTCTGGGTTTTGGTTGTGTGCCTGTTTAAAATGTAGCGGAACACTATGGGTCTCCATCCCATTTCTAATATTTCTTATGTGTTCCGCTATCCTAATTTTGAGAGGTCGAATTGTTCTCCCTACATATAATAAGTCGCAAGGGCATTTGAGGATGTATATGATGCCCTTCGTGTGGCACGTCAGATGGTCTGTTATCGTGTAGGGTCGTTTTATTATATTTTCTATGTTTGTAAGGTGTCTTTTGTGGCTATTGGTGGTTCTGCAAGGGAGGCACATTCCACATCCATAAAAACCCTTGAGGTCCTGTATCAGATGGTTTGTTTTTTTGGGGCTTAAGTGACTTTTAACTAAATAACTCTTAAAATTTCTGGCTCCCCTATATGTAATTCTTGGTCGTGAAGGTAAAATCTTATTTAAAATAGGGTCGTTCATAAGAAGGTGCCAATATTTTTTAATAGTCTTTTGGATATTTTAGTTTTGTCCATTGTAGTTACAAATAAATGGTATTTCATTCTTATTGAAGGCTTCCCTTTTAGGTTTATATTTTATTAGTTCACTCCTCGGTTTCTCTTTAACTTCTTCTATATCTCTTTCTAAGGCTAGTGTATCGTACCCTTTTTCCTGAAATTGTTGTTTTATATAATTGACTTGTTCTGTATAATCTGTAACCTTCTTGCAGTTCCGTCGTATTCTTAGGAACTGACTTTTTGGTGCGTTTGCAAGCCATGGGTGATGATGGCAGCTGTTTCTATCAATATACCCATTCGCATCTACAGGTTTGAAATGGTTCTTTGTAATTATACTCGAATCTTGGATGTTAATGTTAAGGTCTAGGAAATGGATCTCCTCCTCACTGTATGTGCTGGTTAAATGAATTCCCCAATCGTTAGAATTTAAATACTTAATAAAATCCTCTAGTTGGTCTCTGTTGCCTTTCCAAATAAAGAAAATATCGTCGATGAAACGACAAAAGGCATTGTGTGTTGTTTTTTTTTTTTTTTTTTAATTTGCTAATTGCCTAAGCATCATGTCCAAGTTAAAATGCTAGTTTTGCAGATGATTGGTGACCTCACTGTCTATTGTATCATCTCCTTAATATTAAATATTTTTTTTTTTTTTTATAGAGTGGTGTTTAACCCCTTACGGACACATGACGTGTGACATGTCATGATTCCCTTTTATTCCAGAAGTTTGGTCCTTAAGGGGTTAAGGATATTTCAGCTTGACACGGCAGATATAGAGTAAGATACTGTACTTTTTAAAAGGACACTATAAGCACTAAAACAACTTTAGCTTAATGAAGCAGTTTTGTTGTAGTCTCAATTCTCTGTCATTTAGGAGTTTAAAGGACCACTATAGGCACCCAGACCACTTCAGCTTAATGAAGTGGTCTGGGTATCAGGTCCAGTTAGGATTAACCCTTTCTTCTATAAACATAGCAGTTTCAGAGAAACTGCTATGTTTACTTTAGGGTTAATCCAGCCTCTAGTGGATGTCTCACTGACAGCCGCTAGAGGCGCTTCCGCGCTTCTCACTGTGATTTTCACAGTGAGAAGACGCCAGCGTACATAGGAAAGCATTCAGAATGCTTTCCTATGTACTGGCTGAATGCGCGCGCGGCTCATGCCGCGCATGCGCATTCAGCCGATGACGACAAGGAGGAGGAGAGTACCCCGCCCCGGCGCTGGAAAAAGAGGTAAATTTAACCCCTTCCACCTCCTAGAGCCCGGCGGGAGGGGGGCCCTGAGGGTCGGGGGGACCTAGATACCCTATAGTGCCAGGAAAACAAGTGTTTTCCTGCCACTATAGTGGTCCTTTAATCATGTTGCGTGTGCAGTCCTGATCTCACCTCTCCTGCATGCAGGGGCATAACTAGGAATCACAGGATAGTTGGCAGTATCAAGTGAAAGAATCAAACAAGCACTCCTTGCTACACCCAAGCAATTTACACGAGTGGGATGTGTAGTGACTGAGTGTGATTGTGTGTTGGTTGTCTGAATGTTAGTGTATATGGGGTTTTATTAATACATGCATGTGTGGATATACACATGTATACATATTACTATAAATCACATGAATTGAGCAAAACTTTTTTTTTTAAACATTTTTAATCATGTAAAGCACACAAACTCGTACACATAAACATTCTCTCTCACACACATTCATACAGTCATTTTATTTATTTTTTGTATTTTTCCGTCCACCCAGCCACCTCTCCCTGGGGTCTAGTGTGGGTGAGGCTGTTGTGATCTTTGTTATCTTACTGCAATTCTTTGTTGCATACAGTTTAGTAATGCTAAAGTAATGCTAAATGTCACATTCTGGCTCCTGGCATCACAATATATTTTGGCAGAGTAGGTAGCCATCTGACTTGTTAGGTGTGTGAAGGTCCCCCTCCAAGAGCCTTGGCTTTTCTGTGAGTGATGTGTATTACTGTGTCTGTCATTATGTACCTGTGCGTGTGCCTGAGAATCATTCTGTATAAATGTGTGTGTCTGGGAGCATATGTGCGTACAGTTTTTGCATGTTTTATGTCTGTCGTCAGCCCACACTACACACAGCGACAGATAGAACAGCTTCTGCCTTGCAGGCAGATGTAACCGCTTCTCCCACACCAACATAAACAATATAAAAACAATAAATAGAGGATTTTACCACAGGTTATTGATTGAATATACCTGTACAGCTTTTGTTTTGTATAAAAGGGAGTGCTTGTGGTCTTTGTGTTGTGTTTATGGTGAAGCTGTGTTTCATGTATGGGAAGTGGCTGTGTATGATGATGACTATTAAGTAACTGTGATAGGGTAAGTAGGGGGTTGAGTGTGGCAAGATGAGAAGTGGTAAATGTGTTAAGGGTTGCATTTACCAGGGTAAATGTTGCAGGGTGAGTGAGCGTAACATGGTTGGGGGTGGGTGAATGTAGGGGTGACAATGGGTGATGGTTGAGGGGGGAGTGACCGTATATCCGTAGGATATTTAAAACGGTAAAGTAATTCCTTTTTATTTATTATTTTTGATTACATTTGCTCCTGCTTACCGCCTGTGCAGGAAGGGAAGAATAATACATCACCTGGTGGTCTGGTAGACTCCATGGCTTGGTGGGCCCATGTCTGAGCACGGGCCTTGAGCAGTCGGTTTGGCCACCCAATAGCCAGTGATTTAATATATGAGAAAAAACCAACTCCAACCACCATGATTTATTTTGCTTTTTGAAGTGGTCATGATGGTAGGTGTCTGGATGTGCAGTGTTTCATCTTGAAACATGGCACATCCAGAGATATTTTTAATTGTGCGCCGGGGGCGAGTTGCACCCCTGGTATCGGACATTGGTAGCCCAGAACTTCGATCCAGATTGCCTTTCTGTGCATGTTTTATGTCTGTCGTCAGCCCACACTACACACAGCGACAGATAGAACAGCTTCTGCCTTGCAGGCAGATGTAACCGCTTCTCCCACACCAACATAAACAATATAAAAACAATAAATAGAGGATTTTACCACAGGTTATTGATTGAATATACCTGTAAAATATATTAAAAGAGACACCATAGAGTAGTACAGTTACAATAACTTATTCTTCTTAAACTCTATATAGTTTAATAAGAATAAGTTATTGTAACTGTACTACTCTATGGTATATTAACCTGTGGTTAAATTCTTTATATATTGAGTACGCTCACTGTTTTCATATTGTTTTATGTGTGTAATAGGAGTGTACACATTAGGTGATTGAAGCACCATATTTTATCCTGCACTAATCCCTATATTGATTTATGCTTCTCCCACACCAAATGAAGTCCTCCCTCCACTCTGTTTTTTTTTTTTTTTTAAATATCCCATTCTCCTTTCTTCTCTATTTACTCCCTCTCATCCTTCCTTTGCTGGCTCTGAGCGCACAAATGCACTCTGAGCCAGTAAAATGGTCCAATCAAAGGCTCCTCTTACATCAGAAGGGGGTGCGCAGAGCAGGGCCGGGAACTTTGCCATGCATTGATAAAGGTAAGTAAAAGCCTATTTTGGAACATTTTTCAGCATTTTTTTAAGTAAATTTTGTAAATAATGCCAATCGGGCATTAGCCTTTTTTAGAATTAAAAAAGGGTTGTAGTACACCTTTAAACATTGTTTTGAGATCCAGCAGGCTGAACTTGATGGATGTCTCTTTTCAGCTATGTAACTATGAAACATCAGCACACACTGTGATTCTTACTACATGTTCAAGTAAGTTCCAAACAAAAAGGTAAGATGCTGAAAAAACACATACAATTGGGCAATATTTGTAAACTAAAAGAAACACTGCTACCATAAATGGACTCACAAAATATGAGGAATTAAAGGTCAGCACTTTTCCTGCAAAATTTCCATCTGTAGAGAAGTGGAGAATTGATCTACACAAAGTCTGCCATACCCACATGAAAATTAAATAAAGCAGCGAAAGTCCAAACAATCAGAAACCTTTGCTTTGCATGGATAGACTTCCTCTGGCACGATTGATTGTAAAATATAGTTTTGTTGTTTTTTGGGGTTTTTTCTTGCACATTGACTCGAGCTGTCATTTTTTTTTTTTTTTTGTATGTTCCTCAGAGTCTAATTTTAAGTTGTCACTTTTTAAGCACTTGAATATAGCTTTTTGATTTCTGTTCTAATTTGTGAATATAAATATGTGTGTGTATGTGTGTGTGTATATATATATCTCTGTTCAATGGGATGTGGTCATTATTCACAGTTTATTTTTATTTTAGGTATATTACGTATGTGGAGCTGTCTTGGACTCTACAGAAAAGGGCCTCATTCTGTCCCCAGGTTTCCCTAATAACTACCTCTCTGGATTTCACTGTGTCTGGCAGTTTTTTATCCCTACGGGATCCCGCTTAGTGATAGAAACACTGGATTTTGATGTATATGGGAATGCAAGTGACGATGGCCTTCCACTTCTTGCTTCTTCTGGCTTCACCACACTTACTACAGATACAAAGGCCAGTAACGATGCGGTTTACACAGAGGCTTCTGTGGTGGATATCTCTGAAAGTGCAATACATCTGAAAACAACAGTACACGCTGCCTTCCCAAATGAAATTAACAAAGAAATAGTTATACCTAAAGAGAGGTGGGATAGAACTGATCAGGGAGAAAAACCAGTAAGAGCCTTCCAAAGTTTAACAGCGGAAAAAGCCAACCTTAATGAAGGAGCAGGTACATTACAGAAAGGAGACATTTTAACATCCTCAAAAAGTGATGGCAGTCTGGGAAAAGAATCCAACAAGCTCTTGGATATCCCAAATCCCTTCACTGGTAAAATGACGGAACACTTTGAAGGTTACTGGCAAGAGCAGAATAAGGGTGCAACTTCATCATCCATAGTGTTGGGTGATGGAAGTGACCAGACCACTTCTCCTCCACTTGTTGATGTCTGCCCTCACGACGTTCTGTACATCTCTGACCTTATCACTTTCTCCACGCAGTTTTGTGGCTCCAACACTCCACTAAATAAAGTTTTGGTCTTCGGATCAAATGTGGAGATGGTGGAAGTAATTATGGAACTAATAACCACCACTGACCGTGGCAGAGGTTTTGCAGTACTATTCAGCTACCAGAACCAGACCTCTGTGACGGCGATGGGCGTCATGGAGAGGCAGAGTAAAGAAGACATCATACTCTTGGCTGTGACATCTGCTACTATATCCTTTGCTTTGGTTCTGCTGCTTGTACTGTGCTTGTCTTATCGGTAAGAAAATGTGATCAACAGGAAAAGCGTTGTGTAGAGACACTGATTATGATAACCTAACATATTTATTTTCTTTTTCTTTTATTTATTTATTTTAATACAGAATAATATAAATTTGCTCTACTATTGCAAACTAAAGTTAGTTAAGGGAATAAAGAGCCATGGATTATGTTATGGAAAGTTGAACATCTCCAAATGTATGTTTTTAGGGCAAGGGTAGGCAACCTTTATCATTCCAGATGCTGTGAACTGTATGTCCCCCTTATGTTTTGCCAACATTCGGGCTATAAGAGCATCATGAGAGATACCGTCCACATCATCTAGAGTGCTTTAAGGGATTTATGCTTCATAGATTTCAGTAATTAAATTACTAAATAATTAGTCATGGTGAGTTGACAACCTAGCTGCAAAATTGAAGGGGTACACTTTGGGGGTTGCTGTAAATGTTCAATGTAAATCCCTAATTCTAGTAAATTAAATAATCTTTGATTTATGAAATGATTAGCAAACCCTGTTCGTATCAGTCTTCCATTGAAATTTGCTTTTTATCCAGTATGAGCCTGTGTTTGGTTTTTATTGCATGTGTCAATTGATGTTGATAGTTGAGCTCCGGTTAAGGCTTTTCCCCCTTCTTATTGTAGTAAAAAAATAGTTGTACAAAATCTCTAGCTTTTAGGGTAATTTGTTCTGCTATACATTCTTGGCCACCCAATAGCTATCCAATCACATGGAGGTGGAATGACGTCAGAAGCGTAGTGCATACCTGGGAAAACTAATTTGCTACAACGCTCCTTGTTTTTCGAACTTTTGAAACTTGGCTTCTGTTTTGTATACAATGGAGGATCAGCAATGACCACTAAGCGGGCACATTGATGGCACAGTTCTTATTTCCATGGAGTGGCATTTTTTGGCTCACCCCTTCATTGCTGTGAGTGAAAGGGTGACTTGTCATGTCGCCAGGGAGTCTAAGTGCACTGGGCCAATGTAAACTGGTTTGAAAGAATGTCCTATTTTATCCTCTCTGGGCACAAACAAAGGAAACCACAAGAAAACAAGTTCACATAGATTCCCTAACCTGTTGCCCCTCAACACATTCTTTTTCACAATGGTTCATGCAGCTTCTATCTGATTTTATGTTTAGTGTGTGCCTATTCTCTGTCAATTTAGCTTGCGGGACTTAATATTATTGGCAATTTCAAAATGACTCTGTGTCCTAAAATGCTTTATTCATAGAATGACTAATGCTGTGCTGTCGGACAAAAAAAAAAAGTAACCCCGATTCTATGGGATATAATAATTTTGTGTGGCTGGGGTTTGAAAGGGTTTACGAAAGCATTCCCCCCCCCCTCCCCCTTCTTTTAGTGAAATGCAACTCTCCTTGTTCTCATGTAGCCTGGGTTTCAGTACTTTTCTTATTTTCTAGATTAGTATTATTATGGAAACACTGTATTAATGTATGTTCCTACTTCTTCTTTGGTGATTCAGACAGAAGATGTGTCCCAAGAGAGATCACAGTATTGAACAAGTGACCCCACATCTGGTAAGTAAAAAATGTTGTATTTGTATATACTACAGTGTTAATACAGCCCAACATGTTCAACTATTGCAAATAAGTTTGGAAAAAGTTAAATATGACCATAGTGCGAGACAGCAAAAATGGTTGGTTTCGAGAATTGTTTTTGGCTTTTTCCTGTACTTTTAGATTGCCAGGTATAGAGGATCCTGCCCGGCTTACAATCTGTTTATATTGTATAGTCTTTTTTCTCAATTGTGCAGCGCTGCAGAATGTCAGCACTTTATAAATGGCAGTTGTAAATAAATATATTTCTCTACAAACATGATATGTCTTATAGTGCAATTACCAGATATTACCATTAACATGGTCTAAAGTCATGAATTTATTAAAGGACATAGAGGTGAATATTTCTTATGTCTTTAATCTCTCAGCTGCAAAGAAAGCGTTGGTGTAATAATCGAAAAATAACCAAACCCGGTTAGGGTTAACCTGATAACATATCAGCTAATAACATTGTTCATCACACATACCATCATGTAACCTTAAACCACTGTGATTTCAGATGATGCTTCCGAATGCAAAAATCAAATGGAATAGAAACCGTATAACAAAACAGTAAATCTTAAAAACAAAACAACCCAAAGGGCAATCGTGATCGTTGAAATGACGTACAAGTTGAGATCCGACTGGAAATAATCTTCACAAATGTGATGGGATGAGTCAAACTGAAATTAGAAGAGAATGTGAAATATTGTCAAGACCATAACTAGAGCTACAATCCAAATAATTGAAATACTTCAGTAAATACTCAATAAGTTATAATAATAAAAAGCTGACATCACATCAGAAAGTCAAACAAACAGTATTGGAATGCAGAACACTAATCAGTAATCAGCATAACCCAGGTAGTACCTGACAAATCCATATGGTATCTATGTGAAGAAAACATATAAAATGGGAGAAATCATCAACAATAATGAGTCAGGGAGGGTGAATATCAATAAAATCACGACTTTACGTCATGTTAATAGTAAAATCTGGTAATTTTATTAAGACACAGAGGCTCGTATTTGCTAGTTTGCAGCTCCGAAATAAGGAAAGTAGTAAAATGTGAAGTTGGTCTGAAGTAAACCTACCTGAACATGAATTCTCTAGACTGCCTCTTCACTGCCTTCAGCAGGTCTTAAAGTTGAAAACCCAGAGAAAAAGATTTGTGTTCATGAGGGGTATCATGGCCTTTCAGAGGTGTCAATCCCAGCAGATTTCATAATCCTTTTTACTTATTGTGCAAGAGTGATCGTAGATACTGGATGATGAGGCTTACGTAAAGCTACAAACATCCCGGGGCGAGAAATATTACAAAATGTTGCTGTTATTCTCAGAGGCAAGATACTGGACTAAATTGTAATTTGTATGGAAAACGCAGATAAAAACTGATTTCATAGACGTTTTCATCCTTTGAGAAATATCAAAGGAAAAGCCATCCGGTGTATAAGAGAGCGCAGTGAGGCACAATACCCAGACATCGGAAATACATGAAATTGCTATCAGTAAAGCGGCATAACCTATTTTGCAGATTATTTTTGTAGAGACAACGCTGTTATTCGGCTACAATTCAAATAAAGAATAATATTGACATCTCAAATAGATGAGTACCTAGGTTGTGGAGGGAGTGCAAATCCATTTACAAATAAAGAGTTGTTTTCACACCAGGGGAACCATCAAAACCACAATGACCAGCTGAGATCACTGAACGGTAGAGCTTTACTGTGGAATGGGTCGAACCAACATCAAAAAGTCAAGTGATGAAACGGATATATGTTAAAAAAGTTGAAACTGGATCCACATGTTTTTCCATTCACGAGTGAGTCCAAGAATTCCAGATTAGGATCGTAGTGTTCCTGGAGCCCGAGCTCCATCCAAAAGATCGAACATCACTTGAGGACCATCAGGCATGTACCCTAGTCCCCAGAGAGCAAGCAAGGCAAGAGACGGAAGTGGCCATGAAGTAGGAGAGGGTGAGGAGTGCCTCCTGGGTCCAAAAGAATATCTGGATGGGAATGGAATAAACTCAGCATGTCGACGGACATCTCCAGAAGCTTTGGTTGCAGTCCAGAATGATGTGATGAGAACCAGTGATGATCAATACCTCGTACCCTACTTCACCTATGAAGATATCTGCGAGAATGGAGGGAAGGCATCCTTTTTCATTGTTCCCTTCTTTGAGGGAAGAGGGCCATTGTTGTGGAAAAACAGCCACAGTGAGAGTATCTGGATCCAGTCTACAGCTGTAGAAGTGGGGAAGATGAGGGTTCAACCAAGACGCGAATAGGTCTATGTCTAATGGTCCCCATAGTGATAGGAGTGGAAAAAATACTGAAGGGTCCAGTCACCAATCGCTGGAATCCATCAGGTATCTGGAATTCCAATCCACCACCACATTGGACATCGCTGGAATGTATTCCACCTGTATTGATATGTTGCAATCCAGGCAGAATTGCCAAAACTCCTTATCCAGATCCACCAAGGCATGTGACTAATAATCCGTTTATGTACCTTAATGGAGGCCTCAAGTAGGCTACATAGAGCAAAAGACCCCGCCAGGGGCTCGAGACAAGCGATT
Source organism: Pelobates fuscus (assembly GCF_036172605.1). NCBI lineage: Eukaryota > Metazoa > Chordata > Amphibia > Anura > Pelobatidae > Pelobates > Pelobates fuscus. The sequence continues at coordinate 145,439,830 of NC_086321.1, read as the reverse complement.
TTCTCTTGAGGGGACCACTTCCACGCGCCCAAGTCGATCGCACTTACATCGGAGTCGACAACTGTGTATGGACTCAAAAAAAAAAAAAAAAAATCACATCCGTTCCAAGTCTCCATATGTTTTATCCACCAAGCAAGGTCCTCCTTGATGTCACAATCACGGTGAATAACATCAGAGTAAGACATGCCGAGTCACAAATTTCTGGTCTTGAGACATTGAAATGCCCGATAGTGAAGAGGACCTGGAAAGATGAATTGGATCGAAGCGGAAAATACACTGATCACCCTGGATAATTGCCCAATGGTTATGAGAGAGCGAGACAACAGTATTCTGGTTTCTCTTTTCAAGTACTTCATCTTGGCATCAAGTAAATTAAGAGAACCCATGATGGAGTTTGTCGAAGCCCAGATTCCATCAGTAGGGTGGGAACAAGTACGGACTTTTCCCAATTGATGATTTAAAAAAAAAAAAAAAAAAGTTTCTGGAGTAATATCACTGTACAGAAAATATGATGGTGGAACACGAGAGTCAAAATTGGTACTTAGCTGAGGGATCCGCTGCAATATAAGAGAAGTGGCTTAGGGTTACATGATGGGATATAGGATGAACCATGTTCTTGGCTCGTGTTATTTTTTTAATTTTTTTTTTTCTTCTTTATTTTGGGTGTGCGCAGAGTTAACAATTAGCCTTGGTGTGCCACAACAGCAACATCAGGTACAATTGGTAAACATTGGTAATACATGTCATGGCATTTATTGTGCAGGCACATTTTTAAATATGATTTCTTTTGTCGATTCAGCAAAATGTACATGTCATGAGAGGATATGCAGAGGAGAGACAAAGGAAGAGAACATGACTGGTGCAGCGATTATGTAAACAAGGTTATGTGTACAAGATTCTACAGTTAGGTTCATGCTAGGATGATTAACGCGGTGATTGTACTTCTCTCATGTCTGCCTAAACTGTGATTGAGTGGCTCATGTGTTATATGGTTAACCCTTTCTAGGTTTATTTACCTTTCTACAGTTGTGCATTAATTCCTTTCTTTTGCTGCTGAAGGATTAAAGAAAAGCAAATATTCACCTCCGTGTCTTTTAATAAAATAAAAATTATTATTATTGGTATTAATATAGCGCCAACTAATTCCGCAGCGCTTTACAATAAAAAGGAATTTAACAAATGAGACCATAACGAAGTGTAACCGGAACAATAGGTAGACGAGGACCCTGCTCAAACGAGCTTACAGTCTAGAGGAGCACTGATTAGTGAGTAAATTAAATTATTTATTTAATTGTTTCTAGAGTGGAGCTCAAAATGCAGCCTTGGATGTCAGTGAGCTACAGCAAGTAGTACCGGGAGAAGATCTGATTAGGGAACAGGAACCGGACAGTCGGGAGGAAAAAGGTATGGCATATATCGCGCCTACCCTAGATATGTACTGAAAGCTGTTAATATTTTTTTGTACAATTCTTTGTACAAAGTATAATGAATTGTGTGATTGTTATATAGAATGGGCCTTTACAGAAACACAAATGGGAATACCAAGTCCACTTTGACTAGTTCATCTTAACAGAATATTGTGATGCTAGGTTAAGTTTTTGGCTCTGAATTCTATTTATGATGTAGCACATATAAGCCTTTAAAGGACCACTATAGTGCCAGGAAAACAAACTCTGTTTCCTGGCACTATTGGGTCTTTAGGTCCCCCCCATTGCCGGGCTGAAGGGGTTAAACACTTACCTTTCTCCAGCGCCGGGCTCCCTCGGCGCTGGGGAACTCTCCTCCCTCTCCCAACGTCAGCTTTGATTGTGCATGCGCATCAAGAGCCGCGCGCGCAATCAGTCAATAGGAGAGCATTTCTCAATGCTTTCCTATGGACGTCAGTGTCTTCTCACTGTGATTTTTCACAGTGAGAATCGCAGAAGCGCCTCTAGCGGCTGTCAGTGAGACAGCCACTAGAGGCTGGATTAACCATATTGAAACATAGCAGTTTCCCTGAAACTGCTATGCTTACAGCTGCAGGGTTAACATTAGATGGACCTGGCACCCAGTCCACTTCATTGAGCTGAAGTGGTCTGGGTGCCTATAGTGATTCTTTAAGCATGATTCTTTAAGTTTGCAGCTTTCCAGTGCTTCTTAATGAAAAGGGATTGTCATTGAGCAGGTTGCAAGACAGGTCTGCACTAGCCCAGTACACCTGCCACTTCCGTTGAGCTAAAATGGAAGCAGAATAAAACCTCCCAGGCTGTCTGAATGACATTTCTGCCCCCAATTATAAAAGTTCAGGTTTCTATTAAAATCATCACATTTATAAACTGTTGGAAAAAAACTCCAGACTCATAAAGTACTTCAGCAAGATGCAAAGTTCTATATCTGCCACCCGGCGCCCACACTTTTACTTTGCTCTGCAATTTTCTTTTTTTTTTTTTCTTTTCTATCTTCTCTATGAGTTCCTTTTCTGTCGTTATTCACTTCTTTGAATGTTCTCCTACTTCTATCCTCTTTCTTTATTTTTCTCTGCTGATTTTATGTGTCTCTTCCCTATAGTTTCATCAGTCTAAGGGGCTTTGGCATTGTCTAAATAATTTCTTACCATAAATTCCAAGCCCATTCCCTCCGCTCTCTCTCCGCTGCTCCGGTGCGTTTATTGTTTTATTGAAGCAATTCCATACAACCTCCTGCGTTTGTCGGCTTTTGTGGAGTGGAATTCATGCTTCTCTGTGTCTAGGACTGGGGAGAGTGGTCTGTTTCTGCTTGTTCTGGCTTACGCACACTGTGTTACTATTGTGCTGTTATCCAGTCAGGGAACTCTCTCACTGATTATAATCTAAGATCTCTAACTAAATAATAGATCTTTCTATATATCTAAGATATCTGTCTGTCTATCATATCTATCTCTTGTGGGAATGCAATGAGCTGGTGTTTACATTGATTATTCGGTCACAGCATTCATTTATTGACAGGTCAGTGGAGATCTTATTACTTCTGTTGATCACCAGCAATCAAAGACCAAGTGAGGTGTGTCTCTGTTTTGGGCATACCTCTCTTTTCTGAATAAATCCAAGTCACATTGAGGTCAGTGGCAACCCTAGTGACCCCCCTGTCTCTTGTCTTGCAGCTGCAGACCTATCTAAACAAACTTTGCAGGAGGATCCCTCCTCTTCTATTGCCACTGTTACAAGTGATGATGTTTTTGTGATCTCAGACCGCAATAACCGAGAGAATTTCAGCTTTACCAACTACCCAAAGGTATGTACATATTGGATGGACAGAGGCTTTGTTTCCAATCCAGCAAAAAACAGACCATGTCCTGACAACGATGACTTCTTACTTTTGAGATCTCTGCTTGTTTTGTTACCTGCTTTCCTACATTTCACATGGGCCACATTGTTGTTTTGAAAGAACTAGGAGGAGTAATTGTTCCCAAAAAGGCCAACTACTACTGAAATCTATACCACCATGTCTTGACCTATTGAGCTACCGGTATGTTTGTAATTATACAAGACAATAAAAGACTTATTTGCACATACTCATTTAAAAAAAAATGTTTTTGCATAATACAAAAGTACACAGACACAAATGTGTGCAAGGATAATTCAAACAATAGATCTTAAGTAAGTGATCATCAACCAAGTAGAGGCTTATGTACACACTGGATCTAACATATATATATATATATACACACACACACACACACACACACACACACAGAGAATTTAAGCTAGAATCGAGATGAGTGTTCATCTAGATATGGCGTTCGATCGTGGCAATGGCCACTAGGGATTCTGAGTTGGGGCTGCGAGGTCCTCAAGACGAGGGCAGACAGTAGTACAAGGCATGTCTAAGCCCTGACAGTGAATACATCACCAAGGGAACCTGTTCTAGCTTTCCTTCTTCAAGGATTGAAATTAAAGCTATGTAGAGGACCACTACAGTCATGCTGACCACTGCATCTCTTGTCTGGGTGTAGTAGCCCTGTAGTTTTAATATTGCAATGTAAACATTGCAATTGTTCATACTTTCTTGTTGCTTTTTTGTACTTCATTTTTTCTGGTACACTTATATGAAAGTCAAAAGATGCACTTGGCATCTACCTTCTTTTAAGGGCATTTCCCATTGTCCGCGACTACTGTCCTGTATGACATTTTTGATCTGCTCTATTGCTTTTATTTTGTGGTTCCCAAGTGCTCCACCTTATTTTTTGTTATCCGTATCTGTTTTCTGGTGTATTGAGATAGGGGGTCTAGCACAAGTGATCTACAACCGCTTTTTGTAAAAAAATAAATCTTTATTTTTGTAGTGCTTAGAGTTACAAATCGCCACGACAGCAGATAGAAGCCGATGGAATAACAAAGAATAGACGGTTTCATGGTAATCATTGACAGCACAATTTTTTAAAAGGGAGCAGGCTAGGTATAGATGTCTATAACAGTAGTTTTATTCAAGCTGGTAGCTACGAATGGTAGGATAGACATTTTGAGTAACATCAAGAACGTATAATGGTAACATATGATATACAGGCTTAGGTAATACGCTATGGATCCAATGCGACATTTCCATTCTATTCAGTGATTCGTTGTATTGTAGGTTACATTACGTTAGTCTCGATTAGAGTCCTGCATAGCAAGTTGATCCCAGTGCCTATGCTTACGTTATTATAATGTCACCGCTTATGCTAAACAGGCTAGTCTGACCATCTATTGCTGCCTACCATGTTAAGTAATCACAAGAATGTTAAGATCAACGTTTGAGCTACATGTTAGGCAGATTCAATGTTAACATTTCTATATGAGCAGGTGTAGCAAATCCTGCGCTTATAATGCATGCCAGGCAGATGAAATGAGAAAAGAGTATCAAGGAACATGCTACGGCATGTTCTAAGGCAGGCAGGGTATTCTCTCAATGTGGTATGACACTGCCATTGAGAGTGAGTTAGTGACATTCGCTTACTGGGTATGTTGGTATGCTTGGGGATCCAGAGACATGCCACTGTCCAAAGATATGCTGAGCTCAATCATGTTGTATAACCACTTTAAACAGAATAGCACGGTAGAGGCAGACAAAATTATACTAATAAACACTTTAAATCATGTTACTAATGTCACAGAGCTTGCTTGCCCCAGGAGGTGTCCTCCAGGTTCTGTCAAGAGGGAAAGGGAGCATCAGGCCGGTGAAATCAGTTGAGGCAGGTTGCGCAGATTCCGGCCAGTCAGGCAACATGGGGTGATGTGACATCATGATGGTAACCTTTGCTCAGTTCTCTTTGTGGGAGCTGTGCGTGGTGATGTAGGGAGGTCATGGGCCCCATGGTGCTTGCCTCTGAGTCGGTCAGCCGATACCCGCTGCGGGCACCCCATCGAACTGCAGTTCATGAAGGGGTTTCAAGCTTCTGGGCGACTGTGTGGTCGTGTACGGTTGTTTAATCCCCTGAGTGGGAGTGCCCAGGTACGCTGTGGGATTTCGGCAGAGTTCCACACTGGGTTCCGTCTGCTTCTTTCTGTGTAGTTTCTTGTGCGTGGCTGAGGTGTGTGTGTGTGTGTGTGGTCTGTTCCGCCTTCCCCTTGGGGCCTTCCTCGCAGCTCGAGCCCCAGCTTGGTGCTCAGTGTGCGAGGGGTGTCGGTCAGGTGAGTGGCTGCTTGCGTGCAGTGAGGCTTGTTGGAGCGCCTGGCTTTCTAATTTTAGCCAAAAGGCATTGAAGATGGCCTCCAGCTTGTCCTGTAGCTCGGTCTGATGGCTGGGAAGGCGCATGGCTTCCGCCATGTTGGGTAAGTCGGCTGGCTTGCTCGGCATCACCTCTCCTTCTCTCTGTGTCAGAGTAGGTCCTTGATGGAGTACCTCTGCCATTTTGCTAGTAGAAGGTGAGGCAGGAGCGGCAAATCGTGTGCTCTGACGTTGGAAGTCGGCACAGCAGGGATCGGGATGACCCCCACCAGTCCGGAGGGAGGGGTATGGGGGGTAGAACGGGTCTCTGCTGCTACTCGGCCACCACTCCCAGCAGGGCCTGTACTAGTCCGCCGGTTACACAGGACCGAAGCTCCGCTATCGCGGGTTACAAGAATGATCCGATTGGTGCCCAAGGAGTTCGGGATTAACGTGGGTGATTTTGAGTCGCTGACACCTCGGTATCTGCAATATTTAACGGAATAGGGCAATTTAAATGAGGATCCCTATTCCCATGCTACTGCTTAGCATGGCATCCAAGCCCTGACCCCTCTACAGCAGCTTTTTATTGTATCTATTTGTGTGATATCCATATATTGGGGAGTGTGTGTGTGTGTGTGTGTATGTATATATATATATATATATATATATATATATATATATATAAACACTGTATATGCTGCTTGGCACTCCTCCAACGTATACAGCAATTTATATTTAGCCTGGGTGCAATCTCGCGTTGAATATATACAAAAAATGAAATATAGGGAGCACTCACAGGTCTCAAAATAGTCATGCAAATATTTTATTTTTTTTGGTCATCACAAAATTAGCTGTGCTTACAGAAAATCTACGTTTTGACCCATTCGATTCTTTATCAAGATCATGATTATTTTTGTCTATTTTTGCTTGCAATATATTGTTTGATTATATTGAGTTTATGCAGCTGTGTTTATGCATGTAGGGATAAAAATGTAAGAAGTGGATGGGATAAAGGGATGTCAAAGGTTTGAGAGGAATTAACGTCAGAGTTTGTTTACATTGGGTATTTAGTGTTCAAAGGATTAAAATTGTGAAAGGAGACCATATATATAGGTATAACTGGTGTTTAAAATTGTTTAGTGCAATAGGTGGGATAAGTTTAGTGTTGATTTTAATAGGAGTTAAACCGAGGATTAAAGGTACACTATAGTGTTAGGAATACAAACGTGTATTCCTGACACTTTAGTCTTGGTGTGGCTGTTTAGGTCCCCGGCCCACCTTGCTGCCTTTCGAAAAGGTGATTTTACCCACCTGTTCTTCCACTCAGCTTCCGTAGGAATGCATTGAGGGCTATTGCGCATGCAATTAGCACATTGCTGTGCCAATCAGCATCTCCTTATAGAGATGCATTGACTCAATGCATCTCCATGGAGAATGCTCAGGGCCTCAATGCAGAGCGTGGAGATGCTGAACACCAGTGTTACCCAATGTGCAGCACTGACACAGGAAGCACCTCTAGTTGTTGTCTAAGTGACTGTCACTAGAGGTGTTACTAGGCAGCAATATAAACACAAGATTTTGGAAGGGGTTACATTTAGGGTTAGGGAAAAGGTTTGTTTACTAAGCAAATATCCTCTCAAACGCTACCGGACTTTCCCTGCTATGTCTTCTGTAGTCCAGTCAGTCTCCTGTGATTCATTACAGGGATGCAGACATTGTTATACAGTTTGCTTCACTCAGTGCTGTTCCTGCTCCTCTTGCAAGGCACTTCCTGTGAAAGAGGTTATTAGTGTCCTGATGGGAAATGATCCCTTCCACTTCCTGTACAGCCACACACTGAAGGAGCTGGACAACACTTATTTTTACACTCTCTTGCATAGGAGGTTGACTGGATACAGAGGACACTGGCCAAGGCTTCTGATATTTAACTTTCCCTTTTAGAAAACTCGAGCTCCAAAAAGTCACATTACAAGTGCTGAAAACAGGCGCGTACCTCCCAACCTCTGGTGTCTGTGAAGCGGAACCCTGGTGGTAGTGGTAAAAAAAGGGATTGTGACACAATAAGCGTCACGGGCTCTGCCTATAGGGGAGGACCCGCCTGGGCAGGGAGCAGGTTTCTCTGTAGAATTGAAAGATTAGCCAGCCTGCCAATCATCTAGGCCAGCCCACTGGGGGTCAGACCCTGCCGTTAGAAATGGTTTTAGTGCTCTCTGCAGGTTGTTAGGGACCTGAACATAGAGCAAGTGCATCTAATGATACATTCACGCCATGCTTGCTGGGGACAGTTTCCTGATGTCGCCAAAAATGGGACACCAGTGAACTTAGCCAGAACCAAATTGCCTAATGGAAAATCTGGAGCAGACCGTAATACTTATCTCCAGTCTTTAATAAAGAAAATAAATAAAAAGTTTCTTTATCGTTCTGGTGACTTCTATTTACTGATAACTTGAGGATTTTCTATAGTAAATACTAAAATCTCGATTATAATTAGAAGATTCAATCCATATTTATTGTGTGTGTATAGAGAGAGCATTTTCAGCTCTGTGTTGCTTTTGTACATATGTAAAAAATGTTTGAATATGATTTATACAAAAAGTTGTTTTACTTTGTCATTTCTAATTGTACTGCTATTGTATAACGTGATCTTAAAATGGTAATTTGGATAAATTGTCTTCTGTAAAATTGTTTAGTAAGCAAATGTTTTGCTGAAGTTGTTGGTTAAGAGACGCAAAATGTATGTCCGTGGATTAATTGCTGCCACTGTGAGGAAACCACGTCTATTGTATAGCATTCCCTTAGTATTACTTACAATAAAATATAGTTTTATCTCATTTCAGTAAAGCCAGCAGATGATGAAAACCGGAAAACACAGGAATTAGTAGGGCAATTTCCCTTCATATTATCCAAATCCCACTAAATCAAAAGTAGCCATTATCGCATAGCTCCCACGCGTCTTAGCAGCACAGAGCATATGCTTCTTGTGAGGCAGTTCAGTTCATCAGAACAGCTGTCTGTGGATTATGGGAATTGTAGTTCAACAGCGGAAGAACAGCGATTATGTCGTCTTCTGTCTCAGAAAACCATCTGTACTTTGTTTAAAGACATCCACCCTGTGGGTTTTTAAATTTATTTATTTTAAAAGCTCTAGGACAACAGCTTAATAGGAGAAGCTTCCCAAGGATACTGTTTGTAAACTGCGGTGGTCTGCAGATGTTGCAATTACAATTGTGAGTTTTTACTGTTCAGAAAACCATACATGTAAGGTGAAGGAGGAGAAGACATTTTAGATTATAAGCTTAACTGTTAGAGACATCTGTCACACCCATGTGCTTGAACTTTTAATACCAGTTGGATCAAGGAAGATCCAGTTATATCCTTGTGCTCAGTGTTTGGAAATATTAATTCTTAATGGATTTATAAGAACAGACTTTTTATAATATTTAAAAACGTCAGGAATGATTATCAGTACTTATTAGGGTTTTGTGTTAAGACCTCTTTTACATTACAGCAATGCATTCTCAAGAGGAGTGTCACCAGCCCAGCCTCCGTATCAGACTGGCTGAACTGGGATTACACCAGCGTGGAGCTCGGTACAGATGACACGGGGAGTGAAAGTATGGAAGCGGATCCGGCCAGGCAAAGGACCTGGAGCATTCGGACCTTTAACAGTCTGCTGCCACCAATGCCACAACTGCAGGTGAAATGGAGCAACAGGTTATCCAGTGGTTCCTTCACCAAGCTTGTTGACAGTGTGAGTATATTGGAACAGTTAGTGGTTGGCTGGTTACGGAAGGGGAGAAGGTTTTGGTGGATAATTTAAAAAAAAAAAAAAAAATTAAGTTTTTATTGTATAATATTCCATTGGTACATACAATCACCAACAGGTTGGTGAGAAAACTAATGATTAGAAACAGGTGGGTTAGAAAGCAATTGGTTTTGCATCGATTAACAGATACTATCAACCATCGGTGAACATATTTATACAGTGTACAGTGTAGCATAAGGAAAAGCTGATCCCTAGCAACAATTGTTATGTTCCGGTTTAACTCTGCTTCGACTGAGACTTAAGGTGCCTAGATCATACATGAACATGTTGTTCCGTTAATTCCTTAGCATAACACCGATCTGACCACTGGACATTTCTCAACCGCTGCGACTCTGACAGGTGCAGACTACCCTTGGGAAACTGGGATATATAAGATAAATGTAAACCTGTTATCTCCCGCGCTCCTGAATGCCTTCCATAGGCCAGACTGGCCCAACACCTGATTAGAGTAAAAAAAGAAAACACCCAGTATACGTAATTAAATACAAACTGGAAAGATGAACCAGGATTAATAAAATAAGTATAGACCTGTAATAATAATAATAAGAAACATTACATAGCGTAATACAGTTACAATAAAATGAAGTGCGTGATGTTTAGATATTGCACTCACAAACATAAGGTGAAAGCAGGCTTCTCACCCCACCAGGGGTTAAAACGAATTGGAAAGCTGGTAGATTTCAATCCTCATAAATTCCTTAAGTGGATATTTTTGCATACTGCCCCATTTTTACCAGAATTTTAAAGCGGCACTGTCCTGCCGCACTTAACTTTCTGATATTGATTCTTCCCATTTCTTCCTATCTGATCTAGTTTTCTTTAAAACCCAAGACAAAGTAGGGACTACTTTTGTCTTATGAACTTCCTATGCTTGATCATCTTTGACCCAAGGAGGAGCTTAAGTCTGCTCCGTTTCCTGGGGTCAAAGAAATTTTCCCACATTACTCACCCTTTCCTCCTTGTTTTCGCGTTGCTTCATTTGCCGTTTGAATGTCCTGTCATTTAGACAGGACACCGGCAAAACTACAGAATTTTATCCCAACAGAATAAGTACAGTTTGTCCATTTGTGTTAGGACGAAATTTGTGCATTTTGTTCAGTTCAAAATTTCATTCAAATTAATAAAATTCCGATACGATTTGTGCTGTGGCTGCGTCTTGCAGCCGCTTAGTAAATAGTTCCCTAATATCGTAGAAATTAGGGAGCTATCTATTATAAGGCTGAAAGACCAAAATTGGTCTTTTAGCCAACTTTATTTTACCTAGTATTAGTAAATAAGGGATTTATCAGATTTCTTAGTTTAGTGATTAAACATTTACATATATCCCCAGACAGTATAATAACTATCTGTTGCCTTAAGCAACAGTTTGATTTAGATTATTTTTGTCCTGTTTGCAGACATTGATATCATATTGATTATATGACTGATTATGACCAAAACCAAATTCTTACAGTCAAGTCATATGTGACAAGCAAATATGATGTGCATGTTTAGTAATTTCTACACAAAGTAACTGGCTAATGGTATTCCTAAAAATAAAGTATGATTTAATATTGTGTATTTCTGTTACAGGGCTCTGCTGTACCACCCAAGATTTTGAGTCCTAGAAACCACAGACGAGCCTGTTCTGCTGTGCAAATAAAGGGCAGTTCCAGTCCTTTATATTCCGAGTCTTCAGATAGTAATGCTTCTTATCCCCTCACCCGCTCTGCGCAGCTCACCCGTAAGCTTCCACCCTGCAACCTAAAGAGGACCCGACCTTATTTTGGCTTTCTTAATGGCTCATCTGATAGTCCCCGATCTTCTGCTGTGAGGACAAGCAGCTCTAGGGAAAACCAGATGTGTCAAAATTCTGGCATGGAATTTGCGGGCACTGCCAAAAGTGCTATGTCCAATATACTTCGAGCCAAAGAGCTCTCTGTGGATGTGGAGAAACCAAAGGCTGTTTTTGTCATTTGTGAGGAGGCGGATGACCAACAGCCTCTAGTATTAGATGACCAGCTGAGCCCCAGCAGGGAAATGTTCTGTGTTAATGAGATCGGCTCCAGTAGCTGTAAGGAGGAGGTCCAACCAGTTGGACTCAGAAGTAATCATTCTGACTTAAATCCCTGGGTGAAGACACCAGAAGACTACCAGTATCCGTACACAAAGAAAATGCCTTTGTACAGCTTGGATGAGAATCAAAGTAATTTATGTGTGGCACGTAATTCCAGACATGATTCTGAACTGGATGGAAAATCTTTATTAGCCCAAATGGGGTTACCTACAGACTGAGTCTGCTTGGGAAACACACTCTGTTTAAATGCCACCCTGCAGTTTATTCCAAGGACTTGGCCTACCATATGGCAGCTGATTAGTACTCTTGAGAAAAAATACATTATTTTTAGCCAGCAACTAATTCTGCATTCACATAATCCCGCCTCTTGCTGAAAGCTTGGGGGGAAAAAGTGCCAAATATTTCATATAAAAGGTAAATCACAGAAAAGCCTTAACGTGCATATTTGCATATTTAGTGGAAATCCACAATCCCTTTCTATGACTTTCAGGTGGCAGTTGGTTAACGTGGAACAATGTCATGATAGACAGTTATGGAATCATTTTTCTTCTTAAACACTTCGAATGAGCAACAGAAGTCTTATCAAAGGTTGTACATGACGGTTTTATTTCTCTGCTCCATGATAATTTTCTTGCAACGGTTTAAGCAAACTGTGGGTTGAAGCACCATAACCATGAGCAGGGTGGCTTTGAAATTAATTTAATTTGGTTACAGCAAAAACGCACATCACAATGGTGTTTAGATTATTATTATTCACACAATTTTTCTTGGATTGGGATGAAGCCAGCTATCCTAGAGCTTTTTTTCCTACTTTTCTCTTTACACAGTATTGAGTATGATTATTAGAAGATAACTTGAATATATTGACACGAATCTGATCACTATGTTTAAGGTAACATCCTGATTAAAATTTACGTTTTGTTGTAGAATTTAAAGTAAGAATGTTCACACATTTCTTTCCCTCTTGTTTTATGAGTGTCTCTATTAAACGCACAAGTCACTAACTATCAAGCACAAAGGAGCTAAATATTCTATGACTTGGCATGTGCTAAAGGCTTACAACGTTTAGCTGTGTACTAAGGATTCAAATTTGTTTGGGACTCACTCTGTATTTCTTCTGTTAATTAATATTTTGTTTGTGTCACTACTTTGTATAAGCACTCATCACATCCTCTATAAATTCACTATTCATTTCTTGCTAAAAATCCAGAAAGTCCAAAGGGATCCTGTTTGCAATTGTTTTTGCCAAGTTCAATATAAAATTTAATTCCAAAGCCAACACTGACACCAGTCACTCTAATAGGAAAGGCAGGCTGACCTTAATGCATGAGACATTAGTCACTAAACACTTAAAACCAAACTTACAGAAGAGCCAAGTTAGCATTACAGCTGTCTTGGATACATTTTTCCAATTTGGGTATCCTGGCTTTAGTTTGCAATTTTAATAGAATGAATTTACAGTTTAGTGGTTACTGTATGAGTATGAAATGGCTTGATTTTCAATCAGATCTGTCACTCAGGAGGAAAGGACCGTACTAGACCCCTAAAGCACTTTTTTTAAACCTTCTAAAAAAAAAGTGCAGATTTCAAATGAAATCGGCACATTTTATAACTTAACCTTGTTACACCCCCTTGACTGTCAGACAACCGGTTCTGTTACTTCCTGGTTTGCTCAGTGGAGCTAAACTCAAGAGGCAGCAATTGCTCAGAGCACCTGCCTTGCAAAGACTTCAGACTAGATCTGCAAATTTTAGAAGCTGTTTTTAGATACACCCAATTAAAAAATGCATAATTACATACATGTTTTTATTGGAGGTATATCTACTAAAGTGACTCTTTTTGGAAGTGGAGAGTCCCTTTAATTTCATCATCAAAGCTGAAATGGACCTTTCTTCTAACATTAACATAATTGGAAACATTTTCCAGCTGCATGACATGCAAGCTTGACTCTTTCAGTCTATTTTGACATTGTTTAACGTAACCCACCAAGTACCATAACCACTACAGCGTGCTGTAATTGTTATGGTGCCAGGCGCACTCTACCAATGTAAAATGTCACACTGTTTCAGAAGGGATCAACATCTTCCCAGGGATCCACCGGGCAATTATCCTTTTGGAAAGCTGGAGGATCATGCTCAGGAGGTTCTGATAACTTAAGCTGTGCAGACAAAGATAGCTGATTGCTCCAAGCAAAAACGCCAAGTCTTGCATTGCCAGAGCTCTTCATCTGCCTCCGGGCCAGCAAGTGGAGGAGGTTGTAGGACCTGGAAGAGTTCAGCTAACAAGTGAAACAGTTTGAGTAATTACAGTGGTGGGGGAACCAGAGCACTTCTGCCGCCATAACTACAGTACGTTCCTTTAAAAAAGGTTTTGTTTTTTTTATTCAGTAAACAGCAGAGTTGTTTTTTCCCCCCACTTATTGGGGATTGTCAATTAAATCAGGTGTAGGCATTCCAGATGTTGTGGACTAAATCTCCTGTAATGCTCTTAGTCATGCTGGCAAAGCAGCAAGGGAGATGTAGTAGTCCACATATGGATTGCTGCAGATTGTCTACATGTTTTAGAGCCAGTTGTGGCCTAATATTTGCAGTTTTCTAGTGAATTTGACAATTATCGCTTAATACAACTTTTGGCTGTGTTCTGAAAACTACATAGATGCTTCTTGTGTCCGATGGCAATGAATATGTAAACCTTCACTGTACCAAAAATAAATAAATATATAAATTAGACTGTATATAACAAGTCTATTGTAAGTGCCTTGCTTCAATGTCAGGGTTTTAAAGAATGACATTTGTATGTCAATTTCTCTTATGTTTAGATTACTGGCCTTCCCAATAAATATAAACCTACCTTTAATCCAACACCAGGAGCTATTTTTTGCTGTAGCCTGCTCTCTTTCTCCTCGTGACTTTTCTCCAAAGGATGGTTTACATTAAAGGGATCCTATAGTGCCAGGAAAACAAAGCATTTTCCCTGACACTAAAGGTTTAAAAGGTGCCCCTGTCCCTCGCACCCTCCCTTAAGCCACTTACCTGAATCCAGCGTCGGCGCTGGGTCAGGCGTTGCCCACGCTCATCCCTTGCAGACATCGGCTAGCGGGGAAGACCTAATGCGCACGTGTGCCCATTGGCCGTGCTCGCATTAGCATTTTCCCGTAGGAAAGCATTATTCAATATTTCCTATGAAGAAAATCTGATGCTGTAGGTCCTTCATGCATAGCGTGAGGACATCCAGCGTCTGATAACGGACCAAAGGTCCATTTTGATTCTGGAAGCGTCCCTAGTGGCTGTATTGCAGCACTAAGTGCAACAGGGACACAGCACCCAGATAACTGCAATGAGTGGTCTGGATGCCTACAGTGTCCCTTTTAAGGAGCTTTGGGGACAGTAATAGCTCAATGCTTCAGAGACATTGGATGCATCCCACAGACACCAAATAGATTGAATAATTTAAAGGGACACCATAGTGACCAGAACAACTACAGCTTAATGTAGATCTTCTGTTGAGTATAGTAGCTCCCTTCAAGTATTTTTATGCAAAGAGGCAGTGTTTACATTGCCCCTAAGGACACCTCCAACTGGCCACTCCTCAGATGGCCACTGGAGGGGGGCCCAGCCGTTCAGCGCCCCCACACTCTGCATCTGGTCGCTGAATTTTCCTCAGAGATGCATTATTTCGATGCATCTCTATGAGGAGGTGCTGATTGGCCCCTCCCCCTTGCCGATTTGGATTGGCGAAAAATCGGCAATGTTGATGTCACCACGGGGGCGGGGCTAGCGCCAGCAGACCCATTGAGAGCTGGAAATAAGGTGATTTTTTTTTTTTTACCCATTCTGAGGGGGCAAGCCACCTAAATGAGGGGTTTACATTATAGGGTCATGAATACATGTTTGTGTTCCTGACCCTATAGTGATCCTAATCTATTTATATTAGACTGTTTAACAGAAACTAGTAGGCATAAAAACTGCAAAATGTAAACCGTGCCTTTTCTCAGCAACAGCACTGTTGTCATTTGCAAGGCTATAAAAGCTGCACCTATGCACCAAAATCTCTTTATTAAGAGAAATTTGATTTAGTGCCTTGTGCATCCCATTAATATTAACCAGTTGTCCAGGATAATGGACATTTATATATTCATTTTTACTCTCTAGACTAAACGAATATATGTTGTATCTTACCTTGCCCATATGGAGTGTAGAAAGTGGAAGAAAGCTGCATTAACCTAAATATATGCATTATAAAAAAAACCTTTCTGTACAACGCACATCTTGTTGCTGCAAACCAGATTCACTTCATCATGCACTAATGGAGAAGTGTAAATGAGCTACAACTATATGAAATTATATATTTTTTTTTTATTAAAAAAAATCTTTCTAAATGTATATTGTAATAAAAATGAAATCTGAATTCTGGATGCCCATTGTTTGGATACATATGCTGTCAAGTCATCATACAAAAGAAATCTATTTTTTCCACACGCCACATTTTCATTACAGGTACAAAAGAATGGAAGAAGAATAATACACTGTAACATGGGAGCTGACAGCTGTTTCTACACTATCTGTCAAACTAGGACAACATGAGAATACAATGGTTAACAGAATGGAATGATTACCAATCTTATCTGACCCTGTAGTAATATATCTGACTGCTTCACATTTTTAATCACTGGTTTATCAAGATTGCTAAGAACAATAGGTAAAGTGTTAACTTTGTGTGCCCATCATCCCCAAAAGAAATACAAATTGCAAAATATAAGGCAAGATTGGACACTTGAATTTTACCATCAAGCCCCCCAGCTAAAAAAGTGGCTGTCCTGAGCGATTTTACAATTCAGACTTCTGTATATTTCCTCTTGTGATGTGTTCGTGTTCACATGCCCATGTGCATGCTTTGTTTTTTTGTTTAAATAAGCATTTGTGTAGCACATCATTGACAGTAGTGTCCATTTCTCTTTACATACGTTTGTAGTTGTAAATGCTAAATTAACACTGGCAAATTACACTTTTAGTACACTGTAAAACATGTGACACAAGCTTGCTCTAAACAAAAACAGGACCAACCATCAGGAATAGTTTTGGTGAAGAATGTATTTATTTGTTTATAGAGAATTCAGGTTAGGTAGCAGGAGTATAAAACATTTACTCTGCCTTTTTTTTTCTGTCTTGCATCATACTTCACTGTTATTCCTTTGGCCTCCAGGATGTGTTTTGGAAACAACCGGAGGAGAGAAGAACAGACAAAAAAAAAAAACAGCCAATGCCTTCCAAGCATAGAAATATTCCTAGGAGAAAATACGATGTGCAGGATATGCCAGGATTCAATTAGATCCGCATACAAATGTTAATCACTTCCCGATTTTACTGTTTACTACAAAGATTTCAAATCAATATGCACAGGCCGCCTCTGCTACTTGAAGGGATGTAAATTGCCCTGAACAGAAGGCGTGCTAGATCACAGGAATTTGGAGTGCAGACAAATGTTTACAGAGTTTTTTTTTTTTAAATAACCAACACAACTGTTAATAAGAAAGAACAAAATGTCATATACAACAGTATATACAGGTTCCCCCTCATCATTATAAACCTCAAATTATACCAGATACAACTAGCATTGCTTAGGAAAACTGCAAAAAAAAAAAAAAGGCAGTATGAATCATTATTGCCCCCTCATCTGTGTAACATACAAATATCCCATAAACACATCCCAATTATAAGCATATGCTCCACATCTGTCATGTAGTATAAGAATTACGACAGATAACCCTATGGACAGGAAGCTGTAAAGTACTCAGAGGTCACATACACTGCACGGAGCAGGTTATCACTTCTTTTAGTGACTCTTGAGTAGTCCCTTTTGAATGTTCCATATAGTTAGTTTGGATCCCAAGCACCAAACACCCAGGAAGGTGTGAGCAATGGAAAGAGTCAATTCTTAAAGCGTGTCTGCTCACAGATATGATTGAATTTCCTGAAGAAAAAAAAATAGTAATATCAAACAAAGTCAACACATACACTCGGTACAGAACTAACACCCTTTAGAGATAATTTTGTACAAAGTAGACATCATATGCAGGAATCTACATGTCTCATGATTCTCTATATTCCTCTAACAGAGCCTTAGAGGAGAAGAGATTTAAAAAAAAAAAATGTTGTTGCTCATATTTAAATAAATATTTTACTCTAGTATTTAGAGCAGAGTTCTCAAACTCTGGCCCCCAGATGTTGCTGAACTACTGGGATATTCTTTAAACATTTACCGTACTTTTTTCTTTGAACCAGTGATTTCTGTTTAAGTGAAAATCAAATTGCAAAAAATTTGTAGGAAATGCTTTTACTTGAAAAATTCTCCAACGCCATTATCATCACAACATACACATTTTCTTTAAACTCAGCTCATTTTACAAAACTCTGGAGAATACAAATCTGGAGTGAATAGATTACTATATACTGATTTATTGTTTGAGTTTGCTGCATGTACTCTCTCTGTGGCTATGATTTAGGAATACAGGACTTACATGGCATGGTGGGCTTTGACCTGAGTTCTACAGTTCCGTCCCCAGTAGCAATTTGGCCGTGATGTCACAGATACTAAGGGAGAAAAAGAAAAAAAAAAAAAAACATACTTTAGAAGATTATTGTGAAGAAATACAAGTGAATATAATAGAATATGTTGTCAGAAGCTGGAAAAAAAAAGCCATAGGAGGGTGAGGCAGGGAATAATTTAATTGGGAGAGAGAGGAGGGGAATATGACTTGGAAGGATGGTAGTAGAAACGGATACTTTGGAAGGAGTGGAGGAGAAAAGCATACTTTGGAAGGGGTGGAGGGGAAAAGGATACATTGGAAGGAGTGCAGGAGAAAAGGAAAGACTTATGAGACTTATTGTAAAGTCTAAAATCATTGTATTCCTATACACTGAAAACAAACTTCTCAGATGCAATTTAAAAACTAGGAAAACACTGAGAATGCAGTTCTCAAAAGATAAATATTAATTTCTGTCTCTAGGGCCAGTGCAGGGGAAAATGATTCAGTTCATTTTACTTGTGGGCTCCATCTTGTTGGTATAGTTTATCAAGTTGTTTCTGTCTTCTCAGTTAGGCCTTAAAAAGTAAAAGGTTACATTCCTCGGAATTCTGAAAACTGAACCGTATATTAACTCCATAAGTTCATCTTCATAACCCTCAACTCCTATTGTATCCGTTAGTGAAATTTGTATTGTCTTTTAGATGTATTGTATCTTTGTATTTTTACTTGTACCAGCTGTACCCATGGACACAGTGTGCTGGAACATGTTGATGCTTTAAAAAAAAAAAAAAAAGAAAAGTATAACACACCCCGCCCCATCCCCCCCCCCCCATGGCCTTGAGTTCTTCATCCAACACCTTAGTCATGCAGGATGACTCCTGCATGCTGGCACCAAATGGGTCAAACTCAAACAGAAAAGCTTGTAGCCCTGTCAGGCCATTTATCTATGAGAAGGACACTCCAATATAACACCACCACCTGGGGATGACACTGTCCCAGCTAGCTAGGCAATAGCAGACGAACATCAGGTGTAAAGGGTGCGGCCAGTACGGAGCACACTGCTCCTTCTAAATCTGAGTTGACCAGGCTTGAAGGGAATGCCCACATCTACAGTCAATATTATCCTCAAGTCCTGCTGTGATGGGAAAGGGGGGGAACCAGCAGATGGAAAAAAGACACTGGAAGCTGCAAATCCAATCCTACATGTAAGCGGTCCAGTTATATGGGTCATTGGATGTCGACCCCATACATGACCACATTATTTGGTAACACCCTGCACCAGGGTGGTAACACCCTGCACGCACCATACTATGACAGAAGCCGATGATCGCACCAAAGACCTTAGGCGTGAGACCCGAATCCAGCAAGTGCTCGACACTCAAAGGACGGCAACCCCGTTCAAAGCGCTGAAGGTACCGGGGGAAACCTCCACACACTATGAGGCTACTGCTGCACTTGCTGGCCCACCACTATACCTCCCATGGCGAGGCTCGTCAATGTTGGTGACTGGCATTGGTTGACCTGGGTTTCCAAACCCGTAGCCACCACACCGGACTATCCTATGCTATATAAGCGCTAGAAACTGTGCCTGGAACATAACTTTGAACTAATATATATAGTTATACCTGCAATCGTAACCCCAGACAAACATAGCATGTACACTTCAGATGTGCCTAACCTAATAATCACTACGTGTTCCACACTCCTAGACTACAGCATGCAACTCACTAATACATACACGCTAGTAATGAGTACTGTTATCCTGTTAACTTTATTTTTATTCTTGCTTAACCTTATATGTACATTTTCATGCACGTGCCATGCTCTCCTCCTATGTCTCTTCTTTAACCATCGCTCCATGACACGTGCATTATGCTGCCATATTCCAAACTAACGAGAAACTAAACTACTGTTCCAGAAATCATATAAATACAAAAAATTTGCCCGTATATCATATGCCATAACATGTAATACCAATGTTCACCTATTCTACCGGACGTCGCTGTTGTGGCACAATCCGGCTGTTTGTTCATCCTGTGCACAACCAAAATAAAGAATAAAAAAAAAAAAACATAGTTGAACCAAGATTTCCACTCTTGAAAAGACTGTTAAGGCTATTAAGCAACTGAAGAGTGGCAAGGTAGCAGAAATCAATGGAATTCTGCCTTTAGTCTGGAAGTATGGGGGCCCAGCATTACACACTAAACTTCATGATTTCTTTGTCTGCTGCTGTGAACAAGGCAAAATTTCACAGGACCTCTTTCAGGGGATAACACTGCCGTCTGTTGCAGGAAAGATCCTTGCAAGTATACTTTTGAACAGACTGGTACCCACCATTGCAGAAGAACTCTTTTCAGAGAGCCAATACGCCTTAAGAGCTAGAAGGAGCACCAACAACATGGTATTTGTTCTGAGAAAGCTCCAAGAGAAAGGTCAGGAACATAACTAGGAATCGTAATGTTATTTGACTTAACCAAAGATTTCGACAAAGTGAGCATAAAAGGTATGTGGCAAATCTTGGAACGTCTAGGATGTCTCCCTTAGTTCCTTAATATGATCATTCAGCTACACAAAAATCAATGTGGCCAATTCAGACACCGCAAAGACCTCTCAAAACCCTTTCCAATAGGTTATGGTGTAAAACAAGCTTGTGTTTTTCCACCAACTCTCTACACAATCCTTTGGAGCTTCAAGTTTCAAAGGACCACTGTAAGCCTTGAGGAAGAGGACGGTGTATACATCTGTTACCGTACTGATGGTTGATCAAAGGATATAAAATTATTTTTTTTTAAATTAATTTAGGTAATTCATTTTGTTAAGTGGATGGGAGGGGGGGGGGGGGGGGGGACAAAGAGAGACGAGGAGAGAGAGTGAGCGTGTGTGTGTGTTGAGGGGAGGAGTAGTTTTCCATTTACTGTTCGTTGGACATTGTTTCATTTGTAACAATTTAAAACCAAAACAAATTAGGTTTACCATTTTCTAAAACTATTTTTTATATCAAGCATAATACTTTTATACACGTTGTATTTCATGCTCATAATGTAACAAAATGACTCAATTTGTTTAAAAAAAAAAATGCAGAGCACAGTACTCTATCTGGGAAGAAAAAAAAAAGAATAATTTTTTCTCTGGCTTCACAAATCTTGGAAATGTTGCATATCTTAATAGGAGTCTGTACAAGCTTTGTAGAAGACAAAATAAATTACATGAATTTGTATGCATGAAAGTACATCTTTCAAGACAGCTATGTGATATGAAAAAGTCTCGTGCCAGAAGGCTTTGTATCTTGTCATTTAATACACAAAAAATAAAAAATAAGTTTTGGGCATATCCAGGTGATGGGTACCTGGTAAGTCGGCAGCTGGTATGTTTTGCCTGTATTGGTAGGTAAGGTCTCTGAAGTTCCGCAGGCCACAGAAGTAACAAAGCACTGTGGTTCCATTTATCCTATAGTCTGTGGGGCAGAAACAGTGACAGTTGAGAATAACAAAAGAACTGGAATGTAACATGCTGACAAGGTCAGATGCGGATGGAAATTGGGAAAAATAAATAAATAAAACACTATAAAAACAAAGATGATTACATAATAAGAACAAACAAAAAGCTACTGGGTTTCTAACTCTGCAAAAGAAAGGCTGCCCTAGAATGATTTTTAATTTTATAATTGGCCTCTGATAGTAAGTTTAACCCACAGCGAGGGCAAGTTTAACAATTGGCCTCTGTTAATAGGTTTAACCCACAGCGAGGGCATGACCCAAGGGTTATATAGTGTATTACACATTACAAGTGTGTTGATCCACACTCATAGGGAATCCCAAAAAATACATCAGGAAGAGATCATTGAAAAAATGCACATTTATTGAAGTAAAAAAAGAAAATACACGTGGCAAGACACTAAAACAGCAGTCCTCGTGTATGCTATATTGGTCCAAGCATGTGAAAAATAATTTTAAAAAAAGGTTGCGAGTGAACAAAGTATAAAAAGTCCAAAACCTGTGCGTAGGACTACCTGCAGCTGATGTACAGGGGGGAGACCACCAAAGAAGCCGACCCTAACGAAAGATTAAAGAAGCCCTGGACGCGTTTCGCTCCACTCCGGGTGCTCTCTCAACATGTCCTAGTATCTTGCCATATGCATTTTTTCCTATGATTTCTTCCGGATGTATTTTTCGGGATTCCCTATGAGTGTGGATCAACAAACTTGTAATGTGTAATACACTATATAACCCTTGGGTCATGCCCTCGCTGCAGGTTAAACTTACTAACAGAGGCCAATTGTTAAACTTGCCCTCGCCGTGGGTTAAACTTCCTATCAGAGGCCAATTATAAAATCAAAAAATCATTCTACATATTAAAATAAGTCCAAGCATATTTTATGTATAGTACTGTAGCTTTATGGATCCACAGGGCTAAAATTTCTGGCACTGAACATCTTAATACTTAATAAAAAAAAATAATCCAATTTAAGGAGCCTTGCTCACAGAAGTTGAGTTTGACGGTAATTGCCAATTGGCCCCATTAATCTGCCAGTTCTATCCATTAATGCACAAGAACTAATTAAACAGATTAAAACAGATTAATGATTACGGAAAGGAACATATCGCCAGGGGTCCTACAAGCCTTTCTTTTAAAACCATATCTTCTTTAATACAAAATCCAGGAAGCCACGTCATGTTTACTAATAAGAAATTACAGAATGCCATCACATACTGAATAAATCGGGGAAACACTGCACATGATTTGCACGGATGATTTATTTAGAGATGGATATCTTTAACGTTTTAGAAAATTATATTATTGACAAACAACATAACGATGCCGGTTTTGGAATTCATAAAAAGGCAAAACAAAACAGTGCAGAGAAGCAAAATCTATTTCTTGATGAAACCTAATAAAAGTAACAATAAAAAATGTAAAATATGTATGATTTTAAGTTTGCGGATCTCTCATAATTTTGTCCTATATCTCGGCCATAGTTTAATGTGCAGCCCATTCCCTTAATTTTTTTATATGTGTTTTTGATATTTAAAAAAACAAAAAAAAAACATACCAAATGCAAAGAATATATTAATTTGTTTTCACAATGTAGTCATAGAAATTATCAACATCACATTTGACAAATAAAATACCCACATTACATGCCAATGCAAACATCCCCTTTTTATTTTTTATTAACATCTTACTTTAAAGTCGCTGGACTAAACAGGGTTACACAGACATTCCATGAAGATTTACTCGGCGACTGTTCTATTGTCTTTGCACCTGCCCCATCTAGTGGATGCATGTATGCATTACAATAAGCACAATGTTAAAATCCTGCTCTACCGAGAGAAAAATACAATAGATGGAAAGATTTACCTGGAAGCATGAAAACTCCTCTCTGAACAGCTGCCAGACTTTCATTCAGTAAGTCTCTCCATGTTAGGCCTCTGGATGCCAGGTAATTCTGAACCAAAAAAAAATATAAATATATATATATATATATATACAAACACACACATATATATATATATATAAAAAACTGTTTTACAGGAAGATTTTAAACATAGATAGACAATTTTATTGGAGGTATCAATCTAAAAAAAAACACTGTAATCAATAGATTTTATTAAACTGGCAACGGTGTTCTGGTTAAGACATTTTTAATGCTCTTTTATTGTGAAAAAACCCACAATTCTCATCCCAGCTGGGGTTTATGGAATATAGAGTTCAGCAATCAAAATTTAAATCATAAAAGACATGCATGATATCACTCAGAAAGTGAAGAGAAAGCTACAAACAAATTCTGAGAACCTTTGTGGGCACAATTTACAAAATCTTGTATAGTCAGATGAAATAAATATGCTCTGTAAAAACAGATAATGGTGGGTAGACATGTAGCTGACATTCCTTTTTTTGCTTGAAAATCATTTTAGCTATGCGTAACTGGATGAAGGAACGCTGGGACAGGACAGTCTTACTGTACTTAAGAGGAGAGCTAAAATAAAAAAAATTAAATTAAAAAAGGTGTGTTTATGTGATATTGCAGTCACACACACGCATATCTATCAATCATTACCCTGTTTCTAGTGTTCTGACAACTGCTTCCATTGTAACTGAATTCACAAATATACGATTTACAAATATTAAATGGACACTCCACTATACAAATTCCAATTAAATTTAAAAAGTGATGGTTTATTAGATATACCCAAATGAAAATTTGCATGCATTTAATTATTAATTTTTTATTAGGGGTATATATAAAAACAGCTTGCAAAACCTGCAGTTTTCTTGTCTGCTGCCTTTGAAAGCCCTCCCCTTCTTACACCACCAAGTCTTTCTGTGGTTGTCCAATCACAGACTTCCCAATGCAGCTCAAGTCTTTGAAAGGCAGGTGCTCTGAGCAACTACCTGACTCCTGAGTTTAGTCCCATTGAGCTAACCAAACCAGGAAGTAATGGGGCCTGTTGTCTGCTTGGAAGCCAGTGGGTTGTAACAGGTTCATTTATAAAAGTATCAAATGCAAAAGGGTAATAAGCGCTCTCTTCTCAAGGGTGAGCAGCAGTTCACCAACAAGGTGTTCCCTCTACCTTGTGATAAATGGACAGATAAAATAGAAAGGTGAACAGCGCTAGAGATCAGAAATTGTACATACGTTTAGTAGAAATACTGGCCAGCGGAGTAACTTAAAAAAAAGGAGAAACAAAGATACAAATAATGGTACAGTATGTATGAACGATATAATTCCACAAGAACAAATGGGTTATATTCACACTCACACTTTGAGGAGCTATATCAGCTCGGTGTTAAGAGCTTGGACGGAATAATCCCCGTCTATGGATTTCTTGAGGTTCCAGATCGTTGGTGAGTTTATAGGTGTAAGTATTCGTTATATGAAAAACAAGAGTAAAATACGCCACATGGTCTAGTACGTAAATATAAAATATTGTAGTAAGAGTAGATGATCCTACTTACATATACTAGAGCAACGACCTGCTCTAGTTTGGAGAATTTCAGGTGGAATAATCCCCACCTCGGGATATAGTGGACCCAGGTATAGCAGCAAAGCAGTATTAAATAGGAAGGAGGACAAAAAAAAAAAAATGACTGGATAGTTTAAAAATTATATATACTTTAATACAATAAGTAAAAAGTGAATAATACACTATAAAACCAGTCCTGTATAAAAGTCCAAAATTCTTCCTCACTTGACGCGTTTCGCCGAAGCTTTCTCAAAAGTGAATGCTTGCTGCTTGGGGTCCTTGAGATTATATACCTTCTCTGATGATGAAAATCGATTCTGCTGTGCATATTTCCTCATTTCCTGTTTTCAGCAAGATAGCATAGACAGGAAGTTCTCCGGACGCCATCTTGGATGTGGGCAATTTGTGGGAAAGTTCAAAAATAGGAATCAAAGGTATACAATAACATAATAACATATTGGATCAGCTAGAAACTTGAATAATTACAGATATGGGCACACATAGGGTATATGATAGTGGAAATCGATTCTATTATGTGTATTTCCTCATTTCCGGTTTCCAGCAAGATAGCATAGACAGGAAGTTCTCCGGACGCCATCTTGGATGTGGGCAATTTGTGGGAAAATTCAAAAATAGAGATCAGAGGTATACCATAATATAATAACATATCGGATCAGCTAATAACTTAAACAATTACAGAAATGGATACACATAGAGCATATAGGTGATATAAAATATATAATAATAAATTACTTAATAGTGTCATAAACAAAACTATTCCGGCCGCCATTTGGGATGTGGGCTAATGACAGAAATTGAGCTCAAAGGATGCCATATCGGAAAAGGGCATACTTTAAATGGAAAGGGGACATGCATATACAGCTAGGGGTAATATAAATAGTATAAAAACACAGAAGTCTCTGCATGAAAAGGGTGTAACACCCTTTTCATGCAGAGACTTCTGTGTTTTTATACTATTTATATTACCCCTAGCTGTATATGCATGTCCCCTTTCCATTTAAAGTATGCCCTTTTCCGATATGGCATCCTTTGAGCTCAATTTCTGTCATTAGCCCACATCCCAAATGGCGGCCGGAATAGTTTTGTTTATGACACTATTAAGTAATTTATTATTATATATTTTATATCACCTATATGCTCTATGTGTATCCATTTCTGTAATTGTTTAAGTTATTAGCTGATCCGATATGTTATTATATTATGGTATACCTCTGATCTCTATTTTTGAATTTTCCCACAAATTGCCCACATCCAAGATGGCGTCCGGAGAACTTCCTGTCTATGCTATCTTGCTGGAAACCGGAAATGAGGAAATACACATAATAGAATCGATTTCCACTATCATATACCCTATGTGTGCCCATATCTGTAATTATTCAAGTTTCTAGCTGATCCAATATGTTATTATGTTATTGTATACCTTTGATTCCTATTTTTGAACTTTCCCACAAATTGCCCACATCCAAGATGGCGTCCGGAGAACTTCCTGTCTATGCTATCTTGCTGAAAACAGGAAATGAGGAAATATGCACAGCAGAATCGATTTTCATCATCAGAGAAGGTATATAATCTCAAGGACCCCAAGTAGCAAGCATTCACTTTTGAGAAAGCTTCGGCGAAACGCGTCAAGTGAGGAAGAATTTTGGACTTTTATACAGGACTGGTTTTATAGTGTATTATTCACTTTTTACTTATTGTATTAAAGTATATATAATTTTTAAACTATCCAGTCATTTTTTTTTTTTGTCCTCCTTCCTATTTAATACTGCTTTGCTGCTATACCTGGGTCCACTATATCCCGAGGTGGGGATTATTCCACCTGAAATTCTCCAAACTAGAGCAGGTCGTTGCTCTAGTATATGTAAGTAGGATCATCTACTCTTACTACAATATTTTATATTTACGTACTAGACCATGTGGCGTATTTTACTCTTGTTTTTCATATAACGAATACTTACACCTATAAACTCACCAACGATCTGGAACCTCAAGAAATCCATAGACGGGGATTATTCCGTCCAAGCTCTTAACACCGAGCTGATATAGCTCCTCAAAGTGTGAGTGTGAATATAACCCATTTGTTCTTGTGGAATTATATCGTTCATACATACTGTACCATTATTTGTATCTTTGTTTCTCCTTTTTTTTTTTTTAAGTTACTCCGCTGGCCAGTATTTCTACTAAACGTATGTACAATTTCTGATCTCTAGCGCTGTTCACCTTTCTATTTTATCTGTTCATTTATAAAAGTGTCAATTTCTGTTGAAATGTGTGCTTTTTGATTTTTTTTTTTTTTTTAAAAGGACATACGCTTTACATATCAAGCTTTCCAGCAAGCAAAAATGTTTTAGGGATCTGGAGGATCGCTTTAAATGCACAAATGAAATGATCCATTTACATGGTATATTTCTCTACTAGTAAAAGCAGCTCAAGAGGAGCACACACTGCTTTGTTAGATCATGAATACAGTGTTTTGGATATATGTGCAGAGAGCATCAATATCTGGATACGTAATGCATTTAACAATCAGGACTGATATGTGAATCTATTTTTAGTTCTTTTTCTTTACTTGTTTACACTGGATGTGTACAATACTTGTTGCGGTAGCTATCCATATAGGGTAGTAAAACAAAGCCCTTCCTGCTCTTTAAAATAACAATATAGATAAAATATATAGATGTGGCAGGTAGGCTTACACCTAATGGCCATTTGAGTGAAACAAAAAAAAAATACTATTTATCTAAATATGCATAGGGATTTGGGGTAGTGTGCAGGAAACGCTTTTCTTTGGTTTTTATTGTATGTATTGGAACTGTGGTCATTGCTGCCACCCAGGAGTAGTGAGAGTCTGAGCACAGGACTTATTTTTGTGTATTTATATATAAATATAAAACACACTGCTCAAATTCTAGGTTTTGTTTTGGTTCAAAATTTGGACAATTGCCTCTGTTTTTAACTCCTTAACCATGATGGAATGAATCCGTCATGGATTCCCTACCCTTAGGGATCCATGATTAAATAGTTCTGTCATGCGGTATTTTAGCAAAGGTAAACATTAAACAGAAACTTATTCCTTCATTCCTGCTGACAAGTCAACCTACTGGATGACAGGGTGAAACGCAAACATTTCAAAATCAGAGCGGTGCAGGAATCTGTGCCGCTGAAAGAATTACTATACTTCATCAGGTGCCTAGTGGCTGCACTATTACCAACAAGACAAGCCAAAACTTTCCTATTTGATGGAGTTTACAGAATAGCTAAATCCCCACAAGCACCTAACGCAGCTCCGCGAGACATCATATTGCGGTGCCAATCGATGTCAGACAAATTGGGGCTCCTGGCAGCGCTACAAGGGAAGACTCCTTTCGAGTTCCAAGAATGCTGACTCTCCTTTGTTCAGAACTTAAGCAGGGCCACACTAATATGTAAAAAAAAAAAAATATGCATCCACTCACTAAACCCCTCCAAGCAGCAGGCATTGCCTACAGGTGGTCGACCCAAGGGACCCTCTGGGTTACCAAAGACGGCAAGCACTACAAGGCCACAGACCCCACAGAGGGCCCAGCACTAATGGCGCCACTGGGACTTCCTGACCTAGAGACTACCTCGACGACGCAACCATACCACCAACCTCGGAACATGGATACAGCACTGGTTGGCGCACCCAGTACGCACAGAGGCACCAAGACCTGACGCACACGGCCTACACTAAGTTCACTTGTCTATTTTGTTATGCAAACGTTTGTTCGATTATCTACTTTTAGTTCATTCCTATGTTGCAACAACTAAGTAACAATCCACAAGCAAAGAAAGGGGCCTATTGGGGTTACACCACCCAGCTCCCCCCTTTTGTTCTTTCAAAAACTAAATATGTGTTGGTGAAATAAGTGAGAAATAGGGAAATTGTGAGCATACAAAGCAAATATTGCTTGTGCCTTTAAGTACAAAACAAGCAATTTGAAGTTACTTCCTTAAAGGGTTAAGCTACAATTGCTTAAAAAACAAAAAAAAAAAAACAACTTTTCATGTTTACAAATGTCAGCAATTTGATAACAAGATCAGT
Source organism: Pelobates fuscus (assembly GCF_036172605.1). Lineage (NCBI taxonomy): Eukaryota > Metazoa > Chordata > Amphibia > Anura > Pelobatidae > Pelobates > Pelobates fuscus. Next base: position 145,410,730 of record NC_086321.1, on the reverse strand, counting down.
AGATCATAAATGTAATAAAAAGGGCTAGATGTCTTACCTTTAGAATGTCTGACTCATAGTTGTTATTGTTTAACACAGAATCCAAACATTTTTCTCCAAGATTTAATTCTGTGGAAGAAAAGTGAACAGCCCAAATGTGTTATAACAACAACATACAGCAAAATGTTTAACCTGCAAATAGCAAATCAGATTATAAAATGATGATATTGGACTATGCTATTTCAGGTAATGTAAAATGGGATGCTCCTGTTAACTGCTGCAACTTTGTCACTTTTACAGCACTGCCCAGAGTGAGACAGAATGAAAGCAGAAAGAAACTCACTTGAAAATGCACGTAAGGCATGTTCTAGTGATGCTTATGTTTCCTGGGACTCCCAAAGTTTTCCAGTGCCACATCACTCTAATGGCTATCACATGAGTCCGAATTCTTGGGTGCAGAGAGACAGCAGGTTATTGCCATGATGCCTCACTCGTGAGTCATCCAGCCGTACTCTGGCTAAAGCACAAGTGGCACGGCCCATGGGTCTGGGTTTTTAAAGAACTGTTATACCGAGTATGTCTACTGTCACAAAGTCACTATAACAGCAAAAGAAGGAACCTCCCCCCCCCAAAAAAAACTAAGAACACATCACTGCTGCAATACTGATTCAGAGAAAACACTTTCTTCCATTTGACTTTTCCTGTTAGTATGGATCGATGACATTAAATGTCGGTAAATAAATAGAACAGGATGCAATGCAACAACAGCCAAGAAAAACAAAAATCAAAAACACACACGACTATTAAAAAAAACATACAAAAAAAGCAGTTACAGTTAAAACACCAGCACCTTACCACAGAATGGAGCAAGGCAGCCGAAACAGCCCATCCTGCTACATCCCCAGTACATGTGACAGAAAGACTGCAAACACACAGAGCCTGTGGAATGATGGAAATAAACTTTAGGATAATGTGTCAAAGGAAATCAATGGTAGCAAGTGGTAAAAACAAAATATGAAAGCAAATACCTGTCACAAACTCATCAGATAACAAGAATAGAAAGCTAAGACCCCAGAGAAAATTTAATTACTTGGTTTAAATTAAAAATGCATATAAACACATTATAATATTCACATGAGATATTTCAATAGGCAGATCACGATATAAAATCCAGTAGTTTTTACATGCATTAAAAGCTGTAATCTCAAGTCAGCCTCAGGACATACACACAACCCTAAAATGGCAAAGCCGTTAATAACAAATAAATAAAACCAGCAAAAACAAACCAAAGTTAAAGCTAAACGGGAAATACTGCCATCAGGTTCAAGAGACATTCACAAACAACTCTACTTGTTTGTGGGTTACTATGGCATTTGCAGATCCTCTCAACGGCACATATTAAAAATTGTTATAAAGTCAAAATTTTGTTCCAAATATAAAGTTAAAAGTTAACTTTTTGTTGTAGTAGTTCGTTTAACTGATTTATTGGCATGAAGTATAGAGGAAAGCAAATGCAAACAACTTTGCAACAAAATCTGACAGGTCTTTTTTTCAATGTACCTGTAATTTTTTTTAATTTAGTTTTTATTGATCACAGTTAGACGAGGTTACGCAATCACACTTCTTATGTAGGTTGAGCCACAATGAACGGTTGTAAATCATTAAAACACAGATAGGTAAGCCAGGTTTTCTTATTGTGACAGTATAAAATCTGTAATTATTACCTATTTTTTTAATTATATAAAACAAGCAAATTAAAGTGAAGGAAATGGTGAGGAGAGAATCCACTTAAGAAAATAACTATTAACCTGGGCTGGTTACATAGTTTAGAGCTGGAAGGTCTTTTACATCACACTACTCTTGCACGCAAGACATATAGGAGTCCATTTGTCATTTCCTTTAACGCCCATGAGGAAACAATACTATTTACTTGTTGTGGTGGAGCCTCTCCATCTCTCTCCCGGTGATCTGTTATCGTGGAGGAATTTGAAAGCATAGGCGTTAGCAGCACTATATTACGCGCTGCTTCTCCTGGATACATTATTTGCCCTCCCAAGGCACAGGCTCTTTTCTACTACGTAAAGGAGGCCAGGTGGGCGCAGTCAGGTTCATTTTAAGACAGGCCCCAAATCATATTTCAATTGGTGGATTATTCTCCTGCTTCATCCCTGAGACACGGCACTGAAATTTTAAAGAGAAACTATAGGCCCCCAGGCCCCTTTAGCTCATTGAAGGGGTCTGGGTCACTGTTCAAATTAGTCATTGCAGTTTTAGAGAAAATGCAATTATTACCTCGCAGGACTAAGAATGCCTCTACTGGCTATCAATAAGACAAGCAATAGAGGCACTTCCTGGATCCTAACAGACTTTTGGTTTCTTAATGCTGGACGTCTTCACGCTCTACATGAGGACATCCAGCGTCAGAGAAACCACAATAGGAGAGCATTCAAGCATTGTTTTCCTATGGGGAAGGCCTAATGCGATCGCAGTGCATGCGCATTAGGTCCCCCCATCGGATTGGCACTAGAAGAAGCAGATCGCTGACCCAAAGGGCAAGGGAGATCGTCAGTGGAATCAAAAAAGTTAAATAAAGTTTTTTTTTACTTTTTATGTCCCATGGAGGGGTGGGGGTGGGGGGGCAGAGGGCACTATAGTATGTAGAATTTGGGGAATACGTTTTTTATTCAGAGGTGACTGTTACTTCTAACTAATTATTGTTATCACACTTTTCTAACTGTATGATGCAAAGACTACTTTGTAATCAAGAAATGTCAATGCTGCATTTTTTTTATGTAGTCTGACACAGAATTAATTGAAAGTATATGTATTAATCTCTAGGTTTAAAAATTTATCAGAAAGTAAATTCTTACACTGTTGGGGAGCTACGTGAGGGTTCTGGTCACGCTCTGCCCTTCGGTCTGGCATTGGCTGGAAGCAGCAGGTGCAGATAACATGGGTTCCTCGGGAACTACATACATATTCTTGAGTAGCTGAAAATATTGAACAAAAAGTAAGTGAAGAATTATGCTTTTTGTGAGGCAAGGAACCACTGAAAGGGTTAAAAAAAATCTAATAAATTAAGAAGGTTTACTTATGAACTGAGGCTATTTGTACCTTAAGAAACAAATAAGGAGAATTATGCCAATGCAAAAATAGCTAGTTTTTCACTATTATATTATCTAAAATAATGGCAGAACAATTACATACTGTAATTATACATAAACTTATAATATAAATACACACACTAATATTTAATATATTAGATAACTATGCACACACCTGAGTATACACGTATTTGTGTCAAAACACACACACACACAGTCCATTCTCCTCCCCAGTTACCCATCTTAGCATTCTTCCATGTCTCTTTCCTTAGAGACTCATTAGCTCATTCTACTCTCCGTGCTTGATATTCTCCCCATTTCACTTTCTTAATGCCATTTCAGATCACTTTCTATTAGCACCTTTCCAACCCCCACTCCCAATTTAGCATGCTCCCCAACACCCAATTCCGGCCCCCTACTTCATGTTCTCTGTCACCAGTGTCCCTTAGAACCATCCCTTGTATCTCATAGGACAATTAGTGCCCTTAAACATGACAGGACGCACACTACCCTCTAAAATTGCAGGTGTGTGGCACAAATATGCAGGAAGAAAGGCTGCCACAGTGTGTCAGCCAAAGTTCCACCAACTTCCTGACAGTTCTAGCAAACATTGTTGGCAGTCAGCTCACTGCATCATTCCTGTGTTGCGGTGAGGCTGACAGCAGCCAAAGTGAACTGTGTAACTTGTCTCCCTGCTGGGTAAGGGAATCCAAGAAAGTAGCCTTGTTCTTCACCTGTTACAGATTTCTACACAGTCAAAGGAGCAGTTTGCTTCTCAGGCTCCCGACAGTATATTACTAAGGAGCACCATTACAGAAAGAGGTCAAGTGGGAAGGAGAATGGGATAATATGCAAATGTCACAGATCTAGATGTTGCACAGAATTTATGATGCTCTGCAGCCATCTCTACAAAAGGGCCCAAACACCAACATCCCCTTTGTTGCGTCCCCTTACTAAATCCTATTTTTAGGATTCCTAGTCATAATGGGGCTTTGTGCAGGCACTGGGTGCAGAAACTTGTTGCTTCTATGCTGGGATGGAGAGTGGGGCCATGTTAGGGCAATGTGGGATCCAATGAGGGCCAGTGAGAGTGATTTGGAGGCAAATAGTGCCAGGGGTGGTATAGTGTGGAAACAAAGAATACAAAAGAGGCAAAGGAGGTAGGAGGGTTCCAAAAATACAGTTGATTGCTTAGTGCATTCTTATGGGGTACATCACAATACTTGCTTGTCAAATGGAGTGCACAAATGAAATAGATGGAATCTGGGACTGAAATTTACACAACGGGTGGAAAAGGACCTGGAGTTCAAAATCTTGCTACTAACCAGGCGTAAAGTTTACTCTCCACTGCAGCATGTCAGTTTTAGTTTTTTTTTTTTTAAACCCAGAATGTCTATGTCAGTCAAGGTAACTACGCCCTACCCCTGCTGTTATTCTCTCTCTGATAGGCAATGTTTTAAGCACTCTCCCACCATATCTCCAGTGCCCTAGTACTTTACCAACCCTATAATAGCAACAATACTCTATTTCTCTCTACCTTACTAGTGTCACAAAAAAAAAACTCTCACTATAGAGCTTGTAGTGTAACTTTGAATAAGCATAAACGGCAGACAGAGTTCACAAGATGAATAGACCGGTAGTGGGTTAATGAAATAGAAAATCAGAAGGTTAATAAGATGCAGAGGGCTAATAGGCTGGCATGGTGGAACGAGAGCTAAAAAGATGGCAAAAAGAAAACAAAAACATTACAAAGAAACAGAAAAGCATTATGGTCAGAAAACAAACCAAATGAGTGTTAAAGTGTTAAAGTAGAGTAAAGTGACAAGCTAGGTTGTAACCTTCACTGATGCACTTATTTATCAGACGGGTATAAAGGAATAAACTGCTTATTTATCCTGTATGTGTACAGCTAGTTTTATCTCTCCCTGTTAATGTGGCTTAAAGGAAGATATCTATTTGCAGATCTCCCTTGCGATGACTCTTCCAATCATGACCCGTGCTGCCTATTTCCTGAGAAGTTTGCATCCATGTCAGATTGAGTGGGGGAGGTAGCTAGCCTTTGATTGTTAAATCCTGATGTGTCTCACACCATACATGGAAAGCGCTGCCTATGTCACTGTGGAGTTAGCATAGCAGGCGTGGAACTAGAGCAAGAGAAAGATCCTCAAGGAACCTTATGTGATATGCCCTATAAAGGTTAACATAGTAATGCTGAGTTATAAAGCACAGGATGGCTACAAATCATGGGTGTTACAGTTAGACAGTAGCATTAAAGCTCTAGGCTGACTACCTCAGAATGATAATTCTTTACTCATAAAATAAAACTGCAACTGGAGAGTCGACATAATGTGCGTTATTACAATAATTTAAGTAACCTGCAGGAAAATTAGCAGAAGTAGATGGGGCATCTCCCAGATTTTGTGATGCTTCAGTTCCAACAGGTGGTAGGTAAGGTGGTGGTGGCTGCTGCTGCATGCCGTGCCGGGCATATCCTGGGCATTGCCTGCACACTGTGTATGGCTGGCTGAAAAAATAAATAGAAAACAATCAAATTGGGATTTAGATAAATTCAGGGACTGGACAAATAGCAGATGAGATTCAATATAGATGAGTGCAAAGTCAAGCAATTTGGATTACGGAACCCAAAAGTAACTTATGCATCAAATGGGGTTGAGTTAGGTAAAACAGTAGATGAAAAGGACCTAAGAACAATTATAATTGTGACTCTTTATGAATCAATGGCAAGACCCTACATTAAATATGCGGTACAATTTTGGGAACAAGTTTTAAAGGATGAATTGCAGAACTAGAAAAAGTGAAGTGGGGAGGCTACAGAATTAATAAAGGAGACAAAAAAACATTAGTTATATAAGAAAGGGTAGAAAACCACTGTTGTTTTCTTTAGAATAATAGGCAACACAGAGGAGATATGATAGCACTATACAAATATATGCTGGATCAGTAAAAACAGCTATATGCTAACCTGTTCATTAGCAGTAATATACAACAGAGTCTATAATATTTTTGGAGTGTGTGTATATATGAATATATTTAAGAATGAAATTAAAACAGGTTGTTGATCCAAGAAGAAATCTGATTGCCATTACATTGTAAAAATTATTTCCACTTTTTTTGTGGCAGAATTGGAGATTGGCTAAAAATCTATATTTTTGGATTAACAGCATAAAAAGATGTGTTTTAAAGACTGAACCCAACGCATTTTGTCAACTTTTGATAACTATGCAACTTTGCCAGAGCCTGGTGCTTGAAACTGTGTGAGGCTTACAAAGCCGCAGGCTGATAATTATTATTGTTGTTCAATTGTGTCTTAATAATGTCTAAAACTGCTGAAAAATGAAGTTCTATCTATACAGCCAAATACTGGATAGTGGAAATAACGGAGCCACATGACATACAGTAGCAGTGTCAAACCTTATATCTGAAGATTCACTGTCCACATCTGAAAGTTCCAATAGGTCTTCTGAACTACCCTCTTCATCTGAGAAAGACCGACGTACTTTGGGCTGCAACATGTCCTGTGTGATCTTATTCCGAGCATCCATGCTGCGTCTGTCTTCCTCACTACGGCACTTATCTGTGCATTGCGGAAAGAAAATAAACAGTCTTAATTGGATGAACATCAAAGCAGCAAAACTTATTGCGGTAAACAGGCCATTGACAAAGTGCAATAAGGAAGGATTATCTTTATTCCTGCCAAGTTACAGAAAAAGGAATGACTGTCATTATTTTGGAATGTAAAATAAAACTTAAACCAATACCATTATCTGGCCAGGTGATATAATTTGTTTCCCTTTCTTCTCTAGAATCCTTTAAAAATGTTAAGCATGGGAATTAAACCATCAAAAAAACCAAAAAACAATACCATAATTTATATATTTTAGTGCTACATATAGAACCATTAATCTCCTGGCTCACAACCTACAAACCACCCAGTCTCCATTAGGCAAACATTATTCTGAATAAAACCAGACGTAGGAAACCATATTATTAAAAAAAACAAACAAAAAAAACAAGTCAGTGTATACGAGTTCACCGACATCAGCTAGAAGCTTTAGCTACTAAAAGAGCATTACAAAAATCCTATACCATTCACTGAGAATATGAACGTGCAAATAGGTTATGGCACTTGTTGAAAGGAGGTACTAATTGTCAACCTTTTCGAAATTGAACTTTCCTTACAACTGGAAGCGACTTGCCTGGGTGCTGGAGCAGATAAGCTTCCACCAGATTGTTCAGTATGTGGTTTTTGCAGATGCGCTCAACTGGGCAGCGGCATGTTGGACACAGGGAGGAACGTTCCATCCAGCCGGAGTAGCACGCAGCACAGAACGTGTGCATACAGGGCTGCAAGCTGAGGAAGAAAAGGTTACAATATTTTAAATACTAAACTAATATAATGTATGCGTTTATTCACTAAAGTAAAACGTGTAGTAAATACAATAGCAAACTTTAAAACAAATGTACAAAGTGCAGATTCAGGAAAATTCTTCATCTCCGCTATTGTAATAGGTATGCTATTTTAGCCTACATTTTGTAAATTGCTTTATCATCAATCCGTTTTCCTGGCACTGCAGGATTCCTCTCCCTCCCACCCCCCAATCCCCAGTTGCTGAAGGGGTGAAAACCCCTTCAGTGACTTACCTGAGGACGCGACATGTCCCATGTCGCTGCCTGCTCCTCCCCCGCCGCTCCACCTTCTGCCTACGTTGGCCGGTGGGCGAGACTGATCCCGCCCACCGGCCGAGGAGACCTAATGCGCATGCACGGCAGTGCCGCGCATGTGCATTAGCGCACCCCATAGGAAAGCATTGAAAGCGATTTTCAATGCTTTCCTATGGGGAATTGAGCGACGCTGGAGGTCCTCACGCAGCGACGCTCTAGCACAGAAAACCTGTGCTATAGAGCAGGAAGTTCTCTCTAGTGGCTGTCTAATAGACAGCCACTAGGGGAGGACTTAACCCTGCAAGGTAATTATTGCAGTTTAAAAAAAACTGCAATAATTACACTTGCAGGGTTAAGGGTAGTGGGAGTTGGCACCCAGACCACTCCAATGGGCAGAAATTGTCTGGGTGCCTACAGTGTCCCTTTAATGGGAACTCCTCCTTCTCTTGTCTTCTATAATAGGAAAAGAGCACATATGGTGCAATAACGTAGGTCTTATATATTCTAATAAATAATAAAGATAGGGTACTTTCAAACCCAGAGCCATCCAAATTGGCTCTGATCCAAAAGTATATGTGGTTAAGGATCACACTCCTTCTTTCAATATAGCAGGAAAATGCCAATAGTATATATAAAAAAAATATATCAACTTTATTATTATCAATAAAAGTATAAGCCTATACGGCGAAACGCGTTCCTGGAGAAACAGACTTTGGATTACCGGATTTTGATGCCTATATAGTGTTGTTTCATATATATATATATATATATATATTTTTTTATTGATTATAAAGTTGATATATTTTTTATATATACTATTGGCATTTTCCTGCTATATTGAAAGAAGGAGTGTCCTTAACCACATATACTTTTGGATCAGAGCCGACTTGGATGGCTCTGGGTTTGTAAGTACCCTATCTTACTTATTTATTAGAATATATAAGACCTACGTTATTGCACCATATGTGCTCTTTTCCTATTATAGAAGACAAGAGAAGGAGGAGTTCCCATTAAAGAAGGGAGAGGGTCGCCTTTACGGACGCCAAGGTCGCTACTATTGAGCGATTACCCTTTAGCTCTAAAAATTGTGAGTGGGAATTCTCCCCTTTTCCCTTTTTTATTTTTTCTTGGCTATAGTCCAGACTATGTTTTGGTTTTTGTGTTTATGTTTTATAGGAACTACATAATAACCATTGTGATCAGATTTAAAAGAATACTTAAAGGTATATATATCTGTATCCCTATTTTCAAATCACTTCTTATCCTTTTACAATATATAGCGCTTCACCTACATACTGGTTCAATACATGCATTTCTATTCTTTACTCACTATTGGTAGAGACCATAGCCTCTCCCTCTTGCTGCACACGGTAGAGGGACACTATAGTGACCAGACCAATTACAGCTTATCATTAGGTGGCTACTCTGTGTTATGAAGTCTATAAGCAAAGCTGACCAGTATAGAGAAGTGCAGCAGTAAGACTTTCAATCACTGATAGACCTATAGACCTTATCCTGTGACTCTTTATACTAAGGTTACCTATGGGATTCTTAGATACTTTTACATGTTCTAAGGGAGTGTACCACTGAGGGTTATGATTGTATTTGGAACTCTATATAGCATACTTCTACCCCAGGTTTCATTACCTTTAGTAACCATTCTGGTTACAAGCAACATAATTTGTTAAGTCTCCCTTTTGTGCTTGGGGGTTGCTTCCTAGCAACATACCATTTTTTGCTGTCCCCATAGCTTGGAGTTACACTTTTTTTCTTATTTTGTTGGTGTCTAGTATGTTTAATATTATTATGACTTTTTAACAGTATTAGTTCACACTGAGATATCCTACCCGGGCACCCGGGACTTTGTTGTCCTAGGGTACCCTCATTTTTTCTTTTTTTGTCAGTTCTGGTGAGTATAGCCTGTCTCTGCAGGCATTTGCATGTAAACACTGCATTTTCAGAAATGCCAATGTACACTTCCAGTGGCAGTCATTCAGATGGCTACTAGAGGTGCTTCCTGGATCAGTGCTCCACACTTTGTATGGAGATGCTGAACATTCCTTATAGAGATGCATTGATTCAATGCATCTCTATGACAATATTTTGATTGGCCAGGTTGGTGTTTGGCTCGCCCCAACCTTGCCTCCTTGGCTGGCATCATAATTGACAATATCAGCCAATCCCATGCTTTCCCACAGGAAAGCATTGGATTGACTGGAATTGGATTGACCGGAATTGGATTGACCGAAATCGTCAATTCTGATGATGTCAGCCAAGGAGGCAGGGCCAGTGACAACAGACCCATGCGGCGCTGGAATAACAGTAAATTTTATGCTTATTTAAAAGGGGGTAAAAACTGGGTATGGCCACCTTTGGATTCCTGACCCTATATTGTCCCTTTAATGCTTCCACATTTGCCCAGAGCAGAAAAAGAGCTCTGCAGACCAGCATCAGGGGACAAATCGTAAGTGGTAAACCATTTAATATTTAAGGTGACACTATAGTCACCAAAACAACGTCAGCTTAATGAAGCAGTTTTGGTTTATAGATCATGCCCCTGTAGTGTCTCACTGCTCAATTCACTGCCATTTAGGACTTAAATCACTATGTTTATGCAGCCCTAGTCACACCTCCATTCAAGTAACTTCCTCAACACTTAGTGAGATCTAATGTTTACAGTTCCTTTACTGCAAATTCTGTTTAATTTAGAATTTCTAATCTCCTGCTCTGTTACTAGCTTGCTACAGCCTCCTGTGTGTCATTGAAGTTAAACTTACAGAGCAGGAGATACATTGCAAATGAAACCATTTAATTAACGCAAGCCGTATGAGTTACAGTAAGCGGAGGTGTGGCTAGGGCTGCATGGACATGAGCCTATATGGCAGATAACGGAGCAGTGAGACTAAACTAGGGATGCACAGAAATGAAAATTCTGGTCTGAAACCGAAAATTCAAGCTGCCCTTGGACGAAAACTAATTTTTTCCCCAAATGATTTTAAAATCGTTTTTTTTCCTATAATTTTATTAATATTAGACTTTTTATCACACAGTTTGGGAGGTGTTGACTGGTGACAGAGTGACCGGTGGAGGGAGAGATGGACGAGGTGACTGGTAAGAATGAGTGAGGGAGGGAGTGGGTGACCGAGTGAGGGAGGGAGTGGGTGACCGAGTGAGGGAGGGAGTGGGTGACCGAGTGAGGGAGGGAGTGGGTGACCGAGTGAGGGAGGGAGTGGGTGACCGAGTGAGGGAGGGAGTGGGTGACCGAGTGAGGGAGGGAGTGGGTGACCGAGTGAGGGAGGGAGTGGGTGACCGAGTGAGGGAGGGAGTGGGTGACCGAGTGAGGGAGGGAGTGGGTGACCGAGTGAGGGAGGGAGTGGGTGACCGAGTGAGGGAGGGAGTGGGTGACCGAGTGAGGGAGGGAGTGGGTGACCGAGTGAGGGAGGGAGTGGGTGACCGAGTGAGGGAGGGAGTGGGTGACCGAGTGAGGGAGGGAGTGGGTGACCGAGTGAGGGAGGGAGTGGGTGACCGAGTGAGGGAGGGAGTGGGTGACCGAGTGAGGGAGGGAGTGGGTGACCGAGTGAGGGAGGGAGTGGGTGACCGAGTGAGGGAGGGAGTGGGTGACCGAGTGAGGGAGGGAGTGGGTGACCGAGTGAGGGAGGGAGTGGGTGACCGAGTGAGGGAGGGAGTGGGTGACCGAGTGAGGGAGGGAGTGGGTGACCGAGTGAGGGAGGGAGTGGGTGACCGAGTGAGGGAGGGAGTGGGTGACCGAGTGAGGGAGGGAGTGGGTGACCGAGTGAGGGAGGGAGTGGGTGACCGAGTGAGGGAGGGAGTGGGTGACCGAGTGAGGGAGGGAGTGGGTGACCGAGTGAGGGAGGGAGTGGGTGACCGAGTGAGGGAGGGAGTGGGTGACCGAGTGAGGGAGGGAGTGGGTGACCGAGTGAGGGAGGGAGTGGGTGACCGAGTGAGGGAGGGAGTGGGTGACCGAGTGAGGGAGGGAGTGGGTGACCGAGTGAGGGAGGGAGTGGGTGACCGAGTGAGGGAGGGAGTGGGTGACCGAGTGAGGGAGGGAGTGGGTGACCGAGTGAGGGAGGGAGTGGGTGACCGAGTGAGGGAGGGAGTGGGTGACCGAGTGAGGGAGGGAGTGGGTGACCGAGTGAGGGAGGGAGTGGGTGACCGAGTGAGGGAGGGAGTGGGTGACCGAGTGAGGGAGGGAGTGGGTGACCGAGTGAGGGAGGGAGTGGGTGACCGAGTGAGGGAGGGAGTGGGTGACCGAGTGAGGGAGGGAGTGGGTGACCGAGTGAGGGAGGGAGTGGGTGACCGAGTGAGGGAGGGAGTGGGTGACCGAGTGAGGGAGGGAGTGGGTGACCGAGTGAGGGAGGGAGTGGGTGACCGAGTGAGGGAGGGAGTGGGTGACCGAGTGAGGGAGGGAGTGGGTGACCGAGTGAGGGAGGGAGTGGGTGACCGAGTGAGGGAGGGAGTGGGTGACCGAGTGAGGGAGGGAGTGGGTGACCGAGTGAGGGAGGGAGTGGGTGACCGAGTGAGGGAGGGAGTGGGTGACCGAGTGAGGGAGGGAGTGGGTGACCGAGTGAGGGAGGGAGTGGGTGACCGAGTGAGGGAGGGAGTGGGTGACCGAGTGAGGGAGGGAGTGGGTGACCGAGTGAGGGAGGGAGTGGGTGACCGAGTGAGGGAGGGAGTGGGTGACCGAGTGAGGGAGGGAGTGGGTGACCGAGTGAGGGAGGGAGTGGGTGACCGAGTGAGGGAGGGAGTGGGTGACCGAGTGAGGGAGGGAGTGGGTGACCGAGTGAGGGAGGGAGTGGGTGACCGAGTGAGGGAGGGAGTGGGTGACCGAGTGAGGGAGGGAGTGGGTGACCGAGTGAGGGAGGGAGTGGGTGACCGAGTGAGGGAGGGAGTGGGTGACCGAGTGAGGGAGGGAGTGGGTGACCGAGTGAGGGAGGGAGTGGGTGACCGAGTGAGGGAGGGAGTGGGTGACCGAGTGAGGGAGGGAGTGGGTGACCGAGTGAGGGAGGGAGTGGGTGACCGAGTGAGGGAGGGAGTGGGTGACCGAGTGAGGGAGGGAGTGGGTGACCGAGTGAGGGAGGGAGTGGGTGACCGAGTGAGGGAGGGAGTGGGTGACCGAGTGAGGGAGGGAGTGGGTGACCGAGTGAGGGAGGGAGTGGGTGACCGAGTGAGGGAGGGAGTGGGTGACCGAGTGAGGGAGGGAGTGGGTGACCGAGTGAGGGAGGGAGTGGGTGACCGAGTGAGGGAGGGAGTGGGTGACCGAGTGAGGGAGGGAGTGGGTGACCGAGTGAGGGAGGGAGTGGGTGACCGAGTGAGGGAGGGAGTGGGTGACCGAGTGAGGGAGGGAGTGGGTGACCGAGTGAGGGAGGGAGTGGGTGACCGAGTGAGGGAGGGAGTGGGTGACCGAGTGAGGGAGGGAGTGGGTGACCGAGTGAGGGAGGGAGTGGGTGACCGAGTGAGGGAGGGAGTGGGTGACCGAGTGAGGGAGGGAGTGGGTGACCGAGTGAGGGAGGGAGTGGGTGACCGAGTGAGGGAGGGAGTGGGTGACCGAGTGAGGGAGGGAGTGGGTGACCGAGTGAGGGAGGGAGTGGGTGACCGAGTGAGGGAGGGAGTGGGTGACCGAGTGAGGGAGGGAGTGGGTGACCGAGTGAGGGAGGGAGTGGGTGACCGAGTGAGGGAGGGAGTGGGTGACCGAGTGAGGGAGGGAGTGGGTGACCGAGTGAGGGAGGGAGTGGGTGACCGAGTGAGGGAGGGAGTGGGTGACCGAGTGAGGGAGGGAGTGGGTGACCGAGTGAGGGAGGGAGTGGGTGACCGAGTGAGGGAGGGAGTGGGTGACCGAGTGAGGGAGGGAGTGGGTGACCGAGTGAGGGAGGGAGTGGGTGACCGAGTGAGGGAGGGAGTGGGTGACCGAGTGAGGGAGGGAGTGGGTGACCGAGTGAGGGAGGGAGTGGGTGACCGAGTGAGGGAGGGAGTGGGTGACCGAGTGAGGGAGGGAGTGGGTGACCGAGTGAGGGAGGGAGTGGGTGACCGAGTGAGGGAGGGAGTGGGTGACCGAGTGAGGGAGGGAGTGGGTGACCGAGTGAGGGAGGGAGTGGGTGACCGAGTGAGGGAGGGAGTGGGTGACCGAGTGAGGGAGGGAGTGGGTGACCGAGTGAGGGAGGGAGTGGGTGACCGAGTGAGGGAGGGAGTGGGTGACCGAGTGAGGGAGGGAGTGGGTGACCGAGTGAGGGAGGGAGTGGGTGACCGAGTGAGGGAGGGAGTGGGTGACCGAGTGAGGGAGGGAGTGGGTGACCGAGTGAGGGAGGGAGTGGGTGACCGAGTGAGGGAGGGAGTGGGTGACCGAGTGAGGGAGGGAGTGGGTGACCGAGTGAGGGAGGGAGTGGGTGACCGAGTGAGGGAGGGAGTGGGTGACCGAGTGAGGGAGGGAGTGGGTGACCGAGTGAGGGAGGGAGTGGGTGACCGAGTGAGGGAGGGAGTGGGTGACCGAGTGAGGGAGGGAGTGGGTGACCGAGTGAGGGAGGGAGTGGGTGACCGAGTGAGGGAGGGAGTGGGTGACCGAGTGAGGGAGGGAGTGGGTGACCGAGTGAGGGAGGGAGTGGGTGACCGAGTGAGGGAGGGAGTGGGTGACCGAGTGAGGGAGGGAGTGGGTGACCGAGTGAGGGAGGGAGTGGGTGACCGAGTGAGGGAGGGAGTGGGTGACCGAGTGAGGGAGGGAGTGGGTGACCGAGTGAGGGAGGGAGTGGGTGACCGAGTGAGGGAGGGAGTGGGTGACCGAGTGAGGGAGGGAGTGGGTGACCGAGTGAGGGAGGGAGTGGGTGACCGAGTGAGGGAGGGAGTGGGTGACCGAGTGAGGGAGGGAGTGGGTGACCGAGTGAGGGAGGGAGTGGGTGACCGAGTGAGGGAGGGAGTGGGTGACCGAGTGAGGGAGGGAGTGGGTGACCGAGTGAGGGAGGGAGTGGGTGACCGAGTGAGGGAGGGAGTGGGTGACCGAGTGAGGGAGGGAGTGGGTGACCGAGTGAGGGAGGGAGTGGGTGACCGAGTGAGGGAGGGAGTGGGTGACCGAGTGAGGGAGGGAGTGGGTGACCGAGTGAGGGAGGGAGTGGGTGACCGAGTGAGGGAGGGAGTGGGTGACCGAGTGAGGGAGGGAGTGGGTGACCGAGTGAGGGAGGGAGTGGGTGACCGAGTGAGGGAGGGAGTGGGTGACCGAGTGAGGGAGGGAGTGGGTGACCGAGTGAGGGAGGGAGTGGGTGACCGAGTGAGGGAGGGAGTGGGTGACCGAGGGAGGGAGGGAGGGAGTGGGTGACCGAGTGAGGGAGGGAGGGAGTGGGTGACCGAGTGAGGGAGGGAGGGAGTGGGTGACCGAGGGAGGGAGGGAGGGAGTGGGTGACCGAGGGAGGGAGGGAGGGAGTGGGTGACCGAGGGAGGGAGGGAGGGAGTGGGTGACCGAGGGAGGGAGGGAGGGAGTGGGTGACCGAGGGAGGGAGGGAGGGAGTGGGTGACCGAGGGAGGGAGGGAGGGAGGGAGTGGGTGACCGAGGGAGGGAGGGAGGGAGGGAGTGGGTGACCGAGGGAGGGAGGGAGGGAGGGAGTGGGTGACCGAGGGAGGGAGGGAGGGAGTGGGTGACCGAGGGAGGGAGGGAGGGAGTGGGTGACCGAGGGAGGGAGGGAGGGAGTGGGTGACCGAGGGAGGGAGGGAGGGAGTGGGTGACCGAGGGAGGGAGGGAGGGAGTGGGTGACCGAGGGAGGGAGGGAGGGAGGGAGTGGGTGACCGAGGGAGGGAGGGAGGGAGGGAGTGGGTGACCGAGTGAGGGAGGGAGGGAGTGGGTGACCGAGTGAGGGAGGGAGGGAGTGGGTGACCGAGTGAGGGAGGGAGGGAGTGGGTGACCGAGTGAGGGAGGGAGGGAGTGGGTGACCGAGTGAGGGAGGGAGGGAGTGGGTGACCGAGTGAGGGAGGGAGGGAGTGGGTGACCGAGGGAGGGAGGGAGGGAGTGGGTGACCGAGTGAGGGAGGGAGGGAGTGGGTGACCGAGGGAGGGAGGGAGGGAGGGAGTGGGTGACCGAGGGAGGGAGGGAGGGAGGGAGTGGGTGACCGAGTGAGGGAGGGAGGGAGTGGGTGACCGAGTGAGGGAGGGAGGGAGTGGGTGACCGAGTGAGGGAGGGAGGGAGTGGGTGACCGAGTGAGGGAGGGAGTGGGTGACCGAGTGAGGGAGGGAGTGGGTGACCGAGTGAGGGAGGGAGTGGGTGACCGAGTGAGGGAGGGAGTGGGTGACCGAGTGAGGGAGGGAGTGGGTGACCGAGTGAGGGAGGGAGTGGGTGACCGAGTGAGGGAGGGAGTGGGTGACCGAGTGAGGGAGGGAGGGAGTGGGTGACCGAGTGAGGGAGGGAGGGAGTGGGTGACCGAGTGAGGGAGGGAGGGAGTGGGTGACCGAGTGAGGGAGGGAGGGAGTGGGTGACCGAGTGAGGGAGGGAGGGAGTGGGTGACCGAGTGAGGGAGGGAGGGAGTGGGTGACCGAGTGAGGGAGGGAGGGAGTGGGTGACCGAGTGAGGGAGGGAGGGAGTGGGTGACCGAGTGAGGGAGGGAGGGAGGGAGGGAGTGGGTGACCGAGTGAGGGAGGGAGTGGGTGACCGAGTGAGGGAGGGAGTGGGTGACCGAGTGAGGGAGGGAGTGGGTGACCGAGTGAGGGAGGGAGTGGGTGACCGAGTGAGGGAGGGAGTGGGTGACCGAGTGAGGGAGGGAGTGGGTCGCTCGCGACTCTTAGCGGTGGATCACTCGGCTCGTGCGTCGATGAAGAACGCAGCTAGCTGCGAGAATTAGTGTGAATTGCAGGACACATTGATCATCGACACTTCGAACGCACCTTGCGGCCCCGGGTTCCTCCCGGGGCTACGCCTGTCTGAGGGTCGCTCCTCCGTGACCGAGGGAGTGGGTGACAGAGTGACCGAGGGAGTGGGTGACAGAGTGACCGAGGGAGTGGGTGACAGAGTGACCGAGGGAGTGGGTGACAGAGTGACCGAGGGAGTGGGTGACAGAGTGACCGAGGGAGTGGGTGACAGAGTGACCGAGGGAGTGGGTGACAGAGTGACCGAGGGAGTGGGTGACAGAGTGACCGAGGGAGTGGGTGACAGAGTGACCGAGGGAGTGGGTGACAGAGTGACCGAGGGAGTGGGTGACAGAGTGACCGAGGGAGTGGGTGACAGAGTGACCGAGGGAGTGGGTGACAGAGTGACCGAGGGAGTGGGTGACAGAGTGACCGAGGGAGTGGGTGACAGAGTGACCGAGGGAGTGGGTGACAGAGGGACCGAGGGAGTGGGTGACAGAGGGACCGAGGGAGTGGGTGACAGAGGGACCGAGGGAGTGGGTGACAGAGGGACCGAGGGAGTGGGTGACAGAGGGACCGAGGGAGTGGGTGACAGAGGGACCGAGGGAGTGGGTGACAGAGGGACCGAGGGAGTGGGTGACAGAGGGACCGAGGGAGTGGGTGACAGAGGGACCGAGGGAGTGGGTGACAGAGGGACCGAGGGAGTGGGTGACAGAGGGACCGAGGGAGTGGGTGACAGAGGGACCGAGGGAGTGGGTGACAGAGGGACCGAGGGAGTGGGTGACAGAGGGACCGAGGGAGTGGGTGACAGAGGGACCGAGGGAGTGGGTGACAGAGGGACCGAGGGAGTGGGTGACAGAGGGACCGAGGGAGTGGGTGACAGAGGGACCGAGGGAGTGGGTGACAGAGGGACCGAGGGAGTGGGTGACAGAGGGACCGAGGGAGTGGGTGACAGAGGGACCGAGGGAGTGGGTGACAGAGGGACCGAGGGAGTGGGTGACAGAGGGACCGAGGGAGTGGGTGACAGAGGGACCGAGGGAGTGGGTGACAGAGGGACCGAGGGAGTGGGTGACAGAGGGACCGAGGGAGTGGGTGACAGAGGGACCGAGGGAGTGGGTGACAGAGGGACCGAGGGAGTGGGTGACAGAGGGACCGAGGGAGTGGGTGACAGAGGGACCGAGGGAGTGGGTGACAGAGGGACCGAGGGAGTGGGTGACAGAGGGACCGAGGGAGTGGGTGACAGAGGGACCGAGGGAGTGGGTGACAGAGGGACCGAGGGAGTGGGTGACAGAGGGACCGAGGGAGTGGGTGACAGAGGGACCGAGGGAGTGGGTGACAGAGGGACCGAGGGAGTGGGTGACAGAGGGACCGAGGGAGTGGGTGACAGAGGGACCGAGGGAGTGGGTGACAGAGGGACCGAGGGAGTGGGTGACAGAGGGACCGAGGGAGTGGGTGACAGAGGGACCGAGGGAGTGGGTGACAGAGGGACCGAGGGAGTGGGTGACAGAGGGACCGAGGGAGTGGGTGACAGAGGGACCGAGGGAGTGGGTGACAGAGGGACCGAGGGAGTGGGTGACAGAGGGACCGAGGGAGTGGGTGACAGAGGGACCGAGGGAGTGGGTGACAGAGGGACCGAGGGAGTGGGTGACAGAGGGACCGAGGGAGTGGGTGACAGAGGGACCGAGGGAGTGGGTGACAGAGGGACCGAGGGAGTGGGTGACAGAGGGACCGAGGGAGTGGGTGACAGAGGGACCGAGGGAGTGGGTGACAGAGGGACCGAGGGAGTGGGTGACAGAGGGACCGAGGGAGTGGGTGACAGAGGGACCGAGGGAGTGGGTGACAGAGGGACCGAGGGAGTGGGTGACAGAGGGACCGAGGGAGTGGGTGACAGAGGGACCGAGGGAGTGGGTGACAGAGGGACCGAGGGAGTGGGTGACAGAGGGACCGAGGGAGTGGGTGACAGAGGGACCGAGGGAGTGGGTGACAGAGGGACCGAGGGAGTGGGTGACAGAGGGACCGAGGGAGTGGGTGACAGAGGGACCGAGGGAGTGGGTGACAGAGGGACCGAGGGAGTGGGTGACAGAGGGACCGAGGGAGTGGGTGACAGAGGGACCGAGGGAGTGGGTGACAGAGGGACCGAGGGAGTGGGTGACAGAGGGACCGAGGGAGTGGGTGACAGAGGGACCGAGGGAGTGGGTGACAGAGGGACCGAGGGAGTGGGTGACACCGAGGGACCGAGGGAGTGGGTGACACCGAGGGACCGAGGGAGTGGGTGACACCGAGGGACCGAGGGAGTGGGTGACACCGAGGGAGTGGGTGACAGAGGGACCGAGGGAGTGGGTGACAGAGGGACCGAGGGAGTGGGTGACAGAGGGACCGAGGGAGTGGGTGACAGAGGGACCGAGGGAGTGGGTGACAGAGGGACCGAGGGAGTGGGTGACAGAGGGACCGAGGGAGTGGGTGACAGAGGGACCGAGGGAGTGGGTGACAGAGGGACCGAGGGAGTGGGTGACAGAGGGACCGAGGGAGTGGGTGACAGAGGGACCGGGGGAGTGGGTGACAGAGGGACCGGGGGAGTGGGTGACAGAGGGACCGGGGGAGTGGGTGACAGAGGGACCGGGGGAGTGGGTGACAGAGGGACCGGGGGAGTGGGTGACAGAGGGACCGGGGGAGTGGGTGACAGAGGGACCGGGGGAGTGGGTGACAGAGGGACCGGGGGAGTGGGTGACAGAGGGACCGGGGGAGTGGGTGACAGAGGGACCGGGGGAGTGGGTGACAGAGGGACCGGGGGAGTGGGTGACAGAGGGACCGGGGGAGTGGGTGACAGAGGGACCGAGGGAGTGGGTGACAGAGGGACCGAGGGAGTGGGTGACAGAGGGACCGAGGGAGTGGGTGACAGAGGGACCGAGGGAGTGGGTGACAGAGGGACCGAGGGAGTGGGTGACAGAGGGACCGAGGGAGTGGGTGACAGAGGGACCGAGGGAGTGGGTGACAGAGGGACCGAGGGAGTGGGTGACAGAGGGACCGAGGGAGTGGGTGACAGAGGGACCGAGGGAGTGGGTGACAGAGGGACCGAGGGAGTGGGTGACAGAGGGACCGAGGGAGTGGGTGACAGAGGGACCGAGGGAGTGGGTGACAGAGGGACCGAGGGAGTGGGTGACAGAGGGACCGAGGGAGTGGGTGACAGAGGGACCGAGGGACCGAGTGACAGAGGGACCGAGGGACCGAGTGACAGAGGGACCGAGGGACCGAGTGACAGAGGGACCGAGGGACAGAGTGACAGAGGGACCGAGGGAGTGAGTGACAGAGGGACCGAGGGAGTGGGTGACAGAGGGACCGAGGGAGTGGGTGACAGAGGGACCGAGGGAGTGGGTGACAGAGGGACCGAGGGAGTGGGTGACAGAGGGACCGAGGGAGTGGGTGACAGAGGGACCGAGGGAGTGGGTGACAGAGGGACCGAGGGAGTGGGTGACAGAGGGACCGAGGGAGTGGGTGACAGAGGGACCGAGGGAGTGGGTGACAGAGGGACCGAGGGAGTGGGTGACAGAGGGACCGAGGGAGTGGGTGACAGAGGGACCGAGGGAGTGGGTGACAGAGGGACCGAGGGAGTGGGTGACAGAGGGACCGAGGGACCGAGGGAGTGGGTGACAGAGGGACCGAGGGACCGAGGGAGTGGGTGACAGAGGGACCGAGGGACCGAGGGACCGGGTGACAGAGGGACCGAGGGACCGAGGGAGTGGGTGACAGAGGGACCGAGGGACCGAGGGAGTGGGTGACAGAGGGACCGAGGGACCGAGGGAGTGGGTGACAGAGGGACCGAGGGACCGAGGGAGTGGGTGACAGAGGGACCGAGGGACCGAGGGAGTGGGTGACAGAGGGACCGAGGGAGTGGGTGACAGAGGGACCGAGGGACCGAGGGAGGGGACCGAGGGAGTGGGTGACAGAGGGAGTGGGTGACAGAGGGAGTGGGTGACAGAGGGAGTGGGTGACAGAGGGAGTGGGTGACAGAGGGAGCGGGTGACAGAGGGACCGGGTGACAGAGGGACCGGGTGACAGAGGGACCGGGTGACAGAGGGACCGGGTGACAGAGGGACCGGGTGACAGAGGGACCGGGTGACAGAGGGACCGGGTGACAGAGGGACCGGGTGACAGAGGGACCGGGTGACAGAGGGACCGGGTGACAGAGGGACCGGGTGACAGAGGGACCGGGTGACAGAGGGACCGGGTGACAGAGGGACCGGGTGACAGAGGGACCGGGTGACAGAGGGACCGGGTGACAGAGGGACCGGGTGACAGAGGGACCGGGTGACAGAGGGACCGGGTGACAGAGGGACCGGGTGACAGAGGGACCGGGTGACAGAGGGACCGGGTGACAGAGGGACCGGGTGACAGAGGGACCGGGTGACAGAGGGACCGGGTGACAGAGGGACCGGGTGACAGAGGGACCGGGTGACAGAGGGACCGGGTGACAGAGGGACCGGGTGACAGAGGGACCGGGTGACAGAGGGACCGGGTGACAGAGGGACCGGGTGACAGAGGGACCGGGTGACAGAGGGACCGGGTGACAGAGGGACCGGGTGACAGAGGGACCGGGTGACAGAGGGACCGGGTGACAGAGGGACCGGGTGACAGAGGGACCGGGTGACAGAGGGACCGGGTGACAGAGGGACCGGGTGACAGAGGGACCGGGTGACAGAGGGACCGGGTGACAGAGGGACCGGGTGACAGAGGGACCGGGTGACAGAGGGACCGGGTGACAGAGGGACCGGGTGACAGAGGGACCGGGTGACAGAGGGACCGGGTGACAGAGGGACCGGGTGACAGAGGGACCGGGTGACAGAGGGACCGGGTGACAGAGGGACCGGGTGACAGAGGGACCGGGTGACAGAGGGACCGGGTGACAGAGGGACCGGGTGACAGAGGGACCGGGTGACAGAGGGACCGGGTGACAGAGGGACCGGGTGACAGAGGGACCGGGTGACAGAGGGACCGGGTGACAGAGGGACCGGGTGACAGAGGGACCGGGTGACAGAGGGACCGGGTGACAGAGGGACCGGGTGACAGAGGGACCGGGTGACAGAGGGACCGGGTGACAGAGGGACCGGGTGACAGAGGGACCGGGTGACAGAGGGACCGGGTGACAGAGGGACCGGGTGACAGAGGGACCGGGTGACAGAGGGACCGGGTGACAGAGGGACCGGGTGACAGAGGGACCGGGTGACAGAGGGACCGGGTGACAGAGGGACCGGGTGACAGAGGGACCGGGTGACAGAGGGACCGGGTGACAGAGGGACCGGGTGACAGAGGGACCGGGTGACAGAGGGACCGGGTGACAGAGGGACCGGGTGACAGAGGGACCGGGTGACAGAGGGACCGGGTGACAGAGGGACCGGGTGACAGAGGGACCGGGTGACAGAGGGACCGGGTGACAGAGGGACCGGGTGACAGAGGGACCGGGTGACAGAGGGACCGGGTGACAGAGGGACCGGGTGACAGAGGGACCGGGTGACAGAGGGACCGGGTGACAGAGGGACCGGGTGACAGAGGGACCGGGTGACAGAGGGACCGGGTGACAGAGGGACCGGGTGACAGAGGGACCGGGTGACAGAGGGACCGGGTGACAGAGGGACCGGGTGACAGAGGGACCGGGTGACAGAGGGACTGGGTGACAGAGGGACTGGGTGACAGAGGGACTGGGTGACAGAGGGACTGGGTGACAGAGGGACTGGGTGACAGAGGGACTGGGTGACAGAGGGACTGGGTGACAGAGGGACTGGGTGACAGAGGGACTGGGTGACAGAGGGACTGGGTGACAGTGACTGGAGGAATGGGTGACAGTGACTGAGGGAGTGGGTGACAGTGTCTGAGGGAGTGGGTGACAGTGACTGAGGGAGTGGGTGACAGTGACTGAGGGAGTGGGTGACAGTGACTGAGGGAGTGGGTGACAGTGACTGAGGGAGTGGGTGACAGAGTGACTGAGGGAGGGGGTGACAAAGTGACTGAGGGAGGGGGTGACAAAGTGACTGAAGGAGGGGGTGATTGGTGAGAATGACTGAGGGAGGGGGTAACTGGTGACAGAGTGAGGGTGTTAGAAATACCATAACTTCTATCTATCTCCATTACTGACAATGAAGGAGGTGCTCAGTTCCATGAAGTAGCTGAATACAATAATGTGGATTTTAACATTTAATTTTCACAGCCATTACAAACACATCTCTGTTAAATTAAGAATACTACAGGGTAGCATTTTTCCTGTGCGGCTCACCCTCTGTGTAGCGATGATATGTGTCCAAGAAAAATGGTGGATTTTGCAATCCTAAAGCTAGCCCCTGCTTCCTCCCTCCTGGTCTAGAATGCCAGTTGAGGAAGTGTGGGCCTCTGCATAACATGGAAGATTCCATTATCAAAAAAGGGGTGTTTTGTGGTTTCTTGTGGTTCTCCTCCACCCCCCCATTTGCCACACACATTGCTGGTAGAAGGAGCCACCCGGTGGGCGGGTCTGAGAGCCAAGTCCCTGTACCCTGCTCCCCGCCGGTACCATAGACCCCCCTCCGCCGCCAGACACGGATGGTGAATCCTAGGAGTGACATCTAATGGTTTCCCTCCCCCTTGGGATTCCCTGTGACAGGTACCATCCGAAGGTCCTCCCTGTCCTTCATGCCGCCAGGACCGGTCTCCGCGTGCAGCCCAAACTGGGGACACCAGGCACAACACGCTCGCTGCTCACCAGCACAGGAGCTTCCACGCCCAGGATCTGTGTCATGGGGGCTGTCAGCGATGTTAATGCTGAGGCTATCAGTGAGGCAGTGCCAGGTTGGGGGGCTGTCAAAAGGAATTGTGCATCCCTGGTGTTTTTCAGCAGGTTTGACAGATTTTTGGCCGACATGGGATAGGCCCATTTTTTTTTTTCCAGTGCATCTCTAATCTAAACTGATTCTTTAAGCTAAAGTTATTTTAGGGACTACCTTGTCCCTTAAAAGGTAAATAGTGCCTGAAACTCATTCACCATAACATAATATCAATGAAGTTGTTATGTTGCCTGGAGTATCCCTTTAACTAAAATATTGACTTACAAGCAAGAATAAAAGTTGTATAGCAAAGATGGCTAGGTTTAACATGCAATTTGTAAAACTTATATGAATGGTTTTAATGGGAATGCCCATGGCCTCACTCACTGCAACCTACAGATTAACCTACAGACGTTCTAAGTACTTAATGTTACATAGAAAGTTCTATGTCAGATTACTGCCACATCCTATTTTGCACAACTGGAAAGATTGCTTTACCTGACACAGTCATGCAGCAACTCCTGACAGATAATACAGGTCAATGTCTCTTCCATCTTGTCCGGTTTCACTGTTGCAGCCTTTGGATCTTCAGGAGAACCTTTTGAACAGCTGGAAGATGCAGGAGCCTGACTGACTGACAAATCCTCCTCTGGAGGAAATCAAATGAACAGATCTGAGATCCCCTATCCCAACAGAAGAGGACCAGACATAATTACAAATAGAAGTAAAGAATCCGGTTAATGTGTTCATAGAAAGTCTACAAGGACATTATTTTCTAAAATATCCAAAGTATCTGGTGATATATTATGTTACTTTATATATGACTACGCAACTTTCATTTTACAATGTAAATCTTAATTCTATTAAACAAATTACAGATTAAATTAATGATTATTACATAAGATTCTGGTTAATTACAAATTAAATTAATGATTATAATGTATATCATTGTAGTTTTTGTAATAAATAAAACAGAATGACACCAACATATTATACAGTTATAGTATAGGCTAGTGCCAAAGCCATTTTAAACCGAACATGTTCTACATATGGCCCAAAAGTATTGGCCCAAAAGTAACCTGTGGTCCGTCCTGTCTGGAGAAATTTCCATCTCCGCCATTTTTCCAGGTCTGATATTTTGGCTTTAAATGTGTGATGCCCTTGTCAATTCTCAGATAAGTGAAGAATCCCATTAAATATGTCCATATGCTAAGCGTTAAAGATAATAATTCGCCAGATTCAAAGCACTAACCTGTCTTGAGCTTCTTTCTTGGAGGTGGAAGATTTTCTTGTTCTGCTCTTTGCTTTACAGTTTGAGGAAGAGGGATTACAGTCATTTCACAAGCATCTTTTGTTGAAGTGTGTCCACCAACTCTAACTTCAGACTGCTGGCCATGTTTATGTTCAACCACAGTCCCTGCACATTGAATCCCTGGAGCGGTTAGAGAATGGATGCACCAATTTAAAATCATCAAGAAACAAGTTCAATAAACAATCATTTGTAAAATCAGTATTAGTCAGTCATATTTATGATCTTTGCAAGTTTTTTTTATTTAATTTTTTTTAATTTTTTATATTTTGCAGTGCAATGAAAAAACAAACATGCTTTAGGTGACATTTCCACATGAGTAGACATAGCATGAGTAGTTGCAGACATAACAAATGGTATGTCAAGATTTTCACACTTTTTAGTATTAAAATACAATCTAAACAGAGCATATTTTATATTAAGTAGTCAAGCTAAAGAGATACAGTGCTAGTGCTTGAACATAGAGGATTAACAAGCTATTGTTTGAAGCATAAGCACTTGTTGCTTAACCCCTTAAGGACACATGACATGTGTGGCATGTCATGATTCCCTTTAATCCCAGAAGTTTGGTCCTTAAGGGGTTAAAGGACCACTACAGTGCCAGGAAAACACACTTGTTTTCCTGGCACTATAGTGCCATGAGGGTGCCCCCACCCTCAGGGTCCCCCTCCCGCCGGGCTTTGGTGTAAGGAAGGGGTTAAAAGTACCTCTTTCTCCAGCGCCGGGCGGGGAGCTCTCCGCCTACGATCCTCCCTTTCGGCTGAATGCGCATGCGCGGCAAGAGCTGCGCGCGCATTCAGCCGGTCTCATAGGAAAGCATTTACAATGCTTTTCTATGGACGCTTGCGTGCTCTCACTGTGATTTTCACAGTGAGAATCACGCAAGCGCCTCTAGCGGCTGTCAGTGAGACAGCCACTAGAGGATTTGGAGGCTGAATTAACCGTAATATAAACATTGCAGTTTCTCTGAAACTGCTATGTTTATAAAAAAAAAAAAAAAAAAAGGGTTAATCCTAGAGGGACCTGGCACCCAGACCACTTCATTAAGCTGAAGTGGTCTGGGTGCCTAGAGTGGTCCTTTAAACTAGGTTTGATTCAGGGCACTGTGCCCATGAGTAGTATTACGATAATGCAGTTAAAGGGAAACTCCAGTGCCAGAAAAACGATCCGTTTTTCTGGCACTGGAGGGTCCCTCTCCCTCCCACCCACCAATCCCCGGTTACTGAAGGGGTGAAAACCCCTTCAGTCACTTACCTGGGACAGCGGCGATTTCCCTCGCCGATGTCTCCGCCTCCGCGACGCTCCTCCTAATGATTACGTCGGCCGGTGGGCGAGACTAATCGCGCTCACCGGCCGAGGAGACCTAATGCGCATGCGCAGAAATGCCGCGCATGCGCATTACGTCTCCCCATAGGAAAGCATTGAAAAATCATTACAATGCTTTCCTATGGGGTTTTGAGCGACGCTGGAGGTCCTCACACAGCGATGGGTGTGCTAGAACCCAGGAAGTGACCTCTAGTGGCTGTCTAATAGACAGCCACTAGAGGTGGAGTTAACCCTGCAATGTAAATATTGCAGTTTATGAAAAACTGCAATAATTACACTTGCAGGGTTAAGGGTAGTGGGAGTTGGCACCCAGACCACTCCAATGAGCAGAAGTAGTCTGGGTGCCTGGAGTGTCCCTTTAAGAGGTAGAAAAAGACCACTGGATTCGCATCAGACCGTCACAGCTCCTTCAAGTAAATTATGCGACTCGAGAATGTATAACAAAAAGGCTTAAACAGTATTCAAACCGTAACTAGCATATCTGATCAAGCTAGGGACAGCAGGATTTGCTATATAATGTTATATAATGGTGTCAGCCGGCCATGAGAAAGTCTCAGAAATGGGGACTCCAGAAAGGCTTCAGCCAAGTGTGCTCATCGGGTCGGGTTCTGCATTGTTTTTAGGCGATTTAGCCACAATTTCCGGTTTGGAGAACTGGAGCTACAAGAAAGTGCGTCCGGCCATGTTGAGTGTCTGGCCCTACCCCCCATGATCTTTGCTAGTTGTAACATTAACCAAAAGAAAAAGATGCATCATCAACTGCTGGAAGAAATATATATATAGCCAGGAAATGGAGAGAAAATGCACAACACAAAACCTAGCTAAAGTGCACAATACATAAAATGTTATAGACAAACCAAGAGGCTAGAAGTGATAACCCAGCTATTTAATCCATCCATAGCCAAGCTTCTGCACAGAGTATCTTCACCCACCTGCTGAAGATGGCTGAACCTGCATAGTGGAAGCTGGCTCACTGGCAGAGGTAGTGGCTGTACTAAAGAGGTTGGATGTGGAAGTGGAAGGCTGAGGTTCATCATAAGACAGAGTATCTTGAAGAGATGATAAAGTATGAGTTTCATCCAATTCCTCTGAGGTATCTAAAGAAAGAATATGATGTCAGCAAAACCAAAGCACACAAACTATACTCTTAAGTAGATATTGTTGATGCATAAATAAAGAGACATTGAGCATCATCATGAATAATGACAAACATGACATTTTAAAGAGTTAGACTAGATGGCTGAAGTAGTTCAGTTTTAAGCCACCTTTTATTTAAAAAAAAATTTAAATCATTTTTAGAATCTTTAACCACTTAACCATATCACGGTATATACCGTCATACTTTAACTCCCGTTGACAGCATAAAAAGACATGAAGCAAAGTAAAGTACCAGCATGGAGTTAAATCCCTGCCTGTACCAAGGATTCCCAAGTATCTTTTAATACTTGAGGCCCCAGACTGACATTAGAGCTATGTGCAGCGCAGCTCGTAGCCCTTTGAATTAAATACTTTAAGTACTGTGTGAGCTAGGAAATCCCTCTGCTGGTGTGATTACTGACATCAGCACAGTGAACCCTCACTAAAGTGGGATTAGGTGATGTTCTAGGATTATGGGTTGGATTATAGATAAGATTATGGGTAGATATAAGTGTTTGATTAAGGAATGCATGTTGGGAATCATTGTAATCTAGAATAGTAGTAGAATACAAATATGTAAGGTGGCGGGGTTATAGATTTAACATTTAACATGTGAATTTTCCCAAAATAAAAAAAAGTATGTGGAAAAAAAAAATCCACAAGGAATTAGGTTTGTGATAAAAAATGACCAAATGAAAAGTGTCCAAATGGACTTGGTTACATAGGCTGGAGGATGTACTTGAAAGAAGAATTACAAAAAAAAATGTACTAGCAGCCAAAATTTCTCCCAGCACTATAATTATTAAACATTGGGAAGGAAGAGTTATTATGCGTGTTACTGTAATAATTGGCTCTATGAAGTTAAAACAAATGCTCTATGAAGTTAAAACAAATGCTCTATGAAGTGAAAACAAATGCACTTACTCACTACTACATTGACACAAGAAAGATTGTTTAAAAAACAAAAAAAAAACCTTAATATAACCACTTTAGAGCAAAGTGGTGGCATATAACTGAATTATTTCAGCTCTATAAATGCTCTATGAAGTGAAAACAAATGCACTTACTCACTACTACATTGACACAAGAAAGATTGTTTAAAAAACACAAAAAAAAAAACTTTAACCCCTTAAGGACCAAACTTCTGGAATAAAAGGTAATCATGACATGTCACACACGTCATGTGTCCTTAAGGGGTTAAAGCGGCACTGTCATGCCAAATTACGTTTTTTTTTAACCCCCCTCCCGCCTCAACTACATCCAATCGACCCCCTAGTCATCCCCAAATGCCCCTATGCCCCCCACATTACCTATTTTTTATTCTTTATTTTCTGCCCCGATCTATATTCAGGGCGCCGCCATCTTTGTGTGGGTAGGTGAAGTCCCTGTGGGACACGTCATCTGCCCACACTAGATAGCCCTGAGATTCCCGCACATGCCCAGTGAAACATCTGGACATGCGAACGGGAATTTCACCTATTCATTCATTCATCAGACAGACGAATGAATGAATAGAAAAAAATCAGACGAACAAACTAACACTGTGTATCAGTGTTCGTTTGTTTGTTCGGTTTATTACAAGGAGGGAGCTACCGGCGTGCAGCTCCCTCCTTGCAATATGTAAAGACAGAAGCGGCAGGGAGCAGTGCTCCCCACCACTTCATAAGCCCCCCAGGTCCCTTCCTCACTCTATGGGGGTCAATATGACCCCCATAATAGCACAAGGGAGATTAAAATCTCCCCAATGCCCCTACTCGCTATATCGCGAGTAGGGGCATGTCCACTAAACAGTGAGCAGCCTGTGGCTGCTCACTGTAAAAAAAAAAAAGGGTAATAAGGGGGGGACGGGGGGCCTACTGTCCTCCCCCGCCGGCCCCCACCCCTGGACGGCGGGTGGGGGCCATAATGGGAATGAGGGGGGACCTACTGTCCTCCCCTCAGGCCCCCACCCCTGGGCGGCGGGTGGGGGCCATAATAGTAATAAAGGGGGGGGGGGGACCTACTGTCCTCCACCCCCCGGCCCCCACCCCTGGGCGGCGGGTGGGGGCCATAATAGTAATAAGGGGGGGGGGGGGATCTACTGTCCTCCCCCCCCCCGGCCCCCACCCCTGGGCGGCGGGTGGGGGCCATAACGATAATGGGGGGGGGACCTACTGTCCTCCCCCCGCCCCCACCCCTGGGCGGCGGGTGGGGTCCATAATAGTAATAGGGGGGGGGGCCTACTGTCCTCCACCCCCCGGCCCCCACCCCTGGGCGGCGGGTGGGGGCCATAATAGTAATAGGGGGGGGGACCTACTGTCCTCCCCCCCCCGGCCCCCACCCCTGGGCGGCGGGTGGGGGCCATAATAGTAATAAGGGGGGGGGGGACCTACTGTCCTCCAGCCCCCGGCCCCCACCCCTGGGCGGCGGGTGGGGGCCCTAATGGAAAAAAGGGGGGGGACCTACTGTCCTCCCCCCCGGCCCCCACCCCTGGGCGGCGGGTGGGGGCCATAATAGTAATAAGGGGGGGGGGGGATCTACTGTGTCCCCCCCCCCCCCCGGGCGGCGGGTGGGGGCCATAACGATAATGGGGGGGGGGACCTACTGTCCTCCCCCCGCCCCCACCCCTGGGCGGCGGGTGGGGGCACTAAGTAAATTCCCCCCCCCCCCCCCATCAAGGTGACTAGGGGTGCCCAAGCCCCTAGTCACCCACCCCCCACCCAAATAAAAAATGCCCCTACCTACCCCCCTCACCCTAAAAAATAGTGAGGGGGGAATAAAATTGCTAACCTGTAAAGTAAAATTAAACTTACCATTCGACGTCTTCGTTTTTCTAAAATCTTCATTTTTCAGCCCCAAAAAAGGCCAAATAAAAAACCATCATAGCCGTCGAACTAAAAATAAAATAAAAAACCCGAGCGCAAAAAAAAAAACCCGACGAAAAAGAAAAAACCCGAGCGCACAAAAAAATAATCCATCTTCACCCATGGAGGGCTCCGCGCAGACTGAGCTCCGCAGGGCGGGGCAAGGCTTATAAAGCCTTGCCCCGCCCTGCAATTAGCCTAAGAACACTCTGATTGGTGGGTTTAAGCCAATCAGAGTGCTCTTTGTCATTTTACAAGCGTGGGAAAGTTCTTTGGAATTTTCCCACGCTTGTAAAATGACACAGAGCACTGTGATTGGATGGCTTGAAATCCATCCAATCACAGTGCTCTGTGTCATTTTACAAGCGTGGGAAAATTCCAAAGAACTTTCCCACGCTTGTAAAATGACACAGAGCACTGTGATTGGATGGATTTCAAGCCATCCAATCACAGTGCTCTGTGACATTTTACAAGCGTGGGAAAATTCCAAAGAACTTTCCCACGCTTGTAAAATGACAAAGAGCACTCTGATTGGCTTAAACCCACCAATCAGAGTGTTCTTAGGCTAATTGCAGGGCGGGGCAAGGCTTTATAAGCCTTGCCCCGCCCTGCGGAGCTCAGTCTGCGCGGAGCCCTCCATGGGTGAAGATGGATTATTTTTTTGTGCGCTCGGGTTTTTTCTTTTTCGTCGGGTTTTTTCTTTGCGCTCGGGTTTTTTATTTTATTTTTAGTTCGACGGCTATGATGGTTTTTTATTTGGCCTTTTTTGGGGCTGAAAAATGAAGATTTTAGAAAAACGAAGACGTCGAATGGTAAGTTTAATTTTACTTTACAGGTTAGCAATTTTATTCCCCCCTCACTATTTTTTAGGGTGAGGGGGGTAGGTAGGGGCATTTTTTATTTGGGTGGGGGGTGGGTGACTAGGGGCTTGGGCACCCCTAGTCACCTTGATGGGGGGGGGGGGGGGGGAATTTACTTAGTGCCCCCACCCGCCGCTCAGGGGTGGGGGCGGGGGGGGGCAGTAGGTCTCCCCCCCCTTATTACTATGATGGCCCCCACCCGCCGCCCAGGGGTGGGGGCCGGGGGGGGAGGACAGTAGGTCCCCCCCCCTCTTATTACTATGATGGCCCCCACCCTTCGCCCAGGGGTGGGGGCCGGGGGGGGAGGACAGTAGGTCCCCCCCCCTCTTATTACCATTATGGTCCCCACCCGCCGGCCAGGGGTGGGGGCCGGGGGGGGAGGACAGTAGGTCCCCCCCCTTACTACTATTATGGCCCCCACCCGCCGCCCAGGGGTGGGGGCCTGGGGGGGGAGGACAGTAGGTCCCCCCCCCCCCTATTACTATTATGGCCCACACCCGCCGGCCAGGGGTGGGGGCCGGGGGGGAGGACAGTAGGTCCCCCCCCCTACTACTATTATGGCCCCCACCCGCCGCCCAGGGGTGGGGGCCGGGGGGGGGAGGACAGTAGGTCCCCCCCCTCTTATTACCATTATGGCCCCCACCCGCCGCCCAGGGGTGGGGGCCGGGGGGGAGGACAGTAGGTTCCCCCCCCCTACTACTATTATGGCCCCCACCCGCCGCCCAGGGGTGGGGGCCGGGGGGAGGACAGTAGGTCCCCCCCCCTCATTATCTTTATGGCCCCCACCCACCGCTCAGGGGTGGGGGCCGGGGGGGGGGGGACAATAGGTCTCCCTCCCTTATTTTACTTTACGGCCCCCACCCGTCATTTAGGGGTGGGGGGCAATATTTTTTTTATTTTTCTTCTACAGTGAGCAGCCACAGGCTGCTCACTGCTTACTAGACATGCCCCTACTCGCGGTATAGCGAGTAGGGGCATATTATTTACTAATACCAAGTCATTTTTACTTGGTGTTAGTAAATTTGGCTGAAAGACCAATTTAGGTCTTTCAGCCTTTTAGTAGATAGCTCCCTGATACCGTGGGAATTAGGGAGTTATCTACTAAGCGGCTGCAAGATGCAGCCACAGCAATGAATAGGATCGGAGTTTCATTCATTTGAATGAAATTCCGATCCGAACAAAGTACCGAATTGCATCCTAACACCAATGGAGAAACAGTGCTCATTCTGTTAGGATGCAATTCGGCAGTTTTGCCGGCGTTCTGTCTAAGTGACAGGACTTTCGGCAATACTGACAGGAAGCATTGTGGGAACAGGGAGGAAAGCTAGGGATCATGGGAAAATTGCTCTGACCAGCGGAAATGAAGCACACTTTGCTCCTCCGCTGGTCAGAGCTGGTCAAGCGGAGGAATCCTCCATAAGACAGAGTCCCTACTTTGTCTTATGATTTTAAAGAAAACTAAAGAAGAATGGAAGAAAAGAATAACAGATCCCGAGAGAGGGGGAGAAGAGGAAGAGATTGAGGAAAGGTAAGTTCGGCATGACAGTGCCGCTTTAATATAACCACTTTAGAGCAAAGTAGTGGCATATAACTGAATTATTTCAGCCATCTAGCCTATATCTCTTAAATTTTTTTATTATTATTATGATCATTAAATGGAGATGGACATATGTAGACCAAGCTAAGATCACTTTGCTTAGATATCCCATTAGTTTGATTTTTTTGTTTTCCATTTGGTAATTATCTATCTTGAAAGAAAAGAAATCAGCACTTAAAGGAAAACAGAGAATGACCTGAACATTCAAAAAAAAACAACCAATTACCTCTTCCAAGAGATGTGTGCTGATTTCCAACTTGAGCCCCCCCCCCCACCCCCCTCAACCCATTTTAATTTGATTACTATAGTTTTGACATGAAAAAGAATATAAAATTAAAAAGGCACTTCCTGTCACCATACGTAATGTCTAAATTCATAAAGCTCGCTGTAGAATATAAGATGATGGTAATAAGGAAATCTACAGCCCAAACACAGCCGTGTTTACAGATTGCTAAGAGCAGAGTGTATGCTAAATAACACATTTTACAATGTTATTATTATTATGTGCTTCAACAGAGATATTTTACCACTTGCACAAACACTGGTAAGTTAAAGCAAAGAACTTTTGACTTACCTTCTTTCGATTGCATACTGTCTTGTGCTTGATTCAATGATTTATACAGATATGCTACATCTGAAAAAACAAATGTGTTATTATTTACTACTTCAAACACCAACAACAAGATTATAGCAATGCCATATAGTTTTAAAGGGACAGTTTATTCCAAATAAACAAAAAATATATATAACTGTGGACAGTTAAAGGACCACTCCAAGCACAGCTCAGTGTAGTGATTGTGGTGCCAGGGGTGCCCCAACTAGTAAGGGGAACACTATAGTGTTAGGAATACAGTATTGTTTTCCTTGAATGGAAAAAATAAATAATTCCAATTCAAGTTTTAATGATGTGGGATTTTTTTGTGTTTGTTTTAAAAGAGACTGACTCACTTTGTTCTGGCTCATTTTTCCTATAAACAAGATAGATCACATCACCATTCTTCAATGGATAGGATTGTTTCTTTACCACTTTCAGTCTGTTAATCACTGTGCCATTTGTGCTGCAAAGTAAAAGAATGTTTTAAATGAAAAAATGTGTCTTAATAGAACACAAGTATGACTTGAGCAATGCAGACTGTATAATAAAAACATAGGCTCAACAACCCAAGCTAATAAGACTATGTCTGTCAAACTACCGTGTTTTCCTAACAAAATAGCTTTAGACCAAACATGTTGCTTTTAAATGGACTCTCTAGTCTCATAAAGCACTTCAGCTTTCTAAAGTGTTTCGATGATTAACTGCACACACCATAAAAGTGCCAATTTGAAGAGAACCCAGCAATTTTATAAATCCCCTTAGTAATTCCCTCGGCTATCAAGCAACAGCCAGGAGGATGTCCTGCCTCACTTCAACGGTAGTTCAGTGTGGAGGTGAGAGCTTCTCATAGAAAATCATTGGTTTCATAGCATCTCTGAGAACCACAGCTGGCTAGATGGCAGTGATGGCCGTGTATGTGGTGTGTACCCCAACGCTTCTCTATGCCATCAGTAATACTGACTTCACTATTTGATCCCCTGCTGATTTTGAACGTTTGCCCACTGACAAAGAAATGATCAGTCTATCATTTTAATGGTAGGTGTATTTTAACAGTGGAAGACAGAATAACAAAACAAAAACAAACAAAAACATTCAAAAAAAGGCATGTCAAAAAAGTTGATTTGCATGTAAATGAGTGAAATAAGTATTTGACCCCTTCAACTTAGTACTTGGTGGCAAACCCCTTGTTGGCAATCACGTCAGACGTTTCTTGTAGTTGGCCACCAGGTTTGCACACATCTCAGGAGGGATTTTAATTCACTCCTATCTGCAGATCCTCTCCAAGTCATTAAGGTTTCGAGGCTGACGTTTGGCAACTCGAACCTTCAGCTCCCTCCACAGATTTTCTATGGGATTAAGGTCTGGAGACTGGCTAGGGCACTCCAGGACCTTAATGTGCTTATTCTTGAGCCACTCCTTTGTTGCCTTGGCTGTGTGTTTTGGGTCATTGTCATGCTGGAATACCCATCCACAACCTGAGGGAAGGAGGTTCACACCCAAGATTTGACAGTACATGGCCTTGTCCATCGTCCCTTTAATGCGGTGCAGTTGTCCTGTCCCCTTACCAGAAAAACACCCCCAAAGCATAATGTTTCCACCTCCATGTTTGACGGTTGGGATGGTGTTTTTGGAGTCATAGGCAGCATTCCACCTCCTCCAAACAAGGCGAACTGAGTTGATGCCAGAGCTTGATTTTGGTCTCATCTGACCACAACACTTTCAACCAGTTCTCCTCTGAACCATTCAGATGTTCATTGGCAAACTTCAGGCAGGTCTGTACATGTGTTTTCTTGAGCAGGGCAACCTTGCAGGCGCTGCAGGATTTCAGTGTATTACCAATTGTTTTCTTGGTGACTGTGGTCCCAGCTGTCTTGAGATCATTAACAAGATCCTCCCGTGTAGTTCTGGGATGATTCCTCACCGTTCTAATGATCATTGAAACTCCACGAGGGGAGATCTTGCATGGAGCACCAGACCGAGGGAGACTGACAGTTATTTAATGTTTCTTCATTTTGTGAATAATCGCACAAACTGCTGTCACATTCTCACCAAGCTGCTTGTCGATGGTTTTGTAGCCCATTCCAGCCTTGTGTAGGTCTACAATCTTGTCCCTGACATCCTTAGACAGCTCTTTAGTCTTGATCATGGTAGAGAGTTTGGAATCTAATTGATTGATGGCTTCTGTGGACAGGTGTCTTTTATACAGGTAACGAGCTGAGATTAGGAGCATTCCCTTTAAGAGAGTGCTCCTAATCTCAGCTCGTTACCTGTATAAAAGACACCTGGGAGTCAGAAATCTTGCTGATTGACA
Organism: Pelobates fuscus; assembly: GCF_036172605.1. Lineage (NCBI taxonomy): Eukaryota > Metazoa > Chordata > Amphibia > Anura > Pelobatidae > Pelobates > Pelobates fuscus. The sequence continues at coordinate 145,375,363 of NC_086321.1, read as the reverse complement.
GGGGTCAAATACTTATTTCACTCATTGACATGCAAATCAATTTATAACTTTTTTGACATGCATTTTTCTAGATTATTTTTTGTTATTCTGTCTCTCACTGTTAAAATACACGTACCATTCAAACATGGCTACAAACCACACTCCCACCAATCCAGAGGGTCATATCCAATATTAAAGAGGTATACCTGATGGATAGCTTGACCGCCCGACTAAAAGGGACCATGTACAGCTTCGACAAACTTTGGGACCCATGGCAGACTAGTGATCTCTCAAATGGAGGGACGATTTAGGACATCAGAATAGCGCACGGGCCAATTAGGACCAGGGGAGGCCATAGACACCCCCAGAGGACTCCATACACTACCAAAAAAAAACAAAAAAAAAACGACTTGACGTATAACCTACACCCTCCCCCCCTCCCCTCTCTCCTGTTCTATCTTTCCTTCACCTTACAACAACATCAGCTAGATTAGGCTAAATGATGAAGGCACCAACCGCTACCACATGGTGTACGGACAGATAATAAAAACAGTGCATCCTATTAAAAGAAGGGGTTGAACACAGGGATTACCCAAGGACACGGGTCCCTTGCTACGAACCACACCCCTACTACACCTTTATAAGAGAATACAATACAAAAGACAAAAGGAGCTATCAGTACATAAGCTAAGTTTATGTTATAGTGAAGTTTAATTACATAAATCCTTGACATGTTGTGTTTTTGTACTAATATACATATACCTGTGTTCCAAGATTTTGTATAATGATGGGCTTTTGCACAAGCCAAAAATTATATTGTTTTGCATGGTATTTATTGGCGTATAACACGCACTTTTTCTCCCTGAAAATAGGGGGCAAATGATGTGTGCGTGTTATACGCCGATATACATATTTTTCGCTCCATAAGACGCACTTTTCTTTCCCCTCAAAAGTGAGGGGAAATGTCTGTGCGTCTTATGGAGCGAATGTGAAGGTTTACTTACCTGTCCTGAAGCGTGGGCCGGTGTTCAGCGCGCACGCGGTACTGGAACTTCAATTTCAGGTTCCGGTTTCCGGCGGGACTGAAAGGAAGTGCGCACTCAGTGTGCACACTTACTTTCAGTCCCGCCGGAAACCGGAATCTGAAATTTAAGTTCCTGTACCGCGGTGCGCGCTGTGAAGCCGGCCCACGCTTCAAGACAGGTAAGTAATTATGGGACAAGGGGAGGGAAAGTGCACTATGGGACAAGGGGGGGGGGGCGGAGAACACTATGGGATGAGGGGGGGAACACTATGGGAGGGGGTGGAAAATACTATGGGAGGGGGGGAGAATACAATGGAATGGGGGGGGGGAACACTATGGAAAGGGGGGGGAACACTATGGGATGAGGGTGGGGGAACACTGAGAGGGGTGGAGAATACTATGAGAGGGGGAGAAATTTCCTTCTTAAAATGAGGTGCGTGTTATACACCGGGGCGTGTTATGCGCCAATAAATACGGTACACGTACCACTAAAATTATAGACTGATCATTTCTTTGTCAGTGGGCAAACGTTTACAATCAGCAGGAGATCAAATACTTTTTTCCCCTCACTGTATATACACATATATGCTTTGGTTAACGGATTTATCTCTTGTGCATATGATGAGGGAACCCCTTGTTGGTGAATTGCTGCTAGCTTTTGTCTGATATTGAGCCCTTATTCACATCTGTTATAATCCAATGTTTATAATCCAACATGTGCAAAGTCATATTATGTTACACAAGCCAGACTGTCAAGAGTGCTTGAAGAGGGTTCCATGGTTCGTTAAACACTGGTATACCATATACATACTATTTTTATGGTTATATAACCCATCACAGGTAGAAAGGCTTAATGGTTTCTAGTAGTTACCTGGTGTCTTCTAAAGAAACATGTCCAGATTCTTCATCCACTGTAATTTTGCAATGTTCCCCTGAAACCAGCTTGTTACCAGGGAAGGACAGGTCACAGGCTAAAAAGAGCAAAGAAATACAGTCATCAAGATACCAGATTCAACTCAGATCTGACAGCTAAGTCCTATTAAGTTTTATTAACAACTTCCTAGCAATTAAGAAAAAAAGTTAGACATTTTAATCTCCCTCTCAGGCCCGCTAGCACTTTGCTGACAGCCGGCAGGGAGGGAGGGAGAGAGGACCCAGGGGAGCTCTAACCTGTAGCCCTGCCGGGTTCTCCTCTCATGAGTTCGGAGTGTTGCCGTGGTTACCACGGCAACGCTCCGAATCTCACGAGAACTAACTCTAGCAACTCCTGAGGCTACTAGAGTTCACTGTAACCACCAGGGATTGCAGGAAATGTCCCCTCTCCGAGGTAAGCATCCTTTTTATTTTTAATAAAAAAAAAAAGTATATATTTATTAATTTGCCCTCATACCCCCACACCACACAATAGCTCCCCCATACACACACACACACTGAAACCCTCATGCACAAACTGCCCCCCCCCCACACACACACACAAACACAAACTACATCCTTCAAAATCACAATGCACCCCTGTACACACACTGCATCTCTCACACACGCACTCACTGCACCACACACACACTACAGCCCCTATCCCGGCAGACCCCAGGTAAGTTGTCAAACTGTTCTTAAACAGTTTGACTACTTACCCTGGGAGAGCACTACTGGCTCCATAACCATTACAACGTAATGTAGTGGTTAGTGAGCCTGGATTGTTTCTTTAAATAATCTACCAGTGCCACTCCCAAGATTAGGGGCCCAGTATATGCCACAGCACTGTATATATATATATATATACACAACCTAGAAATTTTTTTGACTTGGGGTTCCTTGGAAAAATATTGAAATATTAAGGGCGCCTTGAACCTAAAATGTTTTGGAACCACTGGGTTAAAGTAAAAAGCAAACATAACATATCATGCTATCACTAAAGCCCAGATGCATTGTTTTGCAGGAAAGTTCCACAATTAGGTGTTGTTGTTTAAGACGTACTAGAGGGGCAGTAAAGGCCCAGCCCCATTTGCGGACTCCAGCACATGTTGTACATGTTTCTCTGTGGCCAGCAGTAATAGGGTGCCACTTTACAGTGTATGAAGGTTGCAATTAAACCACTACGTCACCAAGAGGAAGCAAAGAGGACATTTTCATCTAGCATATATGTCTTTTTTTATGCTTTACTCTGCATACAATACAAGATTTTTGGCAAGTGAATCAAATGCTAATTTACGGACCCTCTATGGCAGGCTTCCCCAAACTCTGGCCCTCCAGATGTTGATACAACTCCCATGATTCTCAGCCTATTTCATTCATAGAATCATGGGAATTGTAGTTCAGCAACATCTGGAGGGCCGGAGTTTGGGGAAGCCTGCTCTATGGAATCTCCCTTTTTTTTTTTTTTTAACAGGGAACTGTAGTTAAACTGTTGTGCTTAACAGTTATATAAAGTGTTTTCATTGTACATCAAAATATAATACAACAAATACTAAGACAAATCTTAATTAGACCTTCTGTCAATGGGTGAAGAAAAAAGGTTTGCAGGCCTAACTGCCAACAAGATGATGATTTTAATTTTATTTTAAATTCAAGCACCTAATTTCACTCACAAAAAAACCCTGTAGTTTCAATTCTTTACATTTTTATTAATATTTATTTTTGCCAATGTTTTTTTTTTTTTAATTTACGTAATTTAATTTTTTATTGAAGGCATGAAAGATAGTACATGCCATTGAAAAATATGTATGCAGTAGATCAATATATCACATGGAACACATAAGACAGTGCATACAGAGTGACATTGCCTCTCTATTTTTTAAAAACTGTCGAATAAAACAACTCAAAGGGTCAGGCTAAGAGAAAATAAACTGGTACTGGTAAGATTAACCTGCCTGCTATAAGGGAGTGTTGAAGATGCACTGAAAAATATTACACTTTTAGTGGCACCAGCTCCACTACCTATTGGCAATTGGCATGATAATTTGAATTAACGATAGCTGGGTTGCCAGATTTAGAAAGAAAGATAAATGCCATTGGATAACAAAGGTAGCCACAGCAGGTACGTTAAAGAAACAGATTAATAAAACAAACACTGCTGTAGGAAGGGCGCTTGGCCTACACAGCCGATGCCTGCGGCAGGACAGACACTGCCATCAGGAACCTGAAGTCCAGCCAATCCTATGAATCTCCCTCCTGCATGATGCTCCCCTGAAGCCAGCTGCGCTTAGTGTGCATGCCAGGTACTAAAAACTTTCCAGACACAAGCCCTCAGCGGTGTCAAGTGGGAAATATATGGTCAGGTGAGCGGCAGGAGGGAATCCAAACTGAACCTTTGCGGTGGTGTCTGCTTGAGACCGATCAACAATAATGTTTTGTGAATAGACCATTTTGCCATGTCTAGACCTAAAGACACATTTGGGCTAATCTGACCCTAGATGAAATATTGATCTTCAGATTAAGTAGTTTAGCCTAGATTTGTATGCATAGTCGATCAAAAGCTTGGATTCCCGGATCCACAGAGTAGGCCAGCTGAGTGTCGGCATAAGGTGTAGCAGGCCCCAATGTGGCGGCCATCTTGAAGAATAGGCCTATTCGATCTGTTAATGGTTGCAGAAGTCTCTCAGAACAGGCAACAAGAGTTTACTATTGTGGGGAGCACTATAACCCCGACCGCTTTACCCAAGGAGCTCCTCCATTTCCGACTATATCATTCAGCTGTCAGACCCGCCCCCAGCCCCTTTTCTATCCTATATTAAGATGATAAAACAATGTAGAATGTTATATTTGTTTAAAACAATATAATTGATGATATTATAAAAATGCCCAGTCTTGTTATAATGAATACAATGTTATGGATTTTTTTCATTTATTTTTTTTATGAGCAATTCAGAAATCTGAATGGTTGTATTAAAGTATATTTATAAGGAGGCTGTCAATTTATTACACAACGATTCTTAATCAAATATTAGTATTTTACAGTACTCCGTTACATCAGTTTGGCTTTTTAGTATAATAAACATGCACAGCACAACTGCAAACATCACAAATCACACAGGCATCAACGACAAAGGCAAACAGTGGTGGGGGGGAATTCTTATGGAGAACCCTATTATTTGTAAATTAAACAGAACACATACTTGGGAGTTTATGAAACTAAATGTATTATAAAGCTTCCTACTAAATTTGAAATATCGGTTTCATATAATATGCCAATTTGATTAAAATACTCTGCACAGCAGAATATTTGTTTACGCGTGCCATCTCTTCAGTAGGGAAAGAAAAGTAAAACACTTACGTATATTTTATCTGAATTCCCCACAGCAAAAAAACAAAACAAAAAAAACGAAATAAAGGGTGATGAATTTTAAACCGAAATGCAAATTTCAGGACAAAAGAGTTGATGTGGGAAAATTCTAAGACTCTGCTACAGGGAAAATTCTCAGACTCTGCTTGAGTATTTAGCATTAATTGTGTAATATGGTTTTCAATTCACTGTTTAGTGAATAACTCCCACTTGTCATAACACTTTAGTATTAAAATTCCACAGAAAGTGATTTCAGAACAAGGTCAAGCCCTCAATCTGTGCAAAGATTAAGAATAAACCCAGTAGGGTTTACAAAACCCAAATACTAAAGTAGAGGTTAAAGGAGGAGGAAAAAGAGGCTCTCGTGTATTATGATACTTTATTTCTACTAATGTCTAGGAACCGCAAGGTGATGACTTACCTTTTTTCCTCCCAATTGTCCATTCCTTCTTGCAGAGAAGGAGCTCAGATGAAGACTCTGAGCCAGCTGCTGGGAGCCGAGACAGCTTTCCCCAAGGCTTTCTCTCCCCCAAGCCTTCCATCTTAATTCACTTCTGAAACAAGCAGTAGAGAACAACAATGAGTTGGGGGGCAGGGAGGCCTAAACTTATACATCAGGGAGACTCAAGTGCTCCCCTCCCCACTAACCAGACAGAACAGTAGCTGCTAAGAATGAAGTGAAAGACATTATTCTACCACTTTCCTCAAGAGGTAGTGGGTAAAGGATTCAACCATTAACCCCTTAAACTCCTCATGATGTTGAAAGACAAGTGTAAAAATGGACATAGATTTGACTGCAGCGAAGCAGATTCATCCTTACAATGAAGTGAGCGCTTTTTATTTACTGCAGAGCATAGAGTATTGCAATCAAGGCTGGAAGGTGGTGTCATTAAACAAAGCATAGCATGTTATTAACGGAGCACTCCTACAACAAAGCAATATAAAGATACAAATATGCACATGCAATATAACACCTTTTTAATAAATAAACAAACATCATTGGAATAAAATGGATTGAAACAATTCATCTGAAATATGGAATGATATGTAGCATACATTTATAATTTGGATCCCTTTGTACAGTGCTGCAGAATGTTTGAACCTTGCAAACGATAACATTCCAACATGCAGAGAAAACCAAATGCTTTTGCCTGTACTGCTAAAGGAACAAGCATCAGAAAGACTCCCACTTCGAGCTGCATAAGCAAACTGGTAGGGAATTTGCAGAGAAAGACATTAAAATATATATATTTTTTCTCTCCTCATATTGTTCTCAGGGATTTCACATTTTGAGTCATACAGTGGGGGTTGTAAGCAGCTGTCTGCAAATGTGGAAGCCTGATTGGGTAATGAGGTGCCATGGAATTTGAGAATGGTACAGACTGCATGAGGGCGGTGTTAGATTAGCTGGGGGAGGACTCCTGCCTTGCAAATGTGGAGAAGTTACAGGATGGACACAGTTTACTTAATAAGAAAATGGGAGGGGGAAGGGACATGGCTGGAGGAATTTTCATTTCTAGTTACAAGAATACAAAGGGCGGATGCATAATCCGCTAATAACAGTTATCTGTTTGTTGGGTGGGGAGAGACCTCTCATCATTTAGAGTTAAGTATGAACATCATTGATAGAATACACAGGCGGAGCAGGAGGACTGTGTTAATCAGAGGAAGGAGGCAGTGAATGAGAGCAGGAGATAATTATTGACAAATTAGAATGACAATGAATTTTGAAGGAAAAGTATGCATGCAAAAGATGCAAAAATTATCGAGAAGCAAGAGGGGGAAAAAATAATGAATACCAAAGAAAAAAAAAGACAAATTGAAAGACAAAGAAGGTAGTTTCACAGACAAAGAAGACAAGAGTAGGAGATGGACAGAAGCATAAAAATGACTGGTGTAGAATAGGATGGATAAAGAACTATCGATGGCAAATAAAAAGTATAGCAAGAAGAATGAATGTAAAACAGAACAAAAGAGCTACATAATTCATGAGAAAATACAAAATAAATAATGTAAAGAGAAAAGTGTAAAGTTAAAGGGAAACTACAGGCACCACAGCCACTCCCCCACATTGAAAATGTTATGGTGCCTGTAATCGCCTGGCGCTGTCCCCGTTTCATTGTTAAACGGTTTTCAATTGGTTTAAGAGCGACTCAGGATCCCAAATCATACCAGTGAGAGCCTCAGAGCACTCAGGTGACAAGGACACAGACACCATAACCATTTCAATAAGTCAAAGTGGATATGGAAAAGCAGTAAATGTCTCATGTGGGAGGAATGAAAGGCAAAGATAAGCAGTGATAGGACAAATAAGATAAGCAAACTATGAGTGTGTGGGTTTTTATCACACCTGAGGTTTCTAGGTGGATACTATATAATGACAAAGCCTGTATAAGCTGGTAATTTTGGCGATACAGTAGATGGTAGGTATAGAAGGTGGATTTGCAGAGGGGTAGTTGGAGAGCATTAATGATAAAGCTGAAGGCGAGATATAGAAGAAATTTGCCTCATAAATCAAAATGTAATGTTTAAATGTATATTATAGGGGACTTAAGTAATGCGGCGTGTAAACAAGAGTATTTTAATTTAAATTATTGTTATTTGTTGTTTTTTTTTTTTTTTTAACTACGAAATCTTTTTTTCGCCAACTAGTAGGAGCAAAATACAAATATATATATTTGTATAGTAAAAGACCATAAAAATCCAGTTTTCCCCAGGAAGGCTCAATGGTTCCAAAGCATCACAAAATACCAACTTCCCTATGCCAAAACACCAATTATGTTAAATAGGGGAGGGGGGAGAAGGGGGGGTTGAACTGGTGACAACAACAAGGAAAAAAATATGTGATAAGTAAACTGTAGCATCTTTTCTGTTGTATAGCAGCAGGACACAAATGGGATGAAACAAGCAGTTGCCAAAATGTCTATTCTGTAGTATCTGGTGAACGTATCAAATGATGATCACATGGCCACTCTGCAGTATCCAATGGTGCACAAGCTCTTAAAGATTTGAAAATTGTTTGAGTAGAATGAGATCTAGACAGGAGGGATTTTTGCCCACCGATTTACAGCATAACTGAATTGCCTTTATTATTCACCTTGACAAAGTCACTTTTGAGGCTTGTTTTCTTGCCTCTGAAATGGAGAAATAGAGGATTTGGATCTTCAGCTGTTTGATGTAATGGCTAAATACACATCTAGAATTGACATCCACTCAATGTAACTGAACTTCTTGTTCTGGGTGTGCCCCCAAGTCTCTATTTCTGTGTAAATTTGGAATCCAGACTAGATTCCCATTGGCCTGAGTATCGCACCCAGTTTACTATAGGTGCCCCTTTGGATATTACCACAGGAAAACAGGAGTCTCTTGAAACAGTTTTAACTGTAGTTAGCACGTTAATCTCCAATGTTAAAATTAGTGTAGGACCAACTTATATTGGGTATTGTGACGAACTAGTGGGTTTTTGCAAAAAGTAGGTATAATTAGTTTTTGATTCTGCATTACATCTTTTAACACCTTGGACAAAAGGAAGGGTTCAAACACAGATACTGAGTCTGTAGCTCTCTAATTCTTTTGGCTGACAATATAGCTACCAAAAATGCTTCATATGACAGTATCAGAAGCAAACACTCCTCCAGTGGTTCAAATAGTCACACGCAAGAATTTAGGACTAGATAAGAGATCCCACAAAGAAATTAGACCAATCCCCTCTATCATGCACAAATATTACTATTGCCATTTATATAGCACCAACAGATTCCGTAGCGGTTTACAATATTATAAGATTTAACTATAAATAGGACAATTACAAGAAAACTTACAGGAAGGATAGGTTGAAGAGGACCCTGTTCAAACAAGCTTACAGTCTATAGGAGGTGGGGTATAAAACACAATAGGACAGGAAATATCAATCAAATAAGGTGGGAGTGAAGCAGAGTGCTGCCTTTTATGAGAGAGCAAGAGACAATGTGACAGGCCTGGGAGTCCATAAGCTTTCCTAAAGAGATGGGTTTTAAGGCACTTCTTACACGATTGAAGACTAGGGGAGAGTCTGATGGCGGTAGGCAGGCTATTCCATAGAAGGGGAGCCACCCGCGAGAAGTCCTGCAAGCATGAGTTGGCTGTATGGGTGCAAGGAGCGGACAGGAGAAGGTCACGGGCAGAGCAGAGAGACCGAGAAGGGTATAGATATGGGTTAGCACTTTGAACTGACTCCTATATGATACAGGAAGCCAATGTAAGGACTGAGAGAGGAGTGAGAGGACCGACTAGAGGAAATTAGGAAAGACACCCCTGACTAGGAAAATCAGTTTGGCGACATAGAAACATAGAATGTGATGGCAGATAAGAACCACTCGGCCCATCTAGTCTGCCCAGTTTTCTAAATACTTTCTTTAGTTCCTGGCCGCCGCCCGCCACTCCAGTCAGAGTTGGAAGAAAGGCAAGCAGTGACACGTTACAGGACGGCAGGGGAGAGGTCTGGGGAGGAGAGATATCTCAGAGTGTCATCAGGGTACAGGTGGTAGTGGAATCCAAATTAGGTATTATGCTTGCCAAAAGAGGCAGTATAAAGAGTAAATAGAAGGGGACCAAGGACAGAGCCTTGGGGGACTCCAACTGAGACAGGACAAAGGGAGGAGGTATTATTAGAAAAAAAAAAAGACACTGAATGAGCATTGGGAGAGATAAGAGGAACACCACGAGAGGACAGAGTCACAGAGACCGAGTGATTGAAGAGTTTGAAGAAGGAAAGCATGATCAACAGTGTCAAAGGCAGCAGAGAGGTCAAGAAGAATTAGTATGGAGTAGTGGACTTTGGATTTAGCTGCAATTAGATAGTTAGTAACTTTGATAAGAGCAGTCTCTGTAGAGTGGAGGGGGCGGAATCCAGATTTAAGAGGGTCAAGGAGAGAATTGGAATTGAGGAAGTGAGACATACGGGTAAAGACAAGTCTTTCACGAAGCTTTGAGGAAAAAGGGAGCAGGGATATGGGAGGATAGTTAGAGGGGGAGGACGGGTAGAGAGATGTTTTTTTCAGCATAGGTACTACAGTGGCATGTTTAAGGTCATCGGGGACAATACCAGAAGAGAGAGCGCAGTTGAGGACGTGTGTTAAGGAAGGCACAAGAAAAGGGGAGAGAGATCTGATAAGGTGAGATGGGACAGGATCAAGTGGTGGGGCGAGAGGAAAGGAGAAGCACAGCCACCTCTTGTTCAGTAGCTTGATTAAACAGAACTTGCAATAAAGAAAGCCTAAATAGGGCTCTCTTTACAGGAAGTGTTTATGGAAGGCTGTGCAAGTCACATGCAGGGAGGTGTGACTAGGGTTCATAAACAAAGGGATTTAACTCCTAAATGGCAGAGGATTGAGCAGTGAGGTTGCAGGGGCATGTTCTATACACCAAAACTGCTTCATTAAGCTAAAGTTGTTCAGGTGACTTTAATACAAAGTTCTCATTATTTAAGTTGCTCCTTTTCTCTGTATGCTTTCTCTAAGACTACAAAGTACATAGGACAGAGATAAAAGTAATGACTGATGTAGAACCACAATGAAGGTGCTCAGTTCTAAAATTATATTTTATTTTTCAGAACTCACCAATTTATATTAGTTATAAGGTACCAAGAATAAAAATACAGATAAATGACAATTACCCTTTAATAGGTTGGTAGCTCTCGGTAAGATCTAGAAGAGGGTTTAAGCACTAACTAAAATTTAACTCTCCTTTTATCCATCTCTAATCTTACTTGCCCTAAATCTGCAACCTCACTCTACAACTCCACTCTCTCCTCTCAACTAGACATCATGGCACCTCCTACATCTTAACGCAGCAAGCGTTCCCAATTACAACCCTGGCACACCAAGCTGACTGATATCTCCAAAAATGTTCCAGAACTGCTGAACACTGTTGGAGAAAGTCTCACTCTACACCGGACTTCCTCCACTATAAATTAATACTGCGCTCCTACACTCTGGCTCTTTCCTCTGCAAAAGTAAATTACTTCAATACTGTCATAACCACACTCTCCCACAAACCCAAACGATTATTTCACACTTTTAATACTCTCCTTCACCCTGTTGCTTCCCCTCCTCCAACCACCTTGTCCACCACAAACTTTGCAACTCACTTCACTGAGATTTCTACAATCAGGAAAGAAATCTAAACTCTCTCCCTCCCCTTCCAATACATCACCCAACCCCACTCCCTCCGCTGTTTTATGCTCATTCACACCGACTACAATGGAAAAGGTTTCTGCTCTGCTCTGGTCCTCCTGCCCCACCCCCTGTTTCCTCAATCCTATTCCTTCATATCTCATCCGCACTGTCTCCCTCTCTTGCTCTCACTAAAATTTTCAATCTCTCCCTTTCCTCCGGCAAATTTATCTCACCCTTCAAGCATGCAACCATAACGCAGATTCTGAAAAAGCCCAACCTTGACCCCAACTCCCCATCCAACTACCGTCCTATCTCGCTACTCCCACTTGCCTCCAAGATCTTTGAGATAGTTGTGTATTCGAGATTGACAGACTTCCTCGAGTCCAACTCTCTGCTTGACCCGCTTCAGTCTGGATTCCGTGCTCGTCACTCTGTTGAAACAGCTGTGACCAAAGTATCCAACGATTTAATCGCTGCTAAATCTTGCGGCCATTACTCTATCCCAATTCTCCTTGATCTTTCTGCTGCCTTTGACACGGTTGTTCATCAACAGCTTCTTCTCATTCTCCGTAATCTCTATCTATGGGATACTGTTCTCTCCTGGTACTCCTCCTACCTCTCCCAACGCCTTTTCAATGTTCCTTTCTCTGGCTCTGCCTCTTCTTCCAACCCCTCTCTGTTGGCGTTCCCCAAGGTTCTGTCTTTGGTCCCCTACTGTTCTCTATCTATACTGCCTCCCTTGGTAAACTCATCAGCTCCTTTGGCTTCCATTATCAATGTAGGTGGCAGAGAGACCTATTAAAAATGGGTACAGTGGCCCTGTCCTTTTAACCCTGTGATGTAAAACATTGTCATGGTGACAGCCACAAGAGGCAATTCCGCTGCACTGACACTAACAAACTTGTTCATGTGAGGCTGAAGCCCATAGGAAAGAACTTAAAACAATTATTTCCTATGGGGAAGCTTGAAATTGGACAGGGATGGGTGGGTAGAATAAGGGACAGGGAAGGGAGATGAACACTAAATATTCTTGAAAATATAAAATAATCTGACTGGCATGTATATTTCGTACATTTACCACTTAATAAATAAAAGATTTCAAAATTAAATAATAAACCTGTTCAGTTAACCCCTTCAGGACGGAGTCAATAGTACACGTTCTGATCAAAACAAAACGTAAACAAAAACTGGAATTTGCGCTATATGTCTGTTCACCCGTAGTTCCCCTCTTTCATATTAAATGCACCCACACTTATTATATATCATTTTGTTCAGGAGAAACAGGGCTTTCATTTCATATAAAATATTTGTATTTGAAACAATTTATTATGAATAAAATTAAAAAAAACTGTGAGAAATTTGATTTTTTTTTTTAAATTTGTAGTTCCGCCTCACATTTTAGCTGTAAATGTCATAATACTGTTAGGTTTTACGGCAACAAAATGCACATATTTGTAATCAGCGATGTCTCACGAGTACAACAGTACCCCCCATTAACAGGTTTTATGGTGTTTTGGAAAGTTACAGGGTCAAATATAGAACGTTCCATTTTCAAATTGAAATTTGCCAGATTAGTAATGTTACCTTTGAGACGGTGTGGTAGCCCAGGAATGAGAATTACCCCCATAATGGCATACCATTTGAAAAAGTAGACAACCCAAGGTATTGAACGTGGGGTATGTTTAGTTTTTTTTAGTAGCCACTTAGTCACAAACACTGGCCAAAGTTAGCGTTCATATTTGTTTTTGTGTGAAAAAAGCAAAAAACTAATATTTGCCCAGTGTTTGTGACTAAGTGGCTACTAAAAATGACTGGACATACCCCATTTGCAATACCTTGGGTTGTCTACTTTTGCAAATGGTATGCCATCATCGGGGTAATTCTTATTCCTGGGCTACCATACGGTCTCAAAGGCAACATAACTAATCTGGCAAATTTCAATGTCAAAAAAATGAAATGCAAGCCTTATATGTGACTCTCTAACTTTCCAAAACACCATAAAACCTGTACATGTGGGGTACTGTTATTCTCGGGAGATTTCACTAAACACAAATATTAGTGTTTTAAAACAGTAAAACATATTACAACAATAATATAGTCCATAAAAGTGCCGTTTGTTTGTAAAAAATGCAAAAAACGTCACTTTTACTTAAAATATCATCGTTGTAATACAATTTACCAGTTTTAAACACTAATATTTGAGTTCAGCGAAGTCTCCCGAGTAAAACAGTACCCCCTATGTACAGGTTTTATGGTGTCTTGGAGAGTTACAGGGTCTAATATAGTGCATGCGAATTAAATTCTCTGCACTTTCTCCCTGTGTTGTCAGGCATGTCAATCAAATTTTAATTAATCAAATGACATAATTATGTTAAAAAATTACTTAAATATACACGTAGAATTTTAATATATATGCATTTATAGGTATATAAATTCTACGTGTATACTAATGTAATCTTTTATGTAATTATATGTATTTATCTCTCTATATATATTTGCGGTTATTTGTATTTTATATATAGATAGATATATATAGAATGTCATTCTAAGTGTATTCTGTTTCCAATATATATATATTAATAACAAAATACAGTTAGAATGAAATTACATATGAATATATAATTTATTTTATATTTTGTTTCAATATTTTATTTATTATTGTAATTATGCGTATATATATATAATATATATATGTAGATCTATTATATATATAATATATATACATATTATATATATGTAACGTCATTCTAAGTGTATTTTAATATTAATATATATACTAATATTAATATTAAAATACATTACGTATGACGTTACATATATATAATATGTATATATATTATATATATAATATATATACATATTATATATATATAAAAAGGCATTTAATTTATTTTATAACATTTTTATATTTATTTTTTTACACTACCTACCAGCAGGGGGACTGTCTAATATTTTAAACAGTCCCCCTGCTGGCAGATCCATAGCCAGCTATAGGGGGCCATGTGATCGCTCTTTGAGAGCGATCACATGGCCCCCGGGGGCCTCATTTGCCGGAGGGGGGCTGCCTGGGCTCTCAGACAGCCCCCCAGAAGAGGATCGCGGCGGAGGTGAGTACACCTCTGCTCCTGGGGCTGCAAGCCGTTACGGCGTTCTATGCTGCCGCAACGGCTTTAAAGCCCTTTAAAGCCGCGACGGCATAGAACGCCGTAACGGCGTTAAGGGGTTAACAGTAGATTTGAGGAGAAATGGTTTCTTTTTTCAAAATGGTAAATGATACACAAATCTACCTGTCCTTTCCTGATCTCTCTCCGCCCATCTTGAATTGTGTCTCTGACTGCCTCTCTGCGATTTCCAACTGGATGGCTGCCCACTTCCTTAAACTCAACCTTTCCAAAACAGAACTCAAGTGTTGCTACTCCTGTGTCTGTCTACCTCCAAGTCAACGATGTCACCAACACCTCTACTTCGCAGACTCACTGCCTAGGTGTTCTTTTACTCCGGCCTCTCCTTCACCCCTCATGTCCAGTCAATCGCAAAATCCTGCCGCTTCCATCTCAAAAACATCCGCCCTTATTTAACACCAGACGCAGCTAAGGTGCTGGTCCATGCCGTTGTTCTTTCTTGCCTTGACTACTGCAATCTCCTTCTCAGTGGTCTTACGTGTTCACAGATTGCACCGCTGAAATCTATAATGAATGCAGCGGCAAGGCTCATTTTCCTATCCGCCCGCACCTCCCCCCTCTGTCAGTCCCTACATTGGCTGCCAGTTAGATACAGGGCTCAAGGTTCTGGTGCCTACATAATGCTGCTCCAACCTACCTATCCTCTCTAATACACAAATATGTCCCGTCGAGGCCCCTGCACTCTGCCGAAGACCTACGCCTATCCTCTGTCCGTACTCCCACGTCTGATGCTCGTCTCCAAGACTTCTCCAGGGCTGCACCTTTTCTGTGGAACTCCCTTCCCTTCTCAGTTAGACTTTCACCCAGTCTCCACTCCTTCAAAAAAATCTTTGAAAACAAACTTCTACGGGAAAGCATATCATTTAAACCCACCACAATTTATCTTGTGTAACTGTCAAAAATAACCTATTAAGTTCTCAGTGAATACTTTTCTAGTAACCTATTACCCCTACTTATACCCTTTGTTTTTACTATACCCCACTCCCTCTAGCACGTAAGCTGATTGAGCAGGGCCCTCAGCCCCTCTGTTCCTGTGCGTCCATTTGTCTGGTTACAATTACGTGTCTGTTAGTCCACCCATTGTACAGCGCTACGGAATTTGCTGGCGCTATATAAATAATAAAATAATAATAAGAGAGATCATTGACTGGTGACAATGAAGACTAGTAGTACAGTTAACAGCTCAGAGGAGCTCGCAGTGAAGGAGCACACTGATTGGTCACATAAAAGATAAGTGGAGACTAAATATCCACCAATGATTCATATTAAAGCAGTGCTCGGCGGGGGGGCGGAGCCTGACAGCTAAGGCAGCCAGATGTGCTCTGCAAGAGCTCCTGCAACAGGGCCTAAAAAACGAGACTAATACCCGGGTTGCCCATCAACCAGACCGCAGGGCGCACTCACCTTATTGACGGGCCGACGGTGCACCGGTGGATACCCGCTGGATGCCTGTCCGACCCCGGAACGTCCTGCTAGCGACTTGCGGCCTGCACAAGCCTGAGCTTGGGGAGACGGCCGCTCCCCAGGCACCTTGGACAACTCGAGCAGACCCGGGAATACAACTATCCCTCCCCCCCCCCCCCCCTCTGGACCGGCGGGGGTCATCCCGGTATCCACTGGCTGACGCCTACACCAACCCTAAGCGATTGCCGCCTCACAAAGCCTGCACGAGGCCGGGTCACCTAAAATGGCGGCCATGCATAAGCCCCAGCAAACATGCCTGCATCAGCCCATGGAGGCTAGAGAAGGGGCCGCCGAACATGTGCTGGAGCGCTTGGACGCGATCTTTGCCAGCTTCTGGGCCAAGTTGGAAGCTCGTCTTGCGGAGCCACCCCATCGATCTCCTGAGGGAGAACAACCCAGAAAGCTACACTATGAGCCGGCGGGAAGCCCAGCAGCTACCGGGGGTCAGCCTGTAAAACAAAGCGGTAAGAAAAAACACCCCCCCGCACGACCATCAACAGGAGAAAGTACAAGAAGCCACAACACTGGGCAACGCATTGCCGTCCAAACCACCAGCGAGGACATCCCCACCCACCTCGACCGCAGAGCTCCAGACTTCCCCAGCAAGTATGGCACAAATCAGAGACAGTCCCCTTAAACCGTAGGGTGTGTAAGCCCAACAGCACTCGGAGATCACATCTCATTCTGCCCAGACACCGCACACGGAAAGAACAGGAGGGGGACGCAGAGACTGGTACCGGGCGACAACGCTTTACATGGCCTATATGCGGCATAGGCTGAACACCACAAGCGGACTCATAAATGACCTAATGCAACCAGGGTATCAGCCAGATATATCCCTCACCAGCGTGATTGTAGATTGCCTTTATTTTCTTTATTATTTCTTTAGTATTATTATGTTTATTGCCTCTGCTAGTTGCTATGACTTGTTCTATTAATACCCAGTGTCAGGTCTTTACAACCTAACTTGAATAGCATGTTTACTATGCATAAACCCGCGACCTCTTAATTTGAACAGCATGTTTAATACGTATACACTCGTGACCTCTTAATTTGCACAGCATGTTTTCTATGTGTAAACTCGTGACCTCTTCATTTGAATAGCATGTTTAATACGTATACACTCGTGACCTCTTAATTTGCATAGCATGTTTTCTACGTGTAAACTCGTGACCTCTTAATTTGAATAGCATGTTTAATACATATACACTCGTGACCTCTTAATTTGCAAAGCATGTTTTCTATGTGTAAACTCGTGACCTCTTAATTTGAATAACATGTTTACTAAATTTAGACTCGTGACCTCTTAACTTGAATAGCATGTTTACTATATATATATAAACTCGCGACCTATCCTCTGGTAACTAAATATATATATAAAATTGTGCATTGTTCCTATGTACCCCGTTGTAACCTATGTTTCGAATTATGCAAGTGGACTGCCTTTGGGGCACCGCGTGCTTGTATGTTCTCTCATTATGCACTGCAAAAATAAATATTTACAAAAAAAAAAAAGCAGTGCTCGGCAAATCACAGGCTGGGATTTGTCAGCCCGTTCCGTTCTCCTCCTGTCTCTTGATCTCTGCATGCAGGGAGGAAGTGAAAGCTGGGGAATGGAGATGACATGATATCTAGTACAGAGTAGAGGGTGGAGTTGTAGAGGGAGATTGAAGAGCTAGGGCAGGTGATGTTTGAAATGGGTAAAAAGAGTGATTGGATGCTGTAGGTGAAGAAAGTGGGAGGTTTATACGAGATTGATATACCAAGGGTGGTGTGATATGGGTACGGGGTAGGGGTCAACAGATTTTTTTTTTTTAGAGCCGATACAGATCATTTGTGAACTTTCAGGCCGATAGCCAATAACTTACCGATATTTTTTACATTTCACATTTTAAGAAAATAAACCATTTCGCCACAAATCTACTGTTAACTGAACAGGTTTATTATTTCTTTATTTTTGCTAATCTTTTTTTATTTATTAATTAAGTGGTAAGTGCACAAAATATACATGCCAGTCAGATTATTTTATATTTTCAAGAATATTTAGTGTTCATCTCCCTTCCCTGTCCCTGTGTACCTCTTCCCACCCATCCCTGTCCAATTTCAAGCTTCCCCATAGGAAATAATTGTTTTAAGTTCTTTCCTATGGGCTTCAGCCTCACATGAACGAGTTTTAGTTAGTGTCAGTGCAACGGAATTGCCTTTGTGGCTGTCACCATGACAATGTTAGGGTTTAAAGGACAGGGCCACTGTACCCATTTTTAATAGGTCTCTCTGCCACCTTCATTGACAGGGGGCAGAAAGACTTATTTTTAGAAAGTTCCCTACCTCTCCACTTTTGCCAGCACAATGTATTGACAGAATCAAATGCTTTTTTTAAAAGCGCAACTGTAACAGGTACCCTTTAATTTTTCTCTGACATCACACACAGGAAGGAGATCTTTAGCACACTATTGGCTGATTAGGGAGATGACTAATAGGTAACACAAGACAAAGTAAAACAACAGCTCAAACACACTGGAGTAAGATATGGCAAAATTACCAACCACTCACAGTAAAAGACAGATAGGGTGGGTGCAGTATAAATGGGTTAGTATACAGGGAATGCAGACACATGGATGGGGCACTGATAACAGCACCAGGAACTGGCAATACAATAAAGACAGGAACATGTCAGCCTCCCCGGGGACACTGGGGGAAATGTCTGCCCACAGTGGGGCTAAGGGAACCACAACACGGCGTGACAGATGGGGAGAAGTATCAGCACATTCAATCTATGTCTGTGTTTACACCGGGCCTGTAAGCAGGAGATGGGACTGCTTCCGTAAAACGGAGGACACGGGGCTAGTGTGGGGACAGTGTGTTAATATGGAGGACACTGGGCTAGTATGGGGACCGTGTGTTAATATGGAGGACGGGGGGCTAGTGTGGGGACAGTGTGTTACTATGGAGGACGGGGGGCTAGTGTGGGGACAGTGTGTTACTATGGAGGACGGGGGGCTAGTGTGGGGACAGTGTGTTAACACGGAGGACGGGGGGCTAGTGTGGGGACAGTGTGTTAACATGGAGGACGGGGGGCTAGTGTGGGGACAGTGTGTTAACATGGAGGACGGGGGGCTAGTGTGGAGACAGTGTGTTAACATGGAGGACGGGGGGCTAGTGTGGGGACAGTGTGTTAATATGGAGGACACTGGGCTAGTGTGGGGACAGTGTGTTAATATGGAGGACACTGGGCTAGTGTGGGGACAGTGTGTTAATATGGAGGACACTGGGCTAGTGTGGGGACAGTGTGTTAATATGGAGGACAGGGGGCTAGTGTGGGGACAGTGTGTTAATATGGAGGACAGGGGGCTAGTGTGGGGACAGTGTGTTAATATGGAGGACAGGGGGCTAGTGTGGGGACAGTGTGTTAATATGGAGGACACTGGGCTAGTGTGGGGACAGTGTGTTACTATGGAGGACACTGGGCTAGTGTGGGGACAGTGTGTTAATATGGAGGACGGGGGGCTAGTGTGGGGTCAGTGTGTTAACATGGAGGACGGGGGGCTAGTGTGGAGACAGTGTGTTAACATGGAGGACGGGGGGCTAGTGTGGGGACAGTGTGTTAATATAAAGGACACTGGGCTAGTGTGGGGACAGTGTGTTAATATGGAGGACACGGGGCTAGTATGGCGGATATTGGGCTAATGGTAGCCCGGGACTCTTGCCGTGATGGTCATTGTGTATTATGGGTCTCTGGGTGCCAGTGCTATATGAGACTAGTCCTAGGCTCCCTGTCTCTCAGCCATGGCCGAGCCCCCGCCCGCCCCGGGTGTCACGGTTACCGGTTCCGTATTCTTCCTCCGCCGTCTCCCTGTTACAGCGCCACCCAGGCGACATCAGCTGATCTGAGGGCGGGGCTACCGCGGACGTGGCGTCTCCCATGGAAACCCCCTACGAGCTGGACTAGAACGTCAAGAAAGGCACGTGAGGAGAGCGAGCCGCCATCTTTGTTCTGGGCATATTCCCAACTAATGACACCTAGTGGGAGAACAGAAACGTTCTCACCTCGCTTCCCTAGTGGGGTAGGTGGTCAGCTGTTTAACCCCTTAAGGACCAAACTTCTGGAATAAAAGGGAATCATGACATGTCACACATGTCATGTGTCCTTAAGGGGTTAAAGGCATTTATTGCATGAGCCACCTGATAGGCAGTAATCATAACAATTAATAACTAGTGACATTTACTAGTGCAAACCACACAGCTCTTGACAGTGATATAAATATTAGCTCTAGGATTTACTTCCTGATTTTTAACAATGTCTCTTCCAGTCTGGTACAGTGGTTTCTCTGGTGCTGACTCTAGGAACAATATATAGATAGGCAGCACTAACAATTCCCGCTAGTGACAAATCCATAGCCTACAAATGTATCTGGGTTATTTAAACACCGCCAGTGTTTGTAGAAGGTGCTGTTAATCTTCCTTTTGTGAAACACTGAGACGGACACTGTAGGTACCAGAACAACTCAAGCTGTAACTAACGTTTTGCTGAGAAAAGTCAGTGTTTACATTGCTGCCATGGACCAGACGTTCAGCGTCTCCACCTTCTGCATTGGAGATGCTGAACTTTCGTCATAGAGATGCATTGATTCAAGGCATCTCTATGAGGAGCAGGCCCGGACTGGCCATCGGGCATACCGGGCAAATGCCCGGTGGGCCGCGATGGCCGTGGGGCAGAGGCCGGCAGGGGAGATCACAGGATCTCCCCTGCCAGCCCCTGCAGGGCCAGCGCTATCAGTGTGCCGGCCCTGCATAGTGCCTCCATGGGGGGCCGGTGGGGAGATCAAAGATCTCCCTCACCGGCCCAGAGACACTAAGATGTGGCCGCCGGCGTGGGAGGGAGGAGAGGACCGGCGGAGCTCTAGCCAGCAGCTCCGCCGGGTCCTCTCGCGAGGTCTGAGCGTTGCCGCGGTTACCGCGGCAACGCTCAGATCTCGCGAGAGTGAACTAGCCTAGAGTTCACTCTCATCACTGGACCACCAGGGAAGGAAGCATGGCAGAACAGCACCCCCCCAAGGCAGCACGGCACCCCCCCCCATGGCAGCACGGCACCCCCCCCCCCCCCCCCCGCCCCCGCCCCCAGGCTAAAGGCAAGAAGGGAGGGGAGGGGAATATAACTTTTTTTTAAATTTTTTTTTTTAAATAAAAACATATTTAAATTTAAATAAATACATTCACACTCACACACACAGCACCCTCAGACACACACACCACCCTCACACACACCACCCAGACACACACATCACCCTCACACACAGCACCCCCAGACACACACAGCACCCCCAGACACACACAGCACCCCCAGACACACACAGCACCCCCAGACACACACAGCACCCCCAGACACACACAGCACCCAGACACACACAGCACCCAGACACACACAGCACCCCAACACACAGCACCCAGACACACACAGCACCCAGACACACACAGCACCCTCAGACACACACATCACCCTCACCCACAGCACCCAGACACACACAGCACCCTCACACACAGCACCCAGACACACACAGCACCCCCAGACACACACAGCACCCCCAGACACACACAGCACCCCCAGACACACACAGCACCCTCAGACACACACAGCACCCTCAGACACACACAGCACCCTCAGACACACACAGCACCCTCACACACAGCACCCAGACACACACAGCACCCTCACACTCAGCACCCAGACACACAGCGCACAGTCACTCACACACACACCCTCAGACAGACAGCACACACATATATACACACACATATATATATATATATATATATATATATATATATATACACACACACACATATATATATATATACACACACACACATATATATATATACACACACATATATATATACACACACACATATATATATACACACACACATATATATATACACACACACATATATATATACACACACATATATATATATATACACACACATATATATATATATACACACACATATATATATATATACACACACATATATATATATACACACACATATATATATATATATATATATACACACACACATATATATATATATATATATATTTGTGTTAAGGGCTCATGATAGTACAGAAGATACAAACACTGATAAGTGTAGGATGGTATTAAAAGAGCAAGTCGGTTGTGGTGTGCCGGAACCGACGATGAGGTAGGCCTGTAAATAAAGAGGGCCCACCAAGAAGAAATGTAAAGAGAAAAGGAGTTAATAATGAGGAGTGGGTGGGAGGGTGATGCAGCGCTGACCTCGAACGATATGGAGCCAGGTAAGGGGTGTCCCTTAAGTAGGGAAGAGGTGTGTCATACGCCCCTCCCACAATTACAGGCCAAAAGGCCTTAATACTTGTGTTAAGGGCTCATGATAGTACAGAAGATACAAACACTGATAAGTGTAGGATGGTATTAAAAGAGCAAGTCGGTTGTGGTGTGCCGGAACCGACGATGAGGTAGGCCTGTAAATAAAGAGGGCAAAAGTAGAAAATCAAATTTCTTACATACCAGCAATATACATACTTTAACCAGACATGTCTTGAAAGGCATTTCTTACTTCTTGTACCGGGCTAGGTATGTATCTAGAGTAAGCCGATGATTTCCAGCGCCCTAGTGACTTGATAACATGAACTGGAATGTTTGCACTGGATGCTGTGGAGGCCGCTCCTATGCGGAAGGAGTGGCCCGAATAGTTAGCTGATTTGAGGCCCAGCTGTGTAAGTAAAGACCTGACGTGTGTCATAAAGGTGGTGGTAGTGAGTACCGAACCTTGTAGACTGAAAGTGGTTGAGATGGTGGTTCGTTGTTATGCTGGGTATATGAGTCCAGTAGTTTGACGGGGCTCCACCTGTTGTTAGTAGGATAGTACTTAACCTCTACTGAAAGTGCATGGTGACTGGTTTTGGAGTGAGGCAGAGTCAAGATATAATAGTCCATGTGTTTTGTTAAGTGTGAATGAAGTAGGATGTGAGTGGACTGTGTTGTGCTGATGGCGGTAAATTCTCTTGATCTCAAGAAACCATAAACAAGGCTACGTATATGGTGGTTTTAACGATGAGGTTTGTGTTGTTGGCAAAGGGTTTAAATCTAGTGAATTGTATAAGTCTTTAAAAATATGGAAATCTATGGGTAGCCTCTGGGCCGTACGTGGGAGTTCGGATCTCTTAATACCCCTAAGGATGTTCTTAATTGGTAGGAGGATACTTGATTTGTCTGGTTGTAAAGTTAGCATGTGATGTTGGATGCCTGTCAGATATGGTTTGATTGTGTTGTATGATAGTTTGAGTTTGAGGTGGCAAAAAGAAGCAAAGCCCAACCAGGATGTCACGATGAAAGGTTGTAAGATGTTGTGTTCAGAAAGGAATCTTTAAATCAAATGAAAGCTCTATCGTAAGTTTCCCGGGTATTAGTAGACAGTGCTAATTGGGACAATGTTCTGCTATGTTGCATAATAGCATCTAGTCCATTACTAGATGGTGGAATAGTGGGGTGTTCGTGGCTGTGAGTGCGGCTGACGGGAGTATTTGACGAAAAGCCTGGAAATTAAAGCGAGACAAATTGTCAGCAGCAGTGTTACATACACCTGGAACATGAATACAAAACAAGAGAAAATTATGACATGCAGCCAGCCAAGTGAGTTTCCTCAAGAATCTCATAATAGTCAGTGATTTGGATCGGCCTTGTTTATAATGTGACAAGTTACTTGGTTGTCTGAGTAGCAACGTACAGACGAACCTGCCCATAAATGCACCCATGCCACGGCAACCGTCACGATGGGATATATCTCAAACAGAGCTGAGGTAGTGGAAAAACCCTCCAGGTCCTGAACTTCTGAAGGCGAGCTGCCCCAAAGCCATTCGTTCCTGAAAAATTGCTGCAAAACCTGTGGTAGACGCCGCGTCTGACCAAATGGTAGGTGAGGAGTCAGACAATTTTGGAAGGAACATGCTTTTACCATTCAAGGTGGTTAAAACTTTTCTCCACATAATTACGCCTGCCGTGGCTTGGGTATCCAGGGGTGACCTGTGTCCATCATGTCTAAAAGTGGGAAACATGTAAAGGAGTTGTGAGATGAAAGCCCGGCCTTGAGGTATGATGCGAATGGCAAAATTCAGTGACCCAAGCAGAGACTGTAATTCTTGTGGTTGCAAGTTACCGAGTTGTATGTAGAGATTATGTTGATCAGAATGTTTTCTACCTTGGGCGTGGCAGGCTAGCTTGCATGGTGGCTGAGTCTAGTATGATACCCAGGAATGTGATGAAGGTATCTGGTGCTTCAGTCTTGGTGGAGGAGACTGGGACACCCACCTGTTCGAATAGACTGATGGTTTCTTTTAGGCTACTGGGAGGGGAAATATTCTCCTCGACCAGTAAGAAATCATCCAGATAATGTATAACTGTAGGGCATCTGGCTATATTTAATAAAACCAGCATAGGGTTTCGGTGAATACGTCGAAAATGGCCAGACTACTTGGAACCTAAATGTTAAACGTGAGCAAAATAGTAGTTCCCTGCCCCCTGATACCATGCAGGTGACACAGTGTAGGGTGGATAGGCAGTAACTTGAAAGCATTGTGATATCAGTCTTACTGAGCCATGCTCTGGCCCCTGCCTGCATGATAGCCGTAATGGCGTGATCTATGGTGGAATATTGCAATGAAAATTCCTCAGAGGGTATGAGGGAGTTCAGACTAGGAGTGGCAGAGGTGTGAGATGTTGATAGATCAATGATAAGTCTCTGTTTGTGAGAAGATTTCCCTGTGACAATACCGATGGGGTTTGTCCGCCATGTGGTGAACGGAGGGGACTGGAAGGGCCCCCATAGGAAGTCCTCTGCCACTTCCTGGCTATGAGTGTCTCCACCGCTGTAGGGTTTGTTGTGCGGATTGTAAATTAGGACATTCCAGGATTCCGGAAGGCATGTGTATGAGGCCTGTGTGAATCCTTCTGATAGACCCGAGATAATGAATTCCACCAAATGTCTAGATGGATGATGTGGCAGTAATGTCGTAAGTACAGAAATGTTTATTGATGTTAAGTATAGTTTTGGGATACATTTTATTTGGACACAGATTTAGCATGTGCCCTGAAACAGATGGCTGGAGAAAGTGATTGCAACTCAACCAATGCTGGAGGGGTCGCAGCGGCCGACCCAGCCATGGTAAGGGGTGTAGTGACCGATTCCCCAGGGGTGATACTGGCAGGCTAACTAGGCCTGAAAGGCGAAAAATTTATCTTGTTTTGTGACAGGTGAGGCCCTGCTAGTTGCCAAGTGGCTATGAGAGGCTCTGTCTATGAGTTGGCGCGAGGGGTTATTGAGGCCACCCGTCGTAGTGGCAGGAATCGTAGGCCTCTCGGTGATAGTAAAAGAAAACAGGGGGAGGGAGTGACAGGTGAGGCCCTCTCTATAATATTGCGAGGCGGCTAACTCACGTGTGGCCCGATGGCGTTTGCCTCCGAAAAGTTGAGGCGGGGTGTTGGCCTCGCGGACCACTAAACGATAGGCAGAAATGCCAAGAAGGGAGGTACCTATTTGGGCCTATACCCCTAACTTGCCAGTACTCTATGGCCTAGAAGAATGAAACGTATGTGAACTACAACGTGAGCAGGCTTACGTACCTGGTAGTATGTATGAAGTTTTGAGATTCGACAGGTATGAAAACCTGGATAAACCTAAAAAGGGATAGAGTGAGAATGGATCCTGTGAGACCTGTGTAATCTGTATAGGCTGGGATTAGGGCTTCTAGCAGTATGTGTGGGAGGTGTAAAATCTATGAGTATGATAGTGACATGACTGCCCATGCTTGGTGACAAGCGTTACGCTGAGTCCGATACCTGGCAGCAGGGGATTGGCCGTGTAATGTGTATATATGGAAGGTGATCAGATGATATGCATGTCACTAAACTGATCTGGGAATGCAAGGGACTTTTTAATGTGAAGTGACAATATGCAGAATCATAAATGTTGCTGTAAAGTGACGTATGAATGTATGAACCAGAACGTGTGATTCAAAAACCGAAAGTCTTGTTAGACGTATATGCCGTGTTCTTGAATACTCGTGTTACGTCGTCAGAGTGTGTCAAGAAAAGGCCTGAGTTTGTAAATGCCATGTGAAATAACAATCTATGCAGAAAATGTTGTAACGTGACGTATGAGTGGTTGAACCAATGCGTGTGATTCAACCCGAAACCCTCTGTGGAAGGTAGGACCGTGTTCTTATATACTCGTGGTATATCGTATGAGTATGATAAGAAATGGCCTGAATAGTTAGTGCCATGTAATCGTAATGTACATGGTTGTAATAACATCATATCTCCATTATACTCTTTGAAAATAGGACCGTGTCCTTGAACTCGTGGTATGTCGTACGAGCATGACAGAAAAAGGAGCCGTAATGTAGGCTAACCATAACAGTAATATACATGTAATATCTGCATTGTAAAATAAAATAACTATTATTATTAAAACCATATATATATATATATATAATAAGCAAACTGAAACAAAATAGACAACCTAAGATCGTGTAAAATAAGTATTTGAAAGTTTAACCGATTACTGTGCAGGAAACGTATGATTGGTTGGATCAGTACGTGTGATTCAACCCGAGTATGCATGAAAAGGAATTAAATCCTTGTGTCATGGTTAACAACAAAGAAATGAGGCCTGTAACGTAGGCTGATTTAATTGTAATGAAATGGATAATTATAAAAAAAAAACTCCAGTAAGCGTGGGAGTCCAATGTCTATACAGAAATGTTAGCTGGTTTCATACCCTGATGTAATAAGTGATACCTTAAAAATAGCATGAAAATGGTCTGTATTTAACCAAGCAACTTTTTAACCAAATGTAAATACATGAAATGATGAAATGTAACTCACGAAAAAGATCTATGTGAATACATAGCAGAATAACCAAATCTTAGTATGAAGGGAAACAGAAGTTAGCATGAATAGCTTAACCGTATGCATTTTAATGCGAACAGCAATCGTGCATAGAATATACTATGAATAAGTGCCGACCAGAAAACACAAACCGAAATGACAATCGTTTAAATGAAGCAAGGTTGGTTTTTACATGAAATGCAATAATGTCTGAGAAGCCTGTAGTACACTGAATGACCGGTAGGGGTCAGTGTGTAGGCGAAAATGCAGTGGTTCGATGGTTTGTACATGAAATGCAATAATGTCTGAGAAGCCTGTAGTACACCGAATGACCAGTAGGGGTCGGTGTGTAGGCGAAAATGCAGTGGTTCGTTGGTTTGTACATGAAATGCGATAATGTCTAAGAAGCCTGTAGTACACCCAAAGACCAGTAGGGGGTTTAAACGAATGATATGCATGAACATGCAATGGTTTTAGAACAGACTTAGACAAAATGCAGCCGTAAAGTGAGGACCTGACCCGTGCATGGTGCCGTGGGACTGATGCCTGGCATAACGGGTAGGTTGACTTACAGTTTGAGAGTCATGTAGCGGAGAGCCGATCTTGCACAGCTATTCTCCACTAGAGATTCCAGTGAGGCTCAGGAACAAGGTGATGTTAAGTCCACAGGCAAGGTTTCCAGCAGGTAAAGTAATACAGCAGTATCCCCATCGCAATCCCAATAACTGGACGACACACAGTTTCAGGAGTAGTCTGACAAGCTTTATTCCACAGTTCCTTATAAAGCCCTCTCCCATGCAAGGGAGGAGGTTCTATCACTTAAGACATTATCCAATCTCTAAGCAGTAACCTCCCACAGATCTCCTCCCCTCCTCTAGCATCATAATCCCCTTATTGTGTACACAGTTTTCCCCGAGTTTTGGATGTACCCTAAATACTTGGGGTACATCCACAAATCCAACATCCCCAGATAGCTCTATTCTGGGGGACCAACATACTTAAAAATTAGCCCATTCGGATGAATGGTTCGTGAGATATGGGGTTCCAAAGATTTGACCGACCGCATGGGTAAAGTATCCGAAAACAGTTCCATGCATTTTGGCCCTGCGGTCGGTCACAAACAAGGGAATGAAAACAGGCGAATTGCCTGTGTTATAGAGCCTGGAGAGGGTTTGAATGAATTCCCTTGTTTATTGGGCTCTTTCTACCGAACGGCGGGTCATTCGGTAGTTTCCATACGAATTTCTGGAAGTATGGAGGTCTCAGCGGTGTTTGCCTAGTCAAGTGTCCGATTTTAGTTCCAGACACTCGACGGCAAAACACCGCTGTTCGGTAGTTTAAGATGGCCGCCGCCACGTGTTTGTTTCCCGAATGGCGGCCACCCAGAGGACAAAGACCACACTGCACTGATTGCCAATTACCTGTTTGCAACATTGTTGCAAACGGTAATTGGAGGCACACTCATTCCTGGGTGGTCTGGTTGTTCGGTAGTTTCATTCCCTTGTTTTATTTGAATGATTCTACCGAACAACTAGAGGAATACAATTCTTTACATACATTTAACTGTCATTATACCCGGATACCATGCTTTCTATACATGTACATACACATTAAACCAGCCATATGACCAAATACACTTATTCTCATACATGTCGTGGGACAGCCCGGTACCAATCCGCTACACTGCTCCCCCTTGCCCACAAGCCGGCATACACAGTCTGATCCAACACGGATCGGCTTGGGGATGTCCGGGGGCTCACGGATCATTTCTCTAAGTCAGTTTGTCTTGACAACCCGTCAGCATTTCCATTCTGCTTACCCGGCCGGTACTGGATATTAAAGTCAAAAGGCTGTAGCGCCAAACTCCAGCGCAGCAGCCTGGCGTTGTCTCCAGCCACCCGGTTCAGCCAGACTAACGGGTTGTGATCCGTGAGCAAGGAAAAGGGCTGTCCATATAAATAGGGTTGTAGCTTCTTTAGGGCCCACACCACAGCCAGGCATTCCTTTTCGATGGCGGCGTAGCTTACTTCTCGAGGTAACAGTTTGCGACTGATGTAAGCCACTGGATGTTCCCCGCCATCGGCCCCGACTTGACTCAGTACTGCCCCCAATCCAAACATATAAGCGTCTGTGTGAACAAGAAAACGTTTAGTTGGATTGGGAGCTGCCAAGACAGGGGCATTTATCAGTGCATTTTTCAATTGTTGGAATGCCTGCTCACACTCCGGGGTCCAGTTTACTTGGCGGGGAAGGTTCTTACGGGTCAGGTCAGTGAGGGGTTTGGCCAGGGCGCTATAATTGGGAACAAACTTCCGGTAATACCCTGCTGTCCCTAGAAACGCTAAAACCTGGGTCTTAGTCCTAGGGGTGGGCCACTGGGCTACAGCCTCTACTTTGGCGGGTTCGGGTTTTTGTTAACCGCACCCTACTCTATGTCCCAGGTATTGTACCTCAGCCATGCCGATACTACACTTGGCCGGCTTCAAGGTCAGACCTGCTTCCCTTATCCTATCTAGTACAGCTCCGATGTGAGCTAAGTGTTCCTGCCACGTATTGCTAAAAATAGCAATATCGTCCAGGTAGGCACATGTATAGTCCTGGAATCCATCTAGGAGTCGATCCACCATCCTTTGGAAGGTGGCTGGGGCGTTTTTCATCCCAAATGGCATGACCTTAAACTGGTACAAGCCAAATGGGGTGACAAAGGCCGACTTCGGGATGGCGTCTGGGGCCAGGGGGATTTGCCAATACCCTTTACACAAGTCAATAGTGGTGAGGTATTGGCCCCTGGCCATTCTGTCCAGTAACTCGTCTATCCGGGGCATCGGATAGGCGTCAGATACAGTCTTCTCGTTCAATCTCCTATAGTCCACGCAGAAGCGGGTCGTACCGTCTCGCTTTGGTACGAGGACTACAGGAGATGCCCAAGGACTGTCTGAGGGTTCAATCACCCCCAGTTGGAGCATTTCGTCGATCTCCTTACGCATGTTTGCCCGTACCGCTTCTGGAATGCGGTATGGCGTCTGGCGCATGGGTAGTTGCCCTGGGGTCTCGACCCGGTGAGTTGCCAGAGGCGTGTATCCAGGTACATTAGAGAACGTGTCGCGTTTCTCTTCCAATAGTTGCTGTACCTCGATCCGCTCCTGTGGGCTCAGCCGATCTCCCAGCGTAACCTCCCCTAAATCTCCGGACAGCTGCCCATCCCCCAGCAAATCGGGGAGGGGTAAGCTGTCAAACTCTTCCGTGTTAGGGGCACAGATGGCGGTTACCTCCTCAGTACGCTCGTGGTAGGGCTTCAGCATGTTCACATGGAGCATGCGTCGCCCCCCAGTCCCTGTGCAGGGGCCGATAATATAGGTGGTATCGCATCTTTGCTCCACCACCTTATATGGGCCCTGCCAGGCGGCCTGTAACTTATCATGTCGGACAGGTTTTAAAATTAGTACCTTCTGCCCGACCTGAAAGCTACGGTCCCTGGCTCCCCGATCATACCATGTACGCTGGCGGGTCTGGGCCTCCTGAAGGTTTTCCCGTACCGTCTTGGTCAACGCTTCTAGGCGGTCCCGAAAGGCCAACACATATGGTAGGATGGGAGTGCCATCTGTGCTCCGGTCTCCCTCCCAATGCTCTCTAATAAGATCCAATGGGCCTCGGACCCTCCTTCCAAACAATAATTCAAACGGGGAGAACCCTGTGGATTCCTGCGGCACCTCCCGGTATGCAAATAGGAGGTGCGGCAGGAATCGTTCCCAGTCCTTGTGGGTCTCTGCGAAGGTTCGGAGCATCTGCTTCAAGGTACCATTGAATCGTTCGCAGAGCCCGTTCGTCTGGGGGTGGTAAGGGGCGCTGATAATAGGCTTAATGCCACAGATCCTCCAGAGGTGTTGGGTGAATTCTGCGGTAAACTGGGTACCCTGATCCGAGATAATCTCCCTGGGTAATCCCATCCGGGAGAATATCCGCATGAGGGCATCCGCGACCGTCTCAGCGTGGATGTTGGTCAGAGCCACTGCCTCTGGATACCTGGTGGCATAATCTACGACCGTTAAAATATACCGTTTTCCTGACGGGCTAACTTTATTGAGGGGGCCTATCAGATCCACCGCTATTCGGCTAAAAGGTTCCTCTATTATGGGTAAGGGGTGAAGTTTAGCCTTCCTGCGATCCCCCCTTTTTCCCACTCTCTGGCAGGTATCGCAAGTCGTGCAATATCTGCGTACTTCCTGGCTAATCCCTGGCCAGAAGAAACTCTGGGTTAGTCTGTACCTGGTGCGACTAACCCCTAGATGTCCGGATAGCGGAATATCATGCGCTATCCGGAGTAATTCAGCCCGGTACCGCTGTGGTACCACTAATTGTCTCCTCGCTATCGGGTCTAACCCCGTAATCTGTTTGGTTGTTTCCCTGTATAAAAGTTGTTTATCCCAGATAAACTTCTCTCCCTCCGCCCCGGGGGAACCCGTGCCAACCTTGTCCCTATACACCTGAAGCGTGGGGTCTGTTGCGACTTCAGCTACAAATTCATTAGGTGGAGCCCAGGGGACACATTCTAGAGGGGGGGTAGGGTTGCTTACCTGGACCTCCGGCAGTGTGTTGTGGTCCTGGGTGCGGGCCTGTTGTCGGGTGACTACAGGGTTGACCTCTCCTGTGGTGGGTGACTGGGGCTCAAAAGCAGAAGTGAGCCTCCCCAGATCGTTCCCCAATA
Source organism: Pelobates fuscus (assembly GCF_036172605.1). Classification (NCBI taxonomy): domain Eukaryota; kingdom Metazoa; phylum Chordata; class Amphibia; order Anura; family Pelobatidae; genus Pelobates; species Pelobates fuscus. Next base: position 145,343,644 of record NC_086321.1, on the reverse strand, counting down.
AAACCTCCGCCGGTAAATGTGGCATCAACCCCACCTCCACTTCCCCTGCCCCCGCTCCCCAATGTAAATGTACCCTTGCTGTAGGTAGCCGGTACACTGCTCCCCCAGCTACCCGGACGGCAACAGTTTTGTTCAGTTTTGCCTGATCTGAAATCAGGTGGCTCTGTACCAAAGTGATGGTGGCTCCCGAATCTCGTAATCCCCGGACTGCTGTACCATTCAGATATACCGTCTGTCGATGGTGCCGTAGATTATCCACATTGGCCTGGACCGGATCTGCCTCGTGCAGTACCTCCCATTGTTCCACAGTAGTAATGGGGACTGCGGAACCATATGGGGTGGTGACTAGGTCCTGGTAGTGGTGGGCTGCGGCCGCCCTGGGTGGAGGTGGGCCTGGACGAATCCAGGTGGAACGGTCCCGTAGCTGTGGGCATTCCCTTTTATAATGTCCCCACTTCTGGCAGTGATGACAGGGGCCAGCGGTGGGTTGTCGGAACCGGGGCTGTGCAGCGGGTGGTGGAGGTGGTGGTAGCGGTCTCGGTGGAGCTGGGGTGTAGTTGTTTCCCCCGAATGTTTTAAAGGTTGCTTTTGGAGCTGCAGGTTTTTGTGACCTGCGTGCATCCAGGTAGTCATCCGCTTTCCTAGCCGCCTCGGTAAGGGAAGTAGGGTTTCTGTCCCTTACCCATTCCTGGACCTCATTGGTTACTCCCTCATAGAACTGCTCCATCAGCAACATTTGTATTACATCCTCCATAGAACGTGCCTTGCTAGCTTGCACCCACCCGAGCGCTGCCCCCTGTAATCGGCATGCCCACTCTGCGTGCGAGTCCTTCTCTGTTTTCTTTAGATCCCGGAACCTCCGCCGGTATGCCTCGGGTGTTATAGCATACCTGGCGAGTATAATTTCTTTCACTTTACTGTAATTCCTTATTTCGTCATTAGGTACAGTCCGATATGCCTCTGCTGCCCTCCCGGTTAACCTTCCGGCCAAAATAGGTACCCAGTCCTCTGCGTTAATTTTATGCAGTGCACACAGTCTTTCAAAGTCTTGCAGGAAAGCGTCTATATCTTCCTCTGCCTCCACATATGTTTTAAAAGCCTGGTATGGTATTTTAGGCTTACCTTCCTGTGGCACATTAATTGCAGAGCTTTGTTCTGGTGCCTGTGTCCTTAGGATGAATTCTTGTACCTCGGCCATTGTCCTGGTAACAATTTCTGTTGGGGGGTTTTCCCCATAAAAGGATAGCCTGAACTGAACCTGCCTCTGGAATTCCGATCCTTGTGGTGTTCCTCCCGGCTCCCTCTGTGCCGGAACTGAATCGCCCTCCATTCTGTACTCTGCCATGAGTTCTGTAACAAGTACTGCTTTCTTCTTATTGCTGGCTTGTATACCCCTTGCCTCTAGGAGGTCCTTTAGCGTGGAGCGTTTTAGCGCAGAAAAATCAATCTCCATCCGTACTCCATTTACGCTTGTTCCTCTGTGAGTTTAGATCCCACCGCTGCCACCAATGTAGCGGAGAGCCGATCTTGCACAGCTATTCTCCACTAGAGATTCCAGTGAGGCTCAGGAACAAGGTGATGTTAAGTCCACAGGCAAGGTTTCCAGCAGGTAAAGTAATACAGCAGTATCCCCATCGCAATCCCAATAACTGGACGACACACAGTTTCAGGAGTAGTCTGACAAGCTTTATTCCACAGTTCCTTATAAAGCCCTCTCCCATGCAAGGGAGGAGGTTCTATCACTTAAGACATTATCCAATCTCTAAGCAGTAACCTCCCACAGATCTCCTCCCCTCCTCTAGCATCATAATCCCCTTATTGTGTACACAGTTTTCCCCGAGTTTTGGATGTACCCTAAATACTTGGGGTACATCCACAAATCCAACATCCCCAGATAGCTCTATTCTGGGGGACCAACATACTTAAAAATTAGCCCATTCGGATGAATGGTTCGTGAGATATGGGGTTCCAAAGATTTGACCGACCGCATGGGTAAAGTATCCGAAAACAGTTCCATGCATTTTGGCCCTGCGGTCGGTCACAAACAAGGGAATGAAAACAGGCGAATTGCCTGTGTTATAGAGCCTGGAGAGGGTTTGAATGAATTCCCTTGTTTATTGGGCTCTTTCTACCGAACGGCGGGTCATTCGGTAGTTTCCATACGAATTTCTGGAAGTATGGAGGTCTCAGCGGTGTTTGCCTAGTCAAGTGTCCGATTTTAGTTCCAGACACTCGACGGCAAAACACCGCTGTTCGGTAGTTTAAGATGGCCGCCGCCACGTGTTTGTTTCCCGAATGGCGGCCACCCAGAGGACAAAGACCACACTGCACTGATTGCCAATTACCTGTTTGCAACATTGTTGCAAACGGTAATTGGAGGCACACTCATTCCTGGGTGGTCTGGTTGTTCGGTAGTTTCATTCCCTTGTTTTATTTGAATGATTCTACCGAACAACTAGAGGAATACAATTCTTTACATACATTTAACTGTCATTATACCCGGATACCATGCTTTCTATACATGTACATACACATTAAACCAGCCATATGACCAAATACACTTATTCTCATACATGTCGTGGGACAGCCCGGTACCAATCCGCTACAAGTCACTTGGACACCATCCACGGCGATGGATTGAAGAAAGAAGGTGGTAGGCCGGAAAAGCCTGTGGCTGGATTCCTGACACAGCTCTGCTTAAAAAAACCTCATGGAGTAATCAGGTAAAATGGCATCTGGATGACCCGGAAGTGGAAATGATGCAGCGCTGACCTCGAACGATATGGAGCCAGGTAAGGGGTGTCCCTTAAGTAGGGAAGAGGTGTGTCATACGCCCCTCCCACAATTACAGGCCAAAAGGCCTTAATACATATATATATACATACACACATATATATATATATATATATATATATATATACATACACACATATATATATATATATATATATATATATATATTTGTGTACGGCACATTACGAGGACGTTAGGCTATGATAATAAAAGAAGCAGTTTTAGTAATAGCAAGTCAGTTGAGGTGTGCCGAAACTGACGTGAGGTTAGGCCTGTAAAAGAGGGCCCACCTAGAAGAAATGATAAATTGAGGGTGCGGTGGGAGGGGCACTTCCGGGTTCGTCGCTGAGAGGTAGCTGGATTGTAGTACGTTATATAGGGCAAGTTGTACCTCCCACAATTACAGGCCAAGCCTTCTATTTGTGTACGGCACATTACGAGGACGTTAGGCTATGATAATAAAAGAAGCAGTTTTAGTAATAGCAAGTCAGTTGAGGTGTGCCGAAACTGACGTGAGGTTAGGCCTGTAAAAGAGGGCAAAAATGATTAGAAGCGATTTCTGATAATACATATAAGCTTATTTATATACAAACATTATTTAGACATATATGGAAAGTCATTCTTATATCATTTCCAGGTTTAGGAATGTACCTATTGTATGCAGGTGATGTGCATCTTCCCGTGTTTTAATGATGTGTGTCGGTACGTGGCTACCTGAGGCAGCTGAAGCTGTACCAATGTGAAAGGAGTGACCAGTGAACGCGTGTGGGTTATGTTCGAGCCTGAGAAATAGAGTACGAATGAAATACATAAATTGTTTGGTTGTTAGGGGCTTTCCTTGAATGGGCAACAGTGAACTGGCAGGTTGGAAGTGAATTTGGACATCATCCGACTATCTAAAAGTGGTACGGGACACCATTTGGTAAAGGTAGGATATTATTTAATTCCTACCGGAGGACCTGTTTGGCTTGTTTTGGTATAGGAAAATGGATAAGATATAGTGGTGTTGTAGGTGTTACTATTGGAGGCAAAGCTTAGAATGGTTGCTATTCCAGAAAACTTTAGGTCTCAAAACCCGTAGAAAGCCAAGTAAGCTGCTGATTTAATAACAAGGTTTGTGTATTCAAAAAAGGGGGTTGTGTCGAGAATATCGTAGATACTTTTAAACAGTTACTGTCTTATTGAAAGTCTTGATGGGATTGTGTGCTGACAATCTGTGATTCCTCTTAATATGCTTTTAACTTGTAAGACGTTGAAAATGGAATTTAGTTGGGATAGCTGGTTAACATGTAGTGTTGTATGCCTGTTGAGTAGAGTTTGATAGTGTTGTATGCTAATTTAAGGGAAATATGGCCAAAGAAGTGAATGCAATAACAGTTTCAACAGAAAACATTTATTATGTGCTAATCACGAACAAAATCTTTAAACCATTTGTAAGCTGTAGAGTAGGCTTACCTCGTGTTCGTCGACAGGCCTGCCTGAGCGAGAAATCTACTATGCTGCAAGAGAGAACTTATAACATAATTAGTTCTGGGACGCTTGGAGACGCCCTGGGTTGCGGGTTTGCTGTTGGGTGATACTTGAGAAATTCCTGCAAATTTAAGCGTGAAAGAGTAACAGGAGCGTTATTTTTGACCCGAGAAATGCGCTAGAAACAGTTCTGTGTGTAACTGATCCTAAACGGTGTTTGTATTGTACTCTCTCCGAGCCTGTCCTGAGAGGGGTGTTAGTACCTGACAGAACATCTCCTAGTATAGAAGCATTAGAGATGCTAAGGAAGAGAAGCAGATGCTTGGTCAGTATAGCACCATATAGACCTGCAGTGACCCAGCTAACTAACGTAGTGCCTACAGGCGAAATTGTATTAACTAGCTTATGTTGGTGACAGGTGACGCCCTGACTACTTGCCAAGTGGCTTTGAGAGGCTCTACCTATGATTTGGCTCGTGGGGCCTTTGTGCCACTGAGGTGGGTGGCGGGGTGTTGGCCTCTCAGTGACCGTAACAGAATGTAATATCGATTGGCCGTGACGGGAGAGGCCCTAACTATGACATGATGCAAGGCTATAACTATGCGTTGGGCCGATTGGGCACGAACCTCTGAACGGAAGGGCTGACTGTATGCCTTGCGGGACCACTTTGACTAATAGGCGGAGAGGCCTACGGGACCATACCTAATTTGGCGAGAGTTTAAACTTACTTCTGATCCCACCTGGTTTTATTAGTTACCGCATCTGCTGATTGACCTGAGCAACGTATACTGTAGTTGAAAACGAACCTACACGACCCGTATATGTAGACTAATGTTAAGAAGAATTGACTTGTGCTGATCACTAGAATTCTTTACCTGCTGCATTTGCATTTAACCAAGAAGGAAGGAATATCTTATAACCGGAGAAAATAAACATAATTAATTGTCATCTTAAATATATATATAGCGTAGCTTAGTTAGCAACAATTAATGCCCCAGACAGAAGCTGATCATGATATAACCACAGTTTAACATATTTATATACACAAAACACACAAATGCTTTAAGGAAAAATACTTTAGTAAATAAATTACCCTGTCC